>NC_081355.1:87311398-88053012 GCF_030684315.1 Stegostoma tigrinum | reverse complement strand
ATCCTTCACTATTACCTTCACTCCGTTCACTCGGTTCTCGTACTCGTTCACTCATCTTGTTTCACATCCGTTCACTCGTTCACCTTCGTTCACAATCGTTCACCTCGTTCACTGTCCGTTCACTCCTTCACTCCTTCACTCCTTCACTCCTTCACTCCGTCACTCCTTCACTCCTTCACTCGTTCACTCATTCACTCGTTCACCATCGTTCACTCCTCACTCCTTCACTCGTTCACTCCTCACTCCTTCACTCCTTCACTCCTTCACTTCGTTCACTTCCTTCACTCCTCTCACTCGTTCACTCGTTCACTTCCGTTCACTTCCGTTCACTCCTTCACTCCTTCACCTCCTTCACTCCTTCACTCCTTCACTCCTTCACTCCTCACTCGTTCACTCCTTCACTCCTTCACTCCTTCACATCCTTCACTTCCTTCACTCCTTCACTCGTTCACTCCTTCACTCCTCACTCCTCATCCTTCACTCCTTTCACTCGTTCACTCCTTCACTCCTTCACTCCTCACATATTAGAATAAAAAAAAACACACAAAATAAAATAAAAAAAAAAAAAAAAAAAAAAAAAAAAAAAAACAAAAAAAAAAAAAAAAGCTCGTTCACATCCTTCACTTCGTTCACCTTCACTCGTTCACTCTCACCTTCTCCTTCACTCGTTCACTCCTTCACTCCTTCACTCCTTCACTCCTTCACTCCTTCACTCCTTCACTCCTTCACTCGTTCACTCCGTTCACTCGTTCACTCTTCACTCCTACTCCTCACTCCTTCACTCCTTCACTCTCACTCCTTCACTCGTTCACTCCTTCACTCCTTCACTCCTCACTCCTTCACTCCTTCACTCCTTCACTCCTTCACTCCTTCACTCTCACCCTTCACTCCTTCACTCGTTCACTCCTTCACTCCGTTCACTCCTTCACTCTCTTCACTCCTTCACTCCTTCACTCGTTCACTCCTTCACTCCTTCACTCCTTCACTCCTTCACTCCTTCACTCGTTCACTCCTTCACTCCTTCACTCCTTCACTCCTTCACTCCTTCACTCCTTCACTCCTTCACTCCGTTCACTCCTTCACTCTCTTCACTCCTTCACTCCTCACTCCTTCACTCCTTCACTCCTTCACTCCTTCACTCCTTCACTCGTTCACTCCTTCACTCCTTCACTCCTTCACTCGTTCACTCCTTCACTCCTTCACTCGTTCACCTCCTTCACTCTTCACTCCTTCACTCCTTCACTCCTTCACTCCTTCACTCCTTCACTCCTCACTCCTTCACTCGTCACTCTTCACTCCTTCACTCCTTCATCCTTCACTCCTCACTCCTTCACTCCTTCACTCCTTCACTCCTTCACTCCTTCACTCCTTCACTCCTTCACTCTTCACTCTCTTCACTCGTTCACTCCTTCACTCCTTCACTCCTTCACTCCTTCACTCCTTCACTCCTTCACTCGTCACTCTTCACTCCTTCACTCCTTCACTCTTCACTCTTCACTCTCACTCCTTCACTCGTTCACTCCTTCACTCGTTCACTCCTTCACTCCTTCACTCCTTCACTCCTTCACTCCTCACTCTTCACTCCTCACTCTCACTCCTTCATCCTTCACTCTCCTTCACTCCTTCACTCCTTCACTCCTTCACTCCGTTCACTCCTTCACTCGTTCACCTTCACTCGTTCACTCTCACTCCTTCACTCCTTCACTCCTTCACTCCTTCACTCTTCACTCCTTCACTCCTTCACTCCTTCACTCCTTCACTCCTTCACTCCTTCACTCCTCACTCCTTCACTCGTTCACTCCTTCACTCCTTCACTCGTTCACTCGTTCACTCGTTCCTTCACTCCTTCACTCGTTCACTCGTTCACTATCCGTTCACTCCTTCACTCCTTCACTCCTTCACTCCTTCACTCCTTCACTCCTTCACTCCTTCACTCCGTCACTCCTTCACTCCTTCACTCCGTTCACTCCTTCACTCCTCACTCCTTCACTCCTTCACTCCTTCACTCGTTCACTCCTTCACTCGTTCACTCGTTCACTCGTTCACTCCTCACTCCTTCACTCCTTCACTCGTTCACTCTATCGTTCACTCTTCATCGTCACTCCTTCACTCCTTCACTCCTTCACTCCTTCACTCCTTCACTCCTTCACTCCTTCACTCGTTCACTCCTTCCTTCACTCCTTCACTCCTTCACTCCTTCACTCCTTCACTCGTTCACTCTTCACTCTTCACTCGTTCACTCCTTCACTCCTTCACTCCTTCACTCGTTCACTCGTTCACTCTTCCTTCACTCCTTCACTCCTTCACTCCTTCACTCCGTTCACTCCTTCACTCCTTCACTCCTTCACTCCTTCACTCCTTCACTCCTTCACTCGTTCACTCCTCACTCTCGTTCACTCCTTCACTCCTTCACTCGTTCACTCGTTCACTCGTTCACTCCTTCACTCCTTCACTCCTTCACTCGTTCACTCGTTCACACTCTTCACTCCTTCACTCCTTCACTCCTCACTCCTTCACTCCTTCACTCGTTCACTCCTTCACTCCTTCACTCGTTCACTCTTCACATCCTTCACTCCTTCACTCGTTCACTCCTTCACTCGTTCACTCCTTCACTCCTTCACTCCTTCACTCCTTCACTCTTCACTCCTTCACCTCGTTCACTCGTTCACTCCTTCACTCCTTCACTCCTCACTCCTTCACTCCTCACTCGTTCACTCCTTCACTCCTTCACTCCTTCACTCCGTTCACTCCGTTCACTCCTTCACTCCTTCACTCCTTCACTCCTTCACTCCTTCACTCCTTCACTCCTTCACTCTCGTTCACCCTACTCGTTCACTCCTTCACTCCTCACTCCTTCACTCCTTCACTCCTCACTCGTTCACCTTCGTTCACTCGTTCACTATCCTTCACTCCTTCACTCCTTCACTCGTTCACATCGTTCACTCCTTCACTCCTTCACTCTTCACTCCTCACTCCTTCACTCCGTTCACTCGTTCACTCCTTCACTCCTTCACCTCCTTCACACTCGTTCACTCTATCTTCACTTATCCTTCACTCTTCACTCCTTCACTCCTTCACTCTTCACTCGTTCACTCCTTCACTCCTTCACTCCTTCACTCCTTCACTTATCGTTCACTTCGTTCACTTCCTTCACTCCTTCACTCCTCACTCCTTCACTCCTCACTCCTTCACTCCTTCACTCCTTCACTCCTTCACTCGTTCACTCGTTCACTCCTTCACTCCTTCCTCCACTCTCCTTCACTCCTCACTCCTTCACTCCTTCACTCCTTCACTCCTCACTCCTTCACTCCTTCACTCCTTCACTCCTTCACTCCTTCACTCCTTCACTCCTTCACTCTCACTCCTTCACTCGTTCACACGTTCACTCCTTCACTCCTTCACTCCTTCACTCCTCACTCCTTCACTCCTTCACTCCTTCACTCCTTCACTCCTTCACTCGTTCACTCGTTCACTCCTCTTCACACTCCTTCACTCCTTCACTCCTCACTCCTTCACTCCTCACTCCTTCACTCCTTCACTCCTTCACTCGTTCACTCCTTCACTCCTTCACTCCTTCACTCCTTCACTCCTCACTCTTCACTCCTTCACTCCTTCACTCCTTCACTCCTTCACTCGTTCACTCCTTCACTCCTTCACTCCTTCACTCCTTCACTCGTTCACTTATACTCTTCACCCTCGTTCACTCCTTCACTCCTTCACTCCTTCACTCCTTCACTCCTTCACTCGTTCACTCCTCACTCCTTCACTCCTTCACTCCTTCACTCGTTCACTCCTTCACTCCTTCACTCCTTCACTCCTTCACTCCTTCACTCCTCACTCCTTCACTCCTCACTCCTTCACTCCTTCACTCCTTCACTCCTTCACTCGTTCACTCCTTCACTCCTTCACTCGTTCACTTCCTTCACTCCTTCACTCCTTCACTCGTTCACTCCGTTCACTCGTTCACTCCTTCACTCCTTCACTCCTTCACTCTTCACTCTCACTCCTTCACTCCTTCACTCCTTCACTCTTCACTTTCACTCGTTCACTCCTTCACTCCTTCACTCCTTCACTCTTCACTCCTTCACTCCTTCACTCGTTCACTCTTCACTCTTCACTCGTTCACTCGTTCACTCCTTCACTCCTTCACTCCTTCACTCCTTCACTCCTTCACTCGTTCACATCGTTCACTCCTCACTCCTTCACTCCTTCACTCGTTCACTCTCCTCACTCGTTCACTCCTTCACTCCTTCACTCCTCACTCCTTCACTCCTCACTCCTTCACTCCTTCACTCCTTCACTCGTTCACTCGTTCACTCGTTCACTCGTTCACTCCTTCACTCCTTCACTCCTTCACTCCTTCACTCCTTCACTCGTTCACTCGTTCACTCCTTCACTCCTTCACTCGTTCACTCCTTCACTCCTTCACTCGTTCACTCCTTCACTCGTTCACTCGTTCACTCCTCACTCCTTCACTCCTTCACTCCTTCACTCCTTCACTCCTTCACTCTTCACTCGTTCACTCCTTCACTCCTTCACTACTCCTTCACTCCTTCACTCCTTCACTCCTTCACTCCTCACTCCTTCACTCCTTCACTCCTTCACTCCTTCACTCCTTCACTCCTTCACTCCTTCACTCCTTCACTCCTTCACTCCTTCACTCCTTCACTCCTTCACTCCTTCACTCGTTCACTCGTTCACTCTCCTTCACTCCTTCACTCCTTCACTCCTTCACTCCTTCACTCCTCACTCCTTCACTCCTCACTCCTTCACTCCTTCACTCCTTCACTCCTTCACTCGTTCACTCCTTCACTCCTTCACTCCTTCACTCCTTCACTCCTTCACTCCTCACTCCTTCACTCCTTCACTCCTTCACTCCTTCACTCCTTCACCCCTTCACCCTTCACCCGTTCACCCGTTCACCCGTTCACTCCTTCACTCCTTCACTCCTTCACTCCTTCACTCGTTCACTCCTTCACTCCTTCACTCCTTCACTCCTCACTCCTTCACTCCTTCACTCGTTCACTCCTTCACTCCTTCACTCCTTCACTCCTTCACTCCTTCACTCGTTCACTCGTTCACTCCTTCACTCCTTCACTCCTTCACTCCTTCACTCCTTCACTCCTTCACTCGTTCACTCCTTCACTCCTTCACTCCTTCACTCCTTCACTCCTTCACTCTTCACTCGTTCACTCGTTCACTCGTTCACTCCTTCACTCCTTCACTCCTTCACTCGTTCACATCGTTCACTCGTTCACCTCCTTCACTCCTTCACTCCTTCACTCGTTCACCATCGTTCACTCCTTCACTCCTTCACTCCTCACTCCTTCACTCCTCACTCCTTCACTCCTTCACTCCTTCACTCCTCACTCGTTCACTCGTTCTCGTTCACTCGTTCACTCGTTCACTCGTTCACTCGTTCACTCCTTCACTCCTTCACTCCTTCACTCGTTCACATCGTTCACTCGTTCACCCCTTCACTCACTCCTTCACCCCTTCACTCACTCCTTCACCCCTTTCACCTCACTCACTCCCTCCCTCACTCACTCCCTCCCTCCTTCCCTCCCTCCCTCCCACCCTCCCTCACTCCCTCACTCCCTCACTCCATCCTTCCTTCACTCCTTCACTCACTCTCTCCCTCCCTCACTCACTCCTTCACTCCCACTCTCCCTCGCTCCCTCCCTCGCTCCCTCCCTCGCTCCCTCCCTCGCTCCCTCCCTCGCTCCCTCCCTCGCTCCCTCCCTCGCTCCCTCACTCACTCCCTCACTCACTCCCTCACTCACTCCTTCACTCCCTCCTTCACTCCCACTCTACCTCACTCCCTCCTTCACTCCCTCCTTCACTCCCTCCCTCCCTCCCTCCCTCAACTCCTTCACTCCCTCACTCCCTCCCTCCCTCACACTCCCTCACACTCCCGCCCTCCCTCCCGCTCCCACTCCCGCCCTCCCTCCCGCTCCCACTCCCGCCCTCCCTCCCGCTCCCACTCCCGCCCTCCCTCCCTCCCTCCCGCCCTCACTCCCTCCCACCCTCACTCCCTCCCGTCCTCACTCCCTCCCTCCCGTCCTCACTCCCTCCCTCCCCGTCCTCACTCCCGCCCCTCCCGCCCTCACTCCCTCCCTCCCTCCCTCCCTCCCGCCCTCACTCCCTCCCTCCCGCCCTCACTCCCTCCCTCCCGCCCTCACTCCCTCCCTCCCGCCCTCACTCCCTCCCTCCCGCCCTCACTCCCTCCCTCCCGCCCTCACTCACTCCCTCCCGCCCTCACTCACGCCCTCCCGCTCTCACTCACGCCCTCCCGCCCTCACTCACGCCCTCCCGCCCTCACTCACGCCCTCCCGCCCTCACTCACGCCGTCCCGCCCTCACTCACGCCGTCCCGCCCTCACTCACGCCGTCCCGCCCTCACTCACGCCGTCCCGCCCTCACTCACGCCCTCCCGCCCTCACTCACGCCCTCACTCACGCCCTCACTCACGCCCTCACTCACGCCCTCACTCACGCCCTCACTCACGCCCTCACACGCCCCCTCCCTCTCTCCCTCCCTCCCTCACACTCCCTCACACTCCCGCCCTCCCTCTCACTCCCTCTCGCTCCCTTTTGCTCCCACTCCCGCCCGCCGCCCTCCCTCCTCCCTCCCTCCCGCCCGCCCGCCCTCCCTCCCTCCCTCCCTCCCGCCCGCCCGCCCTCCCTCCCGCCCTCCCTCCCGCCCTCCCTCCCGCCCTCCCTCCCGCCCTCCCTCCCGCCCTCCCTACCGCCCTCCCTCCCTACCGCCCTCCCTACCGCCCTCCCTACCGCCCTCCCTACCGCCCTCCCTACCGCCCTCCCTACCGCCCTCCCTACCGCCCTCCCTACCGCCCTCCCTCCGGCCCTCCCTCCGGCCCTCCCTCCGGCCCTCCCTCCGGCCCTCCCTCCGGCCCTCCCTCCGGCCCTCCCTCAGGCCCTCCCTCACTCCCTCCCTCCCTCACTCACACTCCCGCCCTCCCTCCCTCCCTCTCCCTCCTCCCTCCCCCACTCCCCCACTCCCCCACTCCCCCACTCCCCCACTCCCCCACTCCCCCCACTCCCCCCCTCACCCCCTCCCTCCCTCCCTCCCTCCCTCCCTCCCTCCCTTACTCCCCCACTCCCCCACTCCCCCACTCCCCCACTCCCCCACTCCCCCACTCCCCCACTCCCCCACTCCCTCACTCCCTCCACTCCCTCACCCCCTCACACCCTCACACCCTCACACCCTCCTTCACTCACTCACTCCCTCACTCACCCCCTCACTCCCTCACCCCCTCACTCCCTCCCTCACACCCACTCACTCCCTCACCTCCCTGACCTCCCTCTCTCCCTCACTCACTCCCTCACCTCACTCACTCACTCTCTCCCTCACTCACACCTCACTCCCCGACAGACTTACTTGCATGCTCATTCCCCATACTCCTGGATAGTCTTTATTTCAACAACTCCCTAACTTCTCAGTCTGAACCAAACTGTTCACAATATGGTGTCCAGTTTTGGTTCCTACTTTGAACTTCCAACCTTAATCGTCACCATCCCAAAGTTCTCTGACTTGCACCTCCATAACATGGCATTGCATCGTTGTAGAACATCAGTGCTGGACCAGCTTTAGTTTTAGGGTTGAAAGGGCGTCTGATTTGAACCTTTTAATATTTACCAACAGTGAACTGCTGCCATCCACTCAAATTCAAGTGTGTGAATAGATGTAACATTTCTTTTACTGAATTGCTTTTAATACTATTTTTACCAGATTCGCAGTGTTGGAATTCCTTCTGAATGTCTGGATTACAATGCACCAGAACACAGTCCTATTGGAGCACAGTTGTCCTTGTTTGGTTGCCATGGTCAGGGAGGTAATCAGGTGGGTGCTCCAGTTTTTCCTAACTATGCAGGTATATGGGCTTATTTTTCATTGTCATTTAATAGCGCAGTCTATGTCACATACATTTTGAATTGTTTAGGTTTGTGGCCTTTTATGAATAATGATGATACACAATACAGGGCAACATGGAATGTAAAGTTAATGTTGCAGCTTTTATTTGAGATAATATTGGTAGTAATGGGGACCTAATGAAACTTCAATTAAAAATGAGATTTCATTAGTACTGTGAGAGAAATGAAGGAGTATTGATAAATTGATGTGCTGTGGTCATATGTTTTTAAGAGGCGTTATCAATAAAAATAGACAGCTGCTTTGCACCATGAACTGATACTAGTTACTTACACTGAAATTTCCTTTGCAACTATGTTTGGCCAGATTGCCTGCATGGCAATTCATTTCATAGAGCATGTTGATCAACAACTGTTACTAAGTAGATTTTTGAATGGAGTAGCAATATTCATTCGTGAAAGCACTCAGTATATACTTTTCTACAATTTTGAGGCAGTGAGGTCAAAGACAATAAAATCTTACTTTGGTCAGAGATATTTGGGACATGGTGATTCATGGGTTAAACTGGAGTTTCAGCCTAATTCATTTCACCTTAGCTGGATCAATCCTTCAACCTAAAGAAAAAAATGCATTTTCTTTGATCATCTTGAATGATTGTGCATTGCAATTTACATGGTGCATTTTGCCATCATGCTGAGCTAAAATATTACCTGAGAAACACGCTTCAGCTCGACAGCAACTAAGATTTCAGCAGGTAAGATTTCTGTTGGTGAGATAAACTCACGCAATATCAGCTAGTTGATGACTTTCCAAGGAACCACTGACAAAATTAATAACCAATGTAATCAAAGTGTTATTGCACGTTAAAATCATAGGAATCTTTTTGACATGTAAATTGATCTGTAAGGAAGACATGGGCTGGCAGCTGATGCAGCAATTTTGTGTTAGGTGTGGATCTTACAGGCAGGAATTTTGCCAGCTCTAATCAGTTGACACCTGTGAAATCAACAGATTGTTTTCCACAAAGGTTTCAGATATGGTATAAAGAGATGGGCTTGGGGTAAATTATTAAAAGAAATGTACAGCAGGTCTATCAGCATGTGCTTGGCAGAAGGTACACCAGTGCACATATTGTCAGGACTCCCAAGAGATATGTGTTTTCCAGGATTCTTTATGTGTAGGAGGAAGTCTCGAAATGTTTTAACATTGAGAATTTGGACATTCTAATCAGGAGAAGAAAGGAAATGGTTACATTGGACTTGAAGACAGGATTTGAATAGAACATGTAATGATCTTTCCAGTGGTTGAAAATGACAAGAAAACTTATTGATCACGGGCTCAGTGGTCTTTTGCCATCATTGACTGTCATTGGCACAATTGGAGAATGTTATGAGTTCGTCTGCCCCCAAAGCTGTACAATTTATCTGTAAACAAGGTATATACCTTTGTAGCATGCTTCCCCATGATTATGTTTCATCTGATTGTAACTTCAAATCCACATTTCTGCCTCTCCCAACAACCTTTCATCCTGTTTAATACCTGGAACTGATCCTTCTCTGCATTTAAAATGTGCCAAGACACTGTTTTCCGCCACCTTTTCCGGAAGAGAATTACAAAGAATCACGGCCCTCTGAAGGTTAGAGTTTTGCCTCATCTCTGTTTTAAATGAAAGACCCCAGATGTATAAATAACGAGCCCCCTTGTTGGAGAACCTCCTGTCAGAGGAAACAACCTCTTTACATCAACCTGTTGAGACCTTGCTAACTCTTTTTAAATATATGTAGAAATTCTTACTGTCTGTAAGTTTTTTTTTGTTGGCTTTCTTTTGTACTGTAATTTTTCCATCCCTATTATAGTGTGAGTAATTTGCTTCTTTTTAACATAGTCTGTCCAAATTTTTGACATCAGTCTTTGCACAATCAACTTTTCTTTACTGTAATCTTTAACCTGTCTGGTTGGTTTGTTCATTGGAATTTCTTATTTTCTGGAACATATCCTATGTATTCTGAAATATCTCCTAAAGTTACTGGAACTTTCTTTTAACATAATTTGCCATTCATTCTGCTTTCTTGCCCTCATAATGGCTCCCATGATGTACATAAAGTTCAGTCATAGTGTGGTTGCTGTTAGTTATGGGCACCTTTCCTGAGATCATTAATTAATTCTATCTGCTTGCTCAACACTACATCAAGTATAAAAGAGGGAGAACTCCAAACTAATTTTTAGGTCACTGTGACAGGAAAGCATCATTTAGTAGCTATCTTCCAAACGTAAAGTTGGTGGCTTCAAAGGAACTGTTTCAGAACCTTGTCAAGCTCCCTTTTAAATGTCCACATTGTAAACTTGACTGGCTGCTGTTCAAATCACTCTTTAAGTGTGCCATATTCCAACAAAGTTAAAGGAGATTAACCGAATGTGAAATAATCATGTCTGTTTTACATGGTGATATTATTCACTGCAGACATGACATTTACCATTCCACAGTAAACCCAAGTTAAGTCTAAATGTTAAGAGCCTTGATCAAATACAGTACTACAATGTCAGTATTACATTTTTAATAATTCTACTGGGGTTAATATAAAAGATTTCTGGTGAAGGTTATTTTAATAAAGCAGTAGATTTTACTACTTTCAGGACGTGTTTGATACATTATATTCTTATTTAAAAACAGTATTTTGAATATACATCCAAAGGGGAAATTCGATTTAATTCTGTAACTGAACTGTGTGCAGAAGTGAATGATGGAAAGAATTCCATTGGAATGAAATATTGCCCATTAGATGGCTCCCCTGTACCAGAGTCGATTACTTGGGAATTTAAGCAGGTGAGTAACTAAAACTTAACTATATATATTAAAAAAAGGAAAATCATGTACCCATCTGTATATGTCACTGTTATCATTTTTATTTTCAGTTCATTATTGTCCCCATTGCCAGTTCGGATGAAAGAGCACAGATTTCTGAACATGTGCACATATGTCGGAGAGAGCGCATTTGTTTTTTAGATTTTTATCAGTTTGTCATTGAATTGTGAGCTTTGCAGTTCAGGCCAGTGTTTATTGCCCCATCCCCTATTTGGTCCTGAGAAGCATGTGGTAAATCACTTTTGTGAACTGCTGAAGTCCATGTGTGGGTGTATCTATAGTGCCGTTGAGGAGAAGGACCCAAGACGTTTGACCCAGCAACACTGGTGATAATGATTATATCATTCCAAGGGACGATATGGGACTTGGAGGGGAACTTTCATGTGGTGGTGTTTCCTGTACAGTTGCTGCCCTTACTCTTCTAGGTAGTAGTGATGGCGGTTTGTATGTACTCCAAATGAGGCTTGACTAGTTTACTGTTTTGCATCTTCTGGTTGGTATAAATTTCTGCCGCTGTGCACAGGTGAATGCAAATTCAAGGTGGCTGATGGATTTCAGTTAAGTGGGTTGCTTTTTCCTGGATGGTGTTGAGCTTCTAGTGTCACTGAAGCTGCAATCATTCAGGCAAGTGGAGAGTATTCCAATATGGTCCTGACTTGCATCTTGAATATGTTTGAGTTTTGGGGAGTTAAAAGGTGAGTTACCGGTCCCAGATTTCTCAACTTCTAACCTGGTCATTTAACATGGCTGATCCAGTTAAAGTTCTGGTCAATGGGAATCCCTCAGATGCTGACGTTGGTGAATTTAACAATGATAAAGCATTTGAATGTTAGTGGTACTTTTTGATTTCTCTTCTCTTCTGTTTTTAGAGATGGTCATTGCTTGCCATTTGGACTGGTTGGATATATCACACAGGCCTGGGATGTTTCATGGTTTTTGTTCCTAGTTGGCAGACTACTTCAGTATCTCAGAAATTGCAAACAGTACTGAACATTGTGTGCAATTATTGATAGACCGTTCAGCTCCAAACCCTATAATGGAAGACAAATCTTTGCTGAAGCAGTCGAAGACGGTTGGATCCCGCACACTGCTCTGAAATGCTCCTGCACCTATGTTCAGCTGTTTGTGGTTGGGCCAACATTTATAGCCCCTCCCTAGTTGCTTGTGAGAGGTGGTGAGCAACGTTCCCTCTAAGCTGCGCACATGTGCAGCTGTCTGAGGTTCTTTGCATGGTGACCGATGCACCTCATCAATTGTGTACAGTTCTGGTGTCATGTTGAGCAGCCTTCTTTAACTTCTGGAGTCAGTTTAGTGTCGTTACACCCAGAAAGCCATGAGGGACGGAGTTCCAGGGCTTTAAACCAGTGATACTGTAGCAATGGTGGTATATTTCCACATCTGGATGCTGAGTGGCTTAGAATGGAATCTTCTAGCTGGTGGTGATCCCATGTATCTGCTGCCCTTGACCTTCCAGGTGGTAGTAGCTGTGGATTTGGAAGGTACTATCCAAGGAGCATTGGTGAAATTCTGCAGTGCCTCTGGTAGGTAGTCCACTATTCTGCTACTGAGTGTCAGTCGTGGACCGTGTGATGTTTGTGGATGTTGTGTCAATCGAGACAGATTTTCCTTGCATGGTGTCAGACTTATGTGTTGTTGGAGCTGCACTTAACCAGGAAAATGGAATGTATTCCACCACACTACTGACTAGTGCACTGTAGATTGTGGATAGGTGTTGGGAAATAAGGAGAGGAGTTATTTGCTGCAGTATTTCTCGCCTCTGGTGTGCTTTTATAGCCACTACTTATATGGTTAGTACTGTTGAGTTTCTGCTCAGTGATAAAATACTTGATGTTAATTATGAAGATTGAGTGATTAGTGATACTATTGAAAGTCAAAGGGCAATGGTTAGATTACCTCTTGTTAGAGATGGTCATTGCCTGGCTCTTGCACAGCATATATGTTACTTCCCACTTGTCAGACCAAACCTGGTTATTATCCAGCTCTTGCTGCTTTTCGACATTGATTATTTCAGTATCTGAGGAGTCACAAATAGTGCTTAACGTTGTATAGTCATCAGTGAATATCCCCAGTTCTGGCCTTATGATGGAGCGAAGGTCATTGATGAAGCAGCTTAAAATGGTTGGGCCTAGGACACTACCCTGAGAAACTCCTGCAGAGATGTACTGAAGCTGATCTGTACCATCTTCCTTTGTGTTATATATGACTCCAGCCATCGGAAAGATTTCCCCATGACACCCAGTGATTCCAGTTCTGCTAGGGTTCCTTGGTACTGCACATGGTTAAATGTAGCCTTGATGGAAAAGACAGTCACTTTAACCACATCTCTGGAATTCAGCTCTTTTGTCAATGTTTCATCACTATCCATCATTACTGGTGGGTAGTAATTGGCCCGTTTGGACTTCTCCTGAGTACAGGACATACTTGGGTAATTTTCCAGATGGTCACAGTTGGAAGTGTCACTTGATAGCACTGACAATGCTATCTTCCATCGCCTTGCTGTTGAGTGAGATTCGACTAATGGAATGGTAACTGCTGTAATTGGTTCATCCTGCTTTTTGCGGACAGGACCTGTCTGGGCCATTTCTCTCACAATATAATATAGCTACTGGTGTTGTAGCTGTGCTGGAAAAGCTTGCCAAAGTGCATGGTTATCTGTGAAGAAGAAATTGTCTTCAGTAGTAAGGAAGTTGTCAGGTCCCATAGCTTTGGTTGATCCAGTGCCTTCAGCCATTTTATTATATCATGTGAAATGGATTGGATGTGGTTTAAGACTGGCATCATGAATCTTATGAATCTTAGGTGGAGGCTGATTGAAGATGGAACTACCTAACAGAGACAAATCCTGGAATGAAGTATTTTTTACAGTCACTTCGAGAATTTAATCATATAGTTCCATCCAGAAGGTCTTAGAACAATGCAATATTCCTGGAAACTGGGGGATAAAGCAACTTCATACATGAACACCTTTCAATGTACAACACAATCGTGGCATACATTAACTTGGAATGATTCACTGAATCAGTTTATTGTGCTTTGTGAGCTAGAAGAAGTGGCCAATCTGCTGCCAGATTATTTGATCAATGAAAACTTTGTGTCTAAATTTCATTCATTTCCCCCCAAAATTGGGATGCTCCACTTCAAGACGAAGCTGAATAAAGAACTGCATATCCCTGCTAAGATGCTCCACTAAATTTGAAAGGCTTTTTGTGAAGCTTGGCTAAGTATGCTTGAAAAAAAATCCAAATGCAGGACAAACATAATATATGCTTTCAAAATTATTATACAAAAACAGAGGGGTCTAGAGGTGATACGGGAAAGAAAAGACAAACTTGTATTTATATTGTACATGATCCACATATCTCTTCTCACCTTGGTGGCAGTGCAGTGACTTGTGTATTTTCAAATAGCATTGGAAACAGTGGCTTTTTAATATTGGTTGAGAAAGAAATATCAGTCAGGTCATCAGAAGAATCGCTGTTTTTCATTGTTTTGAGATACCTTATACTATGCTTCCTGTTCCACTTACTTTGAATGGTTTATCCATGTAATCAGAGTCTAATCCTTCTACTATTTTGAGTAAGTTAATGATATCATCTCAAGCTGTTGCTATTTGTGCTTCCTAAGCTTCTGCAAGAACCTCAGTGACATTAAGCTAGGTATACAGGAACATCGGTAGGGCATTCAACTCCACAAACCTGTTGAATTATTTGTGATGACAGATAGTTTAGATTATTGGTCTTACGATTCTATCTGCCTGTTTAATACCTGAGGCTTTCATGGATGGAAATAGTTTTTTAAAAAATAGACTGAAAGCTGAAGTTAAAATGGCTTCGAGAATCGTCTAATCCATAAAGGTTGGTCAAGTTTTGTGAAACTGACATGGATTAGACCAAACACAGGCTCAGCTGAAATTAACATTTTCTCCAATGGCAACTAAATCAGTCAGTCACTCTCCATGGGAAGCATGAGAAGGTCATCATCTCCTATTTGATTTACACCATATAGGAATTTTCACATTTTGGAGCTGGTACATCCGCTGTAATTACCAGCCTGCAAACAATAACCTCCATGGGGCATAGAATATACAAACAGCTAATATGTTGACAAGCTTTTTTGACAGATCAAGAGAGATGGAATTCTGAATGCAGAACCGAACGCAGGTTGTCAAAGTTCACCCTCTCTTCCTCCAAGAAGAAAAGTGCCGATTGACAGCACTGATTAGAAAGAAGCATCAGAACACTAAGATCTTTTAAAAAATTCATTACTATTGACTGCATCCAAATAAACCAACTAACCAATCTTAAGTCTCACATTAAAACCTTGCTTGTTGAGCATACCCAAAGGATTCTGAACTAAATATATTCTTTATATCTTCATTTGTACTAGTCACTATTTCTTTTTAAAATTTGTATTGGTGTCTGTATGTGCCCAAATGACTGCATGCAGGCCATATGCTTGTTCTGGCATGTCTTTATTTCTCATGGGGTTTGGAGGTAATAAAATAGCTCTTCCCTTCAAACTCAAAAACCTTTCAATGCTTAGTTGCTTACCATAAACATCAATTAATTACATCTTAATCTGAAGAAGCTAAAAAAGGGGGGAAGACTGTTCACCCTTTCTCACCTAACATGTGGTTCCTTTGTAACCACTCCATTTACCCTCCTTTACTCTGAACTTCTTAATGGGCTTTCTGAACAACATCGAGAGTAGTTTTGTCCTAGTTTTAAACTCATTATTTTCGTCTGAATTTGTTCCAAGATCCATGTCCTAACAGTGGCCTCGCCAAGGCCTTGCATAGAAAAAAAGTATTTTGTGATATATTAATAATATCACACATCAACACCGTACTGTCTTCAGATTATTGAAGTATGCAAATGGAGTTTTACTTTGTGTTATACCTTAACTGGCAGAATTTCATATTGATGTCAGTAGGACTGGAAAAATGCTTAATTCCAGCATTATTGTCCCATGGGCCTGATCAATATAACCAAAGCTAAACACTGTCATATGGTGGAACTTTTTTTTCCAGATTATTTTAAAGATGTACTAGTTGTGTATTATGTGTAATACTGCATTATTTATTTACAGAGCGGAATGATTTTCCACCCCAAATCGAACAAGTGCATTGCTTCCTATTATACAGCTGAAGGACGGATGGATGTTGAAATGAGAATTTGCAATTCAGAGGACAATAATCAAATCTGGCATTTTGAATAGGGCTATTCACGATTTTCCAGAGTAAACAGTAATGCCTTGACTTGAATAATTGTCAAAGAGAAATCAATGCTAAGTGGTTAAAATTTAATGCATTGAAGCCAAGTGCAATTTATGTCACCGTGGTGCCTAAAACGTTGATGAAAATCGTCAAGGAATGGGTGAGGTGGAGGGGATAGCTTGAGTGGATGTAGATTATTATCCATTTTTGAATCCCAGACATTGTGTGGTCTTTGTTTGTGAGGTCTTATTCATGGCTGTCAGTCTGGATTTTTGTTTTTATTCCCCTTTCTTGATCACTGTATCAGATAGCTGAAACTAATCAAACTGCTTTTTGGACTTGAGTGAGTCCCTGTTGCTTTGTGATTTGTACAATTTTGCTTGATTTGGCTTTTCTGTTATCTTTAAAAGGGAAAAAAAGATTGCAGGCTTCAATCTAGACAAAATGAAACAATTCATGGTTTCAGAATGTGAGGAGAAATTTTAGTTCTAAAATTTTTACTTATGAAATGTGGTTTAAATGCTATTTTAAAATACAAACTGTATAAGGGATAAATGATCAGTAAAGCGCTTCCAATGCAGGAACAAAGGGATGGAAAAGTTGTGCAAATGTAAGAAATGCTTGAAATAAACTACTGTCTTTTTAGAATTATATAAAAATAAATTATTATTTTTTAAAGATTTGTTTTTGTGCTGAATACAAAAGCAAAATACCATGGATGCTGCAAATCTGCTTTCTTGCACAAATGTAGCCACACCTGAGTATTTTCACTTTGTGTTTCAAACAATGCAAAAGATTTTTATTGATACATTTGCAACATGTTAAATTATTTAATGTAAGGGCTAATTTCACTCGAAAGTTTAGTCTGTTCTTTAAATTGGCAATTAACCAAAAGTTGCTCTTTTGTTTGGGTGCAGTTTTAAAACAAGAATTTACAGGTACTGTGCTCAGCTGGAGCTATTTAATTAGACAACTGGTTTAATCCACTTCCAGAAGCCTTTGAATTAAGTGCCATGAATGGAGGGGTCCTTCTGTAGTGCCTTTCCTGTACTGGAATGCTGCTTCATTGCAATAGAGTGTAATTTGAGTTTGGTGAAACATGGGGTTGGGTGAAGGAGGGAGGAGGTGATCAGTCCATCCGTTTCAATCATTGCTGAGTACTTTTTAATGTCCAAGTAATGTCTTGGCGAATTTGGAATGTCAAGGGAAACAGGAGCCAGCTGGGGCAGAGCGGTAAATAAAAATTGAGGTTGAGGCTCCAGGCCTACTTACTTAGGGGAGCCCAGAGAGACAGAGAGAGAGAGAGAGAGAGAGGTGGCCAGTGAGGGAGGAGACTTAGGGACGAGAAGGGGAGGAAAATGTGACGTTAAGGGAAAAGCTGTAAGTTACTGTAAATGACTGCTATTTTCAATACTTATTGTAAATTGCTTTTGGATTAAAGGTAAATTCAAGAAATATTTTAAATTTTTTAAAAATTAAAGGCTGGTGGGAAACTTAAATATATAATAAAAACTAATAAAATAACTTAGAGATGCAGGGCCAGGTAATGTTTTGTATCTGCACGACGTGGGAGCTGGTAAACCCCATTGTGGTTCACAGCGACCACATCTGCAACAAGTGTTGGTTGCTTCAGGATATCTGCTCAGAGTTGATGAGCTGGAATATGAGCCTCGAACAATGTGGCACATCAGGGATGGTTATAATTACCTGGATGCTGTATTTCAGGAGGTAGTCATGCTCTGTAGGTAAGTGTTTCAAATTTGGCCGGTGATCAGGGACAGGAGGATGTGCCTGCAAGTGAGGCAGTGCGAGGAGTTCTGAATTGAGCATTGGAAGAGCTTCAGATCTTGGAACTTTTTTCTCATTCACTTGTAGGATTTGGGTGTTACTGGGCGAGCCAGCATTTATTGTCTGTCCCTAGTTGACCTAGAGAGGGTAGTGTGAACTGAAGGGCATTGTAGGTTTACCTACAACACATTGGATTGGTGTGGTTTAAGAGGCAGTTCACCACCACCTTCTCAAGGGCAACTAGGCTAGGGAAATAAATACTGGCCAGTCAGCGATCCCTAATCCCATGAATGAGTAAAAGAAAGTACCTCCTATCTGTTGGACCAGGTAAAGAACTGAGGTTCCTGCAATGCTAAATTCAGGATCCCTCTACCTTCCTCACTTATTGTCACACTCTCCTGTCCCTCACCAGCAGCCAAATTTGCTCCCTGTGAGGTTGAAGAAAAGGATTTGGGGGAGGATGGGCAAACTGACTGCTACACTGTAGTACAGAAGGCCAGTCTCGTGGGGGGAGAGGAAAGAAAACTGGTTGTGGTAGGGGAATTCCATGATTAGGGATAAGGATAACCTCCTTTTGTAAGCATGATTAGAGAATGTGGAATGGTCTGTTGCCTGTGTGGTGCCAAGGTAAGGGCCATCATTAACTTGTTTGAAAGGATATTTTTGAGAGGAGAATCCAGTTGTTGTGGTCCATGTTGGGTCCAAAAACCTAGCAAAGAGGTCCTATTTGGGGAATCTCAGGAATTAGGAACAAAATCAAAGAACGGGACTTCAAGGTTTGTAATCTGTGGACTATCACTTGAGCCATTTGCACATAGGCATAGACATAAGAAAATCAGGTAAGTGACCACATGGCTAAAAGAGGAGTTCCATTTCGTGGGGCACTAGCATCAGTATTAGGAAAAGAAGAATCGGTACCATTCTGATGGGCTCTGAACCGATCTGGGACTAATGTCTGAGTGGAAATGCTAAGTAGGGTGGTCACAGGGACTTTAAATTAGTAAATGGTGAAGAGGGCTTGGACAGAGTGAATGTAATTTCAACTTCGAGTAAGATGACAGAACAAAAGAGTCAGGAATCCTACTTCAAGTACAGCAGGGAATGGCAGAACTATAAAAAGTATTGATTAAACTTAGAGAGAAATCGTGAACAGATTAATAAAGCATCAGTGCAGAGAGCTTGGTTACAGAGTATGGCCTGAATAAGAGTTCAACATATGAATGCATGGAGTATGGGAATAAGTAAACTCCAGACATAAATGCAAATTGGAGATTGTTTTATGGTAGTCATTACTGAGACACAGCTTGCAGAATGTTTGGGGTCGGGAACTAAATATATTGGATTATAGTTTTTATAGGATTGACCGGGAAAATGGCAGAGTTATTTGTAAACTTAATGATAAGAAACAAAATTATTTAAGTAGGGAGGGGGGGTTTAATGAGGCCAAGGCATTCAGGGGAGACTATGGGTGAAACTGAAGAACATTAAAGAATCTAAACCCATAATAGGTTTTGTGTACAGACCCTCCGATAGCAGCTTTGAAGTGTTAGATTGTATAAATATAGAAATTATGCAAGTGTGCTGCAAAGCCAGCGAGGTATTAATCAGGGATTTTAATATGAAATGATTAGGAGAGAAGCAGACAAGCACCTGTGTGAAAGATAGTGAATTTCTGGAGTGTGTCCGGCATAGTTTTCTGCAGCTGTAAATCCTGGATGCAATAAGGGACAAACAACATTGAATTTGGTAATGAGCCAGATTTAATTATTCACCTAACCATGTAAGAGCGTTTATTGGATTGTGATCAGAACGTGAGAGAGTTCAATGTCATGTTTGAAGGCAAAAATTATGAATCAGCTATTAGAGATGTAGATTTATGTAAGGCCAATTTTAATGAAATGAGCAAGAGACTGTCCACAGTAAACTGGGAAGATCTGTTTGGGGCATATCAACTGAAGAACAGTGGCAGATGTTTCAAGAAACACTTAACACAACACAAAACCAGTTTATACCACTGAGAGGAAAATGCTCCACCTCAAAGAAAAGCGTGAGAGAAGGGATTGTGTATGTTGTATAAAACTAAAAGAAAGGGCTGCAAAAAATAGCACGGATCCTGCTGAATGGGAAAGAGACAAAAACCCAGCAAAGGGCCACAAAGCAGTTTATAAGAGCTACTAAAAGAGATTCTGAAAGGAAACTTGCTGGAGACATTAAAATCAATAAGAAGAAACTTTTTACAGTCACATCAAAGGAAAGCAGATGGTCAGGAGCAATATTGACTCACTAAAGATTGAAATTGGGGATATTGTAAATGACTGAGATTATAACAGACATGTTGAATAGTTAGTTTGCCTTGGTGTTTACTGTAGAAAAACAGGAATAGCTTGCCAGGAGATCCAAGGAGATGAGTAGGGGAACTGAATAAAATTAACATAAGTAAAACACTAGTCACGTGAAAATTAACGGAAGTAAAACTGGCAAATCTCCAGAACCTGACAGTTCACATCTGAGGGACTTAAAGGAAGTAAGGGAGCACATTTGTAGATGCCCTATCTATAACCTTTCAGAGTTCCCTGGATACAGGGTTCTTCAGGATTGGAAACTTATACATGTCACTTCGTACTTTTTAAGGGCAAAAGAGGAAAAGTAAGGAACTACAGATCAGTTAGTCTAACGTATGTGGTGGGAAAATTGTTGGAGTCTATAAGCAAAAAATGGGATAACTGAACATCTCAAAATTTTTCAGTTGATCAGGGAGAGCCAGCACGTCAGGTAAGGTCATGCCTGACAAACCCTATTGAGTTTTTTTTTGAAGAAGTGACTATGAAAGTGGACAGGTGAATGTTTATGAATGTTTACATGCCCTTCCAAAAAGTAATTGATTAAAAGTACTACATAAAAGACTGTTAATAAAGCTAGAAGCCTATGCAAAAGAAGACAAATTGCTGACATTCTAGGAAATTGGTTCAGAGGCAGGTGGCAAAACACAGGGATAATGGATAAGTACTCAAATTGGCAGGGTGTGACCATGCTGTCCCAAAAGGATCTGTCAGGATTTCAATTGTTCACATTATTTATTAACACATTGGATAATGGCATAGAAAGTCCACATTTATTGATAACACAAAGTTAAGTGTCATTTTCAACAATGTAGATAGCATAAAATTACAGAGGCATATGGATAGACAAAGTGACTGGGGAAAAATCTGTGGCAGGTGGAGTTTAATGTAAATAAGTGAGGTTATCCACTTTGAACCAAGCAAGGGTACATTCTAAATGGTATGAGCTTCAATACAGTGCAAGTCCAAAGAGACTTGGAGGTTCAGGTGACTAGATCTTTAAAATGTCACAAACAAGCAGAAAATAATCAAGAAAGCTAATAGAATTCTGACCTTTATATCTGGAGGACTGGAGTGTGAGGATGCAGAAATGATGTTGCAGTTAAACAAAATCCTGGTCAGACCCTGCTTGGAGTACAGTTAACAGATCTGGAACCACACCTTACGAAAGATGTACTGGCTTTGGAGGGAGTACAATGTAGGTTTACAAGAATAACACCCAGACTTCAGGGGCTAAGTTATGAGGAGAGGTTATACAAATTTGGCCTGTTTTCTCCAGAATCTAGAAGGTTAAGGGGTAATCTGATCAATGTCTTCAAGATATTAACAGGAAAAGACAGTTCATCTTTATCTACTCTATTTCCACTGGCTGGGAATTCTCAAACTAAGGGGTATAAATCTGAGAATTAGGAGGAGACCATTCAGCAGGGATATTAGGAAACATAATGGTGGTAAATGTTTGGAACTCTTCCACGAAAAGCAGTGGATGCTCGATCAGTTGTTAGATTTAAAATCTTTGATACATTTTCGTTCAGCAAAGCTATTAAGGTATATGGAGTTAGGACTCCAATCCGTCGTAAACCCATTGAATGGTGGAACAAGCTTGAGGGGCTGAATGGCCTAGTCCAGTTCCTATGTCATTACCAATTTTGCTGATGGGGTCATGTTCCACATTTACATTTTTAACATTCTTGAGAACTATGATATTTTTGGATGACAACAGTGCATGATTCAGATAAGAAGCCAAAACAAATCTGATGACATTCTTATCTGCTGATTAACTGAATGGACAATATCTAATGATAAACAGAAAATGAATAAATTGGCATCCGTGTGTCAAAATGATTCATGCATAGAATCATCTCAACTGGACCATAAGGATCCATGGTTGCATTGGTGATTCAGTGGCAGAAATCTCACCTGCCATGTGGGGGGCTTGGGTTCAATTTCTGGTCCATGTGTGGCATTCCTTTCTTTCCCTTCTGAGTCCCACCTGTTCCAGAGATCTGTAATAACATCTCTGAAGAGGTTGTGTTTGGAAGAAGACAAAAAGGAAAATTTGGGTTGTTACTTTGTTTCTATTCAATAATTCATTCACGGAAGGTAGCTGGATGTCGGGAGTGGGCAGGACTGATCTTGGCATTTTGAGTGCAGTAATGGCGGTAACATCATGGATATATTAACAAACTAGTAAATCAGACATCTAGATAATCTGGAGATGATAATTCAAATCCCACTGTGGTAGTTCCATGAATTTGAATCCAATTTGTAAATTTGGAAAACAAGCTAATTAAAAAGTAGGTATCTTTAATAGTGTCATGATGTTGAAATGTTGTAAATATCCATCTGATCGGCATAATGACCTTTTTAGGATGGAAACTTTTTGAGTAAAGTTTCTGTCTGGGATATAATTAACACAGTGTAAGGACATTTTGGGCACATTTTATTTTGAATTCCATGCCCTTCAGCAGGGTATGTAGTCAAAAGGTCCTGTTGGTCAAGAATTAGGAACAAAATTAATAGGACCTCAAGTGTTGTAATGTCTGGATTCATTACCTGATCCACATGTAAACTGACGAAGAAATAGGAATAGGGAAGTCAATGTGTGGGGAAGAGGTGTTCCATCTTGTGGGATCTGGTACTAGCATTGCAACAGGAGGGAAATATACCATCAGATGAGCACACCCTGAACTGATCTGGGACCAGAAGCCAAGTGAAAAAGCTATATAGGTCAATTTATCACCTGTTCCCTGATTTGACCTTGGATGAGCCACCAAACACAAATGTGCACTGAGAATTCTATAATCTGCTGTGTAAAGTCCCATTTGTTGTCCCTGAACACAACCAGATCAAACCATTTCTGCCTGGCCTTTTGCATTACGCTCTGCATAAACCTGAAGTCACTAAACCTCTGTTGAATGCCCCTGTTTCTGTCCAACTCCATGACACCTTCTGGGGTCTTCACACTTCCCACCCTCCCAGTCTATCATCTTCACACTTAGACCCTTCTCCTTGCCCATTTTTCTGCCACCTCTACATTCCCCTCTTGGATCTCTGAACTTATATCTTGGGGTGCAGGCACATAGTTCCTTGGAAGTGGCGGCCCAAGTAGACAAGGTGGTGAAGAAGACATTTGGCTTGTTTGGGCTTCATTGGTTTAAGCACTGAGTACAGGAGTTGGGATGTCATATTACAGCTGTACATGACATTGGTATCACCATTCTTAGTGTACTGGATACATTTCTGGTCGCTCTGCTACAGGAAGGATGTTATTAAGACCATAAGACATTGGACCATAAATTAGGCCAGTTGTCCCAATGAGTCTGCTCCACCATGCAATCATGGCTGATAAGTTCCTCAACCCCATTCTCCCCATAACTCTTGATCCCCTTGATAATCAAGAACCGACCTATCTCAGTCTTAAATGTATTCAATGGCTTGGCCTCCACAGCCTTCTGTGGCAGTGAATCCCATAGACTCACCACTCTCTGGCTAAAGAAGTTTCTCCTTATCTCCGTTCTAAAAGGTCTTCCCTTTACCCTGAGGCTGTGACCTCGGGTCCTAGTCTCTCCTACCAATGGAAGCATCTTTCCAACATCCACATTGAAACTTACATAATACTGAATAGCCTGGACAATGAGATCCCCCGTCATCCTTCTAAACTCGAATGAGTATAGTCCCAGAGTCCTCAAATATTCCTCATATGTTAAGCTTTCCATTCCTGGCACCATTCTCATGAAGCTCTTCTGAACCTGCTTCAGGGCCAGTACATTAAACGGGAGAAGATGCACAAAAAATTTAAAAAGATGTTACTGAGGCTGGAGAGTTTGAGTTAGAAGAAGAGATTGGATCAGCCAGGACATTTTTCCTGCCTGTAAGAGTCTGAGGGGTTCTAAATCTTCAGTGGTTTATAAAATCATAAGAGGCATAGATAAGGTGAATAGTTAAGGTCTTTTCCCCCAGGTAGGGGAATCCAAACTGGAGGTCACAGGTTTACATTGAGAAGGGTAAGATTTAAAAGGGACCTTAGGGGCAACTCGTTCGCACGTGCTGGTGCATATATGAAACGAACTGCCAAAGGTGAGTACAATTACAACATTTAAAAGACATTTCGGGTCCAGGTAGTGGGCCATGGAGGGGTTGCCTCTGCTGACTGCCTGCTCATCTTCCGCGGTTACTTTTGAGCCCGGCTGTCACTAGAGACAGCCCACCATTGCTCTTGATGCCTTTAGGGTTGGCATTGGCACTGTGGGGGATTGAGTGCTTTAGTTCGCCGCCTTCATTTTTTTTACATAAGCATCGCTTTTTATCAGGTTTTGCTTGTTAAAATTTCACAACAGCAGTGCAATTGTTTTCCTGGTGGTGGAAAATATAGAATATTAAGTTTTTGCACAAAGGTGTCTTTTTACTGTATCACTCAACAAGTCGGGGAGGAAAAAGACGTGGTCAGGTATCTGAATAGGAAAGGTTCTGTGGGACATGAGCCGAAAGGGAGCAACCTCTCTCCCCCCCCCTCCCCCCCCCGGCAGTGCTTGAGAATGCCCTCCACCATGCCTCCCGCATCTCATCCCTCACACCCCGTCACCACAATAACCGCCAAAAGAGAATCCCCCTCATCCTCACATACCACCCCACCAACCTCTGGATACAACACATCATCCTCCGACACTTCCGCCATCTGTAATCCGACCCCAAAGACATTTTTCCATTCCCATCCTCATCTGCCTTCCGTAGAGACCACTCTCTTCAGGACTCCCTTGTCCGCTCCACACTCCCCTCCAACCCCACCACACCTGGTACTTTTCCCTGCAACCGCAGGAAGTGCTACATTTGCCCTCACACATCCTCTCTCACCTCCATCCCGGGCCCCAAGATGATTTTCCACATCAAGCAGATATTCATCTGCGCATCCGCCAATGTGGTATACTGCATCCGCTGAACCCGAAGTGGCTTCCTCGACATTGGGGAAACCAAGCGGAGGCTTGGGGACCGCCCTGCAGAAAACCTATGCTCGGTTCGCAATAAACAACTGCACCTTTCAGTCATGAACCATTTCAACTCCCCCTCCCATTTCTTAGACGACATGTCCATCCTGGGCTTCTTGCAGTACCACAATGATGCCAGCCGAAGGTTGCAGGAACAGCAACTCGTATTTGGCTTGGGAACCCTGCAGCCCAATGGCATCAATATGGATTTAACCAGCGAGTTTTGAGAAGATTCAGTATGTAAGGATACTAAGGAAACAAACCCAAACAAACAGACAAAATGGGCCCAGAAACCATAACCATTCTCCCCTACATCAAAAACATTTCTGAAATGACTGCCAGACTACTTGGACCTCTTGGCATCAGGGTAGCCCACAAACCCACCAACACACTAAAACAGCAGCTAATGAACTTAAAAGACCCTATACAGACAACAAGCAAAACGAACATCATCTACAAAATACCTCGCAAGAACTGTGACAAACACCACATTGGACAAACTGGCAGGAAGCTAGCCACCAGAATACATGAACATCAACTAGCCACAAAACGACACGACCCACTATCACTCGTATCCTTACATACAGATGAGGAAGGACACCGCTTTGATTGGGACAACACATCCATCCTAGGACAAGCCAAACAGAGACACGCACGAGAATTCCTAGAAGCATGGCATTCCAACCGGAATTCCATCAACAAACACATTGATTTGGAGCCAATCTACCACCCCCTGAGAAAAAGAACAGGAAATGACATCACCAACCCAAAGAAACCTAACCAGATAAATAGAAAGCGGGACATAACACCAGCGCTTCGTCGGA
Organism: Stegostoma tigrinum; assembly: GCF_030684315.1. Classification (NCBI taxonomy): domain Eukaryota; kingdom Metazoa; phylum Chordata; class Chondrichthyes; order Orectolobiformes; family Stegostomatidae; genus Stegostoma; species Stegostoma tigrinum. Next base: position 88,027,088 of record NC_081355.1, on the reverse strand, counting down.
GGCTCACTGATGATGTTACCTAGAATGGTGACGAAACGTCTGAAAACGAACCTTCCAGCTCCGAGGAAACTCACATCCATGGATTTAACCAGCTTCAAAATCTCCCCTCCCCCCACTGCATCCCAAAACCAGCCCAGCTCATCCCCGCCTCTCTAACCTGTTCTTCCTCTCACCCACCCCCTCCTCCCACCTCAAGCCGCATCTCCATTTCCTACCTACTAACCTCATCCCACCTCCTTGATCTGTCTGGACTGACTTATCCCCTCCCTACCTCCCCACCTATACTCTCCACCTATCTTCTCCTCTATCCATCCAAGCGCCTCCCCCTCTCTCCCTATTTATTCCAGAACCCTCACCCCATCCCCCTTTTCTGATGAAGGGTCTAGGCCCGAAACGTCAGCTTTTGCGCTCCCGAGATGCTGTGTTCATCCAGCTTCACACGTTGTTATCTCAGATTCTCCAGAATCTGCAGTTCCCATTGTCTCTAATCGCAAATGGAACTAGTTTAGTTTGAAAAACTTGGCCGGCACGGAGTAGTTGGGCTGAAGGGTCTGTCTCCGGAAATAACCCTCCCTTCTGCAATCTCGCCTACTTTGTCACCGCCGCGCCTGCGCGCCCCGCCTCCTCCTGTGACGATAATGCCCCGCCCATTTCGGGTCTCCAGGGAAACGCCTCAACATTCGGCAGGTTTCCGCTCTAGGCCCCGCCCACTCCATGATCGCGGCGGCGCTTGGCGCCACTTCCGGGGACGAGTTGTAGAAAGTTTGTGGAGCGGAGCCGGCTTGGGCGGTCGGTTCCGTGGCTGTCCCTGAGCCGCCGGTGGGCGCTTAACACCCCCTCCCCACCCCACCTCGCTCCTCACACCTCCTCTCTCCTGCCCTTGGCCCGCCGGTGGAGGGAGCACGTCGATGATGCTGGGACGGAGGCGGCGCTGCTGTAAGCAGCTACTGCTGCTGTGCTGCGGGATGATCGCCCTGGGCTTCGTGGTGCTGATCCGGAGCGGGCAGCAGGACAAGCAGCTGCTGCAGCGGGCAGAGCGCTGGGAGCCCGGGGCTGGCGGCGACTCGGTGGCCGCCGGGGAGCCCGAGTACGAACGCCTCCAGAGAACCGTGTACGAGAAGCCGCCGCTGGACGAGAGTGCCCTGGGAGAACTGGGTAGAGCGGTTCACCTGGACCTGGTGGGAGATGAGAAGAGGAAGGAGGAAGAGAGTGTGAGCAAACATCAGATCAACACCTATGTCAGCGACAGGATCTCCCTGCGCCGCCGACTGCCCGAGAGGTGGAACCCTCTGTAAGTGGAAGGAGGGGGTTGCCCTCCAACTAATCACTGCCCCAACAACAACTTAACAAGCATTTGGATAGCACCTTCTAGCAAGGCGGAGGTCGGGGGTGGGGGGAGTGTGGGAGGTAGGTGCGGGGATGCAGAATTGCCGCGAGGATCTTCACGGGAGAGGTGACTGAGCCGCAGAAGGACATCAGATAGCCCTGAGGTCTGCGAAGGAAGTCACACTGTAAGGACTCACAAGGAAGGGTAAATGGGACGGGAGGCTAGGGGAGAAAATTCCGGGGGTGATGAGCTTAAGTGTAAGCCATGGCCAGACCGGCTAGAATTAGAGGGCTGCGGATGAGTTAATTTGGAGGAAACTATATCAAACGAGGGAGTTGCAGCTACGGAAATATTTCCCAGCCAGGTTAAGAATTTTAAAATCGAGATTACAGTCAACTAGAAAGTCGACAAGCACATGAGTGACAGGTGAGTGAGAGCTGGTGTACTTTTAGGTTGTGAGTAGCGACGTGTTGGTGTCTGAAGTTGGCTGCATTGGAATAGGCGAGCCTAGGCTTAGTGAACGCACGAAAGAAGATTTCACAGCAGGAAAGTTAGAGGTGTAAGCAGGTTTGTTTAGCGAGGGTTTGGATCCGTGATGAGTCAATATAACATCAAAGTTGCGAACAATGTGGTTCGCTCGGGAATTTTCCGGAGAAAGATAGAGATTGGAATTGCAATTTATTACCCGGATGGCAGATAATGTCTTTGACTTTCCACTGTTTACTTGGAAGAAATTACTGCTTATCCTCTGTTAGACAAGTAGTCTCAGAATTTACTGTAAGTAAAATCAGATAGCAATGTTAGTATTGTAGAATTTAGTTGAAAACTTAGTGCCCTGCCCTCTACACTGCCACTGTCTTCTGCACCAGCATGGAATGGCTATGTAAATACAGCATCTTGTAGTCACGATAAATTAATACATTAAGAAAATCCACTAATCCAGAATTTTGTCTTTTAAATCAGCTGTGTTGTCAAGAATAATCATTTTTTACTGGAAGCTCTTGCAATGTACTTATCAGTTAAGTATTAAGTGAGCTATGAAGAGATTTAAGTTTAAGGCTTTTTTAAAAACAAAACACATTTTCCCCTGTTTCATAATCATTTGTGCATTATTTCTCTTGCTAAGTGAAGTTCAAAAAAAAGTGAGAGTATGAGTGTTATCGTGGCCAAGTCAGCATTTATTGCCCATTTCCAATTGTCCGGAAAAATGTGGTAACCTGTTTTCTTCAGCTACTCGCAGTCCATCTGTTATAGATATTTGCTGAAGGCATTTGCCTGAATTTTGATTCACAGTGAAGAAATTTTACATTGAGGATGGTGTATGGCTTAGTGGGGTACTTGAAGCAGTCACGTTCCTATGCATTTCCTGCCTTTATCCTTTTTAGTGATACAGGTTGTGGGTTCGGAAGGTGGTTTTTGTGGGGAGCTTGGGAGTTGTTGCAGTTCACGTTCAGTTTGAGGCACTGTGCATCAATGATAGAGTGAATATTTAAACTGAGGAGCTGTCAGGAGGGCTGCATTGTCCCGGATGCCAAATGTCTTGAGCGTTGATGAACATGACTTGGGAAGTTGGAGTTTATTTAACAATTTCCTACTACTGTTGCTGTAGTATAAGCTGATGCACAAGATTGATTGAATGATTGATATTAAGGATAAGCAGTTGTCCCTTTTGAATCTTGATTTTGGGAAAATGTTTTTCCATATGTGGAAAGTTAAATGGTAAATCGCTTAGTATTAATAGCAAATGACCATAGATTTTAGATGAGTTGTTAATGTTGACCGATTTTAACTAAAGTTGTTAAAAAGATGTAAATCAAAGGCAGTTATGAGTTCAGTCAATGATTTATTTGAATGACAAAATATCCTCAAAGGACTGAATGGTCGAATCCTGCTTTGGCATTGCTATGTATTCAATGCCCTGTGTAGCGGCTGACTTTGGAATTCTCAATAGTGCACTGTGAAATGGTTAGTGTTTGATTTTGTTCCTTTTTAGGAGCATAAAGTTTGCTTTTGGGGATTGAAATTGTTTCTTTGTACCCAGCAATTTATGATATAGAATGCACAGCCTGTCTGAGTGGAAGCAGATTTAAAAATAAGTTTCAAAAGGGAATTAGCTCTACACATGAAGAGGAGAAATTTGTCAGGCTATGGGGGATAATTCAGTATTGAGACTATTGGGATAGCTTTTACAAGGCTGGCATGACAAGATGTGACTTGTTCCCTCTGTGCTGTATGATTTTTGCCATCATCCTATTACATGTGATCCTACTCTCTCAGCAATTGTCATATATTTCTGATAATAGCAGTGAATATTGATAACATGAACAATTATCTCATGAAGTTAAAGCTGATGATTTGGGAGCATAGATGTTCTTGGAAAGATTGTTCATACACCAATGAGAGTTGTATCCCCAGCAATTTTGTCAATATAGCGGGTGAAGTAATTGGTGATAACTCCTACAGGTAATTCCTGTATGTGGGGAATGGAAATCCAGGTGAGGTTGCTCCATGCTTGCTAGCAGGCTGTGAAACTTCCCGAATAATTCTGTTTTTATTTTAAATCAACTTTTTGGACATTTTGAGGTGCATCCTTGGCAGGAGTCTTGAATCCAAACCCCTGACATAGAGGCAAGGGCATGACCACTTTGCCACGGTGAGTTGTGTTCTTAGTAGTTCTCTGGTAACTTTGTTCTGATCGGGCGAGGCTAGTGAACCAGTTCTTCTTTCTTTTCAACCTATTTGGTTGTTTGCAATAAAGGTTTGATTTTTTTTTCTTCAAGACAAAGCTGTACCTCCCTCTAATTAAAATATAGTTAAATTTCTTTGTAATCATAAAATTGCTTTTTCACTCAAAACCTTATTAGTTCCTGATGCTGAGAAAAATAATCGAAAATGCCAAGCATATGGCCTCTCTGCAGTTGCATCTGCCTGCATGCACACAATATACAGGTAGAGAATTAAAAGGAGATAGTGTCTGTTATAAAGGAGGGCAGAAGAATATTCAGCTTAGAGTCCTTTGTCTTTGAAGCATAGGTTTAAACCTGAGGATTAGGTTCAGTAGTTCAACAGACAGGAGGGAAAATTGAATTTACTTTCCAGTTTTTAGCAGCCTAACCCTTAGTCTGGATTGTTTCTGTGTTAAAGAGGGCAAGCTTATTTTGAGTAATGAATGAGAGAGAGAAATAGAGAAAGTGACTTCTAATGATCTTTGGCAGCTTTCCGAATCTTGTTTATGGAAAACAGATTTCAGGGACTATTTTTAAGGGATTCCTGTTTGGTGGGTCTTTTGTGACTGTTATCATCTAATAGTCTTCCAGAGACCAAGTGGAATTATGGGACATGTGCTAGTTATATGTTCATTAAGGTGTAATTGGGTGAAACCTGTGTGCATGTAGGGAAGAAGCAGTTGATGTGCCTGGAATTGTGTAATGTCTGTCTAAATTGGAGTAGAACTTTTGGAGCATATAACTGGACTTTTTTGTAGTTTCACAACAGCCAAATTATCCATGTCCTGTGTTTTGCATTTGGTAATATCTTCCTGAAACCATGATAGTTTTTAATCATTGTCTGGATAGTGGATATTCTCTTTTTCTGCACTCTTCCTGAAGGTAATTTAAAAAAAATTCTGCTTTGAGATGACATTGCATTTTTAAGCTGTTTGCCCTGTCTCAATTCAATTTGTAACGGTTCTGACCAGACAAAAGTTTTTAAAAACTTTCACCTTCAAAAAAAGAGACATTTTGCATTGATATAGTGTTGTGCCTTGGTTTAAAGTCGTTGTCACTACCGAAATAATGCAGCTGACATTAGGATTTTTTGATCACAATGATACAAATTTTTTTTGGAGAACAATGCATGTGCATTGTGCAGCCTGAACAGTTGAGGAGAATTTGTTTTATCTTGATGTAAAGCTCAACAGCTTTTTTTAATGTACATTTCTGGGATGAAGGTGTTGCTAGCTATGCCAGCATTTATTGCCCAAAGGGCATTGGGGAACCAGATGTGTTTTTCCAACAGTGGTTTCATGATCATTATCAAAGTCTAAATTCCAAATTTTCAATTCAGATTCCACGTTGTATGTATCAGAACATCCAAATGTTTCTGTGCCACAGCGTTCTGTAATCTCTCTCTCTATTTGACTAATCCGCCTTTCTAAATTTGTGGAAAAGTTGGAAAAGGTCACATTTGCTCACATTGCTTTCCCACCCCCCACCATACTCACTGCCCTATCAGTATCCCTTTGTAAACTCTATATTGTCACAACGTACTGTCCTGCCTATTTTTGTGCCTTCAGCAAATTTAAGAATCATACTTTTGGACCCCCTTCTCCAAGTCGTTGACATAAGTTTTGTTGAGTTAAGATCCTCATCACAGGTCTGTGGATATTATTCTCATTATGCCAGCTTGAAAATTAAATGCCTCTTCTCTGCTTCCTGTCAGATAACAATCTTGTATTCATGGAATTGTGTGAATGTCTGTGCCAGGAGCTCGTATTCTGTGCATTAAACTTGGAATCTTGTCAAATGCCTGTCTCAGCAGCCACTTCTTTGCGACTTTAGAATGAAATCCCAAGTTGATTGTAATGTCTTTTTTCTTAGTTCAACCCCCCCTCCCCCACCCCACCTTCACCTTGTGGTGTACAAATAAAATGTCAAAGTAATTGTACCTTCCACAGTGAAGGCAAACTTTAAATATCTGTTTAATTTGTACACCATTTCAGTACTTTCCATCATTGCTCCAGAATTAATACTGATCTCAGTTACTTTTTTTTCTATATGCCTCCAAGAAGCTCTTTACTGTACATCTTTATATTTCTCACTAGCTTTTTGTCAAACTCTAATCACGTTTTTGTTATTCATTGCTTTTTCTTTAACCTTCTGTGTAGCTTTTTTGACTTGCTGCTAATCATTGCAGAATTAATTTTAAGGAAAAGGAGTATAATTCTGTAAGCATACTGTCCTTCACTTTCTTAGTTAACCCTGAATGGTGATTCCTTTTCTGAGTGTCTCACTGGACATCGCCAATGTCTGGAAAATGAGGTCAGGATATTTGTTTTTGACCAGTGCTGACAAATTGGGCTGATGGCCTTTTTGTGCTGTAGACCTCTGACTGTAGTTTATGTTTGAACATTATGAAATATCTCACCCATCTTCCAGTACAACCCTACTGACCCATCCCTTAACTCAATTTCCCAGCTCATTTTAGCCAGTTCTGCCTTAATGTCATCATCATTTTTAACATTTGAAAAAAACTACTTAGATCCACTCTTCTTTCCTTTTAAAATTGAATGCAAAAGTTAATTATTTTGCACTCGCTGATTCCGAAGGATGCCTTTGCCTTATTACATGTTGCCAGAAAGGGCCTTGCCGTACTGTGATAGTATTTCTGCCTCTGGCCCAGAAGGCTGGAGATCACGTTCCACCTGCTCCAGACATGTGTCATAACATGCCTGAACAAACCGATTTTTAAAAAATTAATTATCTACAACAGTTTGTATTAGGTTGATCTATCCCTATCAAACTTATTGCTGCAAGAAATTTTTACTGAAACACTATGAAGTTATCTTCCAAGATACTTTTGCCGTTCTAATTTTTCCAGTCTGTACGCAGATCAAAATTATTCATGATTCTTGCTGAATATATGTTTGGATTCCACCTTGCAAAATGATGAAATTTAAATTTAATCATTTTGGAATTAAAATAAAGAGCCTATAAATAAAGGCAGGTACAATTGTCATAAAACTCATCTGGTTCTTTAGGGAAGGAAATCTGCCATCCTGACTTGATCTAGCCATTATGTACTCTGTGTCTCAGCAATGTAGTTGACATTTAACTACTCCCTGGGATGTAATGAGATACTAAGTATTTTGTAAAGTGTTTACTGTGGAAGATATAGAATGTGGAGAAATAAATAGCAATGTCTTGTAAAATGTCCATATTATGGAGGTGGTGGTGCTGGACATCATAAAATGCACAAAAGTGGATAATCCCCAATACCTGTTCAAGTGGACCCTAGAACTCTCTAGGAAGCAAGGCAAGTGATTGCTGGGCTCCTTGGTGAGATATTTGTATCGTTGGTAGCCACAGGTGACATGCTGGAAGACTGGAGTTTGGCTAATGTGTTGCCTCTGCTAAAGAAAGGATGTGAGGAAAATTCAGGGAACTGTAGACCGGTGAGCCTGACATTGGTGGTGGTTAAATTGTTGGAGGCTATAGTGATTTGGAGGCTATAGTGATGGGGCGGCATAGATTCAGACTTATATAGTCGGGAAACAGACTCTTTGGTCCAATTCATCATTGCCGACCAGATATACTGAGTTGATCTCATCCCATTTGCCCTGTATCCATCTTAAACTCTTCCAATTCATGAATCCATCCAGATGCCTTTTAAATGGCATAATTTTCCCTGCCTCCTCTACTTTCTCTGGCAGCTTGTTCCCTACAAGCACCACAGCCTCTGTGAAAAAGTTGCCCCTAGGTCCCTTGTTAACTCTTTCCCCTCTCACCTAGAACTTATGACCTCTTGTTCTGGTCTCCTCTATCCTGGGGAAAAGTCCTTGGCTAATCACCCTATAGATGTCACTCATGATTTCATAAACCTCTACGGTTGTCCCTCAGCCTCCAATGCTCCAGGAAAAATGCCCTTTTCAGCCTCTCCCTATAACTCAAACCCTCCAACCTGTGCAACATCCTTCTAAATCTTTTCTGAACCCTTTCAAGTTTCGCAACATCTTTTCTCTAGCAGGGAGACCAGAATTATATGCAGTATTCTAAAAGTGGCCTAATCAATGTCCTGTAGAGTTGCAGCTTCACACTCAATGCACTGACCAATGAAGGCAAGCATTCACCATCCTGTCTATCTGCAACTCCACTTTCAAGGAATTATGCACCTGCACCCCTAGGTCTCTGTTTGACAATACTCCCAAGACCCTGCCATTAAATGTATAAGTCCTGCCCTTAACAAAATACAACGTTTCACAATTATGTAAATTAAACTTCATCTGCCACTCCTCGGTCCATTGACCCATCTGATCAAATTCCCTTTTATACTCTGAGATAACATTCTTCACAGTCAACTACACTGTCTTTAATAGCTGTAAGGTATGATGCCAGATATGAAATTAGCTGGTCATCTTTTTGTCAGAATTATAAGGTTTTAGTCAAGTAATTAATTTTAGTACCATTACCAGAAAAAAACAGCTGATAATGATGAGCCTATGGGCTAGCTCTGATTAAATTAAGTTAACCCCATAAAACTGAGTTTGTACTGATGCTGCTGAGAGTTATACAATACATTATAAATATTTTACCCTCCGGTTAGTGTTGTAAATGAAATTTCTTTCTGTTAAGAAATTCTTCATTCATAATGTATGTGGCAGTGATTAGGCAATCTTAACTTTCCCAATAGTTAACAAAACTGGGAAAGGTCTTGGCATATTTTCATAACAAGATGGGTGATATAATTTAAACTGTGGTTCGCTCCCAAAAAACTTGTTAGCTGACTAATTATGAAAATATTTATTATAGTGCAACAGTGTATAACTTTGTTATTTTGTCTCCTGTAATTTTGCTGTGCTTTGAATTCTGAACTACTGTGTATTATGTGAACTGGACCAATGATTGTAACTATTTTAAGAATGAACTAATTTGGTACCATTGGAAATTTATCTTAAAAAAATTTGGAACCATTTAATATAGCATCTTCAGTTTCCAGTCATTTCCCAGAATATCTCATGCAGTTACTTACTTTCACAATACATTATGCAACTCAACATGGGATGGTTTAGAATCTTGAGTAACTTGTGTGGCACAAGGTATTACCTATATTTCAGCCCAAGCCTGGAAACCGTCCACAATGAGCTGCGTTTAAACATGATCAGAGATAATGGGAACTGCAGATGCTGGAGAATCCAAGATAACAAAGTGTAGAGCTGGATGAACACAGCAGGCCAAGCAGCATCTCGGGAGCATAAAAGCTGACGTTTCGGGCCTAGGCCCTTCATCAGAGAGGGGGATGGGGAGAGGGTTCTGGAATAAATAGGGAGGGGGGGGAGGAGGACCGAAGATGGATAGAGGAGACGATAGGTGGGGAGGGGATAGGTCAGTCCGGGGAGGACGGACAGGTCAAGGAGGCGGGATGAAGTTGGTAGGTAGGAAATGGAGGTGCGGCTTGAGGTGGGAGGAGGGGATAGGTGAGAGGAAGAACAGGTTAGGGAGGCGGGGACGGGCTGGGCTGGTTTTGTAATGCAGTGGGGGGAGGGGACGAGCTGGGCTGGTTTTTGGATGCAGTGGGGGAGGGGGAGATTTTGAAGCTTGTGAAGTCCACATGGGAACCCTGCAGCCCAATGGTATCTAAGCGGAATATGAGTTGCTGTTCCTGCAACCTTCAGGTGGCATCATTGTGGCACTGCAGGAGGCCCATCATGAACATGTCGTCTAAGGAATGGGAGGAGGAGTTAAAATGGTTCGCGACTGGGAGGTGTGGCTTATTGCGAACCGTGCGGAGGTGTTCTGCAAAGCGGTCCCCAAGCCTCCGCTTGGTTTCCCCAATGAGGAGACTTTCCATATGAAGCAGATGCTCACCTGCACATCAGCCAATGTAGTATACTGTACCAACTGTACCCAGTGTGACTTTCTGTACACTGGGGAAACCAAGCGGAGGGTTGGGGACCGCTTTACAGAACACCTCCGCTCAGTTCGCAATAAACAACTACACCTTCCAGTCGTGAACCATTTTAATTCCCCCTCCCATTCCTTGGACGGCATGTCCATCATGGGCCTCCTGCAGTGCCACAATGATGCCACCCGAAGGTTGCAGGAACAGCAACTCATTTTCCGCTTGGGAACCCTGCAGCCCAATGGTATTAATGTGGACTTCACAAGCTTCAAATTCTCCCCCTGCCCCACTGCATCCCAAAACCAGTCCAGCTTGTCCCTGCCTCCCTAACGTGTTCTTCCTCTCACCTATCCCCTCCTTCCACCTCAAGCCTCACCTCCATTTCCCACCTACCAACCTCATCCGGCCTCCTTGACCTGTCCGTCCTCCCTGGACTGACCTATCCCCTCCCCACCTATACTCTCCCCTCCACCTAACTTCTCCTCTATCCATCTTTGGTCCGCCTCCCTTCTCTCCCTACTTATTTCAGAACCCTCTCCCATCCCCCTCTCTGATGAAGGGTCTCGGCCTGAAACGTCTGCTTTTGTGCTCCTGAGATGCTGCTTGGCCTGCTGTGTTCATCCAGCTTCACACTGTTATCTTGCATTTAAACATGGACTGCTTCAGCATCTGAGGGGTCATAAGCGGTACTGAAAGTTGTGCAGTCATTGGCAAATATCCCCATTTCTGAGATTACGGTGAAGGGATGGTCATTGAATCAACTGAAGATGGTCAGGTCAGGGAACACTACCCTGAGGAACTCCTGCAGAGACATCCTGGAGCCGAGATCACTGACCATCAACAAGCATAACCACCTTCCTACGTGCCATTAATGTCTTTAACCATTGGAGAGTTTGCCCCCGATATCTGTTAATTCCAGTTTGCTAGAGCTCCTTGATGACACGTGGTTAAATGTAACCTTGATGTCAAAGGCAGTCACTCTCATCTCGCCTGTAGAATTCAGCTGTTTTGTCTGTGTAAGAATCAAGGCTATAATGAGGTCAGGAGCTGAGTCGCCCTAGCAGAACACAATTTGAGTGTCTGTCAGATTGCAAAACGAATGCTGCTTGATAGCACTGTTGACTATACCTTCCACCATTACCGATGCATTGTAATTGACCGAGTTGGACTTATCCTGCTTTTTGAGTACGGGACATACCAGGGTAATTTTCCAGATGATCACAGTTGTAAGAGTTACTTAATAGCACTGACAATGCTATCTTCCGTCACCTCAATGTTATTTGAGAGTAGACAAATGGAATGGTAATTTGCCATTTGCAATCTGAATTTACCTGCAGCATGACCGAGATAGCATTAAATCTTGTAGTAATGTGGGTCATGTAACACTTGTGCAATGCAGGCACCAGGCAATGACAATCTCCAACAATGAATTTAATCATGTACCAATGATATTCACCTGATACCCCATTATCACTAATCCCAGAACCAACATTAATCAGAAATTTACAGGAACCAACCACTAGTGCTGTGGTTTCATGTTCTGTCAGGACTACCTGTTTCAGGGTCAACCTTGCCTTCTGCCTCCTCCAAAGCCTTTCCACACTTAAATTGTGAGATCATATTGTACCTACTTGCCTGGATGAATGCAAAGTCAAAATTGACACAATCAATGACAAATAACCTACTAATTCATTGTGAATTCCCAAGTTTCTGCTGAGAAGGCTGTCATTTACATGAAGCTATACAATGGTTAAAAATGATACTTGGGGACAGGATGAATATGTGAACATCGTTCAAGGCAGTTTCAAATCTTTGCAAAGTACAAAAAGTCATTCCCCAAATTACTTCAAATAATCTGCGTACAGTGTGAAAATAAAGGGTGGAAGGAAATCATCATTACCAAATGCTGCTTAAAAAACTTTTATGTTGTATTTACATTGTTATTACTGACTTTTTGACAATTGTTTACACAATGATAAATGTTAATTATCTTGTGTATTGTATTGATTATCTGCAATTTTTAATTCTTGACTTGTCTTAACGGTCACAATTGACAAGCTAGAATCTAAAAGGCTCCTTTATACAAGCAATCAACCTTAAATGAAAACTAAAATTATGTCTTTGTCCTCTGGATGCTCCAAGGTGCATTTAATTGGATTCAGACTATCTCAGCTAAACAGCAGAAGAGTTGTCTTCCAAAACTAGCTGTGCCCTGAGCCAAGATGTTTCACTGCAGCTGCAGTACTGACATCTGCACATTAAAATGTAAAATTCCCACTGTGTCCTGGTCGTAAAATGCAGGACAAATCTAATTGAGCCAGTTTCAACCCCTTCGGTTTACTTTTGATCATCAGCGAAGTGCTGGAAGGTGTCATCAACAGCACTAATCATACAGTACTTACTAATTTCCTCTAATAAAAAGCATAATAACAATGAACAATATTAAATGTTTCTCATTGCATAGTTTCCTAAGAATAAGGATTAGGAATAGGTTGTAAGAAAAAAAATTGCTCAATCTCTTCACATGGTACAGCCCTGTCACCCCAGGAACCAATCTAGTGAATCTTTGTTGCAATCCCTGAAAAGCAAGAATATGCTGTTGTATAATGAAGTCAAAGATTTGAAAAGGTTAAAGAAAACCATGTCTTAAGCTTTGCTTTGTCATACAGACAGACACGTGGGCAGAACAGATTAGAATCACTAAGGAGTGAGATCGAGTATCCATGACTTCCTCATAGTCTGTGTAATATTGTTGATCAGATCAATGTAAAGTACAAAAACTTGCTAACATTCAATGCTCTACTTCTTGCTTGATGCAAGAGCTTTTCCTAGTTTGACCAGGAAGTGGCTTTTCTACCACCCTAGGCTGAGCAAGCCCTGTTGATTGCTACGCATAAGGTTTGCTGCCATCATCCTCTATTAAATGATGAGTTGCAGTTTGTTTAACTGCACATGGAATATAGTGAACAACGGTGTGGGGTCTTCAGGCGCAGCTTCAGTTGGTTGCTCATGCAAAGGTTAAAGAAACTTACATAAGAAACACTATCAGTGATGTAAAATGAAGAAGAAATCCAGACAGTAGTGAATACTTTTCAGACCTGCCAAGAGTTGCAGCAGGAGAAAGGAATTCTCTAGAGAAAAGGAGGTACAGACTGCATTACGTGGCTATGGTTGTAGGAGCAGTCCTTCGTCAGGTTTCACATTATAAACAAGTATCACAGGTTCTATGTGGAAAGTTAAAATCCATAGTGGAGAAGGAAAGACTTAGAATATGGGTGCAGTCTGAGAAATTTAATTTAAGCAATTTAAGCTTTTATTGTGGATCAGGAGATGTTGCGGATTCAGAATTTAAGTAATAGATTAGAATCCTAAACAGCCATAATGGAAGAATGAATAAAATTAAGACCACAGGAAATCCTTCATTGAAACTGTTAAAGGCAGGAAGCATTGATTTAAACCATGGGAACTGAGAATGATTCAGGAAAAATTTTGAAAGAGATACAATCTCCAAATTGTTATGGAGCAGAAGGAGGTCATTCAGTTCCTGGTGTCTATACACTGACTTTTTGAGTAATTTAACTCTGTGCTAATCTCCAGCCTTTCCTCCTCATAACCCTGCACATTGTTTCTAGTTAAATAATTATCTAATACCATCTTGAATGCCTCAACTGAAGCAATCTCCACCCCACTCCCAGGTAGTGCATTCCATACCTTAACTGGTTGTTATTCATGAAAATTTTCCTTCACATCAAATTTACTTTTGTTGTAACCACTTTAAAACTGTAACCCGGTTCTTAATCTAGTTATGAGCAGGAATAGTTTCACTCTATTCATTCTGCCCAGACCCCTTGTGATTTTGAAAACTTCATATCAGATCTTCTCTTGACCCTCTCCTTTCCAAGGAATGTAGTCCCAATGTTTTCAGTCTTTCCTCGTGACTGAAGTGTCTGATTACAGGAACAATTCTCTATGCACCACTTCTGCACTTAGGATCTAAAAAATATGCTTCACACAATCCCCAGTGTTCAAAAAGAGGCCATTCTGCCCATTTTGTTTTCACTGCCTGAGCATTTTAATTTGTTGCCATTTTCCTGTCTTTTCCTCAAACCCTGAACATCATGCCTATTTAAATGATCATGCAGTATACACTGGTCTGTCTGTGCCTGTACACTCTCTTTGGGATATTTATTTTGTTTCCTGATGTGCTTCCATTTTGTTGTACAAAAAAAGCATCATCTCCTCATGTTGAATTTTTTCTGCCACCATTCCACAAATGTCAATTTATGTCCTGTTGAAGTTCTGCACTGTCCTCCTCACATTGGCAGTGCTTCAAGTTTGTATTGTTTATAAACTTTGAAGTTGCCCCTGTGCACATCGTGATCTTAATCATTTATATACATCAGAAAAACAAGGATCATAATACTGTCTCACAAGCAACTCCACAGCAAATGTTCCAGTAGCCTGAACAATTGTTACTCTATTTCTGACCACTGAACAAACTGTGTTGCTACTATCTCTTTTACTCTATGACCTATACCTTTTTTCAAGTCTGTTGTGTGCTACTAAATCAAACACCTTTTGGAAGTCAATATACACACAAACCACAGCCACTTCATTACACGCAATTTTCCCTTTACAAATGTTTGCTGGCTTTTCTGAGTTAACCTATAATTTTCTATATGACTGTTAATTCTTTCGTAAATAAATGCTTCCAGATGTTTCCCTCCCAACAAGGTTAAACTGACTCGTCTGTACCTGGGCTTATCTTTGCAACCTTTTCTGAATGAAGTTCAATACTCCACCACTACTCCTGAGATCACAGAAAATTGAAAGATTATTGCCAGTGCCTATGCAGTTTGCACCCTCAATTTCTTTATTATCCTTAGATGCATCTCCTCCAGTCCTGGTGTCTTTGGGATTTTAAGTATTGACAGTTTATCCAATGCCACCTTCTTGCCAATTTTTAATCTTACTATTGATAGTGTTTCTTCTTCTGTATCTTTTGGCCTGGACAACATCCACGGCATAGGTAATAAGAGATTCAAATTATTCATTACCACCTTAATTGTGCCCCTAGCCTTCATGTGTAAATTATCTCTTTCTAATCTTAATCCTAATCCTAATCTGCTCTGTCTTTTTTTGTTATGCTTTCACTACTAATATGCCTTTGCAAAACTTGGAATTCCCTTTGAAATGAGAGTCTTCTCCCAAAGCTACAAAGAGTGGGAATCATTTAGTAATACCATTGTTAAAGTAAGCTTCTTTTATTAAAGCCACAGAAAGCATGATACGTTCAGTAGTGCCATTAAGGAAAAAAAAATCATTAATGAAGAATGCAAGGAGTGAGCTCATGAAACGAAAAGAGGTGGAAATCGCCATTTTAGAGGATGTAGGAAAGTAGTGGTTCTATATGTGGCCACCAGTAAGAAAACTGTCCAATTACGTAGCATAGCAGTAACCCTGCTATTATCCTTTCAGGTAATAAAAATGAATAAATCTCATTAAGAAGACAGCATCAGAAATAATATTATGAGGATAACAATTTCTGAGACGGACCAATTGGAGGACTGTATAGAGCATCTTGGAGAAAACAATTCTTGTCATGTAAAATTTAAAGCTTTAAAATTTTATTGCAAAACCAGAAGTTAAGCAAGTAAATTTGTTGCGGTGTACACACATGTAAAAGAGGTAATTCTTTTGAAGAAGCTGTATAAACCTTTGACTATTACTTTAAGCTCAGAACAAAAATACATTCATGTAAGCAAGATTTTGAAGAAAAGGCCAGCATCCAGACTATAGGCAACTTCATTAATGATCTCTACAGATCAGTGGGCAAAGTTGAATATGGTGATTTTAAAGTCATAATTTAGGAGAGAAAGAATTGTGAAATTACTGGTGAGTCTTTGTCAGACTTATTACAGTCCAAGAAGGTCTGAGTTGAGAGAAATCTCTTCAGAAGGTGAGGAAAACAAGACTGGAATCACAGATCAATCCTGAGAGGAGAACACCCTTTTGACAGGAGATCGGGTTCTGTGTAGTCTTAATGTACCAAACCACGAATGACACGTGAGATGCAGTGATTGGGACAGGTACCTGACACTGTTTGTCTTTGTCGGCTCTGGAGTAAAGAAACCTCGAGCATAGATAATGCTTAATTATTAAAGTGACAACTCTACCTGTCTCATAATAGAAAATTTTCAGAAAATGTACTGAAGTGGTACCCAGTCACAAAAGGAAGAAGTAGAACATGTGAATTTTGATGGAGTAGAAGAGATTGCAATAGAAGAAAAACCTAAATTATTTCTAGGAATAACTCATGATGAAGACTTAGTATTTTGGCAAGAGACTATTTATGTCATTGAACCTACCACAGATTGCATGTTAAACACAGGGGTGAGTGTCAATATATTATTGACTGAGCAATGGTTGATAAAGCATTGTCTGCACCTGGTGAACGTGTAACTAGAAAGTATAGTACTTAAGAACACAAGGATGCTACAAGCAATTCTATATAGTGGATACCAAATACCTACATTCATACTGGGAATTTTTTGATTGTAGAATATATATGTCCCACCTTCATCATCTTACAATGACAGCATGAATTAAATTAGTTAAAGGCAAAAAACAACTGGGCCAGGAGTAGGAACAATTGGTCGAGGTTCTACTTGAAGAAACACAAGAAACTGTTGAATAGAGATGTTGGCTGAAGAAATTAATTTAATACTGTCATCAAGATGGACACCTGCAACGAAATTGAATTGTAGGAATGTTATGTATTGCTATTAACAATAAAATGAGTTCAGACTGCAAGCGTCATTGATGTTTGTGAGGTAGATAAGCAATCCAAAAGCTCATGTGAAGGATGCTGCATGTGCACTGACCGATCTTTGATGTTACTCACTATAATACAGCTTGGTGAACACATTAGTAATGACAGTTGCAAATCTGACGTTACATACAAGGGGTCACAGCCAACAGGTTCAGGCAGTGAATTTATTTTCTTCTTCCCAGGAAGAATCCTCTGCACTAGTGCTAGAAATCATACTAAGCAAGAAGCAGTCATCAAAAAGCAGAACTGAGGAAGTGGACATGTTGGCTTTACCAATAATACAATGACTGAGGATAAACTAAAATATCTAAACCAATCAACAAGCTGAAGTAAAAAGATTTACTTACTTCACTGCAGACTTGTTGGCAACTTGAGAATAAAAATCTGCCGACGTAAATGTGATGTATACAGCTAATGAAAGCTACTGCTAAGAAGGAATGGCCACAGCCCACAGTTTCAGGATACTGCAAAGAAGAAATGATCTTGCTCAGCAATTGGGATGTCCTCCACAAAGAAAGTCCAAGAGATCAAAGATTCTCTCAATAAAGGGACTTTCAAGTCTTGTATTATCAGAAGTGGAATTAAAGCCAACTGAAGAGAACTACCAATTTTCCAGGACCAAAGAGAACATGTTCGGATAAGTAGTGAAACTTCCTGACCACCTGAATCTGTGAAATAGGAGACAGTGAGATGGGCAGGTGATGAATATAATGTAGGCAAATATCTGATATTAATATTGGAAATCAAGTGTGGGGATGATGCTGCCTTATTGCTTGTGTAAGACTAAGGTCTGAAGAGTTGATGGCTTAAGAACCACCCACTATGGTGGTGATGTGACTTGTGAGCAGTATAGGTTAGGATCTCAATGGAGTAGAATCTTGCATCCATGTCCTCCTCCGAATATCTCTGTAAAGATGTCTATTGTATTAATTTAACTATTATCTGGATGCTGACATGCAAAAAACACTACTTGGTCAGAACTTCAGTCTCTTCTTGTGAGATGAGGACGCTTTTCTTTATCTACTACATTCTCTACCAGCAGATCCAGTAGACAATATTTAAAAGGATGGTTGTAGCAATCCTAGCACATGGTGAGGTGCAAGTTCCGTCAAACTGCACGCACAGCATGTACCTCCTCATAGTGAGAAGAGTCAAATTGTGCACAGGACTTCAAGTATGATTCTTGTCAAAGCTCAATTTTCCAGCAAAACTTATTTACTCTTGCATTCCAACACTCTTGCAATAAAGACTAATGTACCGTTTTACTTTCTAATTCCTTCTTTGTGTATAAAGACCTCCTATATAGGTCTCAATTGCAAAAGTTAACGAGCGCCTTTTTTTCTCTCAAAGTTTTAATTTTTCGTACTAAAATGTGCACTTCCCTATTTCATCAGCTGTCATTTTGCCCAATTTAACTGATCTGTATCTTTATCCAAAGTGTGTGACTTCCTCACTGCATATTAATCTGTCTAGCTTCACACTGTCAGTAAAAGTGGATACACAGAATGACAACAACACAGAGGCCATTCACTCTGTTGTATTTGTGCTGGCTGTCTGTAAGACTAAATCAGCTCATGTCTCTTCAGTCCTTTGTCAGTAGCCCTGCAACTTTTTTTTTACTCTTCTAATTTCTCCCCTGAAAGCCATGATTAGGTTTCCCTCTGTACACTCAGATGAATTCCAAATTCCTCCTGTTACAGAGATAGTAGGAACTGCTGATGCTGGAGAATCTGAGATAACAGTATGAAGCTGGATGAACACAGCAGGCCAAGCAGCATCAGAGGAGCAGGAAATTTTCTGAACAAGGGTCCTGACCCGAAATGTCAAGCTTTCCTGCTCCTCTGCTGCTTGGCCTGCTGTGCTCATCCAGCTTCACACCGTGTTATTCCAAATTCCTCCTGTTGCCTTTGGTTTTTTGTCTTTCACCTTATGCTGGTATCCTTGGACACTTGACCTTTTTAACTAACAGTAGTACTTGTCAGCATTGTCTAGATGTCTCGTGATTTTGAAGACTTCATTGAAATCTCCTCATGAGATCCAGCTTCTCCATTCTGTCTGCACAAGTGAAGGTCCTTTATCTCGGAACCCTTTTTCATAAATTCTTTCTGCATCCTGTCCAATATTTCACAAAAGTGTAATGTCCGGTTGGAGTAAAATCTCTTTATAAAAGTGGATCACAACTTCCCGGCCACCGTACTACTGGCCTCAATTTATAAAGTTCAGATTCCCAAATGACTACTTACTCTTTCCACAAAGCCTACCATACCACTTACTTAATTATCTAAAGGGGTGGCATGGCAGCTCAGTGGTTAGCGCTGCTGCCACAGCACCAGGGATCACTGATCAATCAAGCCATAAGACCATAAGACATAGGAGTGGAAGTAAGGCCATTCGGCCCATCAAGTCCACTCTGCCATTTAAATCATGGCTGGGCATTTCAACTCCACTTCCCTGCACTCTCTCGTAGCCCTTGATTCCTTCTGATATCAAGCCTTGGGTGACTGTCTGCGTGGAATTTGCATGTTCTCTTGTGTCGGCATGTGTTTCTGCTGGGTGCTCCAGTTTTCTCCCACAGTACAAACATGTGCATAGGTAAGGTTGATTGGTTGTGCTAATTGCCTTGTTGTGTTTCGGGAT
This sequence comes from Stegostoma tigrinum, assembly GCF_030684315.1. NCBI lineage: Eukaryota > Metazoa > Chordata > Chondrichthyes > Orectolobiformes > Stegostomatidae > Stegostoma > Stegostoma tigrinum. The sequence goes on along the minus strand of NC_081355.1, from coordinate 88,007,676 downwards.
ATGCAGGCTTTGTGGGTTAACCATTGTTGATGTGGGTTTGGAGGGTATGGTGGATCTGGGTGGGATGCTTTTCAGAGGGTCAGTGTAGACTGAATGGTCCAAATGGACTTTATCTGTATTGTAGGGATTCCATGATTTTTCTACATATAATACTGTATGTTACTTTCTGTAATCTCTCCTCATTCTTCCTACTGAAATATATAACCATTCCTCTGTATTACCCATTCATTCCTTTTCTCTGTTTTCACATTACATCCCAGAGAGCCTTTTGTTTTCAGTTACTAATTAACTTCTTCACATTTGCAAACTGTCAGAACTCCATGTTTAAGGGGATAAATTTGACTTGAAGGTGAGCTTCGATTCCTGAGATGAGAAGCTGGATAAATTGGTTTAACATAGTGTGGAGCTGGAGGAACAGGAAAGTCGATGTTTTGGAGCAGGTCCCTTCATCAGAAGTGGGGAGGGGGAAGGGAGTTGGGAAATAGAGGGAGGAGGGGTGGGGTTGGGGCAAGGTAGGTGAGATGGTATTAGGTGGATGCAGGTAGGATGGGGTATTGTGATTGGTCAGTGGTTCACTGTTTTCTGGGATTTAGAATAGTGAAAGGTGATCTCATAGGCATATACAGGATTTGTAAGGGGTTTGACAGGGTAGAGACTGAGGGTTTACTTTCTCTGGCCAGGGGAATCTGCAGCATGACGGCATTACTATCAGCTAATGAATAGATAGCTAGGGGAAGGTGATGGCCCAGTCGTATTATTGCTGGATGGTTTATTCAGAGATCCAGATAATGTTCTGGAGATCTGGGTTGGAATCTTGCTCTGGCAGTTGATGAAATTTGAATTGAATATTCGTAAAAATCAACCTTTAATTAAGACTCAAATGATGACCATTTTTGATTCTCAGAAAACACTGTCTGGTTCAGTAATGTCCTTCTTAGGGAAGGAAACTACTGTCCCTATCTTGTGTGGCGTACATATGACTCCCGATCCACGAGCAATCTGGTTGACTTTTAATTGTCCTCAGGGCAGTTAAGGATGGGCAATAAATACTGTCTATTCAGTGATTCCCTCATCCAATGAATGAATTCAGGGATGAGATGAGGAAAATTTTTCTTCTCTTGGGGCTGTGAACTCTTAGAATTCTGTACACTAGAGGGTTGTGTTTGAGACAAATTTTTGATCTCTCATGGGATCGAGGGATATGGACAGCAGCTGAAAAAGTGGAGTCCTTTGTGAAATCAGAAGTGTGGATGCTTGTCACTTCATAATTTTCAGCATCGTTTTATGGTTCCTCAGATACTGAAGAAGTCCACATTCAAATGTAGCAAAATTTGGACAATATCCAGGCTTGGGTTGACAGAGGCAAGTAACATTCGCACCACACACGTGCCAGGAAATGACCATCTTCAATAAGAGACAAACTAAACTCTGTCCTTAGAAATTCAATGCATGTTACCATCACTGAATTCCTCACTATCAGCATTCCAGGGGGTTACCATTAACCAGAAACTGAGCTGGGCTCACCATATGTAGTGGCTAGAAGAGCAGGTTCAAGGCTAGGAATGCTACAATGAGTAACTCATTGCCTGAGTCCCTAAAGTTGCCCATCAGCCACAAGGCACAAATATAATAGAATACTCCCCACCTGCCTGGCTGAGTGCAGCTCCATTAACACACAAGAAGTTTAAGACCCTCCAGGACAACGGAGCCCATTTGATTGACACCAAATCCACACCCATTCACTCCTTCCACTGATACGCAGTACACAGTGCTGCTACTGTCAACAAGATGCACTGCAGGAAATCTCCAAAGATTCTGAGCAGCTTGCAAACCCATGACCACGTTTATCTAGAAGAATAAGCACATCTGGTACACGAGGGTGTTTCCCCTCAAAGCCATCTTAACTTGGAAATATATTGCCATTCCTTCACTGTTACTCTCTGCAATTCCTTCCTTAACAGGCAATACGGGACCATCTATGCCACATGAACTGCAGTAGTTCAAGAAGGCAGCTCTTCATCACCTTCTCAAGGGCAAATAGGGACAAGCAATAAATACTGGCCAGCCAGTGATGCCCACGTTCCACAAATGAATAAAATAAGTTCAGAAGTTCAACCATGTGTATGTGAACAGTTGGAGAAGCATTGAAGGACTGCAATTGGCTATTCTTGTTCCTTTTTCTTAAGTCGCTTGTTTCAGGTGGGCTGAAAGAACCAGTATGTTTTCTGCTAATCTATCAATTTATATTTTCTATTATTTTTGAAGTGCTTTTGTTGTTGTAAGGCAATGCAATAAACTAATTACTTAAATCATGGGGTCCTGCATTTAGTAAACCTTTAACTAAGTCATTTTGCTCCTCTGGCCACTCAGTTTTGATACTACCAAGAAAAGGCCCGATCTACTTAATTTTCTTTGCCTTGTACATTTTCTTTGTTTACATTCTTAAGTAGATGGTGGACTTGTTATCAAAGGTTTTTGAAACCTGAGCTTAGTAATTTAATAGAATAAAGTGTGAAGCTGGATGAACACAGCAGGCCAAGCAGTTGGCTCTCCAAACAAATGTACAAATTTGTCTCTAATTCTTCTAACTTTGTTCCAGAATGCTTGATATTTACTAATCTCTCTGTAACACTGGAGGGCAGTAGTGCTCTTTTAGCTTGCCAGCCCAGTCATTTTAATTATCAAGAAGAGTATAGCGTAAACAAAATAAAAACTGTTCACTGTAATTTCCCTCCAAAGGAGGGCCTTTTACTCTTGACCCTGGTTAATCTGACTGCATGTGCAGTGGCTTTAATTTTAAAACGTACCATTTGTGTGGACCAACCTCCCTGGCCCCTTGAGCAATTTCTGTTGATACTGTCTCTGAAGATTTTGTTCAGAGAAAAACAAATATTCAAAAAGAATGTTCAGTTTACTGAATGTAATGTTGTAAGTCTGCAAGTTTAAGAAAATGAACTTTGGCAAAGGGAGTTAACAGCTGAAAGCCTTCTCATTATAAATTTGATGTACATACATGTCTTAAGTGTTGAACGTGCAAAGTGTAACTTCCTGTTGCCTTTAATCAGTTTGTGCACTTTACAAAATAAGGAATTTGCTGTAGAAGATCATTGTTCATGGTGTGGCTGCTAATGGGAATTCTTCTGGCCCTTGAAACGGGACTTCACAATTATTTTTCCACCATGACCCTACTTTGAAGCTTGCTTTGAGCCCTTAGTGAGAATTGGAGGGTGAGATAGAAGATTTGGGAGTTTGAGGTGGGTGGTAATGGTGGCATGCTGAGTAAGGGGCACACATGTTATAGTGGCAGTTACTGCCACCTGGGGCCCTGCCCCCCCAAAAAAAATGTCTGGAAGATCTGTCCTAAAATAGCTTCTCTTCTGAGAGGATTGCTGCTAATAGGATAAGAGGAATACTGCTAATTTAAGTCTCTGTTTAATAGCACGACTGAATTCCCCTGAAAGAAAACGAGAAGAATTTAATAGTGTGGTGTTTCCTGATCTAATTTGGGTGTCCATTTATGTAACTAATATATTCTCACATGTACCTAGGTACAACGAAGATCTTAAAGATCACTGTAAAGATCATAGGGTACGTAACACAGAAATGAGCATTTCGTCCAACCAGCCTATACTTGTGTTTATGTTCTATTCGGGTAGTCTTCTGATGTTTTTCATTCAAGCCTACTATTGTAACCATACCATTGAAATGGTTTGCTCAGTTCCCCTTAACTGCATAAATATTATTCTCTTCAACCACTTCTCTTCGCCACCACCACCACCACCACCCCTCCCCCCAGTGGGTTTGATGTCATAACCACTCTTTGTGTAGTAAAGTTGTATTTTCATTTCCTTTTAGATCTCCTGGTGAGAAACCTTTCTGTTCATGACCCTTTGTTTTAACCTAATTCTTGGGATGTAGCTTTGCTGTATAGTCCAGAATGTATTGTCTAGAGGGCAGTTAAAGGTCACCTACACTGTTGCGGTCTGGAGCAGTGATGGCATATTTCCTTTTTTCATAGGGCATTACTTAACGCTGTTTCCCACAAGAAGAAACATTCTCATTGTATGGGATCTTATCAAAACCTTTCATGATTGTATTAGATCATTCTTTGATCTTTTTCCAAGAGAAAAGAATGCTATCCTGTTAGTCTTTTCCTGTTATTTTACCCATGCATTTCTGCCATTGTCCTTGTAAATCTTGTCTGTACCCGTTCCGGTGCTCCACATCCTTTTATTGATATGGCAACCAGAAACTGTACGTACTTTTAACTGCTGTTTAACCAGGGATGGAAACAGGCTTAGCATAACCTCCCTACTTTGTAATTCCATCCATTTGGAAACAAACCTTAATGTGTGGCATACATTTTTTAAAAATTATCTTGATAGTCTGTGATATAACCTTTAGTGGCTGTTGTACTTGTAACCTGAGATCCCCTTGTTCCTTTACCCTAGCTAAAGTTATACCTTTCGAGTAATAGTCTCCGCACTAACGCGGTAAGTGATTTATTCTTTTAACCTTGTTCCACTATTAAATTAGATCATGGAAATTTCAGGTTTAGAACTATCAGTGGATCTAACATGAATTGCTGTATGTGGAGGAAAGTTTAAAACTTTTGGCACCCTGTGTGCGCCTGTGGAGCTGTCTCCCATTTTCACTTTTGGAGGTTAGACTCTTAAGATTCAGACTGTGTCCCCATTTCTGGTACGCCCCAAACTGGCAGAAGTTATTTATTTATCTGCACTGTCCCGCTTGGCATTATTAAATGCAACAATGTATTCTATGTTGAAGTGATACACAAGAACCCTCCGAGAAGAACTTAAAGCTCTTTGAAAGAGCTGACTCTGGTATGATGTGCCAGTGGCCTGCCTTTTGAGCTGTAGAAGTGGGAACAGTATAATCTCAAAATCAAACTCATATATGTTTTTATTTCATTTACCTGGCAACACATTCCTCCGTTTTTAAAAGTATTATTCAGGGAGTGTAGGCTTTACTAACTGGGTCCGAATATCTTACCCTTCCCTAATTGCCCTTGAGAACGTGATGGTGAGCTACATTTTTGGGCTATGTGGTCCATTTGATGGAGTTGCATCCACAACACTTTTAATGAGGGAGTCATAGGATTTTTGACTCTGCAACAGTGAAGGAATGGTGATATATTTCCAAGTCAGAATGATGTATGGCTTAGAGGAATTTGCAGTTGACAGTGCCCCCATGTACCTGCTGCCCTTGTCTTTCCAAATGGTAGTGGTCATAGATTTTTGACGAGCTGTCTAAGGAGTTTTGGTGAATTTCTGCAGTGTATCCTTGACAGGGTGCACTCTGCTGCTACTGTGCACTGGTAGTGGAGAGGATGAATGTTTGTGGATGTGGTGTCAAACAAGCAAGCTTCACTGCCCTGGATGGTAATAAGTTTTTCTTTAGAATTGTTGGAGCTGCACTCCTCCAGGCCAGAGGTGGGGTATTCAATCATACTCCTACCTTGTGCTTTGTACATAAGAACATAAGTAGGGCATCTGGCCCCTCGAGCCTGCCCCGCCATTTAATAAGATCATGGCTGATCTTTTTGAAACTCAGCTCCACTTACCCGCCCACTCACCATAACCCTTAATTCCTTTTCTCTTTATCTAGCCTTGCCTTAAAAACATTCAGCGAGGTTGCTTCAACCGCTTCACTGGGAAGGGAATTCCATAGATTCACAACCCTTTGGGTGAAGAAGTTCCTCCTGACCTCAGTCCTACATCTGCTTCCTTTTAATTTGAGGTGATACCCTCTAGTCCTCGTTTCACCTGCTGCCAGAAACAACCTCCCTGTCTCCACTTTATTTATTCCTTTCATAATCTTATGGTTCTACAGGATTTCCCCTCATTCTTCTAAATTACATTGAGTATAATCCCAGTCTTCTCAGTCTCTCCTCATAATCCACCCTCTCAACTCTGGAATCAACCTAGTGAATCTCCTCTGCACCCCCTCCAGTGCTAGTATATCTCTTCTCAAGTAAGGAGACCAAAACTGCACACAGTACTCCAGGTGTGGCCTCACCAGGACCCTATACAGCTGCAGCATAGCCTCCCTGTTTTTAAACTACATCCCTTCAGCAATTGCAGACAAAATTCCATTTGCCTTTTTAATTACCTGCTGCACCTGTAATCCCACCTTCAGTGATTCATGTACAAGGACATCCCAGTCCCTCTGCACAGCAGCGTGCTGCAATTTTTTACCATTTAAAGCATAGTCCATTTTGTTGTTATTCCTACCAAAATGGATGAGCTCACACTTATCAACATTGTACTCCATCTGCCAGACCTTTGCCCACTCACTTAGACTACCTATATCCCTCAGCAGACTTTGAGTCTTCTGCGTCCTTTGCTCTAGCACTCACCTTAGTGTCATCTGCAAATTTTGACACACCACACTTAGATGATTTGGAGCTGGGGACTATATAAATTGTAAACAATTGCGGTCCCAACGCTGATCCCTGAGGCACACCACTAGCCACTGACTGCCAACCAGAAAAACACCCATTTACCCCTACTTTTTGCTTTCTACTGGTCAACCAATTCTCTGTCCATGCCAATTGTAGATGGTGGATAGGCAATGGGGAGTTAAAAAGTGAGTTACTTGCTGTAGGATTCCTTGCCTCTGGCCCGCTTCTTTTGTCACAGTACTTATGTGGTTAATTCAGTTCAGTTTCTGGCCAATGGTAACCTGCAGGATGTTGATAGTAGGGATTGAGTGATGATAAGTTGAATCTTACAGAATGTGCAAACTGTGATAGAATATTGATAATTTAGTTCTGCTTTGAAGACCAGCTTTGAGTGGAAAACAACTAATAAAACTGTAAGAAGAATCAAACTTTAACAGACAGACACCAAGGAGAAATGACCAATAAGATGCATTTCACCTTGCAGATTTCTTGATGATAGAACCCGATTTTTGTTTGCAGAACACAGAGAAAACGGGAAGCACTTCAAACCTTTTCATAAATAAATAGCTGACTGCTGCATTCAATTGCCAAAGAGGAATCAGTAACCATCGATGTTTTCTTTAGAAGTTGAGATTGTGCCATTGGTTTGGTTTATGCAATATTTACTATGTAATCCTGCTCCAATTTTTATTAGGGCCACTGAGTCTTCTGTCATATTGATCATTTTGTAGACCATGTATTTTATGTAATCTTTTATGAATGTTTCATTTTTGATAATGATATAAATTTAAAAATTAAACTCCAGAAAATTGAATAAATGCAATTAAAGCAAACTTGGACTTATTTAAAGATTTTGATTTGAGATGAACAAGTTGAAAGGTGATGTCTTAAAACAGCAAATAGGCTTCCTTAGCAAAAGAACTGGTAATGTTGTCTGCAATGTTTGTAGAAATGGCAGTGCAGAGAGATGTTTTTACTTTGAGTGTTGGGGCTAAATTACTAACTCTGAAGGATCGTAAAAACCATTACTTTCAGATCAAGGAAGAAATGATAAATTGAAATTCTAATATTTAAAGGTGGTTTGAGGACAATATTATACAGAGTTTGGATGTAAAATGTATCTGTGCCACTTTGTTTTTGGTAAGTTACTGAGTGTCAAGCTTTTACAGTGTAAAAGTGCTTATTTTTGTGTAAATTGATTAATCTGTTTATTTGTGTATAATACATAATTATTGTAAAGCCCAGAATCTGTTTCAAGTGGAAGGCAGTTGGAAGTATTGTTCATGGAGAGATTTTGATGTGAATTTGGAGGGCTGTTGGGAAGAATAGTCTTGGGATATGGAAGTTTGCTCTTATTTTGGGTTGGAATTTGAGAGGCAGTTTTAGTTTTAGTGTGGTGGGAGACTGAGGTTCGTGATAGTTTGAGAGCTCTGACACCACTGTCAATGAAGTGGATGACCTTGTTCTCATTGAGAAAGCAATTTTCTTGGGTGTGAAAGCTCTGGGAGTGTTCTCTTGCTCAATGGAGCGTTAGTGCTAGAAAATGGTAGCACTGGGGAAAGTGGCATTTCTACACTTCAATTTTCACTTGAAACTCAAATGGATTTGAATTGATTTCTGCTTTTTATGAAAAAGCACAAAGCCAATGTTCTTTATTTTTGGGTTTTAACTGAGACAGCTATAATGAATAAACCTTTGCTATGTGAATCTGTCTATGACTTTATACTTTGTATACCCCGTAATGACGGGATCAGGTGCAACAAAGATAAAGTATTTCAGCTTAAAAGTATTGAGACTGAATTCTGAGCAACTGAATTGTTTGGGGAAAGTGATATGCAACAGCATGAGATAACACAGTGTAGAGCTGGTGGAACACAGCAGATCAGGCAGCACCAGAGGAGCAGGAAAGCTGACGTTTCAGGTTGGGATTCTTCTTCAGAAATTGCTGTATTCCTCCAGCTCTACACTGTGTTTTCTCTGACTCCAGCATTGGCAGTTCTTACTGTTTCTGATTGAACCTCATGAGATTGGTGTGGGTGTCAGATCTAGATTTTTATTTCACTTGTGGTATGTGGGTGTTGCTGGCTTGCCCTTTGCCAGTTGCTTTGAGAAGGTGGTAGTGAGCTGCCGCCTTGAACTGCTGCAGTCCATGTGCTACTGGTTGATCCATATAGCCCTTGGGGAAGGGAATTTCGGAATTTTCATCCAGCAGCATGAAGGAATGGCAATATATTTCCAAATTAGAAAGACTTTGAAAGGAACTTGTAGGTGGTGGTGCTCCCATGTCTCTGCTGCCCTAGGAGGAAGTGGCTGAGAGTTTGGAAGGGGCTTTTACTAGGATCAGATACCCTGTAGTTCAAGGAAATTTTATGGGAGTGCTCATTCTGTTAGTTCAGTTAAACAAGTTCCTCAAACCAGGAGTAGAACATACAAAATGCAATGTTGAAATCAGTCAGAAGTCTGTGCCAACCCCTCAATACAATGCCACTAACTCCCAAATGGACAAGGTTTTCCTGTTGTGAATCCTCTGTGGTATAGACACGACTATGCTGTTAGGAGCATGTAAATGTAATTTGTGGTATGCAGTCATTAAATATCAAATCATATAGATTGACATCTTGAATTTAAATGGCTTCAGTCACTTTAAGGTCAAAGGTGAAGGTTTTACCACAAATGCTTTTTTTGTCATTGTATTTTCTCATTGCTTGGATATTATTGGGGTAAGTGACTGGTTGAGATAATGGACTGGATTTTAACTTTGTGTTGTTGCAAAACTGGACATAGTTTTCATTAATACTGTGAAACTTTCGACAACTTCAGGCTTTTGCACATACCCGGTTCAATGCAGAAAATTGAAGTCTCTGTCACTGACTCCTGTAGGATTTGCTGTTGAAGATAGAAATCAATTAGATATCACTGAACTTCAGATCCCACTTGTTACATTATCACTCTTGGAGTTCTCTGATTTGGTGGATCTTATTATTGAGATACTAATGCATAATCACTGATTAACCTTTCTGGCCCAGAAATCTAATTAGTAGAGCGCCACATTTCTCTATCCTGTGCTATGTTTAAAAAAAACCACAAATGTAAAAGCAATTTTTTTAAAGGTTTGATATTTCAGTTTTTAATTTCACTCCTATTTATTTCTTGTCTTTAACTAACATTGTGTAAAATTACAAAAGTCAGTGTTGAGGTTTGCATGCTACTTCATTGCATTTTACTTCAAGTTTTGCTATTTGTGTGAATTATTCAATGTGATTGGCAGCTTAGCCTATTTGATGACTTCACAGTGGTATGATTCCAGAGATTTTCAAAAGCTGGCTCCAGAACTAAGGTAGACATTGGGAAAGATAAGTCACACCGTATAGTTCACTCGATCTTTGTTCACAGATTTCTTCAGTGTTAGCAGTGCAGACAAAAAATTCAGGACTCTAAATTTATGTAGAACAAAATTAAATTCCTTGTTTGTTTGGCTATAGAGTTAAGAATTTAAAAATCTGTGCTTGAATGTATGATAGTGGAGTGGCTGTATATTCTGATGCCTGGACTAATTAGTGAGACAATGTGAGTTAGAGCATAGAACTGTACAGCACAAGATATTGTGCCAAACATGAAACAAAATTAAACTAACCTTTTTTGCCTACTCTTGGTCCATATCTCTCCATTCCTTGCATATTCATGTGCTTATCTAAAAGTGTCTTAAATGTCCTTATCATAACTGCCTCCTCCACTACCTCTGGCAGCATGTTCCAGACTCTTACCACTCCCTGTAGGAAAAAAGACTTGTTCCCCCACATTTCTTTTGAACTTTCCCCATCTCACCTTAAATGCATGCTCCCTAGTATTAGACATTTCAATTTTGAAAAACCAGATTCTGACCATCAACTCTGCCTGTGCATCTCATAATTTATAGACTTCTATCAAGTCTTGCTCCAGCTTTTGCTGTTCTGGAGAAAAGAACCTGAGTTTTTCTGGTCTCTCCTCATAGTTCATACCCTACAATCCAGGCAGCATCCTGGTAGACCTTTTCTGCAGCCTCTCGAGCCTCCACATCCTTCCAGTAATGTGGAGACTAGAATTGACGCAATACTCTAAGTGTGGCCTAATCAAAGTCTTCTAAAGTTGCAACATGACATCCTGACACTTGTGATAACAAAGCGTGGAGCTGGATGAACACAGCAGGCCAAGCAGCATCTTAGGAGCACAAAAGCTGACGTTTCGGACCTAGACCCTTCATCAGAAAAGCCTTTTTCTGATGAAAGTTCTAAGCCCGAAACGTCAGCTTTTGTGCTCCTAAGATGCTGCTTGGCTTGCTGTGTTCATCCAGCTCCACGCTTTGTTATCTCGGATTCTCCAGCATCTGCAGTCCCCATTATCTCTGATACAATTTTAACCTCACTGCGAAGCCTCTTCCAGGGATGCCTAACCTGAAGAAGTTACCCTCCTCCCTCTGGACAACCGTCAGGGGATCTCTCTCCCACTGCAACACTCTCATAATCTCTTCGTCCTTGAAACTGCTCGACCGTGTGCTGAAGCAAACCAGGTACTACAGCCACGTCACCTTCCTCAGCACCTGCCTACGGAACAAGACCATCCCCAATGGACTACAGTCCACATTCAAGCCTTCCCAATTTGGCCCCCAACCATGACCATATCCCCATCCAGAACATCTAGACCCTTCAGAAGCGTTTCTTCCTGCAAGTCCTGAAACACACACTCGCAGCAATGCGCCGGCATCTCCAGGCACTGCAATCCAGCCTACCCCAGCTCAGAGCCTCCCTCTCCCAGACCTGCAAAGGACCTCTTCTGTTTTTTATTCTCCATAGGATCCACAACCTGAACTCTCAGTTATACTCAGCTTTATTGGACACTAAAAACCGGAAGTATAGCAAACTCACTGGTCCCTGTCAACTAAAATGGGATTCCTCCACCTCCCAAATCCCAAGCCTGACCCTGCACCTCCCCCACAATGTACCCGCCGCCATTGGCCATGAGGCCACTGCCGGAAAACCCACAGATGACGTCACATCTGCCACCACCGGTCACACCACTTCCAGGGCAGTGAACGCGACCGCTGCTGTAGCCGCTGCCGCCACTTCCGCAACCAACACCACGGACGTTACTGCCACCGCTATTGCGCCGCCCACCCCGCTTTGCCGACGCCGCTTCGCCCATCGCTGACGCAACTCCACTCACCGCTGACATCAACGGAACACTGCCAACGCCGGTGCCACTCCGCCCACCACCACCGTAACCCCGCCTGCAGCCGATGCCGATTATCGCTCTGCCCTCAACCTCCACAGCTAGCAGCTACAGACGAGACAGCCACACTGAGCCCTGCCGAATCTTCAACATCCCCACCAGGTCTCCCCCTGACGGAGGACGAATGGTCAGTCCTCAGTAAGGGGCTCACCTTTGTCCCCCACCACCCACACAACAATGAACACCAGTCACGTTTGGACATCGAGCAGTTTTTCCACTGCCGCCTCCGCCTCCACATTTACTTCTCTCTAACCGGGAGCCTAACCCTCCCTCCAGTGACCCCCTTCTACCACCTCCAACACAAGTCCTCCTCCTGGACACCACCCCAAGGCCTCCTACCCTCCCTCGACCTTTTCATCGCCAACTGCCATCCAGACATCAATCGCCTCAACCTCTCCATCCCTCTCACCACTCCAACCTCTTTCCCCCGCAGAACATGCAGCCCTCCACTCGAATCCTGACCTCACCATAAAACCCACAGACAAGGGAGGCACAGTTGTAGGGTGGTGCACTGACCTCTACATCACTGAGGCCAGATGCCAACTCTCTGCCACCACCTCCTACCACCCCCTGGATCATGACCCCACCCATGAGCACCAAACCATCAGCTACCAAACCATCCACAACCTCATCACATCAGGTGACCTCTCACTCACAGCCTCCAACCTCATTGTTCCCCAACCCTGCACGGCCCATTTCTAGCTCGTTCCCAAAATACACAAACCTGCCTGCCCCGGCCGACCCATTGTCTCCGCCTGCTCCTGCACCACTGAACTCATCTCCACCTATCTGGACTCCATTTTCTCCCTCTTGGTTCAGGAGCTCCCTACCTACGTCCGTGACACCACCCATGCTCTCCACCGCCGTAATTTCCAATTCCCTGGTCCCCAGCACCTCATTTTCACTATGGACGTCCCTTTTCTGATGAAGGGTCCAGGCCCAAAACATCAGCTTTTGTGCTCCTAAGATGCTGCTTGGCCTGCTGTGTTCATCCAGCTCCTGACTTTGTTATCTCGGATTCTCCAGCATCTGCAGTTCCCATTGTCTTTAGTCCTGACACTTGTACTCATTTTCCCAACTAATAAAGGCTAGCATGCTATACACCACCTTCTTTACTATCCTATCTATTTGTGTGGCTACTTTCAGGATGCTATGGACTTGAACCCCAAGATCCCTCTGAACATCAATGCTTTTCAGCATCCTGCCATTGACTGTATATTTTATTTTAACATTTGATCTCCCAAAGTGCAGTGCCTCACACTTAGCCAGATTAAACTTCATCTGCTATTTCTCTGCCCACATCTGCAACTGATCTATATCCTGCTGTATCCATTGACAACCTTCTACACTATGCACAACTGCACCCATCTTAATAACTCGCATCGACATTTTCATCCAAGTCATTTATAAATAGCACAAACAGCAGAGGTCCTTGTATAATCCTTGTGGAACACTAGTCACAGACCTCCAGCCTGAAAGACAACCTTCCACCGCTACCCTCAGCTCTCTATGGGCAAGCCAATTCTGAACCCACGCAGCCAAGTCACCATGGATCCCACGCATCTTAATCTTTTGAATGAGCTGACCATGAGGGTCTTTGTCAAAAGGCTTACGAGAATCTATGTAGACAACATCTACTGCACTACCTCCATCGATCACCTTTGTCATCTCTTCAAAAAATTCAGTCAAGTTAGTAAGATATGACCTGCCTTGCATAATGTTGCCTGTCCCTAAAAAGACCACATTTTTCCAAATGTGCATAAATCCTATCCCTAAGAATTCTATCCAGTAGCTTCCCAACCACTGATGTGAGACTCATTGATATATAGTTTCCTGAATTATCCCTAGTTCCCTTGAAGAGGGGAACAACATTAGTTACTTGTCAGTCCTCTGGGACCTCTCGAGTGGCTGATGACTTCTGATCACATCGTGGCAATTTTAAGAATCTGAATTCAGTTTGTGTGCAATGAATTAACATAGAAATAAGAGAAATGACTGACTGAAAATGATAAATGCACTCACAACTATGAATTCCTTTGAATTATCTTCAAGGTCAATAAGGTACTATTGTTTAGCTATTACGTTTGAACAGATTTCTCTCAGCCAAAAGTATTCGGAAAAATATTGAAGTATTTCGCACTCCTTTTTGGAAAGGGACGAATGGTAACGATTTGTTTTTGCTGAGAAAGTGCGTATCTTCAAAACGTTCGCATCATGTAAAGTAAATGCAACAAATGTGCCAAATGTATTCAATATGTTGTAATTCTAATGCAAATGTACATGATACTGTTTTTAATGTTTATATTATAGGTGTAGAGAGAAAAAGTACGATTATCGAAACCTTCCAGCCACATCAGTGGTAATAGCATTTTATAATGAGGCCTGGTCAACACTCCTGAGGACGGTGCACAGTGTTCTTGATACCTCACCCGATATTCTGTTGAAGGAGCTCATCATAGTGGATGATTACAGTGACCGAGGTAGATACAGTTTTGTCAATTGCATTCATTTCCTGATAGTGTTTATTTCCAGTGAACAGTAAAGTTGCACGACATTTACATGTTGCCGTTCACTAATTTGCTTATTTGTACAATACATTCTGGGTCCCTTTTAACCCATTGGGATCCAGTGTTTATTCTTGCACAATTTTCTCGAGTGTAAATTTGCACTGTGTGTATGTGTAGTTGGCTAATTTTGCCGTTTGAAAATCATCAAATTTGGCGTTCTCTGGGAATGCATCCTTTTGTGAACAGGATTTTAGTGTGCACAGTTTTGAGACCTGTTTGTAAAGGAACCCGTTCAAGATGTTTTTTGAGTTAAATGCGCAGTCTTAGTTGAAAGATAGAGTGGAATTTTTGAGTTTTCTTTCTTGCTATGTCATTGAATCTCTCAGTATGCAATCCAAAAATCAAGTACGTGCTTGTCCACTTGTTGATATTAGAAATAGTGTGCTTCTTGCTTATATAGTTGTATGTTGTTCTTGATAAAATCATACTCTGTAGTTTGTCTGGTTTTATTGGTTCTGAACAGAATATCATTTTTCTAAATGTTTGTGCAACTCCTTCAATGATTTGATGAAAACAAAAATCGCTGGAGAAACTCGGCAGGTCTGACAGCACAAGACCATTATAGGAGCACAATTAGGTCATACAGCCCATCAATTCTGCTTCGCCATCCAATGATGGTTGGTATGTTTTTCAACCCCATTCGCCTGCCTTTTCCCCATAACCCTTGATTCGTTTAGCAATAAGAGTTTATCTATTTCTGTCTTAAATGCCGTTAATGACTTGGCCTTCACAGCCCTTTGCAGCAATGAGTTCCGCAGACTAACCACCCTCTGGCTCAAGAAATTCCCCTTCATCTCAGTTCTAAAGGGTCTGTGCTGTTGTGCCCTAGTCTGTACTACTACTGGAAACATCTCCACATCAATCTCCCAGGGTGTCTCAGAATTCTGTAAGTTTCAGTCAGATCCCTACTGATCCTTCTAAACTTCATCACGTACAGACCAAGAATGTTCAGCCTCTCCTCTCTCAACAAGCTTTCATCCCAAGGATCATTCTTGAAAACCTCTTCTGGACCCCCTCCAACACCAGTGCGTTGCTCATTATGTGCTAAATATTTTAAATGCGGTCTGACCAGAGCCTTAGACAGCTTCAGCATTCTAGCCCTCATGAAATAAATGCTGTCATTGCATTTGCCTTTCTATATATGCCATCTGAACCTGCATATTAACCATCAGGGAATCTGAACTAGGACTGTCCAGTCCCTTTAGCTTCAGATTTCTGAAGCTTTTCCCCATTCATATTTCTCTGTTCTTCTACTAAAATGCGTGGCATCACATATTTTTTCCCACATTGTATTGCATATGCCACTTCTTTGCCTACTCTCCTCACCTGTCCAATCCTCCTGCAGTTTTCCCGCTTCCTTGATACTACATGTCCCTCCTCCTATCTTTGAATCATCTGCAAACTTAGCAACAATGCCTCAGTTCTTTCAACCAGATTGTTAATGCACAATGTAAATAGTTGTGGCCCCAGCACTGACCTCCCTGGAACTCCACTAGTCACCTGTTGCCGACCTGATAAAGACCCCTATATCCCCACTGTCTGCCAGCCAGCCAAATCTCTATCCACACCAATACTTTGTCCACCCCTGTCCAACACCAGCACCTCCGCATCATGATGTTAGGGGCAAAGTCAGAAGTCACATGACACCAGGTTGTAGTCCAACAGGTTGATTTGAAATCACAAGCTTTCGGAGTTCTGCTGCTTTGTCAGGTGAAGGAGCAGTGCTCCGAGAGCTTGTGATTTCAAATAAACCTGTTCAACTATGACCTGGTGTCGTGTGATTTCTGACTTTGTCCTAACACCATGGGGTTTTGGCAGCTCCTGTGTGGCACCTTAACAAAGGCCTTCTGGAAATACAAACAGATCATGTCCATCGGTTCTTCTTTGACGAACTTGCTTATTACCTCTTCAAAGAATTCTAACAGATTTGTCAGGTATGACCTCCCCTTGACAAAGCCATAATGGTTCAGTCTTACTTTACTATGCACTTTCAAGTATTCCATAATCTCTTCTCTTCTAATGGACTCTCAAATCTTAACAATGACTGAGGCCAGGCCAACTGGCCCATCATTTCCTGCCTCTGCCTCCCTCCCTTCTAGTACCTTTCTCATCTCCTGGTTTATTTTCTGTCCTACATCCTGACTACTGCTATGGGGCTGCACGTAACTCCCATCAGGGTCTTTCTTCGTGTCATTCCTCCACTCTACCCTTACAGATTCTACAACTTCTGACTTGATAAAACTTCTTTCTATGGATTTAATTTAATTTCTTAGTAAGAAGGCAAGTGTCCCTTCTGCCCATCAACCTGCCCCTTCAATAGGATGTGTATCCTTGGATATTTAGTTCCCAGCTTTGATCCCCTTGCAGCCACATTTCCGTGATATTTGCAGTATTGTGTCTGCTGATTTCAATCTGCGCTACAAGCTCACTTAGTTCGTTACGTATATTATGCACATTTAACTAGAACACTTAAGTCCTGCATTCACTGTCCCCACCCCTTCTCATAGTTGTCCCCCTTATCTGCTGTGCATGAAGTTAGTCATGATCCTCTCTATACTCTCTGTCCTATTACTTGTCATGGAAACTTTCATAGCATCTTCTGAGCTCTCCACCCCTTAACTTTTTTTCCTTAATTTTTCATTCATCTGAACCCACGCCCCAGCATTTTTTTTAAATACCACAACCAGTTATTTACCAGGTTGCTTGGTCCCAGCAACTTTCGGGTGGATCCCATCCCATCAGAGCAGCTCCCTCCTTCCTCAGTGCTACTGTCAATGTCCCATGAATTAAAATCTGTTTCTCCCTTACCAATCTTTGAGCGATGCATTTACCTCTTATTCTTGTTGACCGTGTGCCAATTTGCTTGTTGCTCAGATAGTAATCCAGAAATTGTCATCATTTTGGTTCAGCTTTTTAACTTGGCTCCTAACTGCTCCAATTACCTCAACAGAACCTCAGTTCTCTTTCTACCGAGATCATTGGTACCAACATGGACCATGACAACCGGATCTTTCCACCCCCACTCCAAGTTTCTCTGCAGCCCAGCTGAGATATCCTGAACCCGCACACCAAGCTGACAACACAGCCTTCGGACCTCCCTTGACTATTCTATCCCTGACTGCAACTACATTTCTCTTTCCTTGCTCCCTCTTGAATGGCTGTCTGTGCCATGACGCTATGGTCAGTTTACTCATCCTCCCTTCAGCCCTGACTCTCCTCTCAAAGGAAGTAAGAATCTCCAAACCTGTTAGGTGAGCCTAATACAGAAGCCTCAGTCCTTATCTCCTGGATCTCTGTCTGCCTCACTCATAGTCACACCCTCCCTTAATCTAAGGGGTGTGACTGCCTCCTGAAACACAGCATCCAGGTAACTCTTGCCCCTCCCTGGTGTGTTGCAATATTCAAAGCTCAGATTCTAGTTCATCAACTCAACTGGAATTCCTCAAGCGACCAACACTTACTACAGAAGTGGTTGCCATGAATTCCAGCAGGGTCCACCAATTCCTGCATGATGCAGGCACAACACATCGCCTGACCTGAGATCTCCTGATTTAATTACTGAGTTTTCAGATTGTTTTTAAAAACAGTCATACCGGCCTCTTAGTTTGTAGTCTGTAAATATTTACCATTTCCCCAATTAAACATGTGGAGAGAGTAACAAAATTACTAATCTGACTTCAGAACCGAAAGCTTATGTTTAACCTTGCAATTTAGTCATTCTAAACATTCTACAGGCATGTTCTGTACAATAGGCAACAATGTCACATCTTTCAAACCCTGGTAAAGGAAGTATTGTTTGTCATGAATTCTACATTTTATTTGTTACAGTAGAGGTACAGTATACACTGTTAATTTTTGATTCCATCATCTGATGATAATGCCTGAGACTAAAATGGTTTAAAATTGAAGAAATCTGGGAATATATCTGCAGAGATCACCCAACTTGCCATTTATCAGCCAGAGCCTGATTATGATTTGGCTCTTGCTGTATCTAGAACGTAGAACAGTACAGGCACTTCGGCCCACAATGTTGTGCCAAACTTTTACCCTAATCCTAAGGTCTATCTGACCTTCACCCCTACCTTTATACTATTACCTGTATGCCTATCTAAAGTCACTTAAGTGTTCCTAATGAGGCCGACTCCACTACCCTCTCTGGCACTGCATTCCACACCCCTACCACAGTGAGTAAAGAACCTACCTCTGATGTCTCCCCAATATCTACCTCCACTCACTTTAAAACTATGTCCTTTTGTAATAGCTACTTCCACCCCAGAAAAATGTCTCTGGCAGTCTATTGTATCTCTCCCTCTGATTATTTTTTACACCTCCATCAAGTTACCTTTCATCCTTCGTCGATCTTGAAAACAAGAAGGCTGCTGCTACACGAGCTATGTTTTTATATACAGGAAGAAAAAATATTGACTGTTTCGATATCTCTGGAGTCAATAACAGTGCTGAACATTGGACAATCATCAGTAAAACCCACTTCTGACATTTTTGATGGATGGTGGGTGATTGATGAAGCAGCTGAAGATGGTTAGGCCTAACCTATTGGAGGTGGTTATTGCCTGGCATTTGTGTGATATGAATATAATGTCACATACTCGCTCTAGAATGGAAGCTGTCCGGGTCTTGCTGTATGTGGGCATGACAGCCTCAGTATCTGAAGAGTTGTGACTGGTAGTTAATATTTTGCGATCAATAGCAAGCCTTCTTTTTTATGAAGAAAGGAAGGTAATTTCTGTTGTAAATTGATGCTGATTGGGTCTAAAACACTATCATCTAGAACTCTTGCAGTGATGTCCTGAGGTTGAGATGACTAACCTCCAACCACAACTATTTTTCTTTGGAACTGGCATGACTCAACTGGTGTGATGTTCTGCCCCTGATTCCCATGGACTTCAGTTTTGTTAAGGCTTCTTGGATTCACGCTAGATGTCAAAGGTGGTTACCTCAACTCTGGGCTTCATCTCTTCTGCCTATGTTTCGACCAAGCCTGTAAAGATGCTGTTGTGGAATGCAAACCAAATGTCAGTGAGCAGGTTATTCTTACAGAAAAGCTGTTGGATAGCACTTTCAATTATTTTTTCCATCATTTTGCCCATGGCCCAGAGTAGACTGTTCAAGTGATAACGAACGGCATTGGATTTATCCTCCCTTTTGTGGACAGCACAGAACTGGACAATTTTCCATAATGTGCTCTGTTTGAGCAGCTTGGCTAGGGGCACAAGATTTCATCACTTGTGCAGGAATGTCAAGACAGCCCAATACCTTCAATTCATGCACAGTGGTAATATTACTGAATTAGTAATGTAGAGTTCCATCTAACGTTCTGGGGGTATGGTTTGGAATTCGATGATGGCATGGTGACATTCGGATTTAATAGAAAAACATCAAATTTAAAGGTGAATCTCGTGGAGACTTAGTGGCCTTTGTCAATTGTAAAAATCCGGCTGGTTTGTTTATATCCTTCAGGGAAGATTTGTCTGCCAAACTTACTGGGTATGGCTTGCATGTGAATCTGGGCTCTCATCAATGTGGTTGACTTTTAACTCCTCTCTGAAATGGCCTAGCAAGGCGCTGGTTTGATGGCTAATTAAGTATGGGCAATGAATGCTGACCCAGGAATTGATGTTCACATCCCAAGGATGAATAGCAAAAAGAAAAATTAGCTGAAGACTGGAGTCTGCTGTGCTGGGGAACACACAAGGTGGTCAAAATTGCTCATTCTCTTGGAGACTCTGGTTACAAATGCTTTAATATGAACTTGTTTAGATGGATTTTGCAGGGCAAGTACATATATTGCATTTTCTGTGATCTTCGAGTCTGTATTGCTTGCAGTTTCAGGTAGTTGCAATGTATTTCACAGGGATTCAATGCCTAAGGATTAATACACAAAAAACTTGGATAGGAAAGAATTTTTAAAAATAATGTGGCATGCCACTGACATACACTAATTTACAGGACTGGCGTAGATTTACTTGTAGTGTAGCTGAATATTATTCCTTGACAGATTCATTTTTAATACTTTAAAGTAGTTGAATGTCCTGCAAATTACTTTGTTGGTAAATGTCACGATAAAATATTTCTGTATAAATCAATAAAACTTAACTTTTATTGCTGAGACTCAGGCTGGCAACTTTACCAATTTTTAGGTATAACTTTATTATGTTTAGAAGGCTTTATGTAAAGAATCTCTTGCACAAGGTGATCATGTCATTGAGCATTGAAGCATTTTGTTTTCATTTTTATTCTTGTCCCTTCTTGGGTTTTGTTTTGAGAGGCTTCAGCAGTGATACCTTTACAAGCCAATATTTAACCTGTGGTCGTTTCCTAGTTTCCCCATGCAACCAGCCATTTATGTTGTTATTGCCACTTTTGATTCTGACCTGTTGTGAAAAGTGCTGTGATATTTGTATTTTCTTTTGGAGTTGATTGATCGAGAGCACAAGGTTCATACATCTCAAACCACAAATCCTTAATAAATAAAATGTTACTGATGCTTATACAGCAATGACAAACAATCTTGAAAAGCTGCTTTATTCTGTGTTTTTCATCAATTGAGTAATAATCCCAGTGTATGTGGTACAATTTTGATTTCTGCTCAACATGCACCTTGAGAGAGGTCTTTGGTGAAGGAGCAGATCCATTGATCTATGAATGGGGTGCTTAGATTATGAATTTGGAGTGTCCTCTGATGACCATAAGACTTTTAATGGTATTGCTTGAAAAACTTGGCTAACGTTCATACTTCAATCTTGCAGTCTGACAAATAGGAAGGATTTTACTTTCTTTTGTTTCTGTGATGTGGGCTTTGCTAGCTTGGCCAGCATTTGTTGCTCATTACAAGGTGGTGGTAGTGAACTGCCTTCTTGAAACACTAGTACTTGTGGTTTGCAGGTGGGCATGTTAGAAAGGATTTTGACCTAGCGTAATACCAAGTAAGGATATGTGCTTTTTAGGGAGGGGGGTGCTGCAGAAGTGATGTTCAGATGCTTCTTTTGCCCCTTTCCTTCTGGGTAGTAGAGGATGTGGGTGTGAGGTTGATGTTTGTGGAACTTTGGTAAGTTGTTACCCTGCATCTTGTAGATGGTACATATTGCTGCCACTGTGTATCAGTGGTGGAGGGAGTGTATGCTGAAGTTGTGGGATGGGGTGCCAGTCAAACAAGTTACTTTGCCTGATGATGATGAGCTGCTTCACGGTTGATGGAGCTGTCATCTTCCAAGCAAGTGGAATATTTTCTGCCATGCTTCTGACTGTGCATTGTAAATGGCGCATAGGCTTTCAGGATCAGGAAGTGAATTAATATAGTTATTGCATAGTTCCGACTCTCTGACTTTGCCGCTGCAGTTGCAGTGTTCGTGTGTCTGGTCCAGATCAGTTTCAGGTCAATGGTAAATCCAGCCTATTGATAATAGGGGATTCAGAGATTGTAATGTCATTGAATCTCAAATGTTGATGGTTGGATTCTGTTTTGTCAGAAGTGACCATTGTTATTATGTACTGTAATAGTCATGCTAAAGTTAATAAATGGGCTATGCTGAACCTCTGCCGAGTTAGAGGTAGATATTTTTAAATTAACCTGCTGAGGTGGGGGCTTAAACATCGGCCTTCTAGCTCCAAGAAAGGGACACTGCCATAGCACCACAATCTTATATATCAAAACTGCTCTGTGGAGCCTGGGGACAGTTTGGAGGTAGTGGACTGTAATGCCGTCGCCAGTTGGAGGCACACATTTCTTTTCTAACTTTTGTTCGCAATAGTTAATATGTTTGAGTTCATGTAACTGGTATTGCTGCCATTATATAATAAACCAAGGACAAGATCCTCTCTTATTGTGCCTTATTCGTGGTCATTCCTCCACCAAAGATGACTGAACGAAATAGGAAGGAGGATTAGTATTAGCATTCAACCCAACCGCAAGTCACCAGTGACTGTTACCTAGGCATTACACCACGGTTATAACAATTGCCAATTGTTCATGTTGCTTTGAAAAGGTTCAGTGACTTCTAAAGTCTGTGTGCTTTTCCACCTCTCTCAAACCTTATTATGTTAATGTTTAAACTCATCATGTGCAAATAAAAGTAAGTTTATGGCTGTTCAGTGTGTTGTAATTAAGTCATCTAGTGTTTGCTGATCTGGCATATATACAGCATTCTGAAACTTCACTTAGAATCTTGCCAAGTCTGTGGTTAGTTTGCTATCACTTTCAGAGCCGACATGACCATGTTCTCGTGCCACACGTGAAAATAGAAGTTAGTTAAACCGTACATAGGAACAGGAGTAGGCCATTCAGATCCTTGAGCCTGCTCTGCCATTCAGTAGGATGACTGCTGATCTAACATTACTCACATCCATTTTCTTGTCCTTTCCCCGTAATCCTTGATTGTCATATGATCAAGAATCTATGTCAGCTTTAAATATACATAAGAACCCTTCTCCCAAAACTCTGTGTGACAAGGAGTTCCAAAGACGCTGAAGAAATACTGAGAGGAGAAATTCCTCTTTGTTTGAGTTTTAAGTTGGCACCCCTTTATGCTGAGACAATGCCATTTGGTCCTAGACACTCACATAAAGGGAAACCTCCTTTCAGCATTTATCCTGTCAAGCCCCTAAAGAGTCTTGTATGTTTCAATGAAAACATTGTAAAATAGCACAAATTTAATCTTATTGTTTTGGGCTCCAGTAAGCAAAGTCCCAACTTGTTTAACCATTGCTCATAAGGTAGTTCCTTCATTCCGGTCATTATCCCCATGAAACTTCTCCGAATTCCTCCAATGAAATGATATCTTCCCTTCAATAAGGGGACCAAAACTGCTCTCTGTACTCAAGAAGTGGTCTCACCAGCACATTGTATAGTTACTGTAAGACTTCCCTACTCTTATACTCCAACCTCCATGGAAGGGCCCATATTCTATTAACCTTCCTGATTACTTGCTACACCTGTGTGATAACTTTGAGTTTATGGACGAGTACCGCCAAGACCTTTTTGTGTTGTGGCTTCCTACAGTTTTCGTTCACCAATTAAGTAATATTTTGTTCTTCTCCCTTTCAAAATGAACAACTTTACATTTCCCCACATTATACTCACTTATGCCCATTTATTTAACTTACCAGTATCTCTCTGTAATCTGTATCCCTCTCACATCCTACCTTTTGTACCTACTTTTGTGTCATCTGCAAATTGTACTCCAGTACATTTATGTCCTCCTTCCAAGTCATCATTAAATATTGTAAACAGTTGTGGTCCCTGTGGAACCCCACTGGTCACATTGCCAGTCTGAAAAAGAGCCCCTTATCCCCACTCGCTATTTGAAGCACATAAAGCAATTCTCTATCCATACCATCTCAACACTCTGGGCTCTCATCTTTTCATTACCTTTTGTGAGGTATCTTGTCTGCAAGTCCAAATATAACATATCTGCTGGTTCCCCTCTATTCACTCTGGTTCAGACTTCGTTGAAAAAGCAGAAATAAACTAGTGAGACATAATTTCCCATTCCTAAAGCCATGATGACTTTGCTTAATTAGATTGATTGTCCAAATATTCTGCTACTAGGTTTTTAGAAGATTACATTCAATGCCTCCACTCTTTCAGTATCTCATGTTTTAGGATCCTAGGATACACCATAAAGGCAAGGGAACTTACCTGTCTTTAGCCCCATTAGTTTGCCTGATACTACTACTTCATTGATTGTGATGGCACTTAATTCCAGCCTTGTATTCTTTGGTGTTAGTGAAATGTTGAAAGCATCTCCTACCATTAAGAATGTGTGAAATATCTGTTCAACGCCTCTGCCATTTCCTTACTCCCCACAACCAGCTCCCCAGATTCATTCACTAAGGGGTTCATACTCATTTTGACCTCTCTCATTTTAATATATTTATAGAAGCTCTTACTGTCAGCTTTTTTTATATTCCTCCTCAGTTTTCCCCTGTTGTTTATTTTCCCTGTCTTTACTATCTGTTTAGTCCTCTGCTGGATTTTGATTTTTTTTTCCCGGTCTTTAGGGCTATCACTGTGTTTGGCATCCTTTTTTATATGCTTTATCATTCAACTTTACACTCTCCTTCATGAGCTAATGTTTGTTATCCCTCTGTTGGAACCTTTCCTCCTTACTGGGATATATTTTTGCTGAGGGTCATGAATTACCTCCTTAATTGTCTGCCACTGCAGGCTTACTGTCATTCCTGCTAATCTATCCACCCAGTTCATTTTAGTTAACTCTATCCTCATTTCATTGTAATTCCCTTAATGTGAAACACAGTTGTTTTGGAACCAAGTTTTGCACCCTCTGATTATTAAATTCAATCATGTTATGGTCATTTCTTCTTAGGGATTTTTTACTTGGGGTTGTTTTATTAAATTTGCCTCATTACCAGATCCAAGATAACCTGCTCCCTGGCTGGCTCCATGATACACATTCTCTGAGAACAATCTCAAATCCACTTTTTGAATTCATTGTCATGACTATCCTTTACAATATGATTAACCCAATGAACATAAAGATGAAAGTTGACAATAATTATTGTTCAATTCCTTTTACATGCTCCTATTATTCGACTGTCCGTCAGTGTTTTTAGGGGTTTATACAATACCCCTAACAATGTCTTCTTTCCCTTGCTGACTTTTTAAAACCTCCACTCAAATGGACTCCACGGCATCTGAGCCTAGATCATCTCTCATAACTGTCCTCATTTCAAACCTTCATAGTGCTATTCCAGTGCCTTTTCTGTCACTCAAGCCTCTCTGAAAGATCAAATATACCTGTATGTTAAGTTTCCAGTTTTGATCTTCTTCTCAGTTATCTACCTTTTTCCGAATACGATATAAAGCCTTTGTTTATTCTATAATTGAATTTTCCTACACTTTTATGGTTCCTTGGTACAATATGACATTCACACATTCTGTCTCTTCCTTTTATTTTCTGTTAGACCATAAGATATAGGAGTAGAATTAGGCCATTCAGCTCTTTGAGTCTGCTCTGCCATTTGATCATGGCTGATATATTTCTCAACCCCATTCTTCTGCCTTCTCCCCATAACCCTTGAACCCCTTATTCACTGTGAACCTTTAAATCTCTCTCTTAAATATACCCAATGACTTGGTACCCACAGCCTCCTGCAGTAACAACTTCCATAGATTAGCCATCATATGGCTAAGGAAGTGTCTCCTTTCACTTCTGAAGGATTGTCTTCACTTTGAGGCTGTGACTTTGGGTTTTCGTGTCTTCTATTAATAGAAATATTTTCTCCGCATCCACTCTATGCTGCTACTATGTATTCTGTAAGTTTCAAACAAAAAATCAACCTGATCACCCACCAGCAATCCTACCTCCTCCTTTCCCTCTGACAGCTCTGAGTTATGTGATTTGCAATGACTCTGGTTTCAGCATGATTCGGGTGGAGTCTGTCCTATTGAAACCACTTCCCCCTTCCCCAGTACTGCAACCAAAGTCAGTGAGTTCGGAACTAATTTCTTCTGCACCAATCTTTGAGTCATGTATTTACCTCTTTAATTGTGTTGACCCTGAACCAATTAGCTTGTGTCTTAGGTAGTAATCTGGAGATTTACATCTTTTAGTTCTGCTCTTTGATTTAGCCCCTAGCTGGTCGTATTCCTTCAGCAGAACTTGCTTTCTCTTTCTGCCTAAATAATTGGTACCTACGTGGGCCACAACAAATGGATCTTCCCTTCCCTTTCCAAATTCACCTGCAATCCAGATGAGAGGTCCTGAACCAGGGCACCAGGCAGGCAACACAACCTTTAGGACTGTCTATCCTGGCCACAGAGAACAGCATCTATTCCCCTAACTGTACTGTCTATGGTTACAACTACATTTGTTTTCTTCCCCCCCCCCTTGCATGCCTCCTTGTACCACGATGCTATGGTCAGTTTGCTCATCTCCTCTACTGTTCCTGCTCTCATCCATATAAGGTGCAAGAATCTCAAACATTGTCAATGACTTTAAGGTCTGAGGCTCTTACAGCAGTATGTCCTTAATCCGCCTACCTGTGTCATTGTTGGTCACACCACCAAGTCCCTGACTACTGACTTGAATTCAAGATAGTTAATCTAATGGGTGTGAGTGCCTCCTGACATGTAGCATGCAGGTAACGCTTTCTCACCCTTGCCCCCTCCCTGATGTGTGGCAGTATTCAAAGTTTAGACTCTAGCTTCTCAACTCTGAGCTGAATTCCTCAAGCAGCAAACACTTGTTACAGACGTGGTCACTATGAACCACTTTGGGTCTGCCAGCCCCCACATCATGCAGATGCAACACACCAAGTGGCCCTGCTTTTCTCTTTGTTTTAAAAAAAATTCCTACTGCTGTAAGTAATTCTTGTATTGATCTTCACTCTGAAAGTAACTTATTATCAAATTAGCAGCTATTACCGACCAATGAACTGACAGTTTTCTTGTAATGCCACTCTTTTCCTTGTGCTGGGCCTCTTATCTTGGGCTTCCATTTATCTCATAAAAAGACTTTACAAATGGTGAACTGAAAAAAGCAAGCATAAAGCACCTCTTTCCTCTCTGCACCAAATTTGCACACTGCTCTGAAATCTCTGAGCAATTGCGTCCCATACATAGAGGCCTTGTTTCAGATTTAAAGCTGCGATTGAAGAGTAACTCAAAAGAAAAAGTTGAGAACGGTCATGTGTTACTACAGTGAGTCTGTAGCGAAATGCGTTTTAAGAATTTTCTGGAAATGTTGCACCAAAGCAAACCTTTATCGTAATATCTGGCTTTTAATTTTTTTGTTGTTTGTTTTCCCAGAACACCTGAAAAAGCCTTTAGAAGACTATGTGGCTAATCTTCGTAAAGTGCGGTTGATACGTGCACGAAAGAGAGAAGGTTTAGTTCGTGCACGATTATTGGGTGCGTCTGTAGCTACTGGTGATGTCTTGACGTTCTTGGACTGCCATTGTGAATGCCATATAGGTTGGCTGGAACCACTATTGGAAAGGTAGATTGGTGTCTCTTTTCTGATATATCTCCATAGAAAAGTGTTCACAGTGCTCTTAAATGTCAGCTGGTTCATGCTGGCCTTTATACTCCAATCTAATCTCCCTTTAGGCATCTAATTTTTTTCAGCATAACCCTGTACTTGTTTCACTCCTTCCGCCCCCACCCCCCATTTGCCTATCTTTGTAAGTGCATCTGTGCTATTCAACTCAACATCTCCCTCTGGAGGGGAGTTCAGCATTCTTGCCACAGTTTGGTAAAATTACTTCTGAATCCAAATTTCTTTTTTTTATTATTCTAATCTTCATATTGACGATCTCTGTTATTCTTTTATCTTCATAAGAGGAAATACTCTAGACTGGATTTTCTTTGGGCTTAGCTAGTGTTCAGATTTGCAAGAATGTTGCCGGGACTGGTGGGTTTGAATTATAGGGCGAAGTTGAATAGGCTGGAGTTTTTTTTTCCCCTTGCAGTGTCAGAGTGTGAAGGGTGACCCTGCAGAGGTTTATAAGATCTTCAGGGGTGTGTGTAGGATGAATAGCCAGAGTCTTTTTCCCAAGGTGCGGGAGTCCAAAACTACAGGGTGCAGGTTTCAGCTGAGAGGAGAGAGATTTAAAAGGGACCTGAGGGGTAACATTTTCAGGCAGGGGGTGGTACATGTACGAAACAAGCTGCCAGAGGAAGTTTTTTGAAGCGAGTGCACTTTCACTATTTAAAAGGCATTTGGATGGATATATGAATAGGAATGGTTTAGAGGGATTTGGGCCAAATGCTGGCAAATAGGACTTGGTTGGAATGGGATGTCTGGTTGGCATGGACTAGTTAGACCGAATGGTCTCTTTCTCATTGCTGGATGACTATTTGACATTATGTTGGGTAAGCAGGCAGTTTCAGATTTCCAAGTAGCATGTCTGCTTCTCAATGTTCAGCCTCCCAAAAGTTTGGATGCAGGCACTGTGATCTGTTCGGCAGCAACTCGCCCAAAACTGTCAGGTCAGAAATTCATCGTGAGAAAGAGACAATTGAAGCACAACAGCAAACTGAGAACCTGTGATGTCAAAATTGCAGCAAATACGTGGGAACTTCCAGACTCCTCTGCCAGCTGCTCACCATCCTGGCTTTGAAATAGTATCACCTTCCATTCGGTTTCACTGGTTCAAAACCCTGGGCAAATGTTTTAAGGAATATGGTGAGGTGAAGAGATGGACAGGCACAGGGAGCGCACTGCAGAGTTTGGGCAAAGGCAAGAGGCTGCTCCACGAGTGGTGAGGAAATTACTATTGGGGATGTGCAAGAGGTCAGAATTAGCTATGTGCAGAGATTTTGATGGGCTGTGGAAATGGAGGAGATTGCACAAATGAGGAAGGGCAAAGCCAAACACGCACTTGAAATCGGGGATGATTATTTTAAAGTAAAGATGTTGCCCGAGTGGGAGCCTTTGTAGGCCAGTGAGCACAGAGGGCTGTTGGAGTGAGTTGTTGGTGTAAGTTAAGGTAATGGGCAGTGGAAGTTCGGCAGTCAATTACCATAGATGGTGGCAGCTGTGTGGTGAGATGTGGAAGTAGGGTGTATTTAAGAGTTTTGTGTAATAGGGGAAGGGATCAGAGATCTTCCTGCAGTGCCACACAATGGCCATGGAGAGTGTCAAGGTCAAAGTTTGATCTGTAGCTACTTGACTAATTAGAGCAAAGGGAATCTCCAGGTGTCTGTAAGTTAGAGCAGGGAATCCAGTCAGCTATAATAGTGCATTCACTGAGAACGGCATTTCTGGACAAGAGACCCGAGCTGCTTCAGGTAGAGAGGCGCGTCAAGGTGCGACACGAAATACAGCCAGGTATTAGGACGAAAGGCGTGTTGGTGATACCCTTACTGTAGGGTGTATCAACAAGAAAAAGCTACTTGGTTGTGACAATACCAGTGGGTATGCTGATTGAGGCAGCTGATATCAGAGTGTGCATCTTTTTGGAGAGGTATGTCACTCGTCAATTGTTCGTGGGTGGGCACAGTCAGCTCCAATTGAAGTGAAGGTGGTGTTGAAGGTCTGTGCTTTCAGATTTTTAAAAACATAGGCTGACCTGATTGGCATGTTGCAAGCGGGTGACCATTACAGCATAAAGCAGGTACTGCATACCTTGTCTGATTATTTATTGGATTAATTTGAGTTCCCTGCTGGTGGGTGTTGACAATAGTGTGATTCACCTCCATCACTGGACTCTCTCTTTGCAGTGAATTATTGACAGCATTTGTGGCCTTCCCCCATACTGGTTGAGCAAGTCTGCATTTATAAACAGAAAGGCATTCCACTTCCTCCATGTTTAACTTTTTTTGGAAGTGTGCACATGGTATCCTGGCACCTTCACCCCTTGTCATCTCTGGGGGTATAGGTACTTCATGATAGTAGATGGGGTATGTAGATGGCTGACAGCTGAAGAGGTCTATCTAATAAAGAGATGGCTGATGACACCTCGATGCAATCTTTTCATGTGTCGTCAATGCTACCGACTTTGGGATACATTCTTGCATGACCATGCACGAATGCTGCATCCAGACATGCCACACAACACTCCAAGAGGTTAGCTACTCTCTCAACAAATTATCTCATTCACTTATGTGCCAAGACATGGTACAGCTCTTCATGGATTGTGATACAAGTGTATAAGATAGTTCTATGATTATGGAATTTGGGCTTCTTAAAAATGGGCAGATTTTGATTTCATTTCTGTGAAGTTAATTGTATTTATAAAAGAACAGAAAATTATTTAGAACAATAACCTAAGTACACAATTTCAGAGAAAATGTTCAAGGATTCCATTTGGATTAACTGATAGTATGTTTATGGTAGGCAGAGAAAACAGACTAGGGGTCACTTGTTTTATCGTGCCACATGTTACTATGTTACACTTAGATATGATTTACAGACTGAAGCTTTAGGAGCCACTATACCTTAATACCATTCAATTTTAGTTCATTGTCTCATTGATTTTTTTTTAACCAAACAGTCAGTTGAACATGTTATACGTGGATACTTGAAAGTGGGATTTGGTTCAGGGTAAAGTTCTATGTGTACCAGATGTGTGTCATAACATGTCTGAAGGAGCAGTTTAGAAATATGTGGTTAGATAGATAACAAGACATTTATTTAGCAACTGAAACGATCAAGGACTGCAGACATAACAAGGTCTACATGTCCTTGCACTAAACAGGAGCTGCTTGTCAACAAAATATTAAACAATTGAACAGAGTCCAAACTTAACCTCATTCCAGGATGAATAAACTATTTCTGACTCAATGATGCATCACTGTGGCATACTGTCTTGGCAGCCTTCCTGGTCACTGCTCTGATTCTCCTCTTCAGGTGATTGCTGTTGTTTCCCATTTCTGTCTGCATCCATGAAAACTTCCCTCTTTGCCTCCTGTTACAAAGAGCTCAGCATACCACAGTGATACAGGACACCCTTTCTGGGCTATATTACAAGACTATTGGAGTGATCCATATCTCAAAGCCCCATCTTAAGGAAGCATGAGCAGCACTGTATCTTCATTCTGTGTCAGAGTGAGGTTTTTGTAAAGATGTCATGAGTCATGCCTGGTTCCCAGCAGCCATCCCTGTAGGGCCTGAGAAGCTTGAGTTCTCCAATGCTTACAGATCATGGCAGTTCCAAAGGTATTAGGTTCTGACCTCCAAAATTCGGCAACATTTAATTTGTGCATTGAAGGAGTGTAAGACTTTGCAGAGTTCTGCAGGCTGGTGATACAGCACTATGTGTGTCATCAATCATAATCCTGCATCTGGGGGAGTGCTCACGATGGTAGAGAGTCCTACTGCCTGGACTGCTTTTACTGTCCTGGTCATGAGAGGAAGCATGAATGCTATGATCTGGAGAAATTTGGAGTTGCCACTGTGTGGCCTCAGTTGCAGTAGGATTCAGGGCAACCGTGGTGTTGATGGTCACTAGGGTGGTACCAGTCCTTCTGAGCTCAAGTCCCACAGATAATATGGTTTGGCGATTGCCTAGGACATTCTGAAACAAAAACATAGTGCCGAATAATAGAGTTGAAGAAAATATGTGGGACCTGTAGACCCAAGATTTCTTCATTCCCCTCCACCTGCTTTGTGGACATTTACCTCCCACTTCTCCCTGTGGAGGTTGCGCAGCGCCACTGCGGTTCTTACTAGTGGGCTTGCTTGACCAAGTTGTAATTGCTGTCATGTTCTGCGTTGTTTTTGGAGTTGAAGCAAGGCCACAAGGGTTACATCCATGGCATCGTCCTTGTCAAATGTGTCAGCAGGTAATCTGTGGGCAATATCTGAAGGATGACATAATCTATTGAAGGAAGTCCTGGATCCCCTCATCCATCACAATTAACCTCCTGTTATGCGCTCTCAGTGCCATGCCAAGGAGTTCGGAGGTATGTCACCTTATCAAAATGTGTATTGCACAATCATTGTTTTCATGCTACTTTGGAGGAGTATAATTCTACAGTAAGTCACCCTGGTAGCTAACCACGACCCTCACACAAAAATCAAAGGCCCTCCCACGTATCAGGTCATGTAAGGATGTAACAACTGAAGACTCGTCCTGTGCTCTAATATTTGTTGGTAACTTCTGATTCTACGTTTAAGTGCTTTAGTCTTATTAGGCTGTTGGTCCATACAGTGTAATACTCGAGTAGTTCAGGCCATAATTCTTAAAATGCATTTTTAGATGTGAATGAATTGAAACCAGATGGATACAGTACTGAATCTGTAGAAGCATAATTATTGCAAATTCCCTGTGATGGGGCCTCAAATTTTAAAACACCTATTATGCCCCCAAAGAAGAATAAGTAACTTAGTCTGCTCATTTGGCACCTGGTGTCAGCTATTTTATGTTATTATTGTGCGATTGACATTTGATCTGACATGGCAATGTTCCAACTACTTCACATTGGGAGTGACTTGCAGGCTGTATGACAGAATTTTCACCTATTCTTGTGTGATGGTACCTGGAGTTCCTACCACCTTTCAGTTTCTTCCCCATTGTCATTCATTCCCTTTACATACTATTAATGTTCCTGCTTTACCTCTAGGCCCGTCATATTGAAAATTCCCTTGCCATTGTTGGCCCTACATCTCCCAATGTAGCGGCCAGAGTAACTGTGTGACCTGTTTGAACTTCCTATCTTCCACAGCTTCCAAACTTTACCTCAATCACTGGATGGTCCATTGCCCTATTACTGATGTTATTCCCTCAGTAATCCAATATAAGAATACCCATCCCTAGAGTTGAGTTATTCACTTTCCATGAGGTACTGACTTATAAGACCAGATTGCCAGGATTGACCATGGTACACTCCCCCCCCCGCCCCCGACTGATTTTTGCAGGACAGCCCTGACTGACCAGTGCCCATGGACTGATGTCCACATGGCACCCTGCCTAACATTTGTAATCCTCAGAATGGTTGCACTTGACCTGTAGGGCTGACCATGGAAAAGCTCTTAGACTTGGCACGTAAGCCCCAAGTGATTTATAGATTTGGACAAGCCCCTTAGCCGAGTATGAAGATACCCCCAGTCCCTCATCACCCCATTCAGCATTGTTCCTTTTTTGACTTTTACACATTGCCATTTTGAATTAAAGAAAACTCCCGGGCACGGTAATTCTGTGATGTATTTTCCCATGCTGTATAAATTGTTTGCTGCTTTTTGAAGTTTAGCATTATGCATCTGTCCTAGTGAGTATAAGATACAGAGTTTAGACAGCTTGGTTTTTTTTAAGCATGACTCGAATTCTGCACTACTAAGCTCTCATTTTCTTATTATTGTATAAAATTTGTGGAAGTCCTCCTTAGACTTGACTAGCCCTTTCAATTTGCTATTCTCTGCAAATTTAGAAATTATAATTTGATTACCAGGTCTAAATCACAACATAAATCTTGAACAAAATAGTTCCTGTACTGATCCATGTGGGGTTCCAATTCTTATCTTCTGCCATATTGAATAATTATGATTTACCTTTCTGATTTCTGTTTTGTCCATATATATTCAGTTCCTATTTAATTTTTTTGATAATTTGATTATTTGTCTTTGCCTTCCTAGGTTTCTTCCACCGCTGTGTTCCCTGTTCTGTCTTGGTTCATGCCTCTTTTCTAATGCTCCAATTTCCAATATTCTGTCCATGTGTTTGATTAGTTTTTAGTTTGTTTCCATTGTTAACTAAATAAATTATGTTGGATTTGGTGAACACAGTTTTAAATTCTTCCTATTGCTGTGAGTTGTTATTGTGGCCTAACATTATTGTTTTGTTTCTCCAAGTTCTATTCTCAGGCCTGTACCAGCTTTCCTGCAGCCTAAATTGTTATGTTCTTCTCAATCCTGAACTGTATAATGTATTGTGATCTTCCCCACCTCAATGTTCCCCTATTTTTAGTTCTATCAGTTCTATCATCTGTTTTGATTCATTACGCATTGCTAAATTCTTATAGCTAATCCTTTTTAGGTTGTAGAAGTCTTGCCCACTTGTTGGAATTTTATTTTCTTATCCACACATCTCTTCTGACTAATGATTACCTTGTGGTAGTTGAAATCCCCAGAGGTGATAATTCAGTATTTTTACTTACTTTCCAAATTTGTTCACACATTTCTTCCTTTTGTCCCACTTCAAAATTAGGTGGCTTGTAAACTAATCCCATGAGTGTCATGATTAGTTTACACCGTTTAACTCGATTTACATGGATCCTCTTCCTGATAGCTTTGTCACTTTTTTATTTTTACTGTCGTTAAGTCATTGATAATAATTATAGCTTCTTCACTTACTCATTCTCCCTTGCTAATTTTTTCTCAACCCTGTGTTATACAATTCCCATCCTGAATTTTTTCTGTAGCCATACCTCTGTAATCTCTCATATCTGATTTCTTGCAATGCGTTCACATTTGGATCCCCATTTTGTTGGACGCTGTGTTGCTGATTGTGGTATACATTTTATCTTTTTCTCCTTGCCTATAAATCTGTAATGAATAGCAAATTGCATGAAAAACTATTATACAAACTTTAATTAAAGGTATACCACAAGATTACTGCATTAGTAGAGTACTGTGGACTGTCACTCAATATACTGTTGCTTATTTTATGATGTTTACTCAGTAGAAAACATTTTTATTTTACTTCATTGTAACAACTTCACGAATGCTGAGTGGTTATATAATGAAAGCTGCAGGTATTTAATCCATGAAATTATACTTAAAGCATTTTGTTACATCTCCTTAAATTGCAGTTTTTATTTGCAATTCACAAATGGACAGTGTACAGCCAATGTTGGCCATAAGATGTGTCTGAAGGTATTTTTCGTACTGTAGTAATACTTATTTTCACAATAATTCTCAGTTCAGTTGTTAAATGTGATGTTTAAGAATGGACAACATATGTTATTTGGCATCATTTTGGCTCAATACAAGATCCTTGTACAATTATTGGAAATTTACAATGCATTTCAGTGACTTGTGGTGATGCTTCATTTATGCTTTTTTTTGACAGAATCAAAGAAGAAGAAACAGCTGTGGTATGTCCCGTTATTGATGTCATCGACTGGAACACCTTTGAGTTCCTTGGAAATTCTGGAGAGCCGCAGATTGGTGGGTTTGACTGGAGGCTGGTCTTTACTTGGCATGTAATTCCTGAGCATGAACGGAAACGAAGGCGATCCCCAATTGATGTTATTAAGTGAGTTGCAGATTCTGATTAATAGGATTACATATGGGATGATTCCAGTAATTCCAAAAACAGAAATAACATGTCCAGGCAGAACACTGCTTTTGAATCAAACAAAAGCATGAGCGATGATATTGGTAGATTTTCATGGCAGCATCTATACCAATCAGAGTTGACTTGCCAACCATTCAGCACCCTTTTTTTCATGCAGTATAGATTTTTCTACCTGACAAATTTGGTATTCTTGTGCCTGAG
Organism: Stegostoma tigrinum; assembly: GCF_030684315.1. NCBI lineage: Eukaryota > Metazoa > Chordata > Chondrichthyes > Orectolobiformes > Stegostomatidae > Stegostoma > Stegostoma tigrinum. Next base: position 87,972,501 of record NC_081355.1, on the reverse strand, counting down.
CTGATGAGTACCCACTTCACCAGCAATTTACTTTTTATCAGTACTGACTAAGTGAAGTACGATCAAGTGCCTCAGTCAATATTATAAACAATTCTTACACCAGTTTACTGAAGTTAAATGTGTGACCTAACTTCTCAGTTAAGTTTTAGGGTTATGATGTTGGTATTTTGAAAACTAGCATTCTAGAAACTGTAAATAAGACATGAAAGCAACATGAACTGTTAGGTAGCATAGCGAGTTTTGAGAAGATTTGTAGCTCAGGTTGGGTAGCATGATAACCCAGGCACTTGAAACCATAATGAGAACAGATGTATTTCCAGATTTATCCTCTTGGTTACAGAGCTGACAACTTCTGAATTTTCAAAGCAAATTTAACAGAAGATAAGGCTACAGCTTGCCGTTAGTCTGTTCTATTCGTCAATATCACCTATTCATTAGATAATTAATTTTATTTGAATTGCCATGTATAAGATAGGAAAGCTCTAGACTATCCCAGGAAAGTTTTACATCCAAGTGATAGAGCATTTAAAACCACAGTATTGATGATTTTCTGATGCGTATATGTTTTTCTTGTGGAACTGGGGGTTAGATTCTTGATAGGCAACTTTAAAGATTTGTGTGCCTGATATAAATTTGTAAACTGATCTCACCTAATGTCATTGCTTGCAATGCTGTTCAACCTTGATTTTGGACAGGATTGAAGACTCCACAAGTCTGCAATCTTGCAGGAGTTTGACTAACTTGCTGAATATCAATCTTTTCTAGACCAACATGTCTTAACAGATGTAGTCTGTGCGGGAGGTTCCTTTTCTTTATTTGAGCTGGAATTGTTTATGTTTGAAATCTTAATGCGGTGTTTAAATTCAGATTAAAATTGGTTGAAGGTTTAGTGTTCTTTTGATCTCAAGTAAGTTGGAGTATCTTGCAGTGTTAACTGAAACACCACACATTTTTCAATACACTGTAAATTTATTCCAAGGCCTAACACACAAGTGCATTTTAAAATAGTATGTCACTGTTGACAAAGATGAAAGCAACTATAATCTGGTCTATTTTAATGCATGGATCCAATTTTCAAATTTGCATTTCTTTGAAGCTATCTACTGGCAAATTACATTGACAAATGTAAGTGTTACTTTGATAGTTTTTGGATGGGGGAACCTGCAAATGTATTTGCTTTGGAGACAGTTTGTGGTCACTGGTAACATTTCCATTTTGAAAGATGTTTCAATGCTTCCATTCTTTGAATTTATTTTTCAACTGTAGACACTATTGATATATGACAACTAGTGCTCAGTTCTTCTGTATTTAATGAAAAGTTCAAGAATTGATGTGTCGATTAATGGAAAGTGCATCTTTGCATGTGTTTCAATAAAATCAGATTGATATTATCTATTTAAAATTTTGACATGGCATTTCTCGGATTATAAATAAAGTTAAAACTTCCAATGAATATCTGAAGTTTATACTAAACATATGTAAAAATAATTGTGCCAATTCATGGAGACAATCATAGACAACATTTTAGAAAAAAATGTCTATTATGTAGGATATTTAAATTTTTAAAATATCTGCCTTTTCTGACAACCCTTGTACAGTGTGTCTGTATTAGTCAGTATGGCTTTCTAGGGATCACAGTACTCAGGCCAAAAGCAATGACAAGGTTGTTGTTTACTTTTTAATGGCAAACAGCAATGCTCTCCCTGTTGCTGTACTTAGTTCTTGTGTTTTGTAATTTATTTGGTATTGTCTTTTCTACAGAATATCTTTAGAGAGAAAATGTGGTGGAAAGCTTTCTATCAAGAGTAAAACCAGTAGCCCTCAAGCCCTAATAGATAAAACTACAATATTTGTATTGTATTCACTAAGCAGTTGGCAAATGCTACAACATTGTAAAATAGTAAAATGCTACACCTTGCCCCCACACCACCTCCCTCACACCTATCCCAGGCCCCAAGATGACTTTCCACATTAAGCAGAGGTTCACCTACACATCTGCCAATGTGGTATACTGCATCCACTGTACCTGCTGTGGCTTCTTCTACATTGGGGAAACCAAGCGGAGGCTTGGGACCGCTTTGCAGAACACCTCCGCTCGGTTCGCAACGAACAACTGCACCTCCCAGTCGCAAACCATTTCCACTCCCCCTCCCATTCTTTAGATGACATGCCCATCATGGGCCTCCTGCAGTGCCACAATGATGCCACCCGAAGGTTGCAGGAATAGCAACTCCTATTCCGCTTGGGAACCCTGCAGCCCAATGGTATCAATGTGGACTTCACCAGCTTCAAAATCTCCCCTTCCCCCACCGCATCCCAAAACCAGCCCAGCTCTGACCCTCCACCCACTGCATCCCAAAACCAGTCCAACCTGTCTCTGCCTCCCTAATCTGTTCTTCCTCTCACCCATCCCTTCCTCCCACCCCAAGCCGCACCTCCATCTCCTACCTACTAACCTCATCCCACCTCTTTGGCCTGTCTGTCTTCCCTGGACTGACCTATCCCCTCCCTACCTCCCCACCTATACTCTCCTCTCCACCTATCTTCTTTTCTCTCCATCTTCGGTCCGCCTCCCCCTCTCTCCCTATTTATTCCAGAACCCTCACCCCATCCCCCTCTCTGATGAAGGGTCTAGGCCCGAAACGTCAGCTTTTGTGCTCCTGAGATGCTGCTGGGCCTGCTGTGTTCATCCAGCCTCACGTTTCATTATCTTGGATTCTCCAGCATCTGCAGTTCCCATTATCACTTGTAAAATAGTTGACCAGGTTCAGAGATTTTATATTGCAGGAGTAAACCTTATTTTCCTGCAACAAATTGTGGTACTGCAATTCCTTTTATCTTCTTTCCCTTAAAACTAGTACTTGGAAATAGTATTACTTAATTTTCAACACCTGCAGTTTCTTTATGCAGCCAAAAAGTAACACACCTTAACTTTTTGGGAAATGACTGAAGACAAAAATAATCTGAGTATTTGATATTTGATCTCATTACCATCTCTGATTCTGTGTAGAACTCTCACACTTGCCCTGAAACAGTCTTCAGGAAACTTGAACTTCTTTCACAGCAAGCACGTTTCTCCTGTCTGGGGCTGTTGGTTTGCTATAAAACCCCCATTTGTCTAAAACTTGAATAATGCTATCTCATCTGTGCAAGCTGTGTATGTCACACACCTCAACAGAATGACTTTGACTTTGAAAGGTTAATTCTTTTTGTCTGCTTGCTTTCTGTTCTTCTTATATGAATATCCTTTAGGGAAGGAAATTACTGTCCTTACCTCACCTGGTCCACATGTGACTCCAGAATGATGGCAGTATGGTTAACTTTTAATTTCCCTCTGAAATGACATAATAAGGTACTCAAGTGTACAAAAATCATACAGAAAAACTAAAAAGGAATTAAACTGTTTGCATTGGGTTTGCAGTGACTTGGGCACTGGAAATTGCAGTCTCGTACCCAGTGCAGTCAACACTGCAAAGTCTACTTTTTCCATCTCAGGGCTGTATCAAAATTAGGAGAACAGTCCTATAGACTATTTAAGAAATAGCCTAAACTTCCCTGTAAGGTCTGATTTTCAGAATATCACTATGTTCAAGGTTTCACTGTCACCATTCCTTGGTATGTCCTGACCCACCAGTAGGACAGACTCAGCAAAGGTGGGGAGTGCTGTGGTGCAGGTCAGGAGGGAGTTGTCCTGGGAGTCATCAATATTGTTTTCTGCTGTAGTAGAATCTCATGGTAACTTGTTAAACAGTGGCAAAGAAGATTCCTGTTGATTAGTACATACCAGCATTCATGGGCTGATGAATATGAGCACAGCTTGGAAGAAATGCTGAAGGTAGTGAGGGCACAGAATATTCTCTGGATTGAGGAATTCCACTGCTGGCTGACCTTGCTGCATCCTGGAGGATATAACTAGTAGTCTGGGCCTGTGCGGTGGAACCAAGCAGGGCCAAAATTCTGGACTTTGCCATGCTACCTATTGCAAATATGTCTGCTGATGACCACATAAAAAGAAGTGACCATCTCTCGGTTATTGTGAAGAACAAAATCCCACCTTTACATTGAGTGTTCTCTCCATCATGTTGTGTGGCACAACCCTCCCATTGAGTAGGATAATGTCAGAATGGATGAATACACTCAACGGGACATCCCTCTGGGCCATCTGTAGCAGAATAATTGTATTTGCTCACAGTCTTTAGCCTTATGACTCAGAATATCCCTTATTCTACTTTGACAATACAACCGGGATTTCAACTTACCCAGAATGCAGAACGGATTCCCAAAAACTGCATTTGGCATTTCTCAAAATGAGATGACATTCTGGTGAAATTAAGTCTTGGACTTTTTTCATGCTCAGCAGTGGAAGCAGCTCATGACTGATCCCACAATCAATTAATGAGACTATAAATGGGGAAAAAAAAAGTACTGCTTATAGCAATGCCTAACTTAACATGATCTCTGTGGTCCATTTTATGACATATTGTAAGTAACAATTTCTGCAGTCCTGTTACATCCGAGAAAGAATGTTGGTGAACAATTAAACAATTAATAGGAAGAGGAGAAAGCTCCATTTCACATCCACAAAATTGCACCCTGAAGCCTTTATTCAGTCCTTAAAATGTTTTTGAAACAAAAAAGCTAGTGTGCTTTGCATCAGTGATAATGGGAACTGCAGATGCTGGAGAATCCAAGATAACAAAATGTGAGGCTGGACGAACACAGCAGGCCCAGCAGCATCTCAGGAGCACAAAAGCTGACGTTTCGGGCCTAGACCCTTCATCAGAGAGGGGGATGAGGTGAGGGTTCTGGAATAAATAGGGAGAGAGGGGGAAGTGGACCGAAGATGGAGAGAAAAGAAGATAGGTGGAGAGGAGAGTATAGGTGGGGAGGGGATAGGTCAGTTCAGGGAAGACAGACAGGTCAAGGAGGTGGGATGTGCTTTGCAGTGTGGTTTTGCAAGTCTACGGGTTCGCTGCCTGGCAGTATGTAGTGATCACTACATTACATATGTCAGACTTGAGTGAATTTGATTTGATTTGATTTTGTGACTCTTGGTGGCAAGATTTGGCTGAAAGCTGGCTACTATGGTCCGAGTAACATTTTGCCTATAAAACTGAACACTTATGCCCTTGAATTAGCTGGACAAAGCTGTTTGACTACAGCTACATACGCTGGCATCCACCTGGCAATATGTAAGATTGTCCAGGCATGTCCTATTCACAAATCCAATCTGACCAATTTTTTTTGATATCCAAAGGCATTACCATTGCAGTCAGTATGCTGGAAGCTAAACTGCACTAGCCTTACAAATATTGTGATTGCTAGAGCAAGTCAGATGCTAGAAATTCTGCAGCAAGTAACTCATGATTTCACTCTCCAATGCCTATGCACAATTTATGAGCCACAACTCAGGAGTATGATGGAATGCTCTTCAACTGTGCTGGATGAGTCCAGCCCCAAAAACACAAGAAGCTTTTTTAGTAGTCTACAAGCAGGCATCTATACTTGTTTCTTCGTAGGTTTTGGAATACTGATGGTGGGGTAATTCTGCAGTCCGTTCTACTGGGACATGTTTTCTGGCAGGAATACTTACATTGTGTTAAGAAGTGGACCACAGAGATCGTATAAAGTTAGGCATTGTTGTAAGAAGTACTTTTTCTCCCCATTTGTAAGTGTTCTAGCGTTAAGATCTTAATGAGTTAGCTGGAATAAACTGCCGTACTGAGTTGCATGTATCAGTGGTCACAGACAGTCGAGCATTTGGGAGAGAAACAGTGCTGTTGGATCCTGTCCACAACTAACATTGACACATTTCAACAGCTCTCACTGGATAGCAGTCAAGATTGAGATCAGAGCCTCGCTATTCCTCCTCCACCTAGCTGCAAGGTGTAGAAGCCACTTGTGCAAGGAGTTATTTTGCCTGAGGTCAACAAACTCAATACGATGGAAGATTGAAGCTAAAACCTTCAATAGCAAAGTGGAAATGTTAAGCCCTGTTACTGTTTCAGAGTATGATTTATTATCCCCACTACTCCTGAACTTGTGATATGCAGTTTGTTAAATTAGAACGAATTTTAATTCTGTGTAAACTTAAATGGCAGCCTGCTGTGTGTGACACCATCTAGAATATACAACATTACAGCACAGTACCGGCCCTTCATACCGATCTGAAGCCCATCTAACCTACACTGTTCCATGTACGTCCATATGGAGGCATTTGTGAATTTTCTTGCTAACAACTTTTGAAAATACTTGAGCTTGTCAGCCAATTCATTTGAAGTTAAATGTGACATTTATTTGCCACATTTAACAACTAACCTTTACTGTGGGAAATAATGCTGAATTTCTTTGACCATATTCATCTCCCCTAAAATGCACCCCGGAGGGAAGAAAACTATACAAAGTCCCAGTATAATGCTTCTCACATGTCCTTTGAGTTGCCAAACCAACTACAAGTCATATTGAGAAAAATTGTCATCAGGTTGAGCAAAGCCAGCATGTGAGGCTACGTGAGGTGTTTAAATAATTGTTTCAGTGGCTCTGGATAAACTTTTTTTTATCTCTGTTAATGCAGAGAAGATCTCCTGTTGTATTCTTTTAAAATAGAACACACTGGTTTCTCTCTTTCATGATCTGTGCTTTTGCACTGAGCTGTTTCATTAATAGTTTTGTAGTAGTGGCTTCTTGTATAAATGCAAATTTAGTATTTAATAAATTATGTATATTTGTAATGTGTTCATTTTTCATATGGTATTGTAATAAATATCGTAAAAACAAGCCATTCACCTTACAGTTCAGGATGCCTTTTATATTTCACTGAAGCCTCCTTCCAGTTTTCCTCGACTGACTCTATCAGCACAGCCTTCTGTCGTCTTCTTTCTATGATCATCTAACTTCACTCCAGGCCCTTAGTCTTAATTGCTCTTTGTGCTAGATGAATTTGAACTTCTTGCCATTGCAGGTGTCTGTTCTGAAATCTGTAACAGATTTCTTGTTTACTTGCTCAGATTGCTCCTTCCAATTTTACTTTTGACCAAAAGTGAAAACACTGTCTACTCCATCAAAATTTTTCATAATTTTAAAGGTGGCCATTCCTTAGTCACCATTTCTCAGGTGAGAAAAGAAACAGAATGTTCATTCTTTCCTGATGGGTATAACATCATAGTTTAGTTACCTTCCTTGTTCAATCCCTTTTGTACTCCCTTTTGTAACCCTAGGTGTAACACGATAGCTAGAATTTTCACAGTACTGCAAGTGTGATCTAACAAAGGTTTGATGCAGTTTTAACATAACTTTATTCTACCACTTGGTTTGAACATGGGAGTAGGACCTTACAAGCCTGCTCTGTCATTCAGTTTGATCATCTGTCTCAAAGCTATTTTTCTACGCTATGCCAATATTCTTTGATGTCATTAATCTCCAGAAGTTTTTTGTCTTAAGCATGCTCAATGATTTAGCTTCCACAGTGCTCTGGAGCAGAGAATTCTAACAGTTTATCACCCTCTGAGTGAGAAACTTCCACCTCATCTCAGTTTAAATGGTTTAACCGTCATTCTGAGCTTATGTGCTCTGGTTTTAGCCTTAAATCAGGGGAAGCATCTACATCCACCCTATCTCATCTTGTAAGAGTTTGTAAGTTTCAATATAATCACTTTTTCTTCAGAACACTATGAAATACAGACCTGGTCTGAAATTGCTGCCCGTAAAATGATTCCACAATCCTAGGGATTTAACTCGTGACCTTTATTGCATACAGCGCTTCATCTATGCTGAGTGTATCTGTTTCTGAATAAAGGGACCAAAACCATACACAGTACTGTAAGTGAGGTTGACAAATGCTGTGCACAGCTGAGCAAGTTGTCTACTCCTGTACTCCAATTCTCTTGTGATGAAGGCCAGCACACTTTTTGCCATCTTAATTGTTTGCTGTCTTGTATGCCAACTTGAAGTGATTCATTAACAAGGATGACCAATTCCTTTTGTGCACTCGCACTTCCCACCAACTCCCCATTTTAGAAATACTCTGCCTTTGTTTTTCTATCAACGTGAACAACTTCGCACTTATTCATGTGATATTCCATCTGTCATGTTCCAGCCCATTCATTTAGTCTAAGTCCTGTTGAAATCTCCATGTAACTCGCTTAATATTTTTGTTCCACCTAATTTGGTGTCCTCAGAAAATGGTGTAAGCACTACAATTGTTTTTGAGATCCAAACCATTTACTGCCTATCGATTGAGCAGTTGTGGAGCCAGGAATGCCAAGAGCAACAGCCTACCACCTGAAGAATGATCCATTTATTCCAAATCTTTGCTTTCCATCTGTTAACCCGATTCTTATTCCATACTATTATACATCCCCCAATCTCTCGCCCTGTACTTTTATTTATTAATCTCATGGTCTTAATACAGGACTTCTGAAAATCTACATGGGTCACATCCACTGGTTCTGTTTTATCAATGCTACAAATGATATTCTCAAACACCCTAAATTTGTCAAGCATCATTTTCCTTCTGCAAATCCATGTTGTCACTGTCCAGCTAAGTTTCCAGCCAACATATCCTTTGTAATAGATTTTCCCCATCTTTCCCCACTATTAACATCAAAACCAACAGTCTGTATTCTTGCTACCTTTCTCTTCTTGAATAGCAGGGTTACATTTGCTACTTTTTCCAGTCCACAGGAATCTTTCAGAATCTGTAGAATTTTGAAAGATGACCACCAATGATGTTATCTCTCTGGCCACCTCTTACACTCTGGGTTGAAGCTTATCTGTTCCTGGGAATTTATCAATCTTCAAAGTGGTTAACTTTACATGTACTACATCTTTACTAATACCTTTTTGTTTCTTGCTTTTACATGTCCTTAGGTTGCCTGGTATGGGGGATTTTCTGTATCTCTTTTGAAGACAAGCACAAAGTAACTTTAGTTGCTCCTTCATTTTCTATTCTTCACTATAAATTCACTATTCTCGCCTGCAGTAGACCAATATTTGCTCTGGCTAACATTTTCCTTTTAACATTCTTAAAATGCATAAGCAGTCTTTGTTCTTTGGTTTATATTGATTTTCACATTTCCTTTTCTTAATCAATTTCTTTGTTCTCTTTTGCTGGGTTTTAAGTGTTTCCAATTCTGACTGCTTCAGGAATCTACAATGATGGCAGTGGCCATTCAAGCCTAATTTCTGCAGTTGATGGCACTTCTTTCACGTGGTCACCTAGGTCACCTGCAGCATCCACAACTTCCCACGTGGCACAGGACACACATTCAACATGTGCAAGCTGCCTTACCATGTCTCAATGTTAAAACAAGTGAAATAAAGTTATTAATTTAATTTAAGTTAAGGCTGAGGAAAATATTGATAAATCTTAACTGATAAATGTGACTCATCCTTCACACACTTAACCCACCTCTTTTCTCACTCTACACCGAACTGACACATTAACCTTATTCAAAATTCACTCTTTTTACCTCTCCTTGACTGTATGCCCCTCACTGATCATATGAAGGGTCTAGGCCCGAAACGTCAGCTTTTGTGCTCCTGAGATGCTGCTGGGCCTGCTGTGTTCATCCAGCCTCACATTTTATTATCTTGGATTCTCCAGCATCCACAGTTCCCATTATCTCTGCTTTGAAAAATCTGTCTCTTTTATAAATTATTTTTCAACAAATTTATTCAAAATTGTCAGGGACATGCCTGTGGCAGGTGCGACTTGAGCCCTGACTTTCTGGCCCAGAAGTAGGGACTCTACGCCTGTACAGGTGTAATCAAAACACAGTCTACAAAAGCCCATTAGCTGGCTGCACCTAATACTTCCAGGCAGTTCCCCCAGCCACGTCTTAACTAGGCTTGTGCCTGCTTAGCTTCATAGATGGTGTGTTTATAGGCTAGTATGGCTGTAGGCCCTGTCTCTGTTATTTTGTTTTAATCCTCCTGTTCAGACAGGTTATGACAAAATTCCACCTTAGGTGGGACTTGAACCTTGACCATCCAGCCTAGCGGTAGGCTTATTACCACTGTGCTAGAAGGCCTTCATCTCTCTCAAATAGAACCTCTAATTAGCTGACTTAGGTAACACCTTCTGACCCTGGTGTGACTTCCACATGCAACCTTCTGGTCTGGAACCAGATGCGCTACCATTGTGTCACAACCCCAGCCGCACTTGTTAGTTTAGCTTCTGGTAGAGAAATTAACATCAGTTGCTCCAACTGCTTTTAGCTGATTGACCAATAACTGTCACTATCAGGCAGTTCCTTGGTTAAACTACACAATGTAAATTACTTGAAGGTCATTAGTTCTATGGTTCTTCTTTATTTAAACTGGAAGAAGACTTTCCAGAAGTTACTATCTGGATCAAATTCTCCCTTCACTATATCTATGCCTCATTTGACCATCTCCTGGCTATGTATGACCTTACTTGCTAATTGAACTCTGTTGCAACCTTTTCAAGGTTTGTGCCTTTGTATGTTCAGATGCTTTTGCTGCTTCAATTCATTTAGGCTCTGATTATCCAGGTAATATGTTGTCCACCTATTTTTCTTAGCAAAATGTGTTTGTTTGTCAATTTTATGCCCATTCTGCAGGTTTATCAAAATCTTGTAATTGATTGCAGTCTTTCTCTGTGGTGACCATAATGCTGTCCACTCATCTTGAAATTGTTTTTGATTATAAATTCCAAATCATCAATATAAATTGTAAATAACGTTGGCCTGCAACACTAATCCTTGTGGGAACCTGCGTTTCACCATCTGCCATTCTGAATAGTTATCAGTTACCTGTTCTGTCAACTTTCTGCCTTGCAGTTAGTTAGTTATTAGTTCAGTTACTTATCCTCTGGCATGCTTAAAATGTTTCATTATTCCCTCATGTGATACCTTATTATCTCCTACTCTATTAACATTACATAATTTTAAAAAAATTCGCACAGTCATGGTATACTTGTATAGAATTTAGCTAATTGTTATGAGGTATCTAAAATTGTTGATGTAAGTTTTCATATATTATCTTATGATCAGCATTGCCAATTTTTTGATTGTGTCAGTAACAGGTAAATAGAATATCATTTAAAATTATAGCTTTTTGCTAGTTTGATCATATATTTTGCTGATTAGAATTGATACAAAGGTTTATTTCAGTTATTTAGAAATAACCTATCTCAACAGGTCTCCCACTATGGCTGGAGGGCTGTTTGCTGTCAGCAAGAAATACTTTGAATATCTGGGCACGTATGACACAGGGATGGAGGTCTGGGGAGGAGAGAACTTGGAATTTTCTTTCAGAGTAAGAATTCCATTCATCTTTAATTTCTAAATATGGGGTGTTAGCTGTAATGTAATTTCCTTTATCGTGCTTCGGAAGAAAAGTTGGATCATCTTGGATTAATGTTCGAGGAGAACTGTCCCACCAAAGACATACAGAGAAATGGTATACATTTAATGGTTTATATGGACATATATTTAATCTTGTGCTGCTTTGCAGTGCAAGTTGGGGTTGTGAGTAATGAGATGGCTGTAAATGTGAGAAGAAAATGCTTATCAAGACTGTTTTGCACGTGAATTTCCTGACAAGCATGTGATTTAGTTACTTGACCTCATTTCCTTGATTTAAAGAGAATGAAGTTGGTACAACTAAATTGAGTGCTGGTGTGCTTCATCAATTTATATTTCCATTCTGTATTTGATTATATCATTTCTGTTTTTTTATAGGTATCTAAAATTATGAACTGCTTTATAATAAAACAAAAGGTTTATAATACATTTTTGAAACTGTGACTATGTCCAGTACAAAGCAATTTGTTAAAAACGGCATTATTTTCCTGAAAAGTCTTTCAATTCGTCAGGGTGAGGTGTATTGGCTGTCCTGCTTGCTAAATGTGTAAACTCTTCCCTTGGTTTGGTGAACAATTATCCAGCCTTGACTTTTATCATAGCCTGTGTGCTAATTTCCATTCAGTGATGACCATGAAACCCATTGTTGGTTGTCATAAAAACATGCCTGATTCAGGGAAGGAAATCTCCCATCCTTATCTGTCTGAAATCCATCCTTATCTGTCTAAATCAGCAGGGTGATGGAATGCTCCCACGTGTCTGGATGAGTGCAGCTTTAATAATACAGAGGGAACTTAACACTGTCCAGGACAAAGCAGCCTGTTATTTTGGCACTGCATCCACCTTCATTCTCTCCACTGCTGATGCTCCGTTGCAGCAGTGAGTACCATCTGCACAATGCACTGTCGAATTCCACCAAATCTCCTTACACAGCATCTTCCAAACTCATGACACCAGTCATCTAGAGTGACGAGGGCAGCAGATACATGGGAACACCTCTACCTGCAATTTTCCATGTAATTACTCATTACGTTAACTTGAAAATATATTGTTCTTTAAGTGTCACTGATGAAAATTCTGTAACTCCCTCTCTGACAGCATCATGGGTTACCTATAGCAAATAGATTTTTTTGTTCAAGAAGGCAGCTCATTACCATCTTTGCAAGAGCAATTAACAATGGGTAATAAATGACAAACCAGCAAAGCCCATGTCCCATTAATAAACAATATAAAGTCCCAGGATTGGTAGGGAAACTGCAATTAATCTCAGCATCTGGGAAAGGAATGAGGAAAAAAAATGTCCTGTATTCTTGTCCTAATTACCACCAATTTGCCTAATATCACATTCTCCGAACATATCTTCAAAGTGGTCAAGTTTAAAAACGATGGTGTGGAAAATTCTCTTTAAGAGTAATTTTATAAAGTAATGAAATGTACTTGATGCAATTAATGGAAGAATAAAACATTGATCGATTAAGATATAAAATTGCACATGCTCAATGAAGATGACTTGTTTTTTTTTCAGATATGGCAGTGTGGGGGTTCCTTAGAAATACATCCTTGTTCTCATGTGGGCCATGTTTTTCCTAAACAAGCTCCATATTCAAGGAGTAAAGCCCTGGCAAATAGTGTGCGTGCTGCACAAGTCTGGATGGATGAATATAAAGAACTGTATTTTCACAGGAATCCACATGCCCGTTTGGTGAGTTGTAGTCTTTGGAATGGTCTACTTAAGTGCTCTAATAGGAACAATGTACAATAACTGATTTTAAATTTCAAAATATTCATTTTATTTTAACTTGATTGTATGTAAGTGTAGCCTTATTTTCATTTTTTAAATTGTTTTAATCTTGCAAGTGAAGAAATTCTATACTAATAATAAGAGTTTTTGAATGCTTTGCTTTAATTGAGTGGAAGTGGTGGGAGCTCATCATTAGTACATCAGAAGTCAAAACATCTGATCATAATTTTGAAGATTAATTTACATGCACAAACTTTTACCTATGACAGTTAGTGTATCAAAACTCAGATGAAAGAAAACAAATTTGTTTTAAAAATCAATCGTCCCTTTTCCCGATATTGCAAATTTTGAGGATAATTCATCAAGTATACCAACTTGTGAAATGGAGTGAGCATTATTGAGCCGTGATTTGTTTTAGAAGTTGCGTTCTTTGTTTTAACCAGTCTGGTAAAACAGAACAAAATAATTAATTTCACTTTTGTCACAACTTTAAGCTTTGGCTGTATTGGTTGTTTTGAAGTGCTGTTTTATCACCATCTCAGATTTTCTTTGTCTAGGTCATGAAGATTAAGAAATCAGTAAGCTGGTTTAAAATTGTTAAAATTTGTTATTTCATTGCTACATTTGCGCTACTGTGAAGTGAATGTATTTCCCTGCATTTTCTGATTTACAGGAACCTTATGGTGATGTATCAGAAAGGATAAAATTGAGAGAGAAACTACAATGTAAAAGCTTCAAATGGTTACTGGAGAATGTTTATCCAGATATCCATGTACCTGAAGATCGGCCAGGTTTCTTTGGAATGGTAAGTGTGTTGTGCATTTCCACTTAATCCCCATCCTGAAGTAGAGATATTCCAAGGTCAATTGTTTTGCTTGAAACAGTTTATCTTTTAAGTCATTAAAGTTTGCTAACTTTCTTTTAAAGCTCACTTCGTTTCATTTTGTCAGCTTTGGCATGGATGGTATCACCCTCATCTCTGTTCTGTTAGCTTGTGTGTTCCCATTTCAGCGATACAAGCACTAAAATCTCAGGGTGACATTTCATCGCAGTACTGAGGGAGTACTTGGAGGTACTGTCCTTCAGAAGAGATATTAAATTGAGACCCCATTTGCTCCCTGTTCGATGTAAAACATTTCATGGTACTATTTCAAAGAAGAACGGATGTGTTGTGCTTGGCTCTGGTCAATATTTATCCCTAAGTCAGCACCTCAGTCATACTTGCAAACAAGGAAGTCTTTTCATTATCAGTAAGGAATTTTGGCAAACCTTGTTGTGAGTAAATTGGCTGACGTAACAACTGCAATTACAATCAGCACTGCACTTCAAAAATATAGGTGACTATGAAATGTTCTGAGGCCATTTAAATGCAAGTCTATCTATAAAATTTGCAGAAAGCAACAACATTTTCCTGATTTACTACTAAAATGCTTAGAAGATAGCCAATGTCACTGTTTATTCAAAAAGGGAGATGGAAAGCAGGAAACTCTTGGCCAGTTAGCTTAACAGCTATCATAGAGAACATGTCAAAAGGTATTTATAGTAGGGAACTTGGATACATTCAAGGTACTCCAGCAGAGTCTGTTTTGTTTTGTGAAAAGGAGATCATATTTCATAAGTCTTTTGCTTGAGTTGTACAGGACACGAGTGTTACCACACCTGGAGTAATACGCTCAGTATTAGTCACCTTGTTTGAGAAATGATGTAAATGTATGTTGGAGACAGTTCAGGGATTTACCAGACTAATATCTGGAATGAAAGGGTTGACTGAAGAAAAATTGAACAGAATAGGGTTGTACTGCTGGAGTCTGGAAGAGTAAGAGGTGACTTCTTTCAAACGTAAAAGATCCTAAGGGGTGTTGTCTGGGTATACGTGGAGAAAATGTTTCCTCTTATGGGGAAAATCTGGAACATGGTGTCACTGTTGAATCATGCTCATCCATTTAAAACAAACTTGAGAGGAAGTTTTCTGAGGGAGGTATTTAGATTGATGATTTGAAATTGTTTCTTGATATTTGTTGAAATGTCTTTTCATAGTGGTTACAAGAAGATCAGTGCACTTTTAAAGAATATTCATTGTCTTAATACTGTCGTTATTCTTTGGATGGTGAAAAGCACGGTATCCTGCAGTCAGACTCGTTTCATTATGCAGCTCAAACTGAAGGAAATTTTGTTTGATGCTTCATTGATTTGACAAAGAGCTTTGTAGATTTGTTATCCTTGCCCCTCACCCAATCACCTGCCACCCCAATCCCACTGCTGCATCCCCACCCCTCACCTCTTCCCCCTCATCATCCACTCTCTTCACCCACTACCCTGCCTGCTCATATACTTGTCATAGACATTTGTCTCCTCTCAGTTGTCAAAGTGGCTTTGGGACCTTAAATATTTTTAACACACTGGAGTCCAGCGGCTATTGCTTTAAAAGACGGTATGACTTGACCTGCAGCCCTGAATGGATTCCTAGCTAATTTCTTACAGGTGGAGGCATCGGGGGAGGGTCAGACTCCAAAGTCTGGCAGTTCATCTTGTTGACAAGAAATTGGACAAACTGCAACAGAGTCACCATCAGTCCGATCTGCTGTGATGCTAATCAGAAGTTGTGACCCATTATGTTTCCAATTGCAGAATTGATAAGGGACCTGCTTATTTTATCTATCCATTTCAATATAGCTACATATCCATACTAATTTTGTTTTCTCCAGCTAAAGAACAAAGGGATGCTGAACCACTGTTTCGATTACAATCCACCCAATGAGCACAATGTTGCAGGCGAAAAAGTCATTCTGTACCAGTGCCATGGCATGGGCCAAAATCAGGTGAGCGACAATTCATTTTGTTTACTTACCACCATTTAAATCATATTGCTATGTTGGCTATCACTAAATTGAAAATTAGCATCTACCCATGGTGGCTTGCCACATCCCTCGGGAGTACTTACTTCGCAACCCATCATCAAATATGTCTCCTTTATTTTGACTATACCTCCCATCTCCCAACCAATTCCAGATCCATGCCATTTATTTTAATCTGTTGGGCAGAGCCTTGTCATATGTCTTTGAGGGCGTCCAAATAGACAACACACTTAAACAGAAAGTTCAACTAGATTAGTTGAATATGACCTACTTTTCACACACCAAACTGAATGAATGTGTTTCAGCTCATATTTTGCACATGTTCCATCACTCAGTCTCTGACACTTTCCACAATTTTCCACAATTGAAACTAAACTGGTATAATCTATAATTAACTGGTCTCTTCCTCTGCTACAATCTTAAATAATGTAATATTTCTAATTTTTCAATCCAGTCCAAAGACACACAATATTTGGCATGCTCTGTCTGCCAAACCATTGGATGATGTGTAGTATGGAGCTGCCCAGGTATGTCAAATCCCATTCACCTTCAGGAAATACACAAACTCCCTGCTAGTAAATGATGGCCCATTATCTGTGACCAGCGCTTCCGGACTCAGTGTATTGTAAAAGATGTGCTCAGTTTTTCTATCATTCTATCATGTGTGATGAATGGAGCCTGTGCAAGTCCAAACAGCTTGATTGGGTGTCTTCAATAACTAAGAACATTGACATTATGAAAAGGACCTGCATGGTTGATGCACAACCAAGTCCAAATATTTACCCAGTCATTCGCCCAATTGTAACAGAGCTGCTGGCCATAATTTTTATCCTTGTTAACACTCTGGGCACTGCCCCACCAAAGTGGCTATGTCTGCATCCAGGCCTTGCCACCAGACATAGCTTCTCACCAACATCTTCATTTCAGAGGTTCCAACTACATGTTCCGTATATCAATATGCCATCATCTACTATGAGCTGGTCCAAAATGGTTTGAATTCTAATTGTAGTAGTCCTTTTGGTGTCCACCATCACTACCAGTTGTTTCATTTGAAAGGAGAGGATATTTTTTTCTTCTAAAGTCTGATATTGTCAGCTGGTACTGGGAGTGTTTCCATGAAATTTAATATCATTACAGACTCCTCCATCAGAAGTATCTGCTCATCGGAGGCTGCTCATACATTTGCATTTGCTAACTGGTGTCCCGGATAGTGTTCTAACTTATAGTTATAAGCGCTTAATAAATGTTGGAGTCCATCTCTGAATGCAGCCTGAAGCTATGGGCTGGAACTTTCTTGTTCTCTTTAAGCAGACCAATTAGGCGTTTGTGGTCTGTGATTATCTCACATTTTTGGCCATAAAAAGCTATTGGTGGAAATTCCCTAACTTCAAATATGACTGCCAATCCTCTTTCTCTGTCTGAGCATATTATGATCTGCATTAGCCAAAGTCCTGGCTATTTGGCTGTTCCCCTCCATTGGGCAATCAATGAGGTAATATCACCCTGATGCCATATGGGCAAACATCTCTTGTTGACACCAGATCTTTCTTTGGATCATAGTGTGCCAACACCTTAGAGCATGATAGTTGTTTCATTATTTCACTGAAGGCTAAGGCTTGTCTGTGCAACCATTTCCAAGGCTTGCCCCTTTTTTAAGAGTTGATGCAGAGGTGCCAGGGTGGAGGCCAAGTTATGTATGAACTTTCTGTAATAATTTACCAGCCCAAGAAATGATCTAAGCTCCTGGATGGATGAGAGACCAGGGTTGCCTTTGATCACCCTCGCTTTATCTTCCAACCAATGTAACCCAGTCTTGTCAACTGTGTAGCCCAAATAGGTCACTTAGTGGGTGTCTGGAACACACCTGACCTCTTGAGGCACATGCCCACCTTTGAAAATGCCTTAGGATTATGTCTGAGTGTTCCGTATTGGCTTTTCCTGTTATTAAAACGCTATCTAGGTAAATTGTGACCTGAGATAGACCTTGCAAAATGGTCTCCGTTGTCCATTGAAAAATTGAACAGGCTGATGAGATTCCAAATGGCAGTATTGCATATTGATATAAACCCTTCCTGGAATCCTTGTCTAAGTGCAATTGCAAGTAAGAATAGCTCATGTCCAGCTTCATGAGGGACAGACCTCCTGCTAGCCTTACTGATAAATCTTCCACCCGAGGGATTGAGTATTAATCCAGCAGTGAGAAGCAGTTTTGTTTGTTTGTTTAAAATCCCCACAAAAGTGAACCAAGCTGTTGTATTTCAAAGTCGGTGTGGCCGGTGCTGCCCGTTCCACAAATTGAACAGGTTTGATTCCTTCATTTTCCTGCTTTCTGATTTCTACCCTAATTTTACCCGTAAGGCAGATGGCAGGTCTTGCAGAATTGTGGAATTGTTTCCTGCTCAACATGCAGGATGGCCTGTCTCCTCTGATAGTACTAGACCTTCTGGGTACTTAGTCATTTAGTTCGGACTCCATTGAGGCATCCGTTTTCTTATTTGCTCAACATTTTTCAACTTCCATGAATCTCCCACAACCAATTTCACCCCACCAAACATGGGCCAGAGCCTTTTACTATAATCGGTGGTAACTGAACCAGTTGCTTTTCAAAAGAAACTGGAACCAAAGTTGTAATTTTAATCTGTAAACATTCTGTAGTGTCAGTTCTCAGTTTAGCCAAGGTCTTGTGTAAACTTAAGGGCTGGAGTCCAGAGCGAGTTTTGTTTAAAAACTAGTTCTGTGATTCTCTGATAATGGCTGTGCTGGCATTGACCTCCATTAGAACCAGATGATCTGGTTGACCAGACATTTATTTTGGTTCTGATTTTGATGTCATGAAGCAAGTTAACTGTTCCAAAGCAAATTTAGATAGACTTTCCAGGGTGTGAACTCTCCTGTATACTGGTCAGTTTAGGTCTAGTGGACTCCTTAGCTGTCTTGAGTCAACATACCAACTACAATGGCTTGATGGCCCAGATACTGAAGAAAATTTTAACAGTTTGGCCAAGGCAAAGCTTTGTTTTGGAGCTTGCTGGGGGCCAACCTAGAGTCCCTCTGATCAGGATATGTCCTGAGTGAGGCTGTGTAATTGTCTGCACTTACATGATGTTCACCAAGCTGTCGGATTGATAACAGTGTCCACTTCCATTGGAGTACCCTGCAGCTCACATGATCCACTTGTACACTTTCCAATGATTAAAGCCTGTTGTAGTCCCTTTTGAAATCCAATTGGTCTTCAGCCAGTAGGTATTTTTGTATAGTTACAGCATTAATCTCGCATACCAAACTGTGTGTAAGCCTCTCATTAAGGGTTAAACCAAAGTCACAAACTTATGCTGGTCATCCGAACTGAATCAAAAATCCTCATACGGATACCAGAATCCTCGAATTATTGAGTAAAAGTTATTGTCTCAGAATTAGGGGCAGCGTGGGGTCCAATATTCCGTAACTAAATCTGGTTTTAGCATCTGGTGCCTCGGGGAAAGTTAGGTTTCTAATAACAGAAAAAGCTGCAACTCCGTAGGCTGTCAGGAGAATTACGTGTTGCTTTTTGTCTGCCAAAGTGTCATTTGCCACCAAAGAAATGTGTTCTTTCCACAAACTGGGCCTAGTCCTCAACGGCAGGATCGAACAAGTCAAGCTTCCCAAACAAAGGCACGATGTAAGAAATGCTTACCCCCCACTCAATAAGACCATAAGACATTGGAGTGGAAGTAAGGCCATTCGGCCCATCGAGTCCACTCCGCCATTTAAATCATGGCTGAAGGGCATTTCAATCTCCACTTCCCTGCACTCTCCCCGGACCCCTTGATTCCTTGTGAGATCAAGAATTTGTCAATCTCTGCCTTGAAAGCATCCAACATCCCGGCCTCCACTGCATGCCATGGCAATGAATTCCACAGGCCCACCACGCTCTGGCTGAAGAAATGTCTCCTCATTTTCCTTTTTAAATTTACCCCCTCTAATTCTAAGGCTGTGCCCACGGGTCCTAGTCTCCCTGCCTAACGGAAACAACTTCCCAGCGTCCACCCTTTCTAAGCCATACATTATCTTGTAAGTTTCTATTAGATCTCCCCTCAACCTTCTAAACTCTAATGAATACAATCCTAGGATCCTTAGCCGTTCATCATACCTTTAAACCAACCGTTCCAGGGATCATCTGTGTGAATCTCTGCTGGACATGCTGCAGGGCCACTATGTCCTTCCTGAGGTGTGGGGCCCAAAATTGGACACAGTATTCTAAATGGGGCCTAACTAGAGCTTTATAAAGCCTCAGAAGCACATCACAGCTTTTATATTCCAGCCCTCTTGAGGTAAATGGCAACATTACATTCGCTTTCTTAATCATGGATTCTACGTGCAAGTTAACTTTTAGAGAATCCTGGACCAACACTCCCAGATCCCTTTGTACTTCTGCTTTATGAATTTTCTTGCTGCTTAGAAAATAGTCCATGTCTGTATTTTTTTTTCCAAAGTGCAAAACCTCGCATTTGCTCACGTTGAATTTCATCAGCCATTGCGAGGATTTTTGCATCCTCGCTCTCAACTAGAGTTGTACCTAAGGACTGGAGAGAGGCAAATGTAATTCCTCTCTTCAAGAAAGGAAATAGGGAAATCCCCGGCAATTACAGACCAGTAAGTCACACGTCTGTCGTCTGCAAGGTGTTAGAAAGGATTCTGAGGGATAGGTTTTATGACCATTTGGAAGAGCATGGCTTGATCAAATGCAGTCAACACGGCTTTGTGAGGGGCAGGTCATGCCTCACAAACCTTATCGAGTTCTTTGAGGATGTGACTAGAAAAGTTGATGAGGGTCGAGCTGTGGATGTGGTGTATACGGACTTCAGCAAGGCATTTGATAAGGTTCCCCATGGTAGGCTCATTCAGAAAATCAGGAGGAATGGGATACAAGGGAACTTAGCTGTCTGGATACAGAATTGGCTGGCCAACAGAAGACAGCGAGTGGTAGTAGAAAGAAAATATTCTGCCTGGAAGTCAGTGGTGAGTGGTGTTCCACAGGGCTCTGTCCTTGGGCCTCTACTGTTTGTAATTTTTATGAATGACTTGGATGAGGGGATTGAAGGATGGGTCAGCAAGTTTGCAGACGACATAAAGGTTGGAGGTGTCGTTGACAGTGTAGAGGGCTGTTGTAGGCTGCAGCGGGACATTGACAGGATGCAGAGATGGGCTGAGAGGTGGCAGATGGAGTTCAACCTGGATAAATGCGAGGTGATGCATTTTGGAAGGTCGAATTTGAAAGCAGTGTACAAGATTAAGGATAGGATTCTTGGCAGTGTGGAGGAACAGAGGGATCTTGGTGTGCAGATACATAGATCCCTTAAAATGGCCACCCAAGTGGACAGGGTTGTTCAGAAAGCATATGGTGTTTTGGCTTTCATTAACAGGGGGATTGAGTTTAGAGTCGTGAGATCTTGTTGCAGCTCTATAAAACTTTGGTTAGACTGCACTTGGAATACTGCGTCCAGTTCTGGTCGCCCTATTATAGGAAAGATGTAGATGCTTTGGAGAGGGTTCAGAGGAGGTTTACCAGGATGCTGCCTGGACTGGAGGGCTTATCTTATGAAGAGTGGTTGACTGAGCTCGGACTTTTTTCATTGGAGAAAAGGAGGAGGAGAGGGGACCTAATTGAGGTATACAAGATAATGAGAGGCATAGATAGAGTTGATAGCCAGAGACTGTTTCCCAGGGCAGAAATGGCTAACACAAGGGGACATAGTTTTAAGCTGGTTGGAGGAAAGTATAAAGGGGATGTCAGAGGTGGGTTCTTTACACAGGGAGTTGTGAGAGCATGGAATGCGTTGCCAGCAGCAGTTGTGGAAGCAAGGTCATTGGGGTCATTTAAGAGACTGCTGGACATGCATATGGTCACAGAAATTTGAGGGTGCATACGTGAGGATCAATGGTCGGCACAACATCGTGGGCTGAAGGGCCTGTTCTGTGCTGTACTGTTCTATGTTCTATTTCCTGGACCACTCTCCTAAATTGTCTGAATCTTTCTGCAGCTTCCCCACCTCCTCAGTACTACCTGCCTGTCCATCTATCTTCATATCATCGGAAAACTTCGCCAGAATGCCCCCAGTCCCTTCAGCCAGATCATTCATATATAAGGTGAACAGCTGTGGCCCCAACACTGAACCCTGCGGGTCACCATTCGTCACCGGTTGCCATTCCGAAAAAGAGCCTTTTATCCCAACTGTCTGCCTTCTGTCAGATAGCCAATCCTCAATCCAAGCCAGTAGCTCACCTCGAACACCATGGGCCTTCACCTTGCTCAACAGCCTCCCATGAGGCACCTTCTCAAAGGCCTTTTGGAAGTCTAGATAGATAACATCTACTGGGTTTCCCTGGTCTAACATACTTGTTACCGCTTCAAACAATTCTAACAAGTTTGTCAGGCATGACCTCCCCTTACTAAATCCATGCTGACTTGTTCTAATCTGACCCTACGTTTCCAGGAATTTAGAAATCTCATCCTTGACAATGGATTCTAGAATTTTACCAACGACCGAGGTTCGGCTAATCGGCCTATAATTTTCCATCTTTTGCCTTGATCCTTTCTCAAACAAGGGGGTTACAACAGCAATTTTCCAGTCATCTGGGACTTTTGAAAGATCACAACTAAAGCCTCCATTATTTCGTCAGCCACCTCCCTCAGAACTCATTGGTGACTGTTGCATTGATCATGCATTGCTCAATGTCACTGCTGAAATACCTCCTACAGAGGCTAGTAACCCATCACCAAGTCGTCCTTTATTTTCATGTGAGCAGTCCTTGATTTTAATACAGCCTCTCCAGAGTTGGCACTCAGAGTGGCAGTATCTCTGACACTCACTTTTTTTTAAATCTGTCAACCAGGGCACCCTTTATTGGACCAGAGTAACAGCCCCATTGAGGGAGCTCATATTCTGTGAGGTCCAGCAGGCTAAATGTGTTATGATCACTACAGAGGCCAAAACAAAGTGTATTTCGGGTGTGGTCCCACTGAGGCCTTGTACAACTACAGTAAGATAGCCTTTCTTCTGTACAGAAAATCGTTGGCCAAGATTTCACTTGGATTATAGGGCTCTCTGATGTGTAGAAAGCTAGATAGCTATTGCAGTCAATGTTCCTGTAAGCTGTACAGCTTCTCTGGAGGTTTGCATGTGGTGAATGGCATGCTGACACTGTTCACAATACTGACTTCTTGTTCTGGGAGTTGCTGCTATGATGCACGGACCTTGGACATCCTTGTGGGTGTAATCAAAGTTAGTGGGGTTGCTGATTGTGGTAGGCTGCTGAAGTATCACAAATGAAGCTCACTTGATTGGCGTCCTTTTAAACAGCAAATGCTTTCTGTGCTTCTAGTTTTTTGAGTATTCTTCACACAATGAAATCCGCTATAATACTCGCCAACCTGAGGCCTGTGCTTCAGCAGATCCAGGAACTGACTATTTAATAATGCGTCTTTGCCAAGAGAATAATAAGCCTGTGCCTGAAAATCAAAAATTCATTTTTAAGGAGGTAAGACACATCCTGAAAAATTTTAGGGTTATTTTAAGATATATATTTAAAAATACTCTTGTCATTCATTATGTACTTTCAAAGATGATTGCATGTGCAATTTTTCTAATTTTCAAGACTTCCTGTATTTTTACTAAGTGGTCAATAACTGATAATGTGTGTAAAATATGACAGAAGAACTGCCTGTCTGTAAACAGCTCAAAACTATGATTGCCACATGTAATAGTTCATCAACAAGAGACAACTCTGTTTAAGTGGCGCATTATTCTGTTTTGCATAGTAGGAATGAAGTCTTGTGAGAAAGCTGTGGGTGTAGACTTTGATTTCTCTGCTAAAGTTATGTCAATTGCAAATAAGCAGGTTAAAACACAATTACAGGACAGCATTGAATCAAAAGTCTTAGTTTAATTAATCTGTGATCTCAATTATGTTTGTTGTGAACTTTTTTTGTCTTCGAAGGATGGCTCAGTCTATCATGCCCAAACGAAAAGGTGCTTGCAGGCTGTACCCAATGCATTTAGTAATGGTCGTCCAGGACCATTGCTGCGGCCTTGCACAGATATCGACCACCAGAAATGGTTCTTTCAAGAAAGAAAATGATTTGTAGAATTCAGGTTCATTAACAACTTCATAAAGCTGCCGTTACCAAAAAGCTACTGAATTTTCCTATGAACAATAGGATCATATCAAGTCTAAGAACGGTCTCCTTTAGAATACTTTCAAGATGGGATTTTAAGATCTGCATCATATTCTGACATCGTCAAAAGATTTTATTACTGAGAACTGTTTATTTTTAATAACATGTTGAAATTATGAAAATCCTTCGATTTCCAAAGGACAATTTGTTTTTATTGATCTAATTGGTAGATAACCTGATTGTATGTTGTTTGATTATATATGGTGAAGAATCTACTGATTTCAACAAGCTTTCTGAAAGGCATTGACACAATTGTATGTAAAAGTGAGCTTATACTAGTACTTCCTTTGGTTGTCTTGAAGTCTGTGATCTATTGTGTTACAGCCACATCAAGGAGACAACATTGCGATTCCCAATTCATTTACAAAAAATGGAGCAATACCTTCTGCTTTGCTCAGACTAGAGACAAGAAGAGTGGAAATGTTAATATTGCTTTATAGAGCATTTCAATTTTGAATGTATTATTTTGTTTCAGTGCACTTGGGTTGCGTTATGTCTCTTTATCCTGATCCTTTGAGTTCCATTAACTTGCTGCATTTAAGTCTTGTGAAATTGAAACTGTGTTCACAACTTGAAACTGAAGATGATGTGTTTTGGAACTAGTTCTCTTGATATTAAGAAATATGATGTTCAGTGGTAGAAATTTCATGGAAATACCTGTGGGCTTTAAATGGGATAACTTAAATTTACAGCTGATAGTGATACCTTCATTTCTGACATTGATTTGCATGAGGAGATTTGAACTTTTGTGCCATGATTGGAGAACGCTAAGGTCTAACACCAAGTCTACAGTCAGAGTTTTGAAAATATGCAACCTGGCTTTGTAGGACAGTCAGAAACTTTGTTACAGCAGATGAAATATTTTTGAAGGATGACCGTTGCTGTTTTGTAGTCAAAGTAATGACTTGTTAGTCTGTTTTGGCAATGTTTGTTGAGGGGTAAAGGTTGACCTGAAATCTGAGGGGGAAATATCACTTCTGTTCTTGTTCAGATGGTGCCTTGACATCCTTGACATCCATCTCAACAGGGAGTTGGGGTTTGGATTTTAGTATCTGAGGGATAGCATCTCAAACATACAGCATGTGCTAAACGTTCTACTGAACTCTGTTTAGATTGTGGTGAAGTCTGAGGATTGGGTTCGAGACCGTGATGTTGAAAAGGGAAACAGACCAATTGGCACAACTGCAATTATGGAACTTAACCAGTCATTTTTAACCCTATCAAACATGAGATTCAACCTAAATGACATGAAATGGGGCATGAGAAGGAATCGTTATAAATGCATCTTATGTACCTGAGCATGTTGCTATATTCCGTTGTCCCACTAGGTATTTTTTATTTAGAATTAAATATGTAGGTGGGCACTTGATAGAAAATGAAAGGCAAGTTTGAGATCAGGCTCTGCAAGAACTCGAGCTTTATATTTTAAAATGATTCTGTGCCTGGTTGTGGAATGATAAATGTGCTTCAGCCTGACCAAATTTAAAAAACAAACTTTGGAAGACCAATGTCCATGATTTAATGTTGATTTGTAACCACATCAGGATAATTTGTAAAATAAAAAATGATTTCACATTTTAGATTAATGTGTATTGGTTCACTCCTGCCTGATGTGGCTGTAATGTCTTGCCACAAGTGACAAATAGATGTGCAATGACTTGTTTGGATACAGTAGATGCATGTTATTTTGATTTTAAAAATTGAAGGACTATATTTTTGCA
Source organism: Stegostoma tigrinum (assembly GCF_030684315.1). Taxonomy (NCBI): domain Eukaryota; kingdom Metazoa; phylum Chordata; class Chondrichthyes; order Orectolobiformes; family Stegostomatidae; genus Stegostoma; species Stegostoma tigrinum. The sequence continues at coordinate 87,946,642 of NC_081355.1, read as the reverse complement.
CTCGAATTGCAAAGTGCAGTTCTGAGAGTTAATATTAATTTGGTATTAAATGTAGAAAATATTTTCTTCTCTCAATGTATAAAATGAAGTAAATATGCAAAAATGTTTATAGAATTTACAATGCTGTATATGTGTATGAAAAGCCTTGCTTACCAAACAGTAGCAATATGTCTTTGGAAGGATGAGTTGAATGGCTTTGCACTTCTGTACTTTGACATAGTTATAACTGTATCCTGAATGTTGGAGAATGTACTGATCAGTTTCTAATAATTGCTTTTGATAGGTATCCATTGATCCAAACAGCAAATCACTGTTAAAGGGCTAATTGATGTCTAAGAATTAATTGTCTTGGGCTTCTATAACATGAAATGTTCTGATTTGTTTTGTCTTAATGAAAGAACTTTGTTTTTGTTTAAATCTGTTCATTGTAGATATTGACTTACATTTTTCCAACAGTTTTGGAGGTTTTAAATTAAGGTGAAAGATTGTGCAATGTTTCAGTTGTTACCGCCAAGCAGATGTGCTGACAGTAGAATTACACTTGGTCTTGAGAGTGGTTGAATTTGATGCAAATGTTTACAGAATTTGTTACTTTTGGATAAACTATAAATGTAAAAGGATTTTTATTTGAGTTTTTTGGTGGATATCTTTCTAATGTACACATTTTAAAAATCAACCTGTTTTATAAATTATCACTGTTTGCTACTATGCAATATCAGATTGCTACGTCCAATCTGAGTGTCAAAAAGATCTGCACAATTTCTTTAAGTGGTTGAATTGTATGTTATGTTTATCAAAATGTCCGAGCATTAATGTAATGAAAATGGAGAGTATATATCTTCTCCAGTTGTTTGCTTGCTGAAGAGCTCTCAACACTTCTTTAAAGTACAGTTGCGAGAGAAATAGTGGATTGATTGTTTCAAAAGAAAAGACAGAAATGTCTGTTGCAGTTTCAATTTTTGTAAGAACACTCTCAATGCTTTCATGTGGTCCCCAGATGTTGATGAGATTTGATATAGTGCTTTTTATCTGAATATTCTCCATGCAATTGATTTGAATTTTGAACATACTCTGAATTTTTAAATAAAATATTTCTTGCAAATTCCAAACGTATGTCTTCTAAATCAAGCCTTTGTGATACTTTTAGGAATGCCTGTTAAATTTCTATGGGAATTATGGGAATAAATTTACAAAATGTACACAACTGTGTCCCAACTATTTTCTTCAATAAAATTTGTTGCAGGAAGCTGCAATTGCTGCATTTAATGTTCGTGAGCTTTGTTATTTGCTTGAACCTTTTTGTGACCATTGGTATGTATTGGTGGATCTATATAGAACCTTGAGGCCACAGGATGGTTTGGATTGAGTAGGGGTGCATTTGTTACATTAGAGTCATTCTCTAGAGGGTCGAAATGCATTGTTTGGAAGGATTGGCTCCAATTTAACAATAATTAAGGAGTAATTTGGTAATTATTTACAGGGATAAGCCAGAACATCATTTCCAATGGTCGAGAAATCTATAGTGAGGTGAGCATAAATCTAAGTTTAAGGAAGTTTCTTTTGCTCTAAAACTCAGATGTAAGGCTTTAAATTATATGACCAAAGTTAGTGATTGGAGAGAGATGGTAATAATATTTAATAATAAGGTGGAGAGATATTTAAAAGATAGATATGTGGGAACACAGTGACATATAAGATTAGGGACATCCTGTATATTTAGACCCCGGGGGAAAAAAATTATCATTCCTTACTATTCCCATTCCAATGCTTCCACAAATATTGGATATATCGCAATATTTCAAAAAAGATAAAGAAACTCTGGAAGAAGTGCAAAATTGTGTATGATAAACTTAAACAATTTCTTCTCAGAGTAGCGAATCTGGAATTCTTTACCATAGAAAGGTGTTGAGCCTAAGTTGTTAAGTATATTTAAAGCTGGGGTAGATTTTTAATCATAAGAGAATCAAGGGTTATGAGGGGAAAGGCAGCAAAGTGAAGTTGAGGATAATTTAATTGGCCATGATCTCATAGGAACAGGAGTATGCGTTTCAGCCCAGTGATGCTGTTCTGCTATTCAGTTAGATCATGGTTAATCTGTTGCCTAATTACATATAACTCACTTTGGTTCATATCCCTTAATAATAAAAATGTATATCTCAGCTTTAAAGCTAACAACTGATATAGCATCAACTGCCATTTTTGGAATGGAGTTCCAAACCCCACCCCCCTCATCCTTTATGTGTAGAAGTGCTTCTTAATGTCTCCTGGATGGACTGGCCTCTTTCTCAGACTATCTCCCCTAGAATGGCCAACCAGTGGCAATAGTTTATCTTGATCTACCCTTTTCTTTTTAATACCTTTTTATGACTATGATCAGATCACCTCTTAGCCTTCTAAATTCTAGTGAAAACAGGCCTAATTTGTATGGTATCACTTCGTAATTCCTGATGTCCAGGCGTCATTCTTGTAAAACTACATTGTTGACCCTCCAGTGTATCCTTCCTAAGCTCAGGTGTCAAGGTTTGCCCACAGTACACCCAGTGGGGCTAACCAGGGTTTTGTATAACTGTAGCATAACATCTGCCTCCTTGCATTCCAGCCCTCTAGATATCAAGGCCAGCATTCCATTAGCTTTATTGATTATTTTATGCATCTGTTTCTGGAATTTTAAAGATCTATGCATCTGAACCCCTAGGTCTCTTAGGACATCTACTGAATTTAACTTCATACCATCTAGAAATAACTCTGATCTATCATTTCTCAGTCCAAAATAGATAACCTCGCACTTGCTTCCATTGAACTCTTTCAGCCACAGTTTGGCCCATTCACCTAGTCTATCAATATCCCACTGTAATTTTATGCTTATCATCTACACTAACTACAATGCTGCCCAACCTTGTATCATCGGCAAATTTGGATATGTGACTTTGTGCTGTTATCCAAATCATTAATATACCTTGTGAATAATTAAGGCCCTAACAGTTCATGTGAGGCATCACTGATCACATCCTGTTAATTTGAGTTTTTACCAGTTATCCCTGCAGTCTGTCACCTCAACCCTGCCATGTCAGTAATTTTCCCTCAATTCCTTGGGGGTCCACCTTACTTAACAGCCTCTTATGTTGGATTTTATGAAATGTCTTTTCACTGAATGGTGCAGCAAACTTGATGGCTGATCCATTTACTTACACCGCTGTGCCATTTGGTCTTGTGAGCTATCCTAGCTGCAGTTGTGAGTCTTGCATCTTGACCACAAGATTGTATGGTGCCATATTCAATGCTTGCTTTTTTGTAGAAATATTGATGTAGTTTAGGTTTTGATGCTAAACTTTGCATATTCATATGAAAAAAAACACAAGCTATTTGGGCTATTTTACCCTGTTGATGAAGAAATTGATGAAATTGTAGCTTCTCTCAATGGAATCAGATTGGTTTAACCAATCCATGTCAACCACATTGCCAAACTAAACTAGTTCTACCTGCTTGCACTTGGCCCATATCCCTACAAATCTTTCCTATTCGTGAATTTATCCAAATGTCTCCTGTTGTAACTATACCCAAATCCTCCACTTTCTCTGGCAGTTCATTCCACACATGAACCATTTTCTGTGAGACAAAAAAAAAATTGACCCTCCTTTTTAAATCTTTCCCCTCTTACCTTAAAAATATGTTCCCTAGTTTTGAACTCCACCCTAGGGAAAAGACCCTCATCATTCACCTTACCTATGCCCCTCACGGTCTTATACACCTCAATAAAGTCACCTCTTGACCTCCAGTTTAAAGAAAAGTCCCAACCTTTCAAGTCTATTTTTATATTGCAAACCCTTCACTCCTGGCAACATCATGGTAAATCTTTTCTGAACTCACTCCAATTTAATAATCTCCTTCCTACAATAGGGTGAGCAGCACTGCGCACAGTACTAGAGGTTGTACAATGACCTTTACAATCTCAACACGACGTCCCAACTCCAAAACCCAAAAGTCTGAGCAATGAATGCAAGTGTGATAAACACCTTAATCACCCTGTCAACCTGTGATGCAAATCTCCAAGAATTGGGTACCCGAACCCCTAAGTCTCTCTGTTCTGCAACACTACTCAGGGCCCAAATTGTACAAATTCTGCCCTTGTTTATATCATGCCTACGTGAGAATGTGTCAGGTTTGAAGGACATTTTAGCATAATTTGTACTGAAAATGTCTGATTTAACTTCTTGAGCACCACATGCAGGAATTTTGGTTGATCAGTTACAATGAGGAGATGCAAAGCTTGAGAACCTGTCTCTGTATCACACACATGACAATCAATTTGTTCGCAGGTTTTGAGGATGGGAAAGTGAGACAGGCAGACAAGCCTGTTATGAAAGTTAGTGTCAGTTCAGCTTTAACCAAATTTTCCATCCAGATCAAGCCATATCAAGGGATTTTTTTTGTTTAAAACTAGCGATGAATACTGTGAAGTGGGTAAATTATGCAATTTGGTTATATTTCCCATTTTGTGAAATAAACAAAAGTTTGTTGGTTTGCTGTTAGCTTCACCTTTTAGAATTTTTAGAAGATATAATAGAATTTTAGAAGATGAGAAAAAGTGCATATAAAATCAAGTTATCAAAAATGGGTAATGATGGGTCTTCCTTATTTAAAAAGTGCCTAGATTATGTAAGACAACAAAATGTGAGGCTGGATGAACACAGCAGGCCAAGCAGCATCTCAGGAGCTTGGCCTGCTGTGTTCATCCAGCCTCACATTTTGTTGTCTTGGATTCTCCAGCATCTGCAGTTCCCATTATCCTAGTTGTGTATCAAAAAAAGCCAACAGTAAGAGTACCTAACTGTATGTGGAGAATGTGCTGTTCATTGTCCAGACAACAACATGGATTTGTAAGCAAAAGCCTTTACACATTTTCTTCACATCTTTTTATGATTACCACAGTCGAGTAATTTAATAATTCTCCTGCAATTTGACTGTTTTGTCTTCTTTTAATTCCTCCTTTTCTGAATCCTTTCGTTTGTGTTTGCCTCTTTCTCTCCTTGACTGCAATATGTCCCACTTCTAACAGAAAAAGCTGGAAACACTGGAAGGTATTTTTCCACAGCTATATGGAGCCCTGGTTAGACGCTATCTGCGACACTGAGGAGGATGATTGCATACAATAGGCATGCAGTTTTTGATATGTTTGTCATTTTTTTCTTTGTTTATTCATGTGATGTGACCATGGGTGGTAAGGCCAACATTTATTATCCTCCCTGAATGCATTACAAAAGGTGATGATTAGCAGCCACAAATGAATGAAATGAAGTGTGGCTCTCCTATTATTAACATGGTTATAAAGGACTTTTAGACCCTCTTATGTTCACTGTTAACCTGCTCACTTTTACTTTCCCCTGATTATCCTACTCACTCTTCCTCTGAACCAGCCATGTATTGACAATCTGATATTTGTTATTTGCCCTCTTTTCTGCTTCTTAATGTCTTTCTCTTTCATCATGCAGGCAGCCCTATTTGACTCACCTTTGTGTTGAGCTCACGTTAGCTCGTTTTCCTTCATCTTTTGTTCAAATATAACAAGATGTATTTTTAGAAATGTAAACAAAATGAAAGCATTCAGTCTGTCACGCACTGAAAAAGTGACGACTAATGATGAAGCATTCACAAAATAACAAGGAATCAAAGCATGTATATAAATTAATCCCTTTAAAATGAGAAACATTACAGATCTGAAAAGTTAATTCTTTTGGTTCTCTAGAGATGAATGGAGGTTGAAATCCTTTGGATTTTCATACTGAGATGTCGCTAAGTTTCTATAGAGATGGATTTGGAGGGAAAGACACATTGGCTGCTCTGTCCTAACTAGGGTTGCTGTTTGCATCAGGCAGGGTAACTTCCTTCTTGCTGGAGGATTATGGCCCTGCTGTTGATCTCCTGACTGTTTTGCTGCTGATTCATAAGATCTATTATCTCAAGTCAGAGCCTGAGATCATTGCGTTTGAGTTTCTTTGAATACTCGGGGAACAAGAGCTGAATATTCCACAAGTAGTAGCTGCCTGTTTTGATTGTCTTTTCAAAGGACGATCTGTTCCTAGAAATTTGTGTTGGTTATTGTCTGAGCAGGATGGTATTTAAATAATGGCCACTCCTACATTGGTGGGTCCAGCAACGGTGGCAGTGAGGTGGTGGAGTGGGTTTGGAGGTGCAGGTGTCATTGGTGAGCCAGTTCAGGATTCATGGCAGAGGTGACGGAGTAAAGATAGGTGCTATTTGTATCTTTTTGTTCTCATGGTAATGACCTAGGGCCAACCTCTTCAGCTTCTTTAACAATGGCCTTCCTCCATTGATGGCCGACTGTTCAGCTCTGGTCTCATCTCAGACACTGAAGCTGTCTGTGTCCAAATGCAACAAGAGCTGTACAATATCCAGGCTTGGACTAACATGTGTGCCATATATTAGGCATCTATACCAAGAGAGAATTTAATCATGATCGTTTCTATTTAATGGCATTGCCATCACTGAATTCCCCACTATCAACCCCCTTGACTGGAAACTAAACTGGACTAGATGTATATCATCAGGGAGAGGATCTAGGCCCAAAACGTCAGCTTTTGTGCTCCTGAGATGCTGCTGGGCCTGCTGTGTTCATCCAGCCTCACATTTTATTATCTTGGATTCTCCAGCATCTGCAGTTCCCATTATCACTGGATTAGATGTATAAATACTGTGGCTATAACTGCAGGTGAGAGACGAGGTATCCTATTGTGCGTAACCTGCTGACTCCCAAAGCCTGTCCACCAAGTTAAGAGTGTGAATGGCTGCAGCAACACTCAAGAATCTTGACTATTGAGCATTGTGAGTATAGCTAGATTCTAACATTACAGTGGTTGGAGATTGCAGATCATCATTGCCATCTTAGGACAGCTTGATAGAGGCCCATATCCTCAACTGAATTTTTGAAACTTTATTTTTTAAATAGTGAAACAATCTGCTATCATCATAAGTTTATAAACAAATCATGTGAGTGTCACAACTTTGACTACACCCAAACTATCTCCCCTTTAAGGATTGCTTAATCCTGCATGTCTAGGCCTTTAGGAAGAGGAGATGATAGCTGGAGCAGGAAGACAAACAAGGTGAAAGAAAGTTATGATCTAACAGAGGCTGTGGATCTCAAAGTGCGAGATGTAGGTGCTGTTGAATGGATTGGTAATATACCTGTAAAAGTATGGTTATGAGTAGGAAGAAAAATAAGGCTTGGACAGTTGAGATTTTTGGACTGTTGATGTAAGAGAATCAATAGACCTTTTTTTTTTCCTCCCCCATGGACAGAACTGTCTGGGTTTAGTGGCTATCGTGGGTGATGCAAACAAGTGAACAGATTTTCTTCCCCCTTTATTCATTCAACAGGGTGAGGGTATCCCTGGTTAGGCAGCATTTATTGCCCATACCTAATTGCCCAGATGGCAATTAAGAATCAACCACAATGCTGGGGAGTGGAGCCACGTGTAGGGCAGACTCAGTAAGGATGGCAGTTCCCTTCCCTGAAGGACTTTAGTGAACCAAATGAGCTTTTCCTGACAATTGACTTGTGGTCATCATTAGATTCTTAATTCCAGGTATTTATTGAATTCAAATTTCACCATCTGCTGTGGTGGGATTTGAATCTTGGGTCCCCAGAACATTATCTGGGTCCCTGGATTAACAGTCCAGTAATAATAACAGTAGGCCATTGCCTCCACCTTAGATGATTTTATCTCTGATTAATGGTGTGAAAGCAGTGAGGCTGTAAGATAGTAAGGCTAAATGGTTTTAATTCTTGGTATGAGACCTTCATTGGCAAGGCCAGCATTCAAGAATGCCCATTCCTAATTACCCTTGGAAAGATCATAATGAGCCATCCTCTTAAACTGCTGCAGTCCATTTGGTACTGTGGCACACTTCCAAAGCTGTTGGGAAGGGAGTTGCAGGATTTGATCCAGAGACAATGAAGGAATGAATATGTCAGTATTTATTGTCCCCTCAGAGGTGATATTGAGGCACCTTCTTGAATTACTGCATTTCTTATAGTGTGGGAGCATCTATAGTGCTGTTAGAATGGGAGTTCCAGGGTTTTAGCCCAGCAACAGTGAAGAGATGAGCGATTTAAAATTCCAGGTCAAGGGACGCTGCCCCTGTCCTATGTGGTAAAGGTCACAGGCTGGAAGGTGCTGTTGAAGAAGCCATGGTGAACTGCTGCAGGGGAAGTGGTAGATGGTAGATGTTTCTGCCCCTGTGTTGGTGATGAAGGGAGTGTTTGTTGAAGGTGAAGAATGGGTTGCTCATGAAGCAGGCTGCTCCCTCCTGGATGGTGTGAACCTTCTTGAGCAATGGGAGCTACACTCACCCAGACAACTGAGGAGAAATCCATTAGTCTCCTGAATTGTGCCTTGTAGATGGTTGTCAGGAATGAGGGGGTCAGGAGCTTGGCAGATGGAAGCTACATGGAGGTTGAGATAAAGAAGTGCAGAGAGCTCAGAGAGGAGGCAGAACATTATTTGATAAAGATTTTGAAATCACATATTATGAGAAGTGACTGCAGTAACTGAGGGGAGAAATCAGCAAAAGTATCTCAGTGAGAAACGTCCATATTTGTGGGTGAGCAGTGTAGGGAAGTGAGAGATGATGTTCACAAGAGACATTGCCAGAGGAACAGGGGCAGCAACCCAAGGTGTGATTTGACAAGGAGATCTTAAAAATTAGGCTCTGTGTGATTCTTTCCTCCAACATCTTCAGCCTGACTTAATAACACAACTGAAGGTGATCATGATCTTTCTTATCCCTCAGACTTGAAGCTTCATACTCCTAGCTGTGTTCTTTTCTAATGGACAAATAGACTGTGTCTGGGCATATGTATATTTCATCGATCTTGTCAGTCATTTGTGGGGTTCAGGAGGAAAGAGGGAATGGCTTTATGCCCTTTTCAGGATTTGTTAAGATAGATAGAGAAAAAAGCTGAGATCCCTATTTATCTGTTTAGTTCTGTCATCTGCTATTTGCTGTAATGGTGGTGTGGTGAATTTGAATCACTGGCTGTAAATCCAGTGTTGGGGCTTGGTATTGTTGTGGCGGATTATTTTACGAAATAATCTCAGGAGCCTTTAGATACAATCAACGGTTGTTTATTGAGCCACCATTGGGAGAGACTACTCCAGAAAAGACCCCAAGGTAGCCCTCTAACAATGAGGATTCATCAGGCATTTACACGTTGACAGGGCGGCACGGTGGCTCAGTGGTTAGCACTGCAGCCTCACAGCGCCAGGGACCTGGGTTCGATTCCAGCCTCAGGCGACTGTCTGTGTGGAGTTTGCACATTCTCCCTGTGTCCGCGTGGGTTTCCTCCAGGTGCTCCGGTTTCGTCCCACGGTCCTAAGATGTGCAGGCTAGGTGGATTGGCTATGCTAAATTGCCCATAGTGCTCAAGGGTGTGTGGGTTATAGGGTGATGGGTCTGGGTGGGATACCTCAAGGGGCCGTGTGGACTTGTTGGGCCAAAGGGCCTGTTTCCACACTGTAGGGAATCTAATCTACTCAAATTCTGAAATGTTCTGCTTTAGATTAAAAACTTGTTTCTCTCACATTCCAAAAGTGGCAGGGCACCTACTATCCCTGATCTCACTGCTCCCTATCTTCCTAAGTGCCATCCTATTATGGGGATAAGGCAGGAACAGGATACTGATATGTGGATGATCAGTCATGATCATAATGAATGGTGGTGCTGGCTCGAAGGGCCGAATGGCCTACTCCTGCACCTATTGTCTATCTCCTCTCCGAAGCCTGTGCTTCATTCTCATCCTGGCTGAAACACTGTTGTTTTGTCTTTCTCTGTGTGGCCATCCTCACGTTCCATTTCTAAGTAAAGCTTCGGGATTAACGTTGACTCAGCCACAGAGCATTTTCACAGAAACTCTTATCTGTCGGCTGCATCAGTTTCTGAAAGTTCTTGTGCAGTTTAACTTTTCTTTTAATCTGACCAGTTTCCTGAACAAAAATAAACAGAAATGAATCTTAAAAGATTTATATGATTATTGCTTATGAAGCTAACAGAAGTTCTCTACCTCATTCGGATCCCAGTTTGCGGTTGATGTGGGATTTACCTGTGCTCAATCATTTCCTACCCAGATTTCCCCCTAACAGTATTGAGATGCTCATTACGTTACTGAGGATAGCTCAACCTTTTTTACACACAAGAGAAAAATATCAAAAATAAAGATTTCAAGAACTTTGCCTTATCCTTCTTGGCTCATTTTTAGCCTTTTATACAGTTTACCATACAATTCTCCTGCAACAAGGGTCTAGGCCTGAAATGTCAGCTTTTGTGCTCCTAAGATGCTGCTTGGCCTGCTGTGTTCATCCAGCTCCACACCTTGTTATCGCCACTGCAATCCAGCTTCTGATAAAGTTACTTTTCCTAGCCCCTAAACCATTCCCTCCCTTAGGGTCAAGGGCCATGAATTACCTTCTGGTTGTGGAGGAGGATTAATAGTACAAGATAGTCACTAATAAAGTCAAATAGGAATTCAGGAGAAATTTGCTTGTTCAGAGATTGAGAATCCTCCTGTCAAGTACCGAGCGACATTTATTCCCTCAAAGAAGCTATGTGCGCATGAGATGTCTTGTCGCACTTCTCACTCTGAGTAATTGTGGTGCAGAGATATTTAACGTTTTCTGAAGTTGGAGGGTTTAAGCCAAAGGGAGAAGCTGAATAGGCTATTAAACTTTTTCTGAAGAAGGGGCCAGACCCAAAATGTCAGCTTTACTGCTCTGATGCTGCTTGGCCTGCTGTGTTCATCCAGCTCCACACCATGTTATCTCAGATTCTCCAGCATAGGCAGTTCCCACTTTCTCTGAGCTGAATAGGCTGGGACTTTTTTCCCCCACAGCGTCAGAGGTTGAGGGGTGACCTTATAGATGTTTATAAAATCATGAGGGGCATTGATATGGTGAATTGCCAAAGTGTTTTTTCCCAGGATAGGGGACTCTAAAACCAGAGAGCATAGGTTTAAAGTGTGAAAGATTTAAAAGAGACCGGAAAGGCAACTTTTTCACACAGTTGGTGGCGCAGGTATGGAATAAGCTGTCAGAAGAAGTGGTGGAGGCTGGTACAATTAGATCTTGGATGGAATAAATTACACCATAGATTTATACGTGTGTGTGTGTATGTGCGTGTGTGTGCTTGAGAGACAATGTGAGGGAGTGTGTGTGTGTGTGTGTGTGTGTGAGAGTGAGAGAGAGTTGGGTCTTTTGAATATGAGAGTATACGGTGTGGTGGGGTCACCTGCAGCATGACATAAACCCAAGATGAGGCCGTCCTCATGGCTACGGAACTTGGCTATCAGCCTCTGCTCAGCGATTTTGCATTGTATAGCTCAAAGTCTGGCTTGGAGGACGCTTACCTGAAGATCAAGAATGCCCTTGACTGGGAGAGAATATACACATGCGCACTGTCACACAAATACACTCACATAGATCATCTCTCTCACACACACATGCCCACCCTTACACACAAATAGTCCCTCACACTCGCACTTTCAAGCGCGCACACACACACACACACACACACACACACACACACACACACTCACTCACTCACTCTCACTCTCACTCATATATCTATGGCATGAATTATTTCATCCAAGATGTTTGTGTATTTGCAGATACATTCTATTTTGTTTAAGAAAACAAAACAAGCCTGACTCCAGGTTAAATCGCTTAACAGATTCTAAACAAGTCCTCATACCTAAAAATACATTGTCTGACCTGAGATGTCATCTCTTGTTATACCCAGATAAAAAGTTTAATTATCCTGGGCCAATGACTTGAAAGAAATTCTGGGATTTGCATTTTAATCAATAGAACGTGCGCCACCTCTCTGACTGATTAAAGATACAACTGGAGGCAATCAGCAAGCCATTTTTAAGGTTGTTACCTTTCTGCTTATAAATTCTGCATTGGTAAACCTCCTCTTCCACACTACACCTGAGGAATGGGCACAGGTTGGACTATTTTCATGATATTTGTCTGATTTTTTACCTTATCCATCCCAGCACCTGCACAACATTTAGAAGGCATCTGGATGGATATATAAATAAGAAGGGTATAGAGGGGTATAGGCCAAATACTGGCAAACTGGACTGGATGAATTTAGGATATCTAGTCAGCGTGAACAAGTTGGACTGAAGGATCTGTTTCTCTGCTATATCAGTTTATGACTCAATGACTCTATATTCCCTTTGGCCATAATGTTACCTTGCTCTCTATTCCTATGGCTTCACATCGTACAGTTTGTGCCATTAACAAGAAAGTTGTTCTGCAATTCACTGAAATTCAGTTACAGACTTTGGTCATTGAAATCCACATTAGAGGAAAGATCAAACTCCGATATGGTGAAGTTTTCAAAATCTCAAAATACATGCAGTGTAAGCATTTCCTACAATTGAAATATGTGAGGTGTTCACTGGAATTTATGCTTTTCAGTGCTAAAATTTTCTAAGTTTTTCTCTATGCACTACAGGGAAATAAAACATGATTTAGAGACATGGAAACAGGCCTAATGATGTGATTATCATTTGTCTGCTAAGAAATATCTGCATATGGCCTTGTGAAGTGAGGTTAGATTTTCCATCATACTAATGACTGAGCAGATGTCCTTTATGTGGCGCTGTCATGTGTTGCTTGGTGTTAGATTGGGAACTCGCCCTGTGGAGCACTAAATCAATGTTACATCAAAGTATTTATTTTCAGCTGATTTAACTTTTTGGATATTTAACTCTAGATAATAATAAATTTAAAGCTGCTCATTTGTAGCTAAACAACATGAATAAAGTGCATTTGTGCCATGATTTGTCATTTGATTCTTTGATAATTAGCATTTCCAGTAAGCTCATTACAATAATCTCGTGAATATATTCAAATATTTGAGCTGCATTTTCAACTGGAGTCTAATGGCCTAGTGTCATAGAGTCATAGAATCACAGTATGGAAATAGACCCTTTGACCCAAACAGTCCATGCTGACCATAATCTCAAACTAAACTAGTCCCACCTGCCTGAGCTTGAACCGTTTCTCTCCAAACATTTCTTGTTCATGTACTTATCCAAATGTTTTTTAAACGTTATAACTGTATCCACATCTACCACTTCCTCTGGCAGTTCATTCCACATACAAACCACTATTTGTATTAAAAAAATTGCCCTCATGTCTTTTTTAATTCCATCTCCTCTCATCTTAAAAATATAGTCCCTAGGCTTGAAATTCTCCACCCTAGGGAAAAGTCACATATCATTCATCTTATTTATACCCCTCATGATTTTATAACCTCTATAGGGCCACCTTTCAACGTCCTATTCTCCTGTGAGAAAAGTCCTGGCCTGTACAGCCTCTCCCTATAACTCAAGTCGTCCATTCCCAGCAACATCCTGATAAATCTTTTTTCAACTCTCTCCAGCTTAATAATATCCTTCCTACAACAGAGAGACCAGAACTGGACACAATACTCCAGAAGAGGCCTCCCCAACATCTTGTACAACCTCAACAGATACCCCAACTCTGATACTCAAAGGTTTGAGCAATGAAGGCAAGTGTACTAAATGTCGTCTTAACTACGCTATCTATATGTCATATAAACTTAATAAAGAATTATGTACCTGAATCTCTGTTCTACAACACTACCCAGGGCCCTACTTTTAATTGTAAAAGTCTTGCCTTTGTTTGTTTTATCAAAATGCAATACTTCACATTTATCCAAATTAAACTCTTTCTGCCACTTTTCAGTTCATTGACCCAATTGATCAAGATCTCTTTGTAATCTTAGATAACCTTCTTCACTGTTCACTTTGTCACCAGCATTGGTGTCATCTGCCAGCTTACCAGCCATGCCTCCAATATGCCCATTTAAATAATTTATGTCAATGACAAATACAAGTGGTCCCAGCATTGATCCCTATGGAACATTGCTGGTCACAGGCCTCCAGGGTCTACTGGCTATTTGACCAAACAATGCATTCCAACTGGGTGCAGAATGTTAAGAATATCATAAACAGAAAAAAGCAGTTTGGCAATTTATTGATATCAAAGGAATGGAGAGGGATGGTGATGAGATAAATCTGTGTTTTGTTAACGCACACATGAAAACCAATGCTGTGCTTTTAGATAATGTTGCTGACAAGCAGCATAGATGACAGACAGGAAGGATGGTACTGGAGTTAATTGACAGAATAAGATTTAGCAGCAGAAGTAGGCCATTTGGCCCACCAAGTCTGCTTTAGCCATTCAATACGATCATGACTGATTTGATAATTCTCAACTCCTCCTTCCTGCCTTTTCCCCATAACTCTTGGTTGCCTTACTGATTCAAAATCTGTCCATCTCAGCCTTGAATTTACTTAATGACTCAGCCTCAACAGCGCCCTGTGGTACTGAATTACACAGATACACTAACCTCTGACAGTAGAAATTCCTCCTCATCTCCATCTTAACTGTGTGATCTCGTATTGTGTAATTATGCTCTATGGTCCTAGACTGTCTCACAAAGGAAGCAACATCTCAGCGTTGACCCTGTAAAGCCCCCTAATAATCATATATGTTTTAATAAGGTGTCTCATGCTTCTAAGCTCCAGTGAGTACAGGTCCCAACTTATTTAACCTTTCCCAATAATATTTCTCAATACCTGGAAGTAACCCCTGAGTATTTTCTGAACTGCCTCCAATGTCAGTATATTGTTCCTTAGATAAGGTATTGAATTTGTCAGTACTATGTGACCCATGTCTCATCCTTATGTTACTGGAGCTAACATTACTATCACGGCATGATAACGGCCAATCACAGTAAATCATGATATGTCACCATATGTCAAAACCAGAGAAGGATGAAGAAGGAAAGTTTACTTTTATCATATTCCCATAAGGAAGTCATTTGTGACTTTGTTAGGAGTAGTGTGGCAGGGACAACAATCTGTTTGGAAGGAATTCCAGGAAAGATGGGAATGGATTTGGGAGGTGACAGCATGTTCAAAGGTTTTGCTGAGGAAAGAAAATGTTAGTGTCTCTCTAGTTTAAGACTACTGAGAGCATTCATAGCCAACCAATCAATCTACTTGCTCAGGTCTTCCATTGACAAAGTATAGGCCTGACTCTGGCTTCAACCTTTCCTCAGTGGCACTTTAAATGCACCTGATAAAGAGTGCAGCCATAACACCCCATTGTAACCTGATGAGATTCCTAGCCTATACTGCTATCTATCAACGAAAACAGTGATTGCAATTGATCTCAGTAGATTTGGGTTAAGGATGGGCTAAAAATTAATCAGTTACCACCCAGTGACTCCTGATGGGAAATGTGAATGTCAACAACCGGTTAAGGTGCCCTGACCTTGGCTGTGATGCACCCTCAAGGCAAAGAGCCTTGTGCTGCCCTCTGGCTGTGAGGTAGCACGGGATGGTCAGAAGCTGCGGAATTTAATCCCAGCAAGGAGCTATAACTGCAGAGAAGGAAGAAGAGAACTGACAGTTAGATTGAAGAATGGGATCTAGGACTCTGATATTGGCTATTTTTTAAAGTTTACTGAAAATCCCAAGTTAATGTCAAAGTTCAATTGCATAAATATCACTAATTATTGTCATTCTAAATTGATCAAGGCACATGTCAGATAGCTGCCATTTGTCTTAAAACTCAAATGAGCCAAGATTTGGATCTCAGTTTAAAAACCACTTTAGTTTTCAAAGGAAGGACTCTTTCAAGTGAGATGGCATTATGTAAATTTGGTTGTGTTTTGTTGATATATAACAATAAGGATTTAGTTACATGAATTACATCAAAGTAAGAGATTGAAAATGCTAATATATATATATCAGGTAACAAAAATTTGCTCTGGCTTCATTTATTAAGATTTTGAAAATCTGGCCTTGACGTGAATATTCATAAGTCATTCATCTTGCCTTCTTTGATGTGGCAAGTCTCAGATTGCAGTGGAAAATAGTGTTGTTATGGAAATACTATCTGCTAGTTTCTTTGCACAAATGGCTTTTTAAATCTTCAAATAAGCAATGATGCCATATTAAGGTGCATTTTTATCTCTTAGTAATGAGGCAGTTATTACCTTGTAAAGCATTTTGTACTCTCACGATATTGCAAGTAGCTTCCAAAATCAAGCAGCTGTCGAGGTGCAGGAAAAGAAGGGGAACTAGGTTATTTACAGGTTAGCTGTTGGTTGATTTCTGCAGTTTACTGTTGTAATTCTATTCTACACTGGTTAGTTTAAACGGTCCAAATCTTTGAAAAGCTACAGAAAGAACAAGGTGTATAAGGTGGTGGAGGAGTTGAAGTAGGTTAATGTGAGTAAGGTAGTGAGGTAGATGAAGATAAAGTGGATAAAAGGCTAGGCCGGGTAAGGTGGTAAAGTGGGTAAGGGGGTAAGGGGACGGAGTGATGACTGGCAGCGTGCATCTGGGTGATATGCTAAGGGCAGGCCAGGGGCAGTGAGATTGGTTCAGCCTGGAATCCGGGTCAGAGGAGATAGTTAGAGGGGCTAGTCAGCGCGGGGCGGGGGTTCAGTTGGGAATTTTGGGGCTTGAGGGTTGTTGAGGAATCTGAGGAGGCAGTCAGGTGTTGAGGAGGGAGTCAGGAGTGCAATGAGTAAATGCACTGCCTGCAAGTTACACTAAGTTATGTGGTTGACAGCTCCTAACTGCTCAGACTGACTTTGATCTGTGTTGACTTGCCTGTGTTCCACACAGATTCATTAATCCTAGTTTAGTGAGGGGAAAGAGCAACCTACATGTTATTCAGAGATGTCCCTCACACCCTGGTAAACTATCAGTATTTGCTGTTAAGGCTAACATATAAACAATTGTTAGATGCCTATCTGTGCTTCAGTGTGAATGCTCACCATGTACTTTTAACATATCCCAAGTCTATATAACATCCAATAAAAGTTTGGCTCTGTTTTCAAATTGTATTGTCACACAAGGAAGTATTGCTCCAATTAAAAGTGTGACTTCATTTCACTAAGTAATAATACATAATATTAAAACTATGGTAAATGTGGAAAGTCTTGTTCAATCCAAGTATCTCCATTAATTGGACCCTTACTTGGGAATGCTCTTCACATCCTGATTTTATTTCCCCCCACTGGGGTCTCAAATCCATCCACAGGGAGTTTTGAAGATTTAAAGGATAACAGTTTGAAACAGTAGCAAGGAAATTTATCCTTTGTGTTTCTGGAGATTTAGCTGGGTGCTGAATATTTGTGCTATGCAGGTGTTTCTCCTATAATGTGATAGTTGCGTTCTTGTGTGAGCTTCAGCTATAGAAAATCATGCTACAGAAAATTGCTATAGAAAATCATGCTATAGGGAAATTGCTATAGAGATTTGCTATACATGTACCATAGAAAGTTTGTGTTGTCCAAACAGCGTCCACGATTCACCAACCATGCTACAGCCTATTTGCATTAACGAAACATGGGTTAGAGCAGAAATACCTGTAAATATTACTCCATTATGGTGCCAGTGGAAACCACGAATGAGCATTCAAATAAAATGTCAACTCTCGACAAGTGGAATTAATTCACTGAGCACTCCACTTCCTTTTCTTTTATCTGTGTCAGATACAGTTGATGGCTCATAACAAATAGAAGAAAGCTGTTGCAATTTTTTTATTGACAGCACTTGTCACTAATAATTTGTAACTGGACATATAGTACAAGCAGATATTGTATATCTGACAGTATTCCAGGCTGTAAATTTTTATTTGTGATCTTGTGAGATTTGGAAAACAAAATACATCATATGCACCCTTAATTTTCTTAAACGCAAACCCAACCCCAACCCTGTCCTTGTGACATGTGGATGGGAAGAGAAAAAGTCAAAAGTGTGAGAAAGTGACCAGCTTGACTGATGGATATGGTGTCAAATGATTCAAGAAAAATCATCTTAAAGCGTGTAAAATTACCGCCATGGTTATAATGAGTGAAATAAATATCCCAGTCAAGAAGATCCTTAGAAAGGATAAAAAGAATAAGATGGACATTTCTGAAGAAGGACCTAGGCTGAAAACATCAGCCTTCCTGCTCCTCTGATGCTGCTTGGCCTGCTGTGTTCATCCAGCTCTACACCGTGTTATCGCAGATTTTCCAGCATCTGCAGTTCCTACTATCTCTCAATTGAAGTTTCCAGTTTGTTTTCATCTGGAACAGTCTGAAAGAATCTGTTATAGTCAAAGAACCTGGAAGGTTCTGCATTTATTATGCTGACAGTCACCCAGGAAAAGTTACAGTATTGAAAATCTACTATAAAACCTCCCATAAAACCCAACACAATTCCAATTCTCCCACTGTCCTGACAAAGCTCCACCAAATCCCCAACCTATTCCAGTCAATCCAAATGCACTCTTCCCGTGCTGGACCAGAAAACCTCCATTGGACCCAACACCTTCCTGACAATATCTGACGTGCCTCTTCCATGCTGAGGTGACACCATCCCCTCCCCAAGATCTAAAGCACCCTACACTACCCGAAACATTTCATCACATACCTGGCACCCTATCCTCCTGCTATTCTTGCACCTTACTAATCACACCATACCCACTTGATTGCCTTGTACTGCACTGGATTTACAAGCAGGAGTGTAAGCTGTTAGCTTGGTTTTGGCTTAGGGTTATCAAGGATTCATTCTGGTCTAGAAAACACAAAGACTGGAATTCTTTGAGTAGTATTTGGAGGAGCCCTGTCTGTGGTCAAAAGCATAATATAATTTTCTCCTAGAACAATTCAGGAAATAAGGTACCTCAGGAGAAAGTTAGTTTGAGTAACTTCCAGACCAGGGGTAACAAAGTGTGGAGCTGGATGAACACAGCAGGCCAAACAACATCTCAGGAGCACAAAAGCTGACGTTTTGGGCCTAGACCCTCCATCAGAGAGGGGGATGGGGAGAGGGAACTGGAATAAATAGGGAGAGAGGGGGAGCGGACTGAAGATGGAGAGAAAAGAAGATAGGTTGAGAGGAGAGTATAGGTGGAGAGGTAGGGAGGGGATAGGTCAGCCCAGGGAAGATGGACAGGTCAAGGAGGCGGGATGAGGTGATGGGTAGGTAATGGAGGTGCGGCTTAGGGTGGGAGGAAGGGATGGGTGAGAGGAAGAACAGGTTAGGGAAGCGGAGACAGGCTGGGCTGGATTTGGGATGCAGTGGGGGGAGGGGACGAACAGGGCTGGTTTTGGGATGCAGTGGGGGAAGGGGAGATTTTGAAGCTTGTGAAGTCCACATTGATACCATTGGGCTGCAGGGTTCCCAAGCGGAATATGAGTTGCTGTTCCTGCAACCTTCGGGTGGCATTCTTGTGGCACTGCAGGAGGCCCATGATGGACATGTCATCTAAGGAATGGGAGGGGGAGTTGAAATGGTTTGCGACTAGGAGGTGCAGTTGTTTGTTGCGAACCAAGCGGAGGTATTCTGCAAAGCGGTCCCCACGCCTCTGCTTGGTTTCCCCAATGTAGAGGAAGCCACACCGGGTACAATGGATACAATATACCACATTGGCAGATGTGCAGGTGAACATCTGCTTGATTTGGAAGGTCATCTTGGGCCTGCGATAGGGGTGAGGGAGGAGGTGTGGAGGCAAGTGTAGCACTTCCTGCGGTTGCAGGGGGAGGTGTCGGGTGTGGTGGGGTTGGAGGGGAGTGTGGAGCAGACAAAGGAGCCGCGGAGAGAGTGGTCTCTCCGGAAGGGAGACAAGGGTGGGGATGGAAAAAAAGCTTGGGTGATGGGGTTGGTTTGTAGATGGCGGAAGTGTCGGAGGATGATGCGTTGTATCCGGAGGTTGGTGGGATGGTATGTGAGAACGAGGGGGATTCTCTGGCGGTGGTTGTGACAGGGGCAGGGTGTGAGGGATGAGGTGCGGGAAATGTGGGAGACGCGGTCAAGGGCGTTCTCGACCACTGCGGGGGGAAAGTTGCGGTCCTTGAAGAACGTGGACATCTGGGATGTGCGGGAGTGGAATGCCTCATCCTGGGAGCAGATGCGGCGGAGGCGAAGGAATTGGTACTAGGGGATGGAATTTTTGCAGGAGGCTGGGTGGGAGGAAGTGTATTCTAGGTAGCTGTGGGAGTCAGTGGGCTTGAAATGGGCATCAGTATCTAGCTGGTTACCTGAGATAGAGACTGAGAGGTCCAGGAAGGTGAGGGATGTGTTGGAGATGGCCCAGGTGAACTTGAGGTTTGGGTGGAAGGTGTTGGTGAAGTGGATGAACTGTTCGAGCTCCTCTGGGGAGCAAGGGGCAGTGCCGATACAGTCATCAATGTAACGGAGGAAGAGGTGGGGTTTGGGACCTGTGTAGGTGCGGAAGAGGGACTGTTCCACGTAACCTACAAAGAGGCAGGCATAGCTTGGGCCCATGCGGGTACCCATGACCACCCCCTTTGTCTGTAGGAAGTGGAAGGAATCGAAAGAGAAGTTGTTGAGGGTGAGGACAAGTTCGGCTAGGCAGATGAGGGTGTCGGTGGAGGGGGATTGGTTGGGCCTGCGGGACAGGAAGAAGCAGAGGCCCTTGAGGCCATCTGCATGAGGAATACAGGTGTATAGGGAGTGGACGTCCATGGTGAAAATGAGGTGTTGGGGGCCAGGGAATTGGAAGTCCTGGAGGAGGTGGAGGGCGTGGGTGGTGTCATTGACATCACTAGGGAGTTCCTGGACCAAAGGGTAGAAAATGGAGTCCAGATAGGTGGAGATGAGTTCACTGGGGCAGGAACACGCTGAGACAATGGGCCGACCAGGGCAGGCAGGTTTGTGGATTTTGGGAAGGAGATAGAAACGGGCCGTGCAGGGTTGGGGAACAATGAGGTTGAAGGCTGTGGGTGGGAGGTCCCCTGAGGCCACCTCATTCCGCCTCCTTGTCCTGTCCATCTTCCCTGGACTGACCTATCCCCTCCCTACCTCCTCTCTACCTATCTTCTTTTCTCTCCATCTTCGGTCCGCATCCCTCTCTCTCCCTATTTATTCCGGAACCCTCTCCCCATCCCCCTCTCTGATGAAGGGTCTAGGCCCGAAACATCAACTGTTGTGCTCCTGAGATGCTGCTTGGCCTGCTGTGTTCATCCAGCTTCACACTTTGTTATCTTGGATTCTCTGGCATCTGCAGTTCCCATTATCACTATTCCAGACCAGGGGTGTTTGGTTAGATATTGACAGACTATGAAATGATTGGGAAAGTATATTTTCAGTTGTGAGTATTCACACAGGCACACTTCAAAGTTCACAGAAAAGAAATGGGAGAAGCCAGTTGAGCTAAACTTAAAGTTTTGAGATAGAGGGGCAATTTCTCTAATTCAATGTCAGAAAATGGTCATGGGGAAAAGGTGAAAACTTTGTTTCATTGTGTGCCTTAAGATTTTTCTAAATTGTGTTCTATATTTAGATAGCTCGGTTATCTCAATTTTTTCCTTCTACATTATAAACTCCTGTTTTATTATTAAAAGAAAATCTATATTTTTTTGCTTATGTTTCAGCGAATGACTGCTATGATAAATTTTTATAAAGATATGATCTATCAAGCCAGTTTTCTTTCTATGATCTGACTTGTTCAGTATTACCATCAGCTGGGATCATAACAAGTGAAGGAAAGAGGGTCCTGAATGAATAGAGTGAATAGCATTGCATCAGATTGATCGATGAGCTGTAAATGCAGTAATGATAGAAATGACAGTGTTGATTAGAAGCGCTGAATTCAATACCAAATTTCACATGTGAGAAAAATAAAGGGACAGAAAGGAAAATTAAGAAAACCACTAGTTTTAAATTTGATGCTTTAGAGATTTCTAACGAATAATCCTGAGTGTCTGTTTCAGGACTCGCAGGGAGAAACGCTTCTGAAGGGAAGACCAACCTCAGGGGATCTCTCTCCCACTGCAACTCTCTTGCAATCTCTTCAGCCTTGAAACTGCTTGACCATGTCCTGAAGCAAACCAGGTACCACAGTCACATCACCTTCCACAGCACCTGCCTATGGAACTGGATCAACCCCATTGGACTACAGTCTACATTCAAGCCTTCCCAATTTGGCCCCAACCGTGACCACTTCTACACCCAGAGCATTCAGACCCTTCAGAAGCATTTCTCCCTGCAAGTCCTGAAATAGACACTCGCAGCCATGCGCCAGCACCTCCAGGCACTGCAATCCAGCCTGCCCCAGCTCAGAGCCTCCCTCTCCCAGACCTGCAAAGGACCTCTCCTGTTTTTTATCCTCCGCAGGATCCACAGACTGAATACCCAGTTCTACTCAGCTTTACTGGACTCCAAAAATCGTAAGTAATATGTCCATCATGGGCCTCCTGCAGTGCCACAAGGATGCCACCCGAAGGTTGCAGGAACAGCAACTCATATTCCGCTTGGGAACCCTGCAGCCCAATGGTATCAATGTGGACTTCACCAGCTTCAAAATCTCCCCTTCCCCCACCGCATCTCAAAACCAGCCCAGTTCGTCCCCTCCCCCCACTGCATCACACAATCAGCCCAGCTCTTCCCCTCCCCCCACTGCATCCCAAAACCAGCCCAGACTGTCTCTGCCTTCCTAACCTGTTCTTCCTCCCACCCATCCCTTCCTCCAATCTCAAGCCGCACCTCCATTTCCTACCTACTAACCTCATCCCGCCCCCTTGACCTGTGTGTCTTCCCTGGGCTGACCTATCCCCTCCCTACCTCCACCTATACTCTCCTCTCCACCTATCTTCTTTTCTCTCCATCTTCGGTCTGCCTCCCCCTCTCTCCCTATTTATTCCGGAACCCTCTCCCCATCCCCCTCTCTGATGAAGGGTCTAGGCCTGAAACCTCAGTTTATGTGCTCCTGAGATGCTGCTTGGCCTGCTGTGTTCATCCAGCCTCACACTTTGTTATCACACATTTAATAATGATGTTTTTAGCACCAGAGACTGAATGGCAGAAATTGACAGTTATCACATTATCAAATAGGTACAAGCACTTGTCATGAAAAGCTTACCATCCTGTGGTGCTTTAGGTTGTGTTAAACTGTGCAACTTACTGCGCCCTCAAACTGTTAGTTGAAGTTCATTGTGAATCAGACAGCAAAACGCCTTTTTCATAAAACCAATACTAAAGTAGTGCAGCTTGGACATCATCTTTTGGTCTTAACATTTAACTTAAGGAAGGTGAAGGAAAGTGAAGGAAATGTGAAGATCTTTCCTTCACCTGAAGTTAGTACCATTTAAACAGAAATATTAGCTTGTGTCGTTAAACCACAGATCAGACAGCATCAGAGGTACAGGAAAATCAACGTTTCAGCCAGAAACATTGACGTTAGTGCTCCTCTGATGCTGTCCGACCTGCTATGTTTATCCAATTTCATGTTTATTGACTCTGGCTTCCAGCATCTGCCGTCCTTATTGTCTCCAGGCTTGTGTTGTTAACGCTGCTGTTATATTGACTGAAAATCTGTGCAATTACCCTTTAGTACTAACAAGGTAACAAGCCATAACAGATTTAGGGATGTGTATCAAAACAAAATTAGTTAAAAACCTTGCAGCAAAGAACATATTACCAACCACATTAATGTGGTTGAATTTGCTCTTATTTTGTCGAAAGGAGAGGCAGATATCAAAAGAAAACAGAAAAGAGAGACAATAAACAACATTTTAAATTTGATAAAGGCAAACCTCAAAGGAGAATGGAATGACCTGAGCTTGACAACTGTATTGGACCATTAAGTGGTAAACCTGCAGCCAGGCTGGTTAGTTGTTATGATACAAATTTGTATGCTGCCAGAAAAAGACAAAGGCTCAAAGTGCAATGAAGCAATCGTGGTCAACAAATAAGGTAAGAAATGCTGTCAATATTAAATAAAAGGCTTACAGAAAAGGAGGGATGCAAATGTAATGGGCCAGTAGAGCTATAAAAGCAACAAGATACAAAGATGTTGCAAAGTTGCAAAAATGGCTATATTAACAAGTACAAAGGTTATGGAAACTGGTAAACAGGTGTAACCTAAGTAAACAATAGTGGTATTGAAATAGCAATTCTATTAAAGATAGACATAATTGAGCCTAAAATGGAATATAAATGAAGTGAGACTTGTTAAATAAATATTCTCATCTGTTTCAGAGGAAGAGGAAAAAATACCAATTGTACAAATAAAACTAGAAACAGATCAAAGAGAGGAGCCTGGTGGATCTAATTTAAGTGAAAAATAGTACTGGAGGAAGTAGAGGATTTAAGATTGACAAATCTTTATGGCCTGACAGTTTCCATCCTGAGTAGTAAAAAAAGGAAATTATAGATGCATAGGTCATAACTTTGAAACATTCTCTAGATTCAAAATTAGTGCTATGCAGAAATGTAAATATCACTCCATTATTTACAATAAGAGGGCTCTGTCCTAAATGGCTAACCTGGCATCCTGAATTCTAGAATCAGCAGCGAGGGGAAGTAACTTCTCACATCTGTATGAATCATAGAATGCCTATGGTGTGGAAATATGCCATTTGCCCCTTGGGTCCAAACCAACCCTCTGAAGAACCCCACTCTGACCCCATAATCCCTGTAACCCTGCATTTCCCATGGCTAACCCACTTAAGCCTGCACATCCCTGAACATCTATCCTGCCAAGTTGTCAAGCTTTTAAAAAATTTCACTGAGATCACCTCTCATTTTTCTAAACTTGAAGGAATATATGCCCCTGTCATCTCATATGATTGTCCTCACACCCAGGAATCAATATACACTAC
This sequence comes from Stegostoma tigrinum, assembly GCF_030684315.1. Taxonomy (NCBI): domain Eukaryota; kingdom Metazoa; phylum Chordata; class Chondrichthyes; order Orectolobiformes; family Stegostomatidae; genus Stegostoma; species Stegostoma tigrinum. The sequence goes on along the minus strand of NC_081355.1, from coordinate 87,921,895 downwards.
ATTCCCTGTAAAACAAATGGCCTTCCGTAAGTACGGAAGTGAAAGCTATGCGCAGTACTCCAGGCATAGTCTCACCAACAACTAATGTAATTGCAGCAAGACTCTCCACTTTTATTCTCTAACTCACTTGCAATGAACGTTAACATGTCATGTGCCTTCCTGACTGCTCGCTGTATCTGCTTGTTTGCAACCCCAAAGCCTTGAAAAGACTTCTGCCTTACTATAGTTCCTACCAAAGAGAATGATATCACACTTACCCATATTCTACTCCATTTGTCAGTTTTTCCCCAATCTTTTAACTGTGCAATATGCCTTCGCAATTTCCTTCAGTCTGCCTCGTAGCTTAGCTTTGTTTATTTTTTAATAGACTGTAGCTGCCATGGGTAAGGCCAACATTATTCAAATTGTCCTTAAAAAAGTTATCTTCTTTAAAAGCTAGATGTAGGTGTACCCCAGTACTGTTAAGAAGGGAGGTTTAGCATTTTCAGAAGCTATGAAGGGATTGGATTTATGTGATATATTTCCATGTCAGGCTGATGTGTGCTTTGGAGGGCAATTTGTAGGTGGTCATGTTCTCGTCCATCTGTTGCTCTTTCCTTCTAAGAATTAGAGCTCACCAGTTTTAGCGTCATCAAAGAAATCTTGATGTGTTTTTGCTTCGAATGTGATATGTACCACAGCACCAATGGTCCTAGGCTGAAGAAGTAAGTGATTAAGCTGGTGGATGGGGCAAATGTTAGTGGCAGTCAGTGAGCTGTGGCAGTCGGTTAGGTCAGCTGGTTAGAGCGTGGTGCTAATAATGTCAAAGCTATGGGTTCGATCCCCAAAATGACCAAATGAGTCAAATTCTAGCTATGAGTGGCATAGTTGTGGGCAGCATGGTGACTCAGTGGTTCGCACTGTTATCTCATAGCACCAGGGTTCTGGGTTTGATCCCATCCTTGGGTGAATGTCGGTGTGGAGTTTGCATGTTCTCTCCGTGTCTGCATGGGTTTCCTCTGGGTGCTCTGCTTTCCTCCCACAGTCCAACGATGTGCAGGTTAGGTGGATTGGCCATGCTCAATTGCCTGTAGTATTTCAGGAATGCTGAGATGAGGTGGGCTATGGGATTGGGTCTGGGTGGGATGCTCTGAGGGTCAGTGTGGACTTGTTGGGCCAAAAGGCCTGTTCCCACACTGTAGGGATTCTATGATTCTTAAGGGGGTAACTTTTTCCTGGATGGATTTGAAGGAGCAGCTTAATTCCTGGATGGAATTATGCACCTTGAATGTTGTTGAGTTACTGATCCAGGGAAGGGTACAGCATTCCAACACATTGCTGACATGCACTTAGTAAAGCAGGCTGTTGGGAGTCGGCAGGTAAAGTACTCGTTTCACAATTCCTAGCCTTTGATTTCTTTATCTAGCTAGTTCAGTTCTGCTTTTGGTTGATCAAGTGGCTAATGGTCTGGAAGCAGAGAATAGGGTTAATAAGATTATTTTCAGGGTACAGGCTGTCACTAGCGAAGTGTTGCAGTGGTCAGTGATAGGACCTTAGCTATTTCAAATTCTAAAAACAAATAGATAGCGGGGCAGCATCTGAGGTTCTGGAGCTGCATGCAATTCCTTAATACGTTATTTACAGCTGCTGTTTAGTACTGTTTACGGAAACATGGTATGTGGGCTGAATTTGTTTTTTTTTTGGCTGAGAGTTATATTGAGTTTCATGGAACCTTTCTGTCCATGAGGCCGAGCTAGACATTTTGACCATCTTATTCAACTTGCCTCATTAATTACCTACCCTGCTCTTACGGTGCCTACCGTCCCTGATTCTAGCCCCCATCTACCACCTGCTGATTGGAAAGACTTCACTAGTCACTGGGTATCTGCCAAAAGGCAAGCATCCCTGGTGCCCTTGTCATCTTTAAAAGGCTGCTATACACTCGGGCAAGCACTGGTATCCTGATGCTGCCCTACTCGGTGATTCTAAACGTGCCAGAGAAGGGATAAATGGTTGTGCATTTCTCCTACAGGGGCTCTGAGATCTAGTGGATGGGGTGATCCAAAGGGGGGCTGGCAGAGGAAGTCATGCAATCTGACTCCAACTGCTTGGCCTGTGGTTGTCACCTGGGCAGTGCCATCTCTAGGGTATGGATGAATGTCAGCAATAAACAAGCTCAATGATCTTCTCCTCACCATCAGGGTAAGCACTGTACTCCTCTTCCTGCTACCTCATACTCACTCTATCTTTGCTATTGTACCCACCTCTCAGCAAGGTCCATGCTCCGCACATCACCATCATCCCTCATTTGCACTTGTTCTTGCCCCTCCCCCACACTGTTGAACCTACTTGGCCTATGCACTACCTCCTCACTTGCTCGAGACACTTCATCATCTTTTGCCTCCCTGCTCCAGGGCTAAGAGCTGTGGTAGCTCCGTTCAGCTCACTCAATCCCTCCTGTTCCGCCATTAACAGGAGCAGCCACGCCAGAGTAGGACAGAAAGCACCAGGATGGGTGGAGGGGTTCCCAACATTTGTCTCTTCACCCACTAAGGAGAGAAAACCCTGGTCCTTGCAGGAGAACAAAGTGTGAAGCTGGATGAACACAGCAGGCCAAGCAGCATCTCAGGAGCACAACAGTTGATGTTTCGGGCCTAGACCCTTCATCAGAGAGGGGGATGGGGAGAGGATTCTGGAATAAATAGGGAGAGAGGGGGAGGCAGACTGAAGATGGAGAGAAAAGAAGATAGGTGGAGAGGAGAGTATCGGTGGGGAGGTAGGGAGGGGATAGGTCAGTCCAGGGAAGACGGACAGGTCGGGGAGGCGGGATGAGATTAGTAGGTAGAAAATGGAGGTGTGGCTTGAGGTGGGAGGAAGGGATAGGTGAGAGGAAGAACAGGTTAGGGAGGCGGGGACAGCTAACCTAATTCCACCTATCTTCTTTTCTCTCCATCTTCGGTCCGCCTCCCCCTCTCTCCCTATTTATTCTAGAACCCTCTCCCCTCCCACTGTCTGATGAAGGGTCTAGGCCCGAAACGTCAGCTTTTGTGCTCCTGAGATGCTGCTTGGTGGTTGAGGAAGAAACGTTTCAGGTCACCTTCATGGCTTGCTGGTTATCTGTGCAAAATCCTACCCTCCATCACACCAGAGATTGGTCCTCAAGGTGATAGCGTTGTGTGGGGAAATGTAGAGGTGACAAAGAGATAGGGCGATGCCAGGAGACACTCAGCCAGAGGAGAAACGATGCTCAAAGCCCTCAGTAGTCTCCTCTTTCTGTCAAATCTTAAGGTATGAAAGTATTGACTGGCAGTTCACAATACACTGAAGGCGGGAAAGGACTCATCTCTTTGCAGACCGAGGTTTTACACAGCTTTCCAGGTTTTTGACCTGCTTGCCCAGCTTCTCCAATATTTCCAAAACCGCTGTCCCCTTTTCTGCCAATGTAAAACCTGACATCTTCCTGAGAGTGATTTGTTCATTCTCCTCCTATGAATTGTGTTCATTCCTGTTTTTTTATCTCCATCTACTTTCTTGTTGACTCTCTATATATGTGCATTAAACATCTTCACTCTCCTGCAACTCTTGCCTGTTGTTCTCCTTTGTATCTGATTGCAGCCTCCTGTTAATGGAAAATATCACTTGCATTTAAACAGCTCACAGTGACAAGTTCACGTAACCAGTTCAAATTTTTGAGATATCTCGCCTTTCCAGGCCTACTTTGATACTTCTGCCTCAGTATGGATTCAGGTTATGTTCTGAGGGATTGCCACCATTTGAAATTCTGCATTGTGAGTGACAGAGAAAAACTAGTCCCTTACTAAAGGAAGAAAAAGTGCTGCTTCATGATGTCCTGGATGGATTTTATACCTCAGAAGGAACTGACTGGTCAGTTGCATCAATGGATATGGCACAACATTGTATGAAAATTGGTTGTTGTGTTTCCCTACATTATAATTGCAATTAAACTAATGAATACACACATCATTGATGGTAAGAGCTTTTCTTGCTGATGATATTAATGCACGTTATTTCATTAATAAGCCCTTCACTGTTGGATTGCCACACCACAAACTCTTGTTGCACAAGTGTCAATGGATAAGAATATCAAGGCCAGAGTACTGCAAAATATTTTTTGCAGCTTAATTAAATGACGGCATTATCACACAAAATTAATTTTCTGAGAGTTGTGATTCATGCAGACAGTGGGGAAGGGAATTATTATGGTCGAGAAGTTCTCATTTCATTCAGTTCAATGGTAGCAGATGGAGTCTGCACCATTCATTATACAGCCAAGAGCAGCTGTTCAACAAGTTTTACACCTCCTACAGAGTGATTAACTTACTTGAGACATCACAAAATAAAAAGGGGTGGGGTTACAATTCATTGTCTCTTATACTTAACATGTACGCACATCCAACTGCAATTATTCCAGCCACGATGCCTCATTGTTTATATCCAAGTCATCTTCCTTTGAAGGTGTCCAACCCAGAAAGAATGAGTTCAGAGCATGAAAGATATTCGTGCATTTTAATTCAAAGCAATGTAGCAATAGTCCTCTCAATGGATTCACCACCAGGTGCTTTTCACCGCTGAACAGTCTTGCTAGGCTTATTGAAGAGAACATACTTCATCATAGACAGAGTGCCTCTGGTTAAGGGTGGCTCGCTTCAATTCAAGTTTGATGGGTTCACGGCAGAATGATAAGTTCAGTGTGTGATAGGCAGTCTGTGCTGCCTGCAGGACAGCTTAGAAACTGGGGTGATGAGACACTTGGAGACTTGTGTAATTAATAAATGTGAAGGACATGAACTTAGAGCTGACTTAGGCATGTCATCATTCTCTCCTAGCCCTTCCATTTCCTCCTCACTCGCTTCACCTGATATCCTGCTTTTAAACTTTGGGATATCAGTAGCTGTTTTCCTTCAGAGGTGTTCGGTACAATGTGTTGTGCTGCACAAAAATGGTTTTATTTGGTCTAGTCAGCCCTCACTTTAGGATTAATCCAGATAGTTAAAAAAAAGTGTCTCAACACCCTCCCAAAACAATGTTAGCAAAATAAACTGAAAAATGTAAGCCTAGCATCTGAGAAACAGGATTTATGTTTTGGATCGTGACTTTTCTTCAGAAGACCTGTTGAGTATTTTGCTATCTCTGAGTATTTCCAGTAATCTGTGTTTGTATGGTGAACTTTTCAACATCCAAAGTCTTACATTTTCACCGTGTTTGCAATGTGGTTACTTTGCAAATAAATCAAGTTTTTAACATAAGAGAATTATCCAGTAAGTTTATTTAAACAGAAGAGTAGAGGAAGTGTTCTTAACAAAATAAAAATTCAAGTTAACAGCTATATATATTTCAATCTAACAGATGATTAAAATTAAGCAACTTCTCGTTTAGAGGAATGGGCTGTGGTACTCTGGAGAAGATGAAGATGAGATGCTGGGAAAATGTTAAGTGGCAGCACACCTCTATTTTCAGCTTTACTAATGCCTGCCATAACTTCCCTTGGTCGATGTGACATTATACATCCCTTTAGGAATGTTGCATGATTATGCCTTATTTCAAGATGAAGCCATAGTAAGTTGTTTCTTAAAAATAATGTCTTATTTCCCTCAGCAGACACAGAATATTGTTTAGACGCACAATGAGACCAAGGATATAATGTGCTGGCAGTGAATGAAATAATAATATGGAAGTTTCTGTCATTATCAAAGAGCTTCAACCAAGTGCAGGTCTTAATTTGAGCTGACGCTGACACTGAAGATGTCCTCAGCATTGCACTGTTGCTGCTCTCGCTGTGAAACCAATCAATGATAAGGTCAATATGCCATTGCATGCAATGGGTGGCTGTACAGATTATATCAGAATTAAGCAAGAGACTGATGAAGAAAAAGCTATGCCTGTGGAGGTAGTAACAGCACTTAATACCTAGTTTAGTTCTGTGAAGAAGTAATGTTGCCAAGTGGGCTAAATTAGAATACCCAGCAGCAAGGGTCAAATACCGTTATTTTTATCAATAATCTATACAGAGTGGCATAGAACTCTGAGTACTGTAGCTTGAATGAAGACTTAATTAGGGGCAGAATTGTTGCTAGAGTCTTATGTGAAGCACTGCTTGATCAGTTAAAGTGAAAAGATGACTTGACATTAACAAAAGCAATTCAACTGTGCAGGCCAGCTGAGGCTAGGAAGCGAAACTGAATGGTGATTCAGGGTGACAGTGAGAGTATCCCAAAATGACTGACCCAGTGGAGTATATGAAGTTTAAAAGCAGAAAGGTGGCCATGTTAAAAATAGGTTGGGGGGTGGGGATGCATTGCGGGAAGATCATGCATTACCCATCCAGCCGTTATTAGCTTGGTGGGAGAAAACACAGGCATAAGAATTTTAAACAAGGGCTGTCACTTCCAACCTGTGCGCTGCAGTGAGAAGCTGGCACTAAAAAAACAGAAAGAGAAAACTTTGAAAGGTGGCAAGATCTATGCAATCGAAAATATCAATAATATTGCAATATATTTCCTCAAAGATGACCCCAGGGATTCAGTGGAAGCTGCAGGAGTATTGATATCCCTGCAAAGGGAAGCAAAAGATGCTTTAAGTTTTGTGCAAATGTTGCAGTTTCAGGTCTCACTAATGCTGAATTGTGGTGGGACAAAAATTCTCTTCATCTGCGACACATGGGCTGGGAGGTGTAGAGCTCAAGATCGTAAGACAACTGAATAGAGCCCTTCAGTGTAGAGAAATAATTCATTGAAATAAATGATATTGTGCTAAGTCAGAGCTTTTCACTATTAAGCAGGAAAACCTGCACTAGATTACACCTGATGTTCAGAATAGAGTAACTGGAAAGCTGAGAAGATTAACATAAAAACAGAAGCACTGAATTACCATAGCTGTTTCCAGGAGGAGGAAAGCTGCAGTCAGCTATATATATCCTGAAACAAAGCTAGCCTGTTTACATCCAGAAAAATTCTGTATTCATTCTTGTTTAAAATAAAGAAGGAAATCAAATTTCCTTTGAAGCAAGGTTTTCTTTCACCTTTGAAAGAATGAACAGATTGATATTCGAACATGTTCCCAGTACCAAAAGGCAATATTTTCAGTTGCCTCCTCCATGCCCTACCATGTTGAGAATTCCTGATACTTTAGCTCATTAGTACTCAGAGCTAACCACCGCCAATGCTTGCAGGTGTAACTTTTACTGGACTCGGAACTGTACTCTTTCAAAAACTGGTAACCTTCTGCTCTATCCATCTTCGATCCGCCTCCCCCTCTCTCCCTATTTATTTCAGAACCCTCTCCCCATCCCCCTTTTCCGAAGAAGGGTCTAGGCCTGAAATGTCAAAAAAGCTTTTGTGCTCCTGAGATGCTGTTTGGCCTGCTGTGTTCATCCAGCTCCACACTTTGTTATCTTGGATTCTCCAGCATCTGCAGTTCCCATTATCACTGGTCGAAGGTGTAGATCAGTTCACTACATTCTTTGGTGGAGAATGAACAGGTATACAGTGATACAACCATCGGCTGCTACATCAAAATGGGAGGGTAGTTAAAGGCAGAAAACCTCACAATCTTTAAAAGTACTTGGTTGAGCACTTCAAGTGTCATAATATTTAAGGCTATGTGCCTGGTGTGGCAAAGTGGGACTACTGTAGGTGGTAGTAAAGACAGTTCAGAGGCTGATGGACTGTATGATTCTATGTACTGGTGAAAACTTTACAGCTTATGTTCTTAGTATCTATTTCACAACAAAGATGGACCACTACCTTTAGTGACACTCTTAAATTCTGAGGAGTTGGCAAAAAAAAATCATGAGGCTGAGATGGTGAAATTTGATGCAAATGCAGGGTATTTTATAGGAAACCAACAGGTAGTGGTTCTTCCGCACCTACACAGGCCCCAAACCCCACCTCTTCCTCCGTTACATTGATGACTGTATCGGCGCCGCCTCTTGCTCCCCAGAGGAGCTCGAGCAGTTCATCCACTTCACCAACACCTTCCACCCCAATCTCAAGTTCACCTGGGCCATCTCCAACACATCCCTCACCTTCCTGGACCTCTCTGCCTCCGTCTCAGGCAACCAGCTAGAAACGGATGTCTACTTCAAGCCCACCGACTCCCACAGCTACCTAGAATACACCTCCCCCCACCCACCCTCCTGCAAAAATTCCATCCCCTATTCCCAATTCCTCCGCCTCCGCCGCATCTGCTCCCAGGATGAGGCATTCCACTCCCGCACATCCCAGATGTCCGCATTCTTCAAGGACCGCAACCTCACCCCACCCGGCAGAGGTCGAGAACGCCCTTGACTGTGTCTCCCGCATTTCCCGCAACACATCCCTCACACCCCGCCCCCGCAATAACTGCCCTGAGAGAATCCCCCTCGTCCTCACATACCACCCCACCAACCTCCGGATAGAACGTATCATCCTCCGACACTTCCGCCACCTGCAATCTGACCCCACCACCCAAGACATTTTTTCCATCCCCACACTTGTCTGCCTTCCAGAGAGACCACTCTCTCCGTGACTCCCTTGTTCGCTCCACACTCCCCTCCAACACCACCACACCCGGCACCTTCCTCTGCAACAGCAGGAAATGCTACACTTGCCCCCACACCTCCTCCCTCACCCCCATCCCAGGCCCCAAGATGACTTTCCATATGAAGCAGATGTTCACCTGCACATCTGTCAATGTAGTATACTGTATCCACTGTACCCAATGTGGCTTCCTCTACACTGGGGAAACCAAGCGGAGGCTTGGGGACCGCTTTGCAGAACACCCCCGCTTGGTTCACAATAAACAACTACACCTCCCAGTCGCGAACCATTTTAATTCCCCCCCCCCCATTCCTCAGACAACATGTCCATCATGGGCCCCCTGCAGTGCCACAATGATGCCACCCGAAGGTTGCAGGAACAGCAACTCATATTCCGCTTGGGAACCCTGCAGCCCAATGGTATCAATGTGGACTTCACCAGCTTCAAAATCTCCCCTTCCCCCACTGCATCACTAAACCAGCCCAGCTCGTCCCCGCCTCCCTAACCTGTTCTTCCTCTCACCTATCCCCTCTCCCACCTCAAGCCGCACCTCCATTTCCCACCTACCAACCTCATCCGGCCTCCTTGACCTGTCCATCCTGCCCGGACTGACCTATCTCCTCCCCACCTCCCCACCTAATACTCTCCTCTCCACCTATCTTCTCTTCTATCCATCTTCGGTCCACCTCCCCCCCTCTCCCTATTTATTTCAGAACCGTCTCCCCATCCCCCTCTCTGATGAAGGGTCTAGGCCTGAAACCTCAGCTTTTGTGCTCCTGAGATGCTGCTTGGCCTGCTGTGTTCATCCAGCTCCACACTTTGTTATCTTGGATTCTCCAGCATCTGCAGTTCCCATTATCTCTGAGGTAGTGGCAGTTGCCTTCTTCCAACTCCCTGGCAAAGTCTGGACAGGGAAATGCAAGGGTGGAAATCTTTACATCAATAACAAACACATCTCTACAATTACTGAATTACATGAGAAATCTGGTGCAGGAATGTGTACTGCATCAAAGGATAGCCAATATACATCTGACCCAATCCCATTCTCAGATTGTACTATTAACTCTTGGGGAAATCCTACGACCCAGCGGAAGCTACAAAGGTACAGACATGCTAGTACAGGGAAATGAGAAATGCTTTAAGTTGCACACAAGTATGAACAGCGTGGATACCCAGTATAGTTTAATTTTTTACTCATTTATTATGAGAGATTTTGTTATTCTGAGAGCCTTGAGCCTCAATATGCTCCAACAGAAGTGTGAAAGGCATCTGGGAATCACAAAATGTTGAGCAAGAACAAGATATTCTGTTCTCTTTGGAAAAGATAACATCCAGCTGTACTACTTGTGCTATTCATCATTAGGAGAGAAGAGAGCCATTGATTGCATTTGTCTTTCTCAAGATCATGAAAACACTTTGGAAAGGAATTCTCTAAACTCAAAGTTAAACTGTCGTTGCTCATTGTTGACGACGAAAAGTTAAATTGATCACAGCTTGCGAACAAGTGCTTTATAATATACTCTGGATTTTTTTGTAGTACCAACTGAACATGATACTCTCAAACTAACAGTGAAGTTGAAATGACACTGTGTATGATGAAAACACTGCTGAAGAACAGCCATGTCACTCAACTTGCACTTCAGAGCTCTAATGCAACTCTGCACCAAAATGGTTTAACTCCATGCGAAATCTTTGCAGGAAGAAGACTGAAAACTCAAATCTATACTCTCCCACATGCAGTCATACTGTTGGCACAAGATAATGTTTTGGAAAAAGTGAGGGAGAAAGAAGATAAATACCATTCCAGTCAGGCATGGAACTGCATCAAATATCATGAAATACACAACTTTTCAGACCTCCAAACCAGGCTAGCCAGTTCAGATTTGCACCAAAATCATCACGAATAAGTGTTGGTACAGACACTACATTAATGGACCTTCATCATTCAAACCAAAACTAAATAGATTGGATTAGATTAGATTCTCTACAGTGTGGAAACAGGCCATTCGGCCCAACAAGTCCACACCGCCCCTTGAAGCATCCTACACAGACCGATTCCCCTATAGCCCACACACCCCTGAACACTATGGGCAATTTAGCATGGCCAATCCACCTAGCCTGCACATCTTTGGACTGTGGGATGAAACCGCAGCACCCGAAGGAAATCCACGCAGACACAGGGAGAATGTGTAAACTCCACGCAGATAGTCGCCCAAGGCTGGAATTGAACCCGGGTCCCCAGTGCTGTGAGGCTGCAGTGCTAACCACTGAGCGATGTGCCCTGGTTTCCATACACAGAAGACATCTTCTAAGCAATTGAAGCAGTCATTAACAAACTCGAACTGACCAGAAATATTGCATCCCTTGAGAGATTCAGAAGGTGACTTGATATCTGAACTGAAGTCAGCACTCAATTTTCTTTCTGACTTCCACATGGAGAATGTGAATTCAGTGAAGTGGAGAACACATTTGGGTCGACTAGTGAAACCATTACAGTTGTTATCCTCATCGGAAAGAAATTGAAGTCATAAACGTAGGGTGTGGAATATGATTTGAGGGTTGAATCAGAAAAGTGTGGAAGGATGTGGCATAATGGAATAAGTCTGGCTGAGTGATATGCTACTAAGATGTGATATCAGTTGGCTTGGCATAAGTAAAGTGGCTTATAGGCTTACTCCAGCAATTCTAATCTCCAACAAAATTTAGAACTGCGGACGCTGGAAATCAGAAATGAAAACAAAACTTGTGGGAGAAGCTCAGCAGGTCTATCAGTATTGGTGGAAAAAAAACAAGTTTGTGTTTTGAGGCCAGTGACCCTTCTTCAGAATTCTAATCTTCAACTCAGCAAACTCTTCATTGATACTACCTTCAATGTTACTTTTAAAAATTCCCTTTCAAAACTCCATCTCTCTCTCCTCTCCTGTTCTCACTTTCCATATGATTGCTGACAACAACAACGGATGTGATGCACTTTTTAAAAATTTTCATGAAAAATTAGAATTTGCTTGTTGTTTTAGTCCCTGAGGAAAACAATTTCCATTCAGCATACCAACTAACAATTGTGTTAGTGGCTATTAATAAACTTTGGAAAATACAGAGACATTAAAAGGGCTTTGAATTTCCAAACACTTGCTCTACTGTAGTGTGCCACATCAATCTCACATCGGCACTGGCTGAAGGGCGTGCACTGTCAATATCCACCATACAGGGAATCACAAGCATTGAGAACAAAATTGACTACAACTACACCCAGGCTGGGCAGGGAGGGAATGCAGGAACAGTGAAGTGGCATCGGTTTTTGAACATAGAACATAGAACAGTACAGCACAGTACAGGCCCTTCAGCCCACAATGTTGTGCTGATCTATTATCCTGCTTTAAGATCAAACTAGCCTGCATACCATTCATTTTACATCATCCATGTGCCTATGTAAGAATCGCTTAGGAGATATTGGGAACTGTAGATGCTGGAGAATCTGAGATAACAAGCTGTAGAGCTGGATGAACACAGCAGGCCAAGCAGCATCAGGGGAGCAGGAAGGCTGATGTTTTGGCCTAGACCTGAAATGTCAGCCTTCCTGATCCTCTGATGCTGCTTGGCCTGCTGTGTTCATCCAGCTCTACACCTTGTTATCCAAGAGTCGCTTAATTGTCCCTAATGTATCTGACACTACTACCGCTGCTGACAGCGTGTTCCACACGCCCACCTCTCTATGTAAAGAATCTACCTCTGACATCTCCCATCTACCTTCCTCCAATCACCCTAAAATTATGCTCCCTTGTGATAGCTATTTCTGCCCTGGGAAAAAAGTCTTTGGCTATCCACTATATCAGGTCACTTCTCATCCTTCTTTGGTCCAATGACCAAAGCAATAGCTCCCTCAACCTTTCCTCTTTTTGAGGTTGGCAGAAGGAGATCAGTGGCTGTTGCTGGCCTGGCAAGTCACCCAGCTTGAACTTGGATGGAAAAGGGACAGCACCTTGTTCAAAGTTCTCTATTACTCTCTGGGCACCCGTAAGCCTCAAAGACCTCCTCAGACCCCAGACACCACCACCTCCCCACCTCATGGTTTTCTCTCACCTTCATTCCTCACTGTGAGAAGCCCTACATCTGTTTTATATGGAATGGTTTTGAAGGGGTTAATGTTCATGTTACATTGGTCTCCGCCCATGCTACTGATGTCACTCATGGTCAGTGGGTGGAGACTGGGAGTTCTCACTGAGCTTTTGGGGGGTAGCAGATGTATCTGTACTAGTGCCATAGGGCCGTTGAGTAATTACACCAAATTAAATCTTATTATGTAAAAAGGGTGCCTCTTCCAGAGTGGTGTATCCTCTACCATTAATCTAGACAGGTCCAAGACAAAGCAGAGACAAAGGAGGATTGCTGGCAGCAAACTACCTCTGACAAGCCTTACTTGTCACCACACCCTGGTAAAGGTGTCAAATATCACAAGGTGCAGACAGGTACTGGGACACAGTGGCCCTTATTGTCCAGAAGGTGCTGCAGTGCAGTGAGATATGTGACAGTCTGCTACCATGGACTAATTGGTGGCTGTTTTGGAGACTCAGATCCAGCACACTCAGCTGCTGCTGGAGAGGCAGACACACTTGGACTACATCACCCTCAGCCTTTTGTCATCAGGACCAGAGGCCTGTGGACAAGGAGACCAGGAACCTGGCATGCACTCTCAGTGCCCCTTTCTTGGAAGGAGACAGGGCAGTGCCGGGGGCATCTGACCACAGGAGGAACCACGCAGAGGCTCCTCATTTAAGTTCATCAATTGAAAGGAGGGTAGCAAGGATGATCCAGGCCTATGCAGCACCATGAAATATAGTGCCAGTTCAGGGACAGCAGGAAGACCTCCAGGGTAATTTCACCTTTCCCTCCACCCCATTTCATTGCCCTTTCAACCTGTCAGCTTTTTCACAAAATAATTACTGTTCAGTAGTCCAGCAGATAAGAGAATTTATGGGATTAAGAAGGTGCAAATTATAAAAATGTGAACAGTCAGAAATTAAAGCTGCAGTTTGTAACTTTAATAAAACTATGGCTACTGTAGAATTCATTCCAAGCTCCATTCCCCAACAACGAGCAATTCATCACCAATACCAGAGGAAGTGGTAGAGGTGAGCACAATTATAATATTTAAAATACATTTGGACAGGTACATGGATATGTGTGAGTGATAATGGGAACTGCAGATGCTGTAGAATCCAAGATAACAAAGTGTGGAGCTGGATGAACACAGCAGGCCAAGCAGCAGCTCAGGAGCACAATAGGTTTAGAGGGATATGGGATAAAAGCAGGCAAAGACTGGTATAGTTTGGGAAACCTGGTTGGCATGGACATGTCAGACTGAAGAGTCTATTTCTGTGCTGTCTGATTCTACATCTATTGAAAGCAATTCAACTAATTATCTGGTTGCAACTTTTACTGCTACATGTTGTACTCCTCTTTCTCTCAGATCTTCTTCTAGGAATGGTAATGTCTTCTTGTATGTCTCAATTAATCTGATTCCTTCCTCAGTAATGGGAGTTTCTTCTGTATGTGTGTGCAGAGTCTGTAAGGGCTTATTACACTCACGCTGCAATGCATGTTGTTTGTTAGATATACAGGTGTGATTTTATTGGTTTCCTCTTGTCTCTGCCCTTCTGCTAGAGTTTATGCAGCTTCAGGGATTCTGCTGCCTTCTGCCAGATGTACTATGTCCCTCTAAAGTACTTCTCATGATCCACATGAAAAGCTGACAATAAAAGGTAGGTTAAAAAACAGATGAGTCAAGGTACCATGAAGTATGATCCTTTAGGTGTTCTTGGCCTCAACTCTTCTCAAAAATAACGCATCCTATAAAACAAAAACACCTTTAAATGGAACATATCACATCCAGCCTGGTCGATTCATGGTTTTTGGAATGCAATCGTGATAAGTTATATCAAATCATCTAACACTGACAATGGGCATTTGGGCATTGAAGACTGACTTGCTAACTTAGCCAAATATAACTGGAAAATAAATGATCTCTTATTGTGCTTTGACAACTCGATATTAGGCATTTACAGTAAATTGTGAGAAAGCAAACTTTGTTTCACGTTCTTCATCAGAATGAAACTTATCATTGTCAATGTAAGTAAATGATTGTAAAGATGCTGTTTTGGCATCATTATTATGGGTTGATTTCTCTACTTTAGAAAGACTGAGCATGTTGAATTATTTAATTCAAGCCTGTGAAAATTGCTTAAAAAATGAAATGATACTTGCTTTTTAGTTGTTAAAAAAAAGGGGTTGTTCAGGATGCCGCAAAATACATCACTGAAAATGTCTAAAGTGGTAACATTGTAATATAGGGAAATATAGCTGCCAATTTATACGCAGGAGACTCCCACAAAAGACAGTTCAGACTTACTGGCTGAATCCATGGCTGCCAATGATGGAAGGATTAATGTATGGGGCACCAAGGAATCCTTAAGAGGAGGATTGGAAGCGTGTATGGTAATCAAACTCTTTATTGCTTTGGGGAATGAAGGATTAGGAAGGGTCAAATGTTCTGGTATTTCGAACAATGGCTGTAAAGGTCCTGCCAAAATTTCCCAGACTTTAAAAGACCAATCCAACATGCAAGTCAACTGCAGAATAAAAAGGGTTGGGTTCTGACATATTGACCAAAACTGGAAGAAACAATCAAGCAGATTATAGCCACATGTTGGCACAAGGCTATGTGATGTGACTTCATTGAAACTAACCAGACTGAGAAGCTTGTGGGGGAATTATGATTGACTGTACCTCCATTAAATCCTTTAGAAGGTCTATTCTAGACAAATGTAAAGAACATGCCATTGATGCAATGCATGAAGAAAAATGCAAGGTTGCAGCACTTGTAGCTGGTCAGCAACATCTTCAGATGCCTGAGCCTGGAAAAATTATCACAGCCATTCATAGAGATAATAGGAACTGCAGATGCTGGAGAATGCGAGATAACAAAGTGTGGGGCTGGATGAACACAGCAGGCCAAGCAGCATCTTAGGAGCACAAAAGCTGAACCTTGCAGTTGAGCTGTTTTCTGTGACATGGTTTCTTTTGTCAATCACCACTACCAGTGTGAGATAATCCGACTGCTGCACTGGAAATGAACTCATGTAACATATTGCAATAAAGTCACAAATTTGCACATTATCTGGGCTCTATGCTGACCGATTTTACTGCGCATTACTTGGACCTAACTGACTGAAGGAACATACTACATTGTCTCCATCAAAGAGATGGAGACTGAAGGTGAGGCAGATGCCTTCCTACAAAATATCACATGTCTTGATGTCACGTAACTGTTTTAAAGGTACACTACCTCTCTGGATGGAATCTATTCAATGAAACAACATCCCACCCCCCTTTTCCCTTTAAGGAATAGGAGCTTTTCTCCCGATAAAACGTAAAAGGATGTGTGCAGTCACATTACAGCCTGTCACATGTACGAGCATACATGAGCCTTGTCATAGATGTGTGGCTATTAGCTGCAGGATATCTTCAACATCCAAAGTGTCATCCTCTGTAAAGGGTGGGTAATGAAATACAGTTCAGATATGTTGCCTATGTGATTAAGATGGATCTAAAAATTGATCACGTGTAAATTCTGCCTCAGGTCTGTAAGCTATGACATTGAGATACTTGTTGGGCTTCATTCACAACGATACAAGCCATGCATGAAAGTTTGGAAGCATCCCTAACATTGTTGCTTGGTTGACTTTTCTTCATATCCTGCTGTGGAGTTTTATGCTACATTTTGGGTTTCTCTGGGCAGTAGGTCTTAGCCTGTTGTTCCCCGGTAGAACTTACCTTGCATGTATTACACAATGCTGGGCCCTGACTTGGTAGGTGAGATGAACCACGCCTCATACAAGATTTGGATGTTCCACTGAACCTATTAATGGCTGTGATAACAAAGTGTGAAGCTGGATGAACACAGCAGGCCCAGCAGCATCTCAGGAGCACAAAAGCTGACGTTTTGGACTGAGACCCTTCATCAGAAAAGGGGGATAGGGAGAGGATTCTGAAATAAATAGGGAGAGAAGGGGAGGCGGACCAAAGATGGATAGAGGAGAAGATAGGTGGAGAGGAGAGTATAGGTGGGGATGTAGGGAGGGGATGGGTCAGTCCGGGGAGGATGGACAGGCCAAGGGGGCGGGATGAGATTAGTAGGTAGGAAATGGAGTTGTGGCTTGAGGTGGGAGGAGGGGATAGGTGAGAGGAAGGACAGGTTAGGGAGGCGGGGACGAGCTGGGCTGGCTTTGAGACTTGATAGGCAGTAATGTGACTGTATACATTCTTTTCCATGTTATCAGGAAAAAAGCTCCTATTCCTTAAAGGGAAAAGAGGGGTGGGATGTTGTTTTATTGAATAGATTCCATCCAGAGAGGTAGTGTACCTTTAAAACAGTTACATGACATCAAGACATGTGACATTTTGTAGGAAGGCATCTGCCTCACCTTCAGTCTCCATCTCCCTGATGGAGACAATGTAGTATGTTCCTTCAGTCAGTTAGGTCCAAGTAATGCGCAGTAAAATCGGTCAGCATAGAGCCCAGATAATGTGCAAATCTGTGACTTTATTGCAATATGTTACATGAGTTCATTTCCAGTGCAGCAGTCGGATTATCTCACACTGGTAGTGGTGATTGACAAAAGAAACCATGTCACAGAAAACAGCTCAACTGCAAGGTTCATTCACGTAATTAAGATGGCCAACCCATCTCCTGGGAATGGGTTGGCTGCCCACCCCTAATCTTGCCTGAGTAAACCCTGACTTCAATGACTCAGAGATAACAAAGTGTGGAGCTGAACGAACACAGCAGGCCAGGCAGCATCAGAAGAGCAGGAAGGCTGACACTGCCTGTCCTGCTGTGTTCCTCCAGCTCCGCACTTTGTTATCTCTGATTCCAGCATCTGCAGTTCTTGCTATCTCTTCAATGACTCAGACCCAGTTCCCCAACATGCTCAACTACTCCTATGTGCGAGCACCCAAACTCAAACCCAGATATTCACACAGAGGTTGAAAGGTTTCAATAATGGAACCATAAACCAAAGTAACCAATGATTTTAACAAATGACATACCAAACTGAAGTACTTACCATGAGATTTCACTGTGTCCACCATAATCAAAATGTGAGTTAGCAGATAACAGGCGAGCTAAATAACATTTTAAATCTAACAGCGTTCCACCAGACAAGGCCAGAAGTACCTGCATCATTCCCATAGACATGCACAGTTCCAATGTTCTCCTACATGGCTTCTGGCATATGGGCTCTCTCACTTACCCACTAAATCAATTACTCCCTCAATATTTACTGCCAGTCTTCTGAGCTCCCCAGAGATGATCATTGACACACTCTTGCAGTACCTGCTTAGCAAAATTAATGGCATTTTAAATGACACAGATTCCTCAGAGGCTGCTAATCTATCTATCTATCTTCTTTAATAAACCTTATTAAGTGCGTTGGTTGGCACTGACAAAATTGAAGCAGTAGCAATAAAATTTTTCAATTCGCAATCCTTGCTCTAACTTTGCCTTCAGCTTTCCACCCTTTTTAACTACGTTGGACACAAAGTAAAGGTGCCTTTAACATCGTTTTCTCTTTTGCATTCACCTTCATTCTTTCCAGCATAACTTCATTGTCTGTCTTCTCTGTTGCTGACTTCACATTCTTTAAACCACTTTTCTGTTTGTGCTGTTTCCAGGTCAAGGAGCACCAATCACATGGGCCTATGTTACTAATTCTCCAAGAAAATCATAATTGGTCCCTTTACAATTGATGAAAACTCTTCAAAGTTCTTTTCAAACACTGGCTAAGAACAATTACAGATTCTACAACATTTTGATGAAAATTACAAATTTTACTTTACTGTTTCCTGGTCAAAGATCATCACAGCTGGAAGAACAAGGGCAGCAGGAACAGGGGAATAACACCTCTGGATTCTTCTCCAGCTCACATGCAAATCTATTTGGATTGACCTTCATTGTCCCTGGGTTAATATTCTTGCACTCCCTACTAACACCGTCGTGGGTATACCTACAACACATAGGCAGCAGCAATTCAAGAAGAACAGGACCAACGTGTTCTCAAAGACAACTAGCAACGGATAATAAATTCTGGTCTTATGAGAGATAGTAATTTCCGAAAAATTAATTTATTTTAAGACAGTAGCCAGAAGTCGCAAAAACACGACTCTCTGAGCTTGTGGTTTCTCTTTGCTAGCACTAACTAATTTTCAGCCTGTCTCTGGGTTCCCCAACCAATCAAGGTGACTGGGTATGTTCATATGACCCAAACAGCAATGAAAGATCTTGATTTCAATGGAACCCAGCTGGCATCTCAGGGACAACACAGTTTGCAGGAGAAGTGGCCTGGCAAGGGAAGGCAGGTAAATCCCCAAAAAGCACTGAGTTCATGGGCATGTCCCTGGAAGTGATGATCAAGCTGTGAGGTTATGCAGAGAGCTCCCGTTAGCTGAGGATGGCAAGAAGTCAGCCAGACTTACCAAGTGGTTGTCACTATAAACTGCTGAGATGATGAACTATAGAAGCACAGTGGAGCTCAGGACCTTGATCCAGAGCTGGGTAAGGTTCAGTTCCCTTGTTTGATTGTTTCATTTTTCAGAAAAAGCTAGAAACTAATCGTTATTTGAACCTATATTCCTGGGTACTCCATTTAATGATATTTTGCAGTCATGTGCCAAATAACAATCTACCTGCACGTGGAAAGATGCAGGAAATACAGTTGTTGAAGCTGCAGTAT
Source organism: Stegostoma tigrinum (assembly GCF_030684315.1). Taxonomy (NCBI): domain Eukaryota; kingdom Metazoa; phylum Chordata; class Chondrichthyes; order Orectolobiformes; family Stegostomatidae; genus Stegostoma; species Stegostoma tigrinum. The sequence continues at coordinate 87,902,592 of NC_081355.1, read as the reverse complement.
TTTGACTCTCTATAGGAGCCAAAAACATAACAGGCATCATGAGGTGTTGCAATTCTTAGCTGGCAACGATCACTGCCTTGTTCCTTGAGCATCCTCCTGTGCTCCTTTACCATGTCTTGCTGTCACACACATTCCTTTGTCTCCAGCCTTCATTGCAAATCTCTACTCGACAGAACAGCCACAATCTATTGCCCATTCAGTTGTTTATTCTCCACCCTTAAGCAACCATTTTACTCCTCTCCTTCCTCACTCTCTGCCGTTCTGCAGTGCAGAAGAAAATACCATGATACTGGAGACGGAGAACTAGGAGAGGAGCTGTGACCATGACCACCGTTGTATAAAGGAGGAGGAAGCCCTGTAACTGGGCAGGGTGGCTTCAGGGCAGGCAGTTGGCAATGAAGAGGGGAAGGTGGCTTGGAGAGCTTGTGCAGAGTTAGATATTGCTGGACATTTAGCTGTCAATCAAAATAAGCCAATGTCAGCCCCAGCACTGCTTAAACTGGGAACCTAGTTTCAGCTATTTGCTGTACCTAAGTCACGTGTACAGGTACACTGCCAGAACTGGTGCACCGGATGAGCAAGGAGCCCACGGTATCCTGAGAAAAGGAGCAGCACTCCGAGGATACACCATCACAGGAGTTCCGTATATCCTTCACCCGTACAAATGCACACAACTTATCCTACAGGAAACAGGCCCTGCAGCAGCAGCAGTGGGAAACTTGTGTGCATCAAAATTCGCTTAGGAGGTGCATTAAGGAGTCCAGGGCCTGCAAGAATGAATGATGTCTCGGGTAATGGTACTGATGAGCATCCCCTTTGAAGGAGGGCTAACTGATGGCGAGTTGGATACAGCAGGCCCACACCTATGGCTGACACACCTTTGCTGCCAGTTGACCTCGCCCCCTGAACCCACTTACACCTGCAGCTAAGTGTTCTCCCCTTCCTGGTTGACAGAGACGTGCAGGTGGAGGGTGCTGATGGAAGGGGAGGTAGCACTCCATGGGCCTTGTGTATGATTCCTCTGTCATGGCCATACACACTTTGTGATGCCCAAAGATCATATCTTTGGTGGGGCCCTTCATGGAGCAGAGTAATTGATGTCCATGTAAGGGTCCTTTCCAAACACTGGGGCCACTCACCCAGGGGCAGCAGAGGGAGTCACCATGCTCGAAGCTCAAAGAGCTGTCGACCTTGTTTGTAGGCTTCCGGGGTTGTGGAGTGGAAGCCCTTCATACAAAGGCATTCAGGGCCTGGTTTATAGACATGTAACAGGAAGAGGGGACCTACTGAGAACTAAACTGCTATCCTTCCTTCCAACTGCCCTTTCCAGCCCACCAGCCAATGACTCTCTCCCAAAGAGTCCATTCTCCCCTCGCTCACCTACGGCCTGGGTCTTCTGCTGGTTTATGCTCTGTGGGTGGGGACATTACAGGCAGGTTGCCTGCACTGGACATTGCTAACAACAAGGAGCAGTTGGGATTTTTTTTTGGGTAAGAGGAATGCCATTCCTAAGAAGGATCTTCTTTACCTTATAATTGGTTTCCTGTCAGATCACAGGTTGCTCAAAGGTCATCCCCCTGGAATACTAGGAGAGGGCAGGATCCCACAGAGATCCAACATCCTGTATCACAACTTCCCTAATCCACTACCCTGGAAGCTGTCTCCAACTAACTGGGAAAATGCTGCCTCAGATATTTCAATGGCATTTACCTGCACTGTTATATTTCTTGCTTGTTGTGCCTCTGAATCTAACCAGGGTGAAAACAATCAATGAAACCTAATGATTATGATAATTTTTGCAATATTGGCAGGAGCCAACATGACATTTGGATTGCTGCTGAACAATTTAATCCAGGCAATCAATCACACAATGTTCCCTTTGATCTCAGCCCTAAACTTTTTTTCTCCTGGCCAGGCACTAGATGGTGCTGCACCATGTCATAAAATTAAAACAATTTAGACAAGTCTAAAGGATTACATATCAGGCACTTGGCAACTTTATTCAGGCAATCACTCTAGCGTGTTCCTATATAAGTAATGCTGCTCTCATGAATTAAAGCTGTCATTCTACTTCCTTTGCTCACAATTTAACACGCTTCCAATTGCAGACACATTTCTTTGCTGACACTATCATTTATTAAAGCACAATTGTTGCTGAATGTGTTTTGGTAGAAAAATCCACTGTACTTTACAATGTCATTGCAGTTTGACAACATTGTAATGCAACAGAGAATGTTAAACCCAAGTACCAGTGATCCAGCTACAGCTATTTTTCACAGTCACTTAAAATTGTTTGAACTGGATCACATAAGGAAAGTTCAAATCACTCAGGTTTGTTTTGTACCCTCGTAAGTTTTCTAATTTCTGCTCTTGAATTCAGTAATTCAAGCTGACATACAGCCGCAGTGGCAGCACTGGCTTTTTGATGTCTCACATGATTGAGGTGTGGAGTCAGCAGAAAAATGAAGAAGTACTGTCTTATTCTACGCCTGTAACCAACACTTTACTGGCAACCAGCAGCAAACTTAAACAAAATTGTACCATGAACCAAATCTGACAAGAAATATCCAAACATCAGACAACTCTGTCTGAAATAAAAAAAACTGAAAGAACTGCAGATGCTGTGAATCAGGAACAAAAGGCTCTGAGGAAGGGTCACTGGATGCAAATCGTTAATTCTGTTTTTACCTTCACAGATGCTGCCAGACCTGCTGAGCTTTTCCAGCAACTTCTGTTTTTGTTAACTCTGTCTGAAAGATTGGTGGAAACAGAGTTTAGCAGAACAGATGAATTGAGCATAGGAGCAAAGAGGTCCTTCTGAAGCTGTACAGGGCCCTGGTGAGATGGCACCTGGAGTATTTTGTGCAGTTTTGATCTCCATATTTGAGGAAGGATATTGTTGCTATTGAGGGAGTGTAGGTTCACAAGGTTAATTCCCGGAATGGCGGGACTATCATATGTTGAAAGATTGGAGCGACTGGGCTTGTATATACTTGAGTTTAGAAGGATGAGAGGGGATCTGATTGAGACATACAAGATAATTAAGGGATTGGACACTCTGGAGGCAGGCAGCATGTTTCCGCTGATGGGTGAGTCCAGAACCAGAGGACGCAGTTTAAAAATAAGGGGTAGGCCATTTAGAACAGAGTTGAGGAAACATTTCTTCACCCAGAGAGTGGTGGATATATGAAATGCTCTGCCCCAAAAGGCAGTGGAGGCCAACTCTCTGGATACTTTCAAGAAAGAGATGGATAGAGCTCTTGAAGATGATGGAATCAAGGGTTATGGGGATAAGGCAGGAACAGGATACTGATTGTGGATGATCAGCCACTGATCAACCTTCCAAATGAGGCGGTCAGTTTTTGCTGTATTTTAGCTTGTGAATGTCAAGAGAGAAATTGCTTTTGATTTCTTAAAGATCAAAGTGGATAAATGAAACAGATCATTTGCTGCAAATGCTCAAACAGCAAGGGCATGAATTCATGGACACTCACTTTTCTCTGATCATGAATTTTTTTAATGGTTCTGCTCTCTGTTCAGTCCAGGGCCTCGGGCTCTTGTGAATTGCTTTCCCCTTCACCCTCAGCGATTTCAGTCATGAGGTTCCCTCTCTGAAGCTCCTCCCACAAGCTTTTCTTTCTCTCTGCCAATAAGCATGGTAATAAAATCTATCCATCTGACTGACTTATACCTGCCTCTCTCAAAGCAGATAAAAAAAATTTTCCATCTTATAGGTTCGATTATATGTAAGTTAAAGTCCTTGTTAATGGTCCATTTTACCTTCAATTTTGATATTTTTGGTCTAATTAAGTTCAAATGTGCCGTTTTTCAAATAAAGACAGACATGTTTATTGATTATACTGAATAACAAACTTAAAACATAACTTTTCCTGAATTTCTACTGGGAATTTTTCTAATAAACCACACTAAGGGTTAAAATGGGCCATTTGTGCTGCTTACTACTTGGAATTCAGTTGGAGTTAAGGCAGGAGATTACGCGAATGCCTGAGGAAATTCAGAATCATTTATATTAGATAAATATGAGGCACAACTTTCTTAATAACATGGCCTAAGCTAAAATGAGATTCTGAATTTTCATCCATGATTGACATATTGTGATGTATTTGATTTCAGAAGCAGACAGGCCAACTACAATAAATTGGCAGTTGACCAAACTGTTTAAATAACTATTACATTCATAGATGACAATTATGCTCCTGTTATTGCTTTTATACAGCTTAAATAGATAATTCTGTATTAAAGATGTATTACAATTGATTGTAATGAGTTGCAGAGATCCTAAATTTGCCAATTCTGCTGGGAGGCATTCCTGAAGGTTGAGTCTTTTGATGTTTTCACCATATGACCTTTGATCATGTGACACTATATCAAATTAGGTTAGATCACATGACATCTAATCACATGATATCTAAAAATGTTATTAAGATTTTCATGTGAGTCTTGGGACCCAACAGTTCAGAATCTTCATTCATGATTTCACAGCAGAGGCTGTTCCATCAAGCAGGAGCCTACTCTGAACAGTGATGTCCATGTCGATGAATACATGATGAAAAAAATACTCACAGGATATTATAAACTTCCCATCAAAACGTGTAGAAATTTGACAGAACTCATTAACAATACATCGAAGGTAAGGAAGATCCAGCCTTTTATACAGCATTTCATCAAACTCTCAGGATCTCATGAAGTACTTTTGTGAAAAGAATAATTTTTTGAAGTGTGATAATTGTTGGAAGTGGACCCCTTGGTCAAACTGTTCCATGCCAACCAGATATCCTAAACTGATCTAGTCCCATTGGCTGACATTTGGACCATATCTGCTAAATCCTTCCTATTCATGTACCCATCCAGATGCCTTTTAAATGTTGTAACTGTACCTGCATCCACCTCCCTGTGGAAGCTCATTCCATACATGCACCACCCTCTGCATGAAAAAAGTTGCCCCTTAAGTCCCTTTTAAATCTTTCCTCTCTCACCTTAAACGTATCCCCTCTAGTTTTGGACTCCCATACCCTAGGGAAAAGACTTTGTCTATTTACCCTATTCATGCCCCTCATGATTTTACAAACCTCTATAAGGTCACACCCTTCCACCCTTCAGGCAAAATAGCCCTAGCCTATTCAGCCTCTCCCTATAGCTCAAATGCTCCAACCCTGGCAACATCCTTATAAATCTTTTCTGAACAATTCAAGTTTCACCAACATCCTTCCTATTCCAGGGAGACCAGAATTGCACACAGTATTACAAAAGTGGCCTAACCAATGACATCTCAACTCCTGTACTCAATGCATCGACCAGTGAAGGAAAGTGTGCCAAATGCCACCTTCACCATCCTGTCTACCTGTGACTCCAATTTCAAGGAACTATGTATCTGCACCCCTAGTTAGACAGCAGTCCCCAGGACCCTACCATGATTATATAATTCCTGCTTGGATTATCCCTTACCAAAATGCAACACCTCACATTTATGTAAATTAAACTCCATCTGCCACTCCTTGACCCATTGGCCTATATGATCAAAGTCAGATGTACTCTGAGGTAACTTTCCTTGCTGTCCACTACACCTCCAGTTTTGGTATCATCTGCAAACTTAGTAACAATACTTCATATATCATGGTGGCCAGCTTGAACATAGCAAACCCCTGTAGTCGAAATAGCAATTTTGAAGTAATCTATTCTTGTGAGTGAAGGTTAATCAGCCTTGTTGAATAGAACTTTATACAGTGCATGGTAAACAAAGACATTTACCCTGGCTGCCTACACACCCAAGCTCCAGATCCATGTGATCTGATGTCACTATGATTTAGCTCCTTTCACACATGCTCAGTATCCTTCCCCTTTCTTTATCTTTCACTTGCACCCCTTCCAGTTCTTTAATGGTATCCCTTTTTAACATAGAAATTAGGAGCGAGAATAGACCATTCAGCTCTTCATGCCTACTTGGCCATTCAATGTGAACATAGCTGATCCTCTATCACAATGGCATGTTCCTGCTCTCTCCTCTTTTGACCTGGAATATTTAACACTCTTACTCCATTCTCCACTCTCTGTCCATCTCACTACCCATCCAAACAAGTCTCTTTTGATTGAGGAACTAATCTCCAACAATATTTTTGGTTCTTTTAGAGAACATGTTGGACATCTGTGCTCTCTGGTCACTTCATTGTGCAGCTCACATGCTGGTGGAGTGAAACAACAGCTTTGAATGATGACTAGCCTTTAGACTGCGACCCATACAAAGACTTGAAAGTAGCAGCAGTGAAGATGAATCAAGTAAAAACTGATGCATAAGAGAAGGTTCTGGGACTTGGATGATCATTCCTCTTGAGGCGAAAGATGCAAAAGTGGAATTCCCACCTACCATTCCATCTGATTTGTTCTTGGATGTAGGGATGACTATAATGGACACAAAGAAGAATGTAAGACATTCAAAGAAAACTGCTGGAGGGAAAGACATGAAAACTTCTCCACTAATTCTAGGCCAGGAGTTTTTCTGTGATGTGAGGCTGCTGAAGTATGAACAGGGACATCTCAGGGACGCCATGAGAAAGTAAGACAGTACCATAATAGACAACAGAATATACTGCCAAAGCAGGGTCGTTTGGAAACTCTTGTATGATATTCCAATTCTTAACCCATCTTGGAAGGATAACTTCCTTCGACAGGTAAACTTTGTGTTTGTTTCCTAGCTTTCTGATAGGTTTCTCTCACAGTCAATAGCTGCCATCTATGCATACATGTTGAATATTAATAGGACACTGTTTGGGCTTTAAGGACCTCTTTCTGGCTGGATAATGTCTTATTGTCTATTTGATATTACTGCACTTCTTTATGGGCCTTTGTTGAAGATTGCAGTTTTTCCATAATATGTCAAACTTACATTGATGTTCTCTAAGTGTAGTTGCAGAGATTGCTGCATAAATTAACTCCTACCTATGTAAGTGTGAGACTCTCTGCCCTTCCAGAAGCTTCTTCGGTCTTGAATTTGGTTTGAAGCTCTGAGATCTCTTCCTCAGATGGATGAAGAGCTCTTGCTAACTCCTTTGACCAAGTTAGGAGTGGTGAATTGGTTTATCTCCCTCTCCACCACTATTACAAAATTTTTTGACTATAAGAAGGGAGTTGATGTATCAGACTATTTAAAATCTAGAATTGAATTATCCAAATGTTGAACTGTAGCAGAATTCACTTTGCTCACATATACTTGGCATTGAGATGTATTTTTGGATTAGTCATGGCTGGTTGAATTCACTTTCCTGCTGTCTGTGGTTCAAATTTCAAATTCTCTTTTTTATGAACCCTCCACTTTTTCCCATTCAATTTACAACTCAAAGTTTTCTGGGAGGAATTCTAGAGCGACAGTCATGGAATTATAGAGTCATAGTGATCTAAGCATGGAAGAAAGATCCTTTAGCCCATTGAGTCTGCACTGGTCAGAAACAAGTACCTGACTAGTCAAACCCAATGTCCAACAGAGTGCCATCAGCCCTCCATAAAATGACATCACAGGTATCCATCTAAATGCTACTTTAATGTAATGAATGCTTCTACCTCTGCCATCCTGCAGGAAATGAGCTCTAGTTTTCCATCACCCTCGTCTGAAAAAAACATTTTTCTTCACCTCTCCCCTAAACTTCTTATCCCTTACTATAAACCCATTTCTGTGGGCCTTTCACCCTGAGGAAATGCTCTTTCCTGTCTACCTTATCTATGCTTCTTATAATTTTATATATCTCAATCTTATCTGATCCTTAATCTCCCCCACTCTAAGGAAAATAATCCCAGTCTATCCAATTTCTCTTCATGACTAAAACTCTCTGGCCCAGGCAATCTTCCAGGGGAAAACAAGGGGAAGATGTTGCTGTTGGGGCAGGCTGTCTTTCTGACTCTGTTCAAATCCATTTGCAATACTGGATTTGTTGCACTTTTTGTTTGATTTATTTATTATTGTTGCATGTACCAAGATAGAGTGAGAAGTATTGTTTTGCATGCTAACCAGACAAATCATGCCTTACATAACTACTTCAGGGTACTAGAATAGAATGCAGAATGTAGTATTACACCTACAGAGAAGGTGCAGAGAAAGATCAACTCTAATATGAGAGACCTGACCATAATTCTGATAGCAGCAGAGAAGAAGCTGTTCTTCAATCTGTTGGCTTGAGTTCTCAAACTTTTGTACCTACTGCCCGTTGGAACCGAGGTGGCACCGATATTTTGGGTCATGTGCCATCCCTCTAATATTATAGACCCAGTCACTCAAGTTATGCAGCTTGTGTTCTTTGCCTGTGTAATACTTTCCTTTGCATATAATCACAATTGCTTTGCAACGTGTTTTTTCCAACATGTCCAAGTTTTGGATATACTATGCATTATATTCTAATTTAACCTTGCTGATAACATATCATCACACACCTTACAATTCTTGATGTCTCAGATTCTGCAATCACTTTACCGTCTGTAGAGGTTTCTGCAGTTTTATTTGCTTTCATTATTGATTGAACTAGTGAAAGGTTACTTTCTTGCTTCACAGCAGTGAAAGCTGTCGGCTTTGGGAGAAATTTACTCATTTAATTGTTGTTGCTGTTGCTGCTCCTCCTGGGCAAGATACATGATGTAAGTAGATAACTTTATTACTTCTTTATCTTCTTCAAGAAGGGATCTTTTGTAATTGAAAGAGACTGTTGAGCTTTAAGGAGCTGTGTCCTCTGAAGCATAAGTACTGCAAAATCTAAAAGTATTGAATTTAAATAGATGAATGACTCGTATGCTTATTCCTTCTCTGTATCTATGTTTTGAACAAACAGACCACTGGACAGAATGCCCATTTGGTGGCTGGCTGTTACCTTCTATGGGTCCTCCCTTCTCTACAGTTTCTAGTTTCTATTTTGACAGAAATGTAGGATCAGTCCTTCCTTTCTGTAATGATTGAAATGAAAAATATCAAAAGCTATACAGCAGCTGAATTAAATAGGAAATTGTTTATAGTTAGGAATTACACACAAGGTCTCCACAAGATCATTTCCACTGTAGCAAAGTATAACGTGCATCTGGTCCCTTCCCAAACTCCAAAGTCTGATGGAGGATGGTGTAAGGATTCCTGGCCTCAACCATAGTGCATCGTCTAAAAGGACGATGTATTTTCTCAAGTGTCTGCAATTCAACACTTTTTTCCGTGACATTTACTTTCATATTTGCATGACAAAAATTCTATACCATCAAGGCAGACAATTTATTGCTGTAGACCAGTCATGTCTCACAAGAAGTGTTCATCCTACCCCTTTGTATCTCCTACGACTGGGCCAGCTGTAGACTCTGGAGCTTTGTGTTTAATTTTTGGTGCTGCCACTGTAATGTTCCTGTTATCTTTCGCTCTGCATCCACGAATGTCTACAAAACTGGTATGCATGAGGTTCTATCAATGCTATTCCTTCATAGTTTGAAATATGCATAATTGCTTTGTGTGCTTCCCATCAGTGTATGTTTTGAGTGTTTGCTTCTTCCCTATCTTTGTACGTACTTTTTGTTCCTGTCATATTTTTATTTACTGTGGCCAACTGATTTCATCTTTTTGTGTACTGCACACTCCACCATGCTTTATTCAGCTTCTACAAAGACGTTCCCCTACCATGGTTCAGTACCTAGGTGTTTTCTTTAGTCTCTTGTGGGACGTAATCATTACTGGCTGGTCAGCATTTATTGCCCATCCCTAGTTGCCCTTGAGAAGGTGATGGTGAACTGCCATCTTGAACCTCTGCAGTCCAATCGCTGTGGGTTGACCCACAGTCTCCCTAGGGAGGGATTTCCAGGATTTTGACCCAGCAACAGTGATGGAACAGTGATATATTTTCAAGTCAATATGTTGAGTAGCTCGGAGGGGAGCTTGAAGGTGGTGGTGTTCCCAAGTACCTGCTGCCCTTGTCTTTCTAAATGGCAGTGGTCATGGGCTTGAAAGGTGCTGACTGAGGATCCTTGGTGAATTTCTGCAGTGCATCTTGTAGATGATACTACTGAGCATCGGTGGTGGAGAGAGTGAATGCTTATGGATATAATGCCAATCAAGCGGGCTGCTTTGTCTTGGATGGTGTCAAGCTTCTTTAGTGTTGTTGGAGCTGCACTCATCCAGGCAACTGGAGAGTATTCCATCACACTCCTGGCTTGTGCCTTGTAGATGGTGGACAATCTCTGAGGAATCAGGAAGTGAGTCACTTGCCACAGTATTCTATCTTCTGACCTGCTCTTGGAGCCATTGTGTTTATGTGGCAAGTCCTGTTGAGTTTCTGGTCAATGGCAACTCCAAGGATGTTGATAGTGGTGGTAATACCATTACATGTTAAGGGGCAGTGGTTCCATTGAGCCTTGTTGGTGAAGGTCATTGACTGGTACTTGTGTAGCACAGATGTCACTTGCCATTTGTCAGCCTGGATATTGCCCAGACCTTGTTGCATTTGAACATGAACTTCAGTATCGGAGCAGTTGCAAACGGTGCAACCATCGGTGAACATCCCCACTTCTGACCTTATGATGGAGGGAAGGTCATTGATGAAGCAGCTGAAGATAGTCAGGCTGAGGACACAACACTAAGGAATTGCTGCAGAGATGTCCTGGAGCTGAGATGACTGATCTCCAACAACCACGTCCATCTTCCTATGTGCCAGGCATGACTCCAAACACCAGAGAGTGCACCTTCCGATATCCATTGATTCCAGTTTGGCTTGTGCTTTTTGATGTCACACTCGGTTGAAAGCACCCTTGATGTCAAGGTCTGTCACTTTCACCTCACCTTGAATTCAGCTCTTTTGTCCATGTTTGATCCAAGGCTGTAATGAGGTCAGGAGCTGAGTGGCCCTGGTGGAACCCAAACTGGGTGCCACTGAGCTGGTTACTGCTTGATAGCACAGTTGACGACACCTTCCATCACTTTACTGATGGCAGAAGGAGTGGTAAATGGCTGGTTTGGATTTGTGCTGCTTTTGGTATAAAGGATATAGCTGGGTAATTTTCCACATTATCAGGTAGACACCAGTGTTATAACTGCACTGGTAGAGCTTGGTCAGGGGAGCAGCAAGTTCTGGAGCACACGTCTTCAGTATTTTTACCAGGATATCGTCAGGGCCCATAGCTTTTGAAGTACCCAGTGTCTCCAACTATATCTTGATTTCACGTGCAATGAATCAAATTGGCTGGAGACTAGTATCTGTAATGTTTGGGACCACCAGAGGAGGCTGAAGTGGATCATCCACTCTGCACTTCTGGCTAAAGATTGCTGCCAATGCTTCAGCTTTATGACTTGGTCCCAGAGGCGAGTTCCCAGCAACTCCACAGTGTTTGTCTGTCTAAAGGGAATTTGAAAGGTGAAAACAAATCACTTTTGAGGAGTGGGTCAACTCTATAAAAATTCCATGCACCTGTAATACATGTCTCTGAATACACAAACTAGAAGCAGGAGTAGACCATTTGGCTCCTTAAGCCTGCTTCACCATTCAATAAGATCATGGCTGATCTGTCTGTGTTTCGAATTCCATATTCCCACCTGACCCCAAGTAACCTTTGATTACTTTGCCTGACAGGAATCTACCTCACTCTGCTCAGAAAGTATTCTCAGACCCCACCTCCACTGCCTTCTCTTGCACAAAGTTCCAAAGTTTCACAATCTCTGAGGCCAACAAAAGCCCATCTTGGTCCTAAAAAGGTAAATCCTAATTTTAAACAAATGTAACTATTGGTTTTGGTGTTGATTATGGAAAGAACTTTACTTATGGTTTTTTTTAGCTTTTTATCTGAATGGACACACACAGTATTGGCAACAGCAATAATGCAGCACTTCCTCTGTACTGCAGTAAAGTGTCAGTTGAGATTATGAACTGAATTTCTGGATTGAAGCATAACTCCAGGACCTTTCTGACTCGGCAGAAGCTTGCCAAATGAGCCTAGGTGCCAGTAATCATTACAGTGGTAACATTTGAGTGAGTTACTTATTGATTTGCTTTAATGCAACATTAAATAGTCTGGCAATAGTATTTCTATAACTCAACAAATTATGGAGATATTCCATGTATGCTTGAGAATACCTATTACGTATCGGACAGAAGCTTGACAAAACTATTTGGTGCGGGGGCAGTGAGACAATTTTCAGCCACTTTATCAGTTAACAATGAAAATGCCAAGGATGGGATGATTTACATAATGAGGTGAGACCTGCAGAACACAAATGATAACTCCACAGCAGTGGCAAATCTCAATGGATCAAACCCTGCTTGAAATGGCAGAAAAAGTGCAATGAGATGAATTCTGAGCAGAGGCTTATGTTCACAAACCTCGTCTATCTCTGGAGAGGAAATGTCAGTCCTAAACAAGGCCAACCTGCAATGGGGCAGCATGGTGGCTCAGCGGTTAGCACTGCTGTCTCATAATGCCAGGGACACAGGTTCAATTCTACCCTCGGGTGACTGTCTGTGAGAGTTTCCTCTGGATGTGCTGGCGTCCTCCTACAGTCCAAAGATGTGCAAGTTAGGGGGTGGATTGCCCATGCTAAGTTACCCATAGTGTTCAGGGATATGTAGGTTGAGTACATTGGCTGTGGAGGATTACAGGAATGGGGCAGGAGAATGGGTCTGGGTGGGATGCTCTTCCAAGGGTCAGTATTGACTTGTTGGGTTGAATAGCCTGTTTCCACACTGTAGGGACTTGGATTCTAATTCTAATTGAAGCTCTGAGCAACTTGAAATATGTGAAGGTTGAACATTTAGCTTTCAGTGGGACAATGTCCAGTCAGCAATAGCTGCCAATCAAATGGAATGGGGGAATGCTAATTTTAATACATAGCTTTATAATTAATATCTATTTAAAACATACATTCACCAACTTAACAAAGATGACTTCCTCACATGAGACCAGACTTAACAATAACCTTCCACTTTTCTTGCCCTGGCAAAATCCTGAAACTCCCTCCCTAACAACATTGTGGGTCCACACACCTAACAGGGGGCTTGTAAAATCCAATCCTGTAAATTATTTGATGACTAAGTCAAGAGTCAAGGGGACTAATGAAAATGGCCTGCAGCTTTTATGTTCTTTTTAAGCCGAGTTCAGTTCTGAGTGTGTGCTTGAGCACAAATCCTGGACAAGAATTGTAACGGAGAAATATGAGAGGAGTGGGAGGATGAAGCACCTTTGTTCCCCTGGAGCTTAATTACATTGTTTTGAATCGACTGGAGAAAAACTGAGCAAAGGTGTTAATTCTGCTTCAATTACAGTCCTCATTCTGATTTATGCAAATTATGTCTTCAGAACTTGAAAAGAGGCAATGGAATAACATTACCTGGTAAGATGTGATGTGCATTCTTTGCTACTTTATCAGCTTTCAACAAGATGCTTCCAAGCTGTTTACATTGTGATACCTGTTCTAGCTATTGACTATTTATTTTTACTTTTACCTTCCCAACTTTATCTCTTCCAATCCTCTGAACTGCTGTTTAAAAAAACAAAAGAACAGTGGATGCTGGAAATCAGAAACAAACCAGAAAGTGCTAAGAAAATTCAAAAGGCCTGGCAGCATCTATGGAGAGAAATTAGATTCAGTGACCCTTCTTCACAATTGATGGTGGCTAGGAAAGAGATAACACAGCGTGGAGCTGGAGGAACACAGCAGGCCAAGCAGCATCAAAGGAGCCGGAAAGTTGGTGTTTCAAGTCAGGATTCTTCTTCAGAAATGGGGAGGGGGAAGGGAGCTCAGAAATAAATAGAGGGGAGGGGCTGGGGAATGTCGGTGGGATGGTGATAGGTGAGTACAGGAAGGAGTGGTGGGGATTGGTCAGTGAGGTGGGAGGGATAAATAGGTGGGAGAGATGATGGACAGGTTGTGTCTGGTCACAGGTGGGGATGAGGGGGAGGGTTGGTCATGGGATGAGGTTGGGGGGTGAGGAGATTTTGAAACTGATAAAATCCACATTTAGGCCATTAGGCTGCAGACTCCCAAGGTGGAATATTGTGTTGTCATTGTGATACTGGAGGATGGATGTGTCAACCAGGGAGTGGGAGGGGGAGTTAAAATGGTTGGCAACCAGAAGGTGTTGTTGTTTGTCATTTATAAGGTGCCGATGCTCTATGAAATGGTTTCCGAGCCTCTGCTTGGTCTCACCAAAGTAGAGGAACAGCGGATACAGTAGATGAAGTTGACGGATGTGCAAGTGAACCCCTGTCTGATGTGAAAGATTTGTTCTGGGCCTTGAATGGAGGTGAGGGGGGAGGTGTAGGTGCAGGTGTAGCACTTCCTGCAGTTGCGGGGAACGGTGCCAGGTTCAGTGGGGCTAGTTGGGAGTGTGGAACAGATGAGGGAGTTGTAGAGAGCATGGTCCCTGCGAAAGGCAGATGGGGTGGGGAGGGAAATATCTCCTTGGAAAAGAGAACAGCCCCTTTTCCACTGTTACACTGGCACTATCCTTCACCTCCTCCTCCACTATATTGATGACTGTATCAGCACTGCCTCGAGCTCCCACAAGGCGCTTGAACAGTTCATCAACTTTACTAACACCTTTCACCCCAACCTTAAGTTCACTTGGAACATCTCTGATATCTCCTTCTCCTTTCTGGGCCTTTCTGGCTCCATCTCTGGTAACCACCTCAACACTGATATCTATTTCAAGCCCACCGACTCCCACAGCTTACTAGACTACACTTCCTCTCACCCACCTTCCTGTAAGAATGCGATTCCCTACTCCCAGTTCCTCTGCCTCCGCTGCATCTGATCCCAAGATGGGGCGTTCCACTCCTGAACAACCCAGGTGTCCTCCTGTTTCAAGGACCGTAACTTACTCTCTCCGGTGATCGAAAATACCCTCAATTGCATCTCTTCCATTTCTGCTTTCACAACACCCCACCCCCCCAACTCAACAAAAATAAAGTCTTGCTATCTCTGAGTGGCTAGGAAAGAGTTTTTTTGTGTGCAGAGGATAGGATTGTGGGAGGGGTTTAGGAGTAAATGATAGATGGAGGTAGAGCCCAAAGAACTGTTGGATAGACAAAGATGTGGGTAGTGGTCAGCTGAGGAAATGGGTGTTATTAGTGGCTAAGAATGGTTTGTGTGTAATAGCAGGCCATGTGAGAATAAGGCCTGGTGTGTGGGGAGTGGGGAAAGGACATGGGAGAAGGTGCTTCAAACTCTACAATTGTTGACCTCATGATTGAGTCCAGAAGTTTTGAAAGCCAGTAAAGTATGGCTAAAAAATGACAGAGAGAAATTTGAGTATGAATGAAGACTAACAAGAAATATAACAACATCCTATAAACCTTCTACAGATATATTAAAAGGAAAAGAGTAGCTGAAGTGAATATTTGTCACTTATGGGATGAAACTGGAGAGTTATTAATGAACAACAAGGAAATAGTTGGGGTTTGAGCAAATGTTCTGCATCTATTTTCACAGTGAAAGATACAAAACACATCCTATGTATGTTTAAAAAAAATCAAGAGGGCAAAAAGAAGGAAGGATTTAAAACAATTATGATTACTGGAGAAAAAGTGATGGGGTCCTATAAGAAGTGGTGCCAGAGTGTGTGGATGCATTATTTGTAATTTACCGAAACTGCCCAGATTCTGGAAAGGACAAAGGGGATGGGAGAATTGTAAATATAATGAGTCAGGAAAGGAGAGAACATAAAGAAAACTATTGGTCAGTTAGTCTGAGATCTGCCAATGGGAAAATGCCACTAGATCCTACTGGCCTGGTCTGAGGTTGGCACCTGGGTCAGTGCTAGATCACCCAAAGCCAGTGTCTTAGGAAGAAGGCCAATGGTCTTCTGTGTCGGACCAATGGATGCGCAGCAATCTTCTCTGAGACCAGACACTCACTCATAATGAGGAAAGGTCCTGATTGTGAGACCACAAGCAACAGACGTTTTTCAATTACATGGGATTTGGGCATTGCTGTTATTGCCTGTCCTTGGTTGCCTTGAGAAGGTGGTGAACTGTCTTCTTGAACTGCTACACAGCACATGCTGTAGGTAGACCCACAATGACACGAGGAGGGAATCCTGACTGACTTGCCAAGGCCTTGCATTGATAGGAGACGCTGCTCTTGGCTTGATTGCAGACTACTCCCCTTAGAGTTTGAGGCTTAGCCATTTGGTATGAGCATGTGCAGTGTATTTGGCTTGCATGTGCCTGGCATATGGTGCAGATGTGAAATTGATGTCACTTGGTGCTGGACTGCAACATGTACGTGCCCTTAACTGATGACTACTGGCAAACAATACAAGCTGCTGGGCTTTGTGTTCACAGTATAATGCAAGGTAAGACGGAAGGACTTGTGATCCTGTTAGTTCTGGCTAATGGACATAAAGGCAAGGCAGGGAAGCTGTGAGCAAATGGTGTATGTGCAGAATGTACAATTGCTAATAGTGAGCAAGAAGAAATGTCCTGATAGCAGCATTACAACGGAAGGTGCTGGTGTGCTCCAAAGTGCAGCACTGAGGTGCACCCAATATGTACCATGATGATGCAGTGAGGCTGATACTATTCATGGATTTCGGTTCCTTGTGGTGTGTATTCTGAGCTATTGGTGACTAGTGTCCAAGATGCAGGACTGCAAGAAAAAGCGGCCAGCTGGAGTTTCCTGGCAAACCACTCAGGTTTTCATGTCAGGAATTTTTAGCAGCTAGTTTCTATATGGTGGAGGGGAAATTGAGAAGTTCCATTTTAATGAGGTGAGGTTGGGTTGTAATAATGGTGCTAATGAGTAAATAGGCTTCTGACTTCTTACTAGTCAGAATCTCATCTCATTACACAACACTCATTGGAAAATTGGGCTTTTCCATCTTGGCATGGAAAAGGTCCTTGCTGGACGTCTCACCCAATATTCTCAAATTTCTCACCATGGCCCATGTCATTCAGAGGCTAGACAGATTCCATTCAACATGCGATCAAATCAACCATGATCTTATTGACTGGCAGAACAGTTTTTGAAGAACCAAATTTTCTATTCCTCTTCCTATTTCTTAGGTGCTATGTTCTAATATTCACTTTGACTTTCTAACATCTCCAAGCACAAATAATTGCTCAGTGTGGTAATGAAGGAAAGATCTTCAGAGAAGAATGATTAAAGCTGTGATTTGGAGTTTCCAGTTGTATGGGAACTTAATACACACCTAGATAAAAGTGAACATCTAAAGGGCTAGAACATTGTGAATGTGGTCCCGGGAAAGGATGGAACAGGTGAGATGTGGAAAATCCAACAGGGAGTTCCCAGGATGTCACACGAGGAAAAATACATACTAGCGGTTACCAAGTAAATGCAATAACAATGGACCAATCATATTTTAAGGCTTTAGATCTTTCTGAGGAGGTGATTGAGGGAAGGTGAGAGTCATTTGGAACAAAAGACAAAAAGAGAATAATTGTATCAGACAACTTGAAATTGGAAATGCAGGCTCCTCTGAGCAACTGAAGACAAAAATACAAAACAACAGAGCATGGCAAAATGAATGTTGGGCAGATTAGTTTATCGTCCTAATTCAAATTTAAGTGTATCAAGAAAACAGCTGCTTTCCAATTGTTTGTTCTCAACATAACTCATTAAAAGATTCAGCACGATTATCCTCGTCCAAGCTAATAATAATCTGACTGGTTATTAAGTATGAATGATTAACATATTAAACACAAATTCTTCAATGCCAAATCAGACAAAGACACACTGGTGTTAGTCAAAATTTTGTTATTCACTTATGTGGTAAACATATTTTCTCTCATCTTTTGTTGCTTAATTTAGAATGAATATCTAAATTACTTCAATGAAAAGTGCTAATAGATGGAGCAATGGGACTGAGGTGACTCAGTTTTAAATTGACAGGAGTAAATTACACTTCTTGGAACTTTCAGAAACTGTTTAAAAGTTCTCCATGTCAAAACAAACAGTATTTTTGACTTTCTCATAGCAATACATTGGGTACTTTGTGATCACACTTCTAATTTGACTAGCATAGACGTGGCAAGACAATTATAAAAAGGTTTATGCCTTGAAATTGCTGACACTATGAGCAATGTGAAAGTTCCTGTAAAATTATTTTTACTCAACTTCTGATATTTCAGCTTCTTATTCAATGTCTAGATGCTGGTAAACAATTTTAAATAGCACCTTCTCAGATCTACCTAATGTCCTGAAGGTAAATTCTACAAAATTTATTTGTGACTTTTATGTATCATGAAAGAACCAGACAAAGGAACTGGAAGAAAGTCACAGTTGGAATAAACATCCAAAATGTCATATTCAGTTAAAAGATAAGACAAATAAATAATGAATGGGGTCATGAAAAGCTTATTTTTGATAAGTTTGATTAACATGAGGTGGGAGGAGCGGTTGAGGACTCTAGGCCTGCACTTGATGGAGTCTACAAGGATGAGGGAAGATCTCATTGATACTTACAGGATACCGAGAGTGAATATAGAGAAGATGTTTCCACTAGCAGAAGAGATTAGACCTCGAGGGAAAAGCCTCAGAATGAAGGGGGTGACCCTTTAGAACTGAAATGAGGAGTAATTTCTTCAGCCAGAGGGTGGTCATTTTGAGGAACTCTTATTCGCTGAAGACTATGGAGGCCAAGTCATTGAGTGTATTTAAGACAGAGATAGATAGATAGGTTCTTGATTAGTAAGTGGATCAAGGGTTATGGGGAGAAGGCAGGAGAATGGGGTTGAGAAACATATCAGCCATGATCAAATGGTGGAGCAGACTGACTGGGCCGGATGGCCTAATACTGTTCCTATGTTTTATAGTCTTATATTGATCAGTAATTACACATACCCTGTAGAGTTTTTGGAGAATCCATGAGGTGGGATGTCATGTTTTATTCAAAACCTCCATGTTCAACCTCCACTTTCTGCAAATGCTATAGCCACGAATCCAGTCAATTAGGTAGCATCATGCCCCATGAATATTGATAATCTCATTCTATACCTTCCTCTATAAACAACTATTACTGTTCATTCCCAACAGACCGTTAATCCCCCACTGCCTCTGACAACCCACATTTACAAGATACTGTAAGTGGTTCTCTTTTTATTTGGTGTTAGCCCTCTCCTCTTTGAACTTGTTATCATCACCTCCCCACTCAAAAAACTGCAAACTTATTATCTTTGCAAACTACTTTCCCATCGGTAATCTGCTTTTCCTTTTGAAAGTTCATGTATATGTGTTGCCATCTTGCAAATTCTTTTTTTAACCTTTGCCAGAACTCCACATTTGGATCCTTTAATCAGGTTTCGACCCATGATGCAGCATTGAATCTGCTCATATCGGAATCACAAATGACACTCTAAATGACTGTGAATGAATTAAACCTTTGCTCCTTAAACTTCATTAAGTTTCGTCAGAGTTTGAAATAGTTGGCCACAATGCCCTTCACTACTGCCTCTGTCCTGCTGTCCAGCTGGATGGGGCAGCCCTCCATTTCTATTTGTTTCTATGAAATGATAGCTGGAGAATCACTTGTAATGAAATGGTTTCTCTTTGAGTTTGCATTGTTACCTGTGGTATACCCAAGGGTATATCCTTGACTCTATCCTTTTTCTCATTTCCAGGTTGCCCTATTATAAAATCATCCAAAAGTAAGCTGATGACACCCAGCTATCCCACACCAGGGCGTCTCAATTCTTCCACAGCCTGAAGACCTCCCCTTCCTGATAATGTAGCACTGGCTGTCAGTGATGATGGTGATAGTGAGGTTGCTGCACATCAGCTCTCTGCTTGGCACAGCAACTTTTAGGGATGGCCAGCTAGCCTTGATTTAATGGCAGCATCTTAATTGGCTATCATTGGCACTTTGCCACTCAAGGTGCTGCTATAGGTTTGGCTCTGATCTTTGATCCAGTTGATAGAACTTCATCTCCAATGAGAAATTGTGGCCCAAGAGAATCAGAGAGAGGGAGAGAGTTTGAAAATTTACTTGCAGCCAGCATAAAGATGTCATAAATGATAGCAAAAAGGATATTTAAGGACCAAACCCGCATATTTATGCAGAGGCAGAGAGCAAAACCGAGGAAAAATGTGATTACTTTAGGAAGGAGGAAAATGCAACCCAACACATTGTGAAAGAGGATGAAGTTGAGACATTGAAGGATCTAAGACTGATAAAGATGAGGTATTGAAAGGCTGGCTTTACTTAAAATTGATCAGGCACCAGGATCAGATGAGATACAGCTGGGTGTTCTGATTGATGTAAAGGGTAGGAATTGTGGAATTACTGGCTTGAATCTTCTAATCCTTCTTAGATATGGATGACGAAATTTAAGAGTGGGGATATTAAAAGAGGTGTGAAGTGATTTGGTCAGGTCAGTGAGAAGCAATATGAAATGAAGGATGCACTAAAAATAATCGAGCAGTTTGTGATCAAAGATAACGGGAACTGCAGATGCTAGAGAATCCAAGATAACAAAGTGTAAAGCTGGATGAACACAGCAGGCCAAGCAGCATCTCAGGAGCAAAAAAGCTGACGTTTCGGGCCTAGACCCTTCATCAGAGAGGGGGATGGGGAGAGGGTTCTGAAATAAATATGGAGAGAGGGGGAGGTGGATCAGAGATGGATAGAGGAGAAGATAGGTAGAAAGGTGACAGACAGGTCAAAGAGGCGGGGATGGAGCCAGTAGAGGTGAGTGTAGGTGACGAGGTAGGGAGGAGATAAGTCAGTCCAGGGAGGACAGACAGGTCAAGGGGGCAGGATGAGATTAGTAGGTAGGAGATGGGGGTGCGGCTTGAAGTGGGAGGAGGGGATAAGTGAGAGGAAGAACAGGTTAGGGAGGCGGGGATTAGCTGGGCTGGTTTTGGGATGCGGTATGGGGAGGGGAGATTTTGAAGCTTGTGAAACCCACATTGATACCATTGGGCTGCAGGGTTCCCAAGCAGAATATGAGGTGCTGTTCCTGCAACCTACAGGTGGCATCGTTGTGGCACTGCAGGACACCCAGGATGGACATGTCGTCTAAGGAACAGGGAGGGGGAGTTGAAATGGTTTGCGACTGGGGGGTTCAGTCAGGAGGAGGAGACTAGATGGTGGACTTCCACCTCACGCCCGCCTGACTTAGAACCTGTATCTGGGAGGAAAGCATTAAATTCTGTCCAATGTCTCTTTATTCACACTCAAAGCCATCGTGGTTTTGAGCACCTCCTTCTAATTCTGTGTTTTAGGGTGATTAACATCAGCTTCTCCAGTTTTTCCACATAAATACTGTCTCTCATCTCCAGTGCCATTCTAGAGAAGTTCAGTGGCACTCGCTTGCAGGCCTGCGCCTGCTTCCTAGAGTTTGGTGGTCACAATTAGAAACAATGCTCCAGCTAAGGCTTAACATGTGCCTTGCAAAGGTTTAAACAGTTTCTTGGATCTAGTGCTCTATTCCTTTTTATAATTTCAAAGACTCCAGATACATTTTCTTAACAACCTTCTCAACTTGGTTTCCCACCTTTAAAGATTTGCATGCACCAGGACATCTCTCTCCTCCTGTGCCATTTATAAAGAAGTTATTTTAAAAGAGATAGTAGGAACTGCTGATACTGGTGAATCTGAGATAACAAGGTGTAGAGCTGGATGAACACAGCAAGCCAAGCAGCATCAGAGGAGCAGAAAAGCTGACGTTTCGGGCCTAGACCTTTCTTTAGAAAGGCAGAGTGGGGTAGGTGGTGGCAGCAGCAGTGATGGTGGGTACGTCTTCAGTGTCTATGGTGTTAGCCTTGGAAATGGAGGCGGTGGCATTAGCAACGGCGTCGATGGTGTTCGCTGCCCCGGAAGTGGTACACTTGGCGGTGGAGGATGTGATGTCATCCGTGGTTGCTCCAACAGTGGCCACATGGCCAATGGTGGTGGACACATTGTGGGGAAGGTCCTGGGTAGGGTAGGAGTTTTGGGAGGTGGAGGAAGCCAGTTTTGGGTGGTAGGCACCAGTACGTTTACTGTACTTACAGTTTTTTATATCCAATAAAGCTGAGTGGAACTGTGAGTTCAGATTGTGGATCCTACGAAGAATAAAAAAACAGGAGAGTTCCTTTGCAGTTCTGGGAGAGGGAGGCTCTGAGCTGGGGTAGGCTGGATTGTAGTGCCAGGAGATGCACTTTAACCCCACTGCAAAGCCTCATCCAGGGATGCCTAACCTGAAGAAGTTACCCTCCTCTGTCTGGAAAAACCTCAGGGGATCTCTCTCCCACTGCAACTCTCTCATAATCTCTTCGGCGTTGAAACTGCTTGACCATGTGCTGAAGCAAACCAGGTACTACAGCCACATCTTCTTCTTCAGCACCTGCCTACGGAACAAGAT
The DNA here is from genome assembly GCF_030684315.1 of Stegostoma tigrinum. Lineage (NCBI taxonomy): Eukaryota > Metazoa > Chordata > Chondrichthyes > Orectolobiformes > Stegostomatidae > Stegostoma > Stegostoma tigrinum. The sequence goes on along the minus strand of NC_081355.1, from coordinate 87,880,275 downwards.
CATCCCCAATCGACTGAGAGTGTGTGTTTCAGGAGTTGCAGGGAAAAATGCTTCTGAAAGGTCTCAATGTTCTGAATGTAGACATTGCCACGGTTGGGGCCAAATTGGGAAGGCTTGAATGTGGACTGTGGTCGATTGGGGATGATCTGGTTCTGTAGGCAGGTGCTGATGAAGAAGATGTGGCTGTAGTACCTGGTTTGCTTCAGCACATGGTCAAGCAGTTTCAAGGCCGAAGAGATTGAGAGAGTTGCAGTGGGAGAGAGATCCCCTGAGGTTTTTCCTGATGGAGGAGGGTAACTTCTTCAGGTTAGGCATCCCTGGAAGAGGCTTTGCAGTGGGGTTAAAATTATTTCAGAGATAGTAGGAACTGCAGATGCTGGAGAATTTGAGATAACAAGGTGTAGAGCTGGATGAACACAGCAGGCCAGGCAGCATCAGAGGAGCAGGAAGGCTGATGTTTCGGGCCTAGACCCATCTTCAGAAACATTGTTTCATCTCATTATATCTTTCTTGTATCCTCCACAGTTGCAAAATTGTCTGACAATGTTGTTGCCCCGGATCTAGAAGACCTTTGGTTTGTATGGTTTCCAGTCTTAAGTGAGCAGAAATTTCCTCGAAATAAATGTTGTGCACCTGTGGCTCACCATATTGATTTATATTAGGCTTGATAATGAATTAAAAATAGGCTTCAGGCCCTTTCCTTCGGATAATCTGTTTCTGTGAACTATTGGAGCTGGACTCAGTTATGGGGGCTCCAACCAATTTGAACCGTAATGGATTTAAAAATGCTATGTAGATTGTCTTTGATAATTCAAAATAATTCAGATTATGAATAACATTGAAGGTTCATAGAATCAAATAAATGTTACCTCAAACGTAAAGCGCTAACTATAAACTTCAACAAATTCCAAACCTTTCTAATTGGTACCTTACTATTCAGCATTTGTCCCATTTTGTAAATATTTTGGACATTCGGACCTTTAGTTTATGAAACTACCAACCAGATGCTCATAGAGATTTTTAAAATTTTGTGACCTGAACATAGTCCTGTGTATTTTGTGCATTCCAATGGGATTGTTCAAGTAAACATTTATCTATAACACAAAGGTCTCACAGGACTTATCGTGATTTAACTCAGTGATTCTGGTGACCATGTGAATGAATACTATATTGTTCACCAATTTCTATTGAAACCATTCTTTGTCTAACTTCTTTACAAATATCAGCAATAAAAGGCTGGATCTTTCTTCACAGCCTCGGTTAAAACCAGGTGGCCCTCAGTTTGAGCACCAAAGCAGAAAACGAAAAAATTCTCTTGGCAGTGATCACCTAAGAATGGCGATGGCTCAACATTACAGGCAGAATAAACATAACAACAACTTTTATTTGTATAGCATCCTTAACGGGATAAGAAGTCCCAAAACACTTCAACAGAACAATTATAAAACAAATTTGACACTGAACCACATAAGGAGAAAGCAGTAAACTTTTGCCCCATTGAATTGAAAACATCAATTAAGCCAGTTATTGTGAGATAGATCCAATTACATTTAATGGTAGTGTAATTCCAGAATTTCATTTGGGATTAAAAGCGATGCTCAGACCAGGTTTTAATCTAATGTTGGCTGAGGCAAGTACGATGAAAGTGAATTTTAATTATGATGCAGAAAACTGAAAATATGGACCACACTGAGGGATTTCCTAGCGATGTAAGTGGATGGAACAATGGCAAATGAAAATTAATTCACAAAGGAAGAAATAGTAGACATCAACCTATATACATGATGAAGATGAAACTGAAACAATAAGAGAAAAAGAGGTATAATTTCACAACTGGGTATATTTTACAACCAGCTAGTTGGAAAATGTAGAGAAACAAATCTGAGAATTTGTAAGGTGGTGTAAAAACAAGAATCGTGGTAATGGAGAAATCTATTACAGTAGCATACACTGGGATAGTGATAGGGCAAAGGATGGGAGGGAGGTGTGAGGTGTGGTGGGGTGCGCGAAGATCAGTGTTCAGGAGAATTTTACGCATTAGCATGAGTCCAGCGCAATGAAGGAGACATCGCTGGATCTGGTTCTGGGAGTAAGGTAGATCAAGGGGATCAAGTGTTAATAGGGAACAACAACAATCAGAGGGTCAGAAGGTTTAGTCTAGCTATGGAAACAATAAGGAGATTTCAAGGATGGGAATACCTGATTCGAGGAGAGTCAATTTCAGTGGGGTTAGAAAAGATTGTGTTTTGGACAAATTGGAGTCAAAGATTGGCAGTCAAAACTGTAACACACTCGTGGGTTGCCTTTATAGAAGTGATGATTCAGGTGCAATCTTCATGAGTAGAAAAGATAAGCAGTGAGTAAATCAAGAACTCCAACCGCCTTTTCCTTTTTAAACTCCTTGAATATGTGGTCACCTTTCAAATCCATTACCATCTTTCTTGGATCAGAGAGGGAATCTATGCAAGGTGATAGAAGACATGTCTGAAATGCCAGATAAGTACTTCACATCTACCTTTACTGAGGAAGATGCTGCTAAAATCATAGTGAGAGAGGTGATTGTTGAGAAACTGGATGGGCTAAAAATTGATAAAATGAGGTATTAGAAAGGCTGGCTATAATTGTAATTAAAGTTGATAAACCAGAACAACTGAATAGGGAACGTCTGGAAATAGAAATGAACATTTTGGAGGCTCTGGTCTTTGTCTTCCAATCATCCTTAGATGCAAGGATAGTCTGGAAAATAACAAATCTTACAATCTTTTCAATAAGGAAGGGAAGGTTAACCCAGAAACTACAGGGCAGTCTGTTTAAACTTGGCGGTCATAAAGTTTTTAGAAATGATAGTTAAGGACAAAATAAATGGTCCCATGAACAAGTATAGATTAGTTGAGAAAAGTCAGCGTGGATTTCTGAATCATTAACTTTCATAAGGGTGATCTTGTTGATGGGTGTACATGGATTTCCAAAGAGTATTTGATCAATCATGTACAAAAATTGACAGCAAATGGAACCCATGTTATAAAAATGGCAGCATGGCTTAAACATTGGCTAGGTGACAGGAAACAGTGATTGAGGACTGGAGAAAGATATATGGTATGGTTTCTATGGAGTCAGTACTGGAACAACTAAATTTCTTGACATATAAGACACTTCTCACTTTCAACTGAAATGTTCTGTCCAGTCTGAGCATTGGACTTTAGGCAGGATATGACAGCTCCAGAAAATGTGCAAAAAATATCAATGAGAAAGAACTCACGGATGTGTGACATAAGCCTATAGAATCCATTGACCACAATATGAGCAAACGCATGCACTTCTTGGAGGGAAGACTAGCAAATAGATTGACTGAGTTGGTGGTTGCATCCACCCCCGTGGAAACACTGCAGAAAGATTTCCTGGGAAAACCAAAAACTTGCACCATTGAAGAGCTACTGAGGAATGGATGCAAGCACAAAGCAATCCTTACAGCTTGACACAGTTTTCAGGCTGTAAACACAAAGTTGACAATTAATCACTAGAATATCCGAGCAAAATATTTGCAAGGTGTGGCCTTCTGTGTAACCAAAAATGCTCAGCTTGCAAAGACTTTTGCAAGGCGTGTGGTGGAAAGGTCCATTGATAGAGCTAATGGACTGGGGGCAAAGACTGATACAGCCACAAAGATCTGTGTACTGACCCAGACAGACCACACACAGGGAGTATCCTGCCGGATATATACATGAATGCAGATGAAACGATCATCAAACCAGAAAATCTGATGATGTACCCAGCAAGGCATAGTAGTGAAAATACATTTCACACCCAATCCTGTGGAAAACAACAATGTCTTCACACCATCTCATTGTTGCCAAAACTGTGAAACGTTAATAAAATGTGAGGCTGGATGAACACAGCAGGCCAAGCAGCATCTCAGGAGCACAAAAGCTGACGTTTCGGGCCTAGACCCTTCATCAGAGAGGGGGATGGGGGGAGGGAACTGGAATAAATAGGGAGAGAGGGGGAGGCGGACCGAAGATGGAGAGCAAAGAAGATAGGTGGAGAGGGTGTAGGTGGGGAGGTAGGGAGGGGATAGGTCAGTCCAGGGAAGACGGACAGGTCAAGGAGGTGGGATGAGGTTAGTAGGTAGATGGGGGTGCGGCTTGGGGTGGGAGGAAGGGATGGGTGAGAGGAAGAACCGGTTAGGGAGGCAGAGACAGGTTGGACTGGTTTTGGGATGCAGTGGGTGGGGGGGGAAGAGCTGGGCTGGTTGTGTGGTGCAGTGGGGGGAGGGGATGAACTGGGCTGGTTTAGGGATGCAGTGGGGGAAGGGGAGATTTTGAAACTGGTGAAGTCCACATTGATACCATATGGCTGCAGGGTTCCCAGGCGGAATATGAGTTGCTGTTCCTGCAACCTTCGGGTGGCATCATTGTGGCAGTGCAGGAGGCCCATGATGGACATGTCATCAAGAGAATGGGAGGGGGAGTGGAAATGGTTTGCGACTGGGAGGTGCAGTAATTTGTTGCGAACTGAGCGGAGGTGTTCTGCAAAGCGGTCCCCAAGCCACTGTTTCAGATGCTATGAGACCTGCTGAGTTTCTCCTGTATTCTTCGTGATTGGAAGGAGTGACCACCACATTCCTGTGAAGATGAAGTACTGTGCTCCAACCCAGGATAACCTCCATTGTGAAGAGTGACACTGTCACTGTGCTAAACAAACGAGATTTCAGACGTACCTAACAGCCAAGGGTAGAAGTGCTGTGGACTAACGGCAGCAACAGTCGAATTGTACTCCATCACCATCTGCTTGCTCATGGCTTGGCATATCCACTATTACTGTCAAGCCAAAAGACCAATGGAGAGTGCAAGCTGGGATGCCAGAAGGACACCCAGACATGCCTAAAAATAAGGTGTCAACATGGTGAAGCTACCAAACAATGTAAGTAGCATGTGATAGATAGAGCTAAGTGATATTAGAACCATGCTACCAGATCTAAGCTCTGCAGCTCGGCCACATCCACTCTTGAATGTTGGCTGACAACTAAAGCACTGGAGGAGGAGGCGGCTCCACAATGATGGGGAAGCCCAGCATATCAGTGCAAAAGCTAAGGCTGAAGTGCTTGCAATAATCTTTAGACAGAAATAGTGAGAATAAATCAACTCCAGAGATTACCAGAATCACATATTCCAGTCTTCCGTTAATTTGATTCACTCCACATGATACCAAGAAATGGTGGGAGGCAATGGATACTGCAAAGGCTATGAACCTTGACAACATTGCAGCAATTCAACTGAAGACTTGTGTCTAAGACGAGCTTTCCAATACAGATGCAACACTAGCATTTGCCTGACAATATGGAAAATTGCGGAGGGATTCCTGTAGACAAAAAGTGAACAAATTCAGCCCAGCTAACTGCCCCATCAGCCTATGTTCGACCATCAGAAAAGTGATGGAAGGTGCCATGACAACACTTCCTTAACCATAATCTCACTCACACCCCATGAGCTCATTTCAACTCGGTTCAAAATGGACAAAAGAGCTAACTTCCGAATGTGACTTTCTTTGATCTTCAGCAAAGCTAAAGTTGAAGAGAATCAACAGAAAATCTTTAACTGTTCGGAGTAATAACTGGCGCATAGGAAGACGGATATGGCTGTTGGAGGTCAGTCATCACAACTCCAGGATATCTCTGCCGGGATTCTAGCCTCTTAGGCCCAACCATCTTCAGCTGCTTCATCAATGATCTTCCTTTCATCATAAAGTCAGAAGTGGGAACATTCATAGTGCAATCATCAATGTTCAGCACCATTCACAACCTCTCTATGGAACCAATCCATACCTAAATGCAACAAGACATGGACAATATCCAGGCTTGGCGTGAATAGTGGCAGGTAATATTCATACTATGCAAGTATGAGGCAATAATCAGTTTCCACGAGACAGGATCTAATCATTGCCCCTTGATATTCAATGGCATTACTATCACTGAATACTCCACAATCAACATCCAGGGGTTATCACTGACCAGAAACAACATTAGCCATATAAATACTATGGCTTCAAGTCTAGGCTAGAGGCTAGGAATCCTGCAGAGAGTATTGCAACTCCTGACTCCCAAAGTCTTCTATCATCTACAAGATATAATGCAGGTATTCACCGACGCTCCTTAAACTTCCAAACTCTTAATCACTACCATCTAGAAGGATAACGGCAGCAGATACGTCAGGACACCAGCCCCTGCAAGTTCCCCTCAAAGCCACTCACCATCCTGACTTGGAAACACATTGCTGTTTCTTCAGTGTCCATCAGTGAGTTAAAATACTGCAACGTTGCCTCTGAAGCATTATGGGTGCACCTACACCGAATGGAATGCAGTGGTTCAAGACAAAAGCTCACCACCACCTTCTCAAGGGCAACTAGGAATAGGCAATAAATGCTGGCCCATTCATTGATGCCCACATCTCTTGAACATTCTTTTTTTAAAAGGCCTTCATATGTAAGGATATGCTTAAATTGGAGACAGTAGAGTGTGAGTTTACTAGCTCTGCCCTCAAAGCAGAAGGTTGTCCTATGATAAGAAACTACATAACTTGGTACTTCATTAACTGGCATTTGGACATATGGAAGTGGTCTCAATGAAACATTCAATGTTACAAGAGGATTTGGTGGGACTGAATCTGAGTTAATGTTTCCTCTGGCTGACCCAGATTAACCCAAAACTCCAACCACCCACTCCTCATTGTATACCACCTCAGCATGCCCACTGAAAAGAGGAGAATTTTCTCCTCTCAAAGAATGCTGAATCTTTGTAATTCCCTACTCAGGAGATTGTGGCTATGGCGCCATGGAATATATTTAATGCTAGAATAGACAGATGTTTGATCTTTTAGGGAATCAAGGCTTCTGGGAAACAGGGAGGGAGATGAATCCCAAGATCAGCTGTGATTGTATAAAATGGCAGAACAGGCTTCATGAGATGTGCAGTCAATTTGTGCTCTGATTTCTGCTATTTTTCTGTTCTATTACTTTTTTAAGCTTTATGATACAAGAATACAGAGAGTACGATTGGTAAAATGTAAGATTTATAGCGAAAGGATGGAAGATTAATGGAAAGTTGATAAATTGTAATGCCATTCCCCATGAGATGGTAAGAACTGCCGATACTGGAGTCAGAGACAACACAGCGTGAAGCTGGAAGAACACAGCAGGCCAGTCAGCAACAGAGGGGCAGGAAAGTTGATGTTTCAGGTTGGGACCCTTCTTCAGAAATCAGATCTGAGTTAATGTTTCCTCTGGCTGAGAAACCCTGATTAAGGAGGAACACTCTCAGGACAAGGGCCTGTTTAGTTAGGACTGAAAAGAGGAGAAATTTGTCCTCTCAAAGAATGCTGAACCTTCATAATTCCCTACCCATATTTCTGAAGAAGGGGCTCAACCTGGAACTTTAACTTTCCTTCTCCTCTGCTGCTTGTCCTGCTGTGCTCCTCCGGCTCCACGCTGTGTTGTCTATCCTGTAGCATCATTAGTAGCAGAGGCATTTAACCAGGTGAGAAGATAGGGGGCAACCCTGCCACTTTTAAGTTGATGGTGTGAGTGCCAGTGCACACCCTTCCCATCTGTCCCTTATTGAGGTTCCTATGTGGCCAATAAATACCCACTTAAGGACCTCATCCTATTGCTGGCTTTAATTGGACAGTGGACAGTGGGAACACAACAGGCTGGGTAGCTTGCTGGCTCCTGACAGTGTGCCTAGTTCAAGGGCACTCAGAACTTGATCAAAGGAACTGACACTCCGAAACTCCCACAACTCACCATTCCTTGACCCCCACCACCACATCCAACATGGGATCCAATGATGAAAATGTACCCTCAGGTTGGTGTTATACCAGTTGTAGTCACCAAATCCCCCATGTTTCGTGGTACAACCCCTGTGCCAAATGTGACGGCACAAATCCAATGCTCCAAAATTAGACATCCATGAGATGCTCTCTGGTGGCGGTGCCATTCAGTAGAGATGTAGCCTCTGATTGGCTGGTAGTTCTCAGCAAATAGAACTCGCTGCCAGGGTCCTTAATTTGGAAGGAGCCCTGCTCCTGCCCAGCTAAGTGTCTAAATGGTGCTAAATGAAGATGATGATGTGGACCACTCACCAGCTCTGCAGCCAGCAGGTGAAACCTCTATGATTTTCATTGTACTGTGCCCAAGGCTTGGACATAAAGGACTAGGATTTCAGTTGGGATTCTTGCGAGTTTCTTCTGCAATGTAGGCAGAACTGAGGAGAGCAACATTAATCAAAATTTCCCAGATGTTTCTGCCAATCTCTTCCCCAGTGCAATTGCCACAGAACATCTATCGGTATTCTTCATTAAAAGGTATGTTACTACACATTAACCTGTATGGTTAATTCAGTGAACCCTGCTCATTGGTATTTTTGTCTTAAGAGTGAATCTGATACTTTATTTGATGCTCCATCTAGTGAGGCTCTATCTTTGTCACTCAGCTCACAGAATTAATGCTGTTTTAATGTGTCTATGTTCAATGTTTCTGTTAATGCATGCGTTACAGCATGCTCCGAGTTAGATAAAATACATGTCTATTAGATCCTCACAAGCATGTATAAATATTCAGTTTTCCTAGAACATCTGTGATAAGAAACATTCCACTGACATATAGATTCATGCATTGAGTTTACTCTGAATGTATTTTTGCTGAGGTGAATATTAAGTAGGGGCAAGATTAATAATTATGAAATGGCTTCAGTCTTCAAATGAGATGTCATTTGTTATAGAAATTTGAATAAATGAATCGTCAAAACTCCAACCGCCCACTCCTCATTGTATACCACCTCAGCATGCCCACTGATCACAAGGTGATTAGATAGAAATCAATGTGTTTGGGTGCTGCAACCAACGTAAAAAAAACCCACTGATAATCTCTTGTGTGACAAGTGCAAGCTACACCCTGGTTTCCTCGGCAAGTACTTGCCTTTATCTCAGATGGACGATAACTATCTGATTGTAACCCTGCCCTACCTGCAAGATGTTGAACTATTGGAACAAGACTATAAATGTTTTAAAAATACTTGCATCTAAAGATGAGAGATTGATCTTCAGACAGAATGAATTTTCTAATTGTTACCAGACTAGGCAAAACAGAACTATTGGAATAAGTATGAATAGGTTTAGGCTGTGTCTGTTCAGTTATCAGACCCTCCTGGTGCCTCAAATACATATAAATCTTGTCTGGTTCAGCTAAGAGATGCTTTTGGTTTGTTTGGATAGAGTCAAACTCCAATCATTCATTCATACAGCATGGAAACAAACCCTTCGGTCCAACTCGTCCATGATGGCCAGGTTTCTCAAACTAAACTAGCCCCACTTGCCTGTGATGACAAGGCGTGAGCTGGATGGACACAGCAGGCCAAACAGCATCTTAGGAGCAGGAAGGCCGACGTTTGTGTTTGGCCCATATCCCTCTAAACAATTCCTATTCATATACTTGTCCAAAAGTCTCAAGTGTTGTAACTGTTCCTGTAGCTGCCACTTCCTATGGCAATTCATTCCATACACAGACCATCCTCTGTGTTTGTTTGTTTCCTTGATATGCTACTGTAGAGAACCAAACTGCATTGTGACCGTGCACCTATTTATAGAAAGATATCTTGTTATGAATAAATTATATAGTGAAATTAAAAAAGTGTGAGTAGCATTGTTATGTTTTCCTTCCCTGGTGTAGTCCTGATAATGGTGTATAAGCTGCTCAGTTTCTAGCTTGGTCTGAGTTTATCATTTGTATTGTATGACACGTGTGGAGATCTGTTGTTTTCCCATCAGTCTCAGCCCTTGTAAATATTGTGAAGTTGTGGATGAATTTGTAGGCTGACCAACCATATGACAGGCTACAGTAACAACACTCTGTGTCCATTGTCAGCCTTAAGACTTACACAGAAGATACAAATGACAGCACAAACTGTCAAAACCAAAGGTTTTACTGAAGCTTTGCTGTTTTCCAATCAGAATCCCAACGGATGTGCGTTGAAAAAGCTGCAGGAGCTGCTCTGTTCATTGTTGGTTCGTCCTTGTTACTTCCAGGGTTTCCCACAGAGGAAATAGAGGAGGCAGAATATATTTGTCCTAATATGGAAGAGCATATTCAGATTACTTGCAAAAGCAGGATGCATCAAATGACACATTTTCTGACATTCACACCCTAGAGACTCTGTGAACTGAGAATGCCTGCGCATTCTTCGCACCCAGGTTTTCTATGATGCTGGGGCACCTTTTAAGATTTCAACTGCTCCCTTAGCTTCAGCTAGGGCAGAAATGATATTTCATTTTCTCAATAGTCTTGAGAAAGATTAGTCATGGAGCCTGTTAGCCATTCTACAATGCAGCAGGCACAGTACATAATTGTACCCACAACACAGCCCACATGATCACCCTGATTGAAGCAATTGTCTTTCCAAAGGAGTTGCTGTATTTATTGAAATTATAATAGGGATGAGTGGAACTTCTACCTTGCTGAACCTATGTCAAGATACTGCCGAGATAGAAATTTTCATTCAGCAACGTAGAGGAGATCTGAAAGTTGAGGAACTCTCAACTCCAAATCAAGAATTATTTGCAAAGCGTCAAACTCCACATGACAAGTGGGAGGAGGATCATGAGTCAGTCCACACTATCTGATATGTTAAAAAAGATGGAAGAGTTGCACAAGTCTCATGCTAATGTCTTTAAAGATGTCAAGGAGCAAACTGTTCGCTCATCAATTCACCTCTTCAGTGATACATTGAGGCTGTGCTCTTACAAAGTCCAAACTGGAAGTCCCACTTTACCTGTAATCAAGGAATACTGGCAAGGAATATTGGCCTCAGTTCTATCTGGCTCATAGGAATGGGAGCCCAGCAAAATAACTGGGCAAGTGCTTGTTACAAAAGAGGAAACTAAAACTTTGGGATGCAATAGGCAATACAAATGTTAAAAGAAGTTGATAACATTAGTGACTCTAAAGTTTGATGGAGCAAGTAATACTTAAGGACACTGTGAAAATATACAATTGCATAAATGAACTTGTAAAATAGGACAGCAAATTGCAGATGAATTTCAATACAAATATGTGTGAAATATTGCTCTTTGATATGAGAAATAAAGTGCAGGGGTTTGTGTTCTGGATCAGGACTAAACCCAGGTCCCCAGACTGCAGTAAGAGGGGAGCCGTAACCCAGTTGTGTTATTTGTACGATTGTCCAATTAGATGCCACTGGGCAGCTTGTCATCCAATTAAAGATGGTGAGTAGCTTCTCAAAGTTGAAGGAGACATTTCAGCACAGACAGAGCTGCACTCTGTCATTGTAAATTAAGGGAGATATAGATAGCCTCCATCTTGAGGCACTCAGTGTTTTTAAGATATTTGACAGTAACACTGGTTGCAGTTCCCAAATCATCACAGAGGGGGATATGTCTCCACAGAGCAGCCTGTCGTTGTAGTATTGGCAATGCTTCTGGAGTGCCTCAAACTGACCTTGGAGTGCTAGTCCTCTAGTTGTTTCCAGAACACTGTCTGCAGGCATTTGCTGCAGGGTGCCCGCAGGCCAACTGGCTAATTCCAATTAGGCTCTGGTCAATTTACCTTATCTATATTTTGGAAAGGGCAAACCGAGAGGTAATTTTGTCCAAGCAGTGAGAACAGGCACTAAATGGGTGTTGTGCTAATGAAAACACCATTTTGAAAGTTTGAAGCACCATAATTTAGATTGTGTGTCTGTGTGTGCATGTCAATGTGGGTGGGTGTGTATGCTTGTGTGTGTGCATGCATGAGTGTATGCATGTGTTTGCATGTCTGTGCATGTATGAGCGCGAGAGAGGGAAAGTCAAAGTTCACTGATACAGAACTGACAGTCCTGGTGGTTGAGGTAGAGGGGAGGATGGTTGCCCTCTACCTGAATGCAGGAAAGAAACCACAGAGAGGATCATCCGGAACATTTTCATGGTGTTGCAAGAAATGGTAATAACTTGACAGGGATGGGCAAATTAAGATCCCAACAGATAAACATATTGCTCAGGAACTGAACCAAAACCAGCATCACAGCCTCAACATACTTCACTTGTCTACCAAAGCCACAGTATTCAATCACCTCCCGCTGTTGTGTCTTCACAGGCACTGCTCCATAGCCCAGACACGTCTCACACCTCACATCACAGAAATACGCATGTCAATATGCTCATTACCATCACCCCACTTCCTGTTCCAGAAACAAATAACACATAACAACCGGCAGGAGGACTGATCTTGGAAGGCCAACGGCACCTTCATGGCAGCGTTCCCTCTGGCAGCCAATGCTAGCTCTCATCAGGAGGTCTCTGGATGGCACTGCAGCCAAAGACTCAGGAGGGGGATGTACTAACCAGAGGCATGTGAGTCCTAGGAGGGACCGGTGAGAAGCTTCTGTGCTGTAAACGCCATGTAATTCAATGTAACATCCTAGCAAATTGTGTCCTGCAAGTTTCTTGAAGTAACAGTGCTTGATCTAGTCCACTTAAAACAGTTTACCTTTCGGTAGCAATGACAATTGATTCCACCTTGAATCACTGTCCAAAGGTATTTAACAGAACATGACTGAAATAGCTCTGCCCAGTTTCCGGAAGGGTAAGTAGGACATGAAATACGTGGTAGTCATCCACATCACAGTCACTTTCCAATTGAGAAAAGCTATTGCAGAGTGGTCATGTGCAAACCCTTTGGGAAACGTGTGTCATTTTTTAAAATAAATAAAGCATCTCATGACTGTGCTTGTTCCCTGATCCAATCAGTTTTGAGAGTTCAGGTGAGGATTATGAACAAAGACTTGCATTTTCAAAGCACTTTTCACAACCACACATCATTCTAAAGCACTTTGCAGGTAATGAAATACTTATATAGTGTAGTTGTTGTTGTAAATACAAAATGTGATGGCTAATTTGTGCACAACTATGTGAAATGTGTAACTAATTAGCTCTTTTGTGATGTGTGCTGACACTGGAGATAAATCCATTTCTTGTCTTCATGACAGTCACTTAAGAGGGCAGGTGAGGCCTTGGCTTATACTTTCAGGGGTGAGCCCATTATACTCAGATTCGGGGGTGAGAGTTCTAATAACTGAAGCAGGTCACCTGAACATATATAAACTTTGTGTACAACAGGGATATATGCAGAATTACTAATGAACAGATTCTTTTCTTTTCATTATTCAGAATGAATGAGATGCAGAGACGGGCAATAACACTGGTCAGACTTAAAAGAAAACAGATTTTTGGAGAAACCTAGCAGATCTGGTGGCATCTGTGGAGAGAGAGAAAAACAGTTTTGGGTCCAGAGGCACTTCTTCAGAACTCAAGGCACTGACATGGCAGCTACTTATTTTGTCTTACATAGAAACTACTGAAACTGAGTTTGTACACTTCAAGTCTTTGATTACATCCGGGTTATTCTGTTGCATATTAGCACCAGGGGTAGGCGGCAACGTAATACCACTGGACTCATAAACCAGTGACCCTGGGTAATGCAGCGGTAATGTATCTTTGAATTCCCCTATAAAAGATGGCAACAGTTTATTTCACAAAAATAAAAGAAACAAAGTCTGGAAATAAAAGTTGGCCATTGTTGATTGTCTTAAGAATTCATCTGGGTCAATAATGTCCCTTAGATAGAAAATCTGTCATCCTCACCCAGACTGGCCTACATGTGACACTAAAATCTCAGAAATGTGGATGACTCATAACTGCCTTGTGATGTGACCTGAATAAGCCATGCAGTTCAAGCATCAGTTAGGGATGGGCAGTGAATGCTGTGGATCAGCTAGTAACACAACACCTATAAACATGGCAATGAAACACTTTTCACTGTATTTTCCCAAATACATATGACAACAAAATTATTCATTCATTCACTCATTCATACATTCATTCAAATAAAAATAAAACTGGATACTGAGTTCAGGAAAGCAAGCAATTAACTCATGATGGTGTAATTTTTGGGGGATGGAACACAAAGGACAGTTGGAGGCGAAGTTTCATTTGAATGGGTGTCTACATTGGAGTGGTGTGAAGTAAAGTAAAAGGGGATATGGAGGCTCTGGGCCTTGGAGTGTGGGTTTCTGTTGCAGACAGTGCCCACCACATGCTGTGTTCCCTGCCATCACTTGCTGCTCTCCAGATGTGAATGGAACTGAAAAGTGGTTGTAGCAACACTTGGGATGGCTAGAATCAGTGTGAAAGCTCAGATCCATGCATGCTGGATGCTAGGACATTGAACGAGCAAAGCAAACTCCAGCTACATTTCATTTGCAAACATTTCTTCCCCCAAATCAGAGAATACAATCAGAGTGATGTGTCAAATGTTTGTTAAAGGTGGATTACACCATGTCATTGCTGCTAACTAAACTGTATTGTCATCGCCGTGGTGCAGAAGTTGTTGGCCATAACTGGAAAGGAGGTGAATTTTTAGCAAAAGCACCTCATCATTTATGGAACTTGCAAGGTTTCTGTGGGACAAAGGGGACATCGCCGCGGCATAATCATGTAAGAATGATGATGAATTCAAGTGAGTGCAATGGAAAGTGGAATGGTTTATTGTGGTTCTGGGATGAGAAGGGAGTTCAAGTGCAATTGCCACTCATTCTCGATACAATATGTTGGTCATCAGCCAGTATGGCACCTTCACCAAACTAGCATGCTGTGACCATGGCGTGTTGGGACAGATAGGGGTGCTGAACATGCCGTTCCACAGATTGGCGCGATCAGATCAGGTGGCCCTCAGCATAGTCCGTACAGAGTATATGCACCACCCTAAGTGCTGTGCTCTGCACATTTGGAGCAGGCACTGGGGTGATGTGATAGATACTATGGAGATAAGGGCATGGGAGCACTAATTTGAGGAGAAAGATGAGGACTTTGAACTGGAGGTTGCCTTCCTTATCCATGACAGAGCTCAACTGCATTGTGTGCTGCAAGGCAGACAGGGCCTGATTGATATAGTCTTTGTAAAGACTATGTTTTCTTTCGTATTTCTGATTGTAGACTGATGTAAGAAAAGAAATGTTTTATCAACCAAGAATGGCTGGAGGGTTGCTGCATGTTTGAAAGCAAGTAACCTGGCATTCATTGCAAGCATTGTCTATGCTGCTGCTTGTGAACTAGTCATTGAAGTGTAGTTGTAGAGAACCGGAGCTGAAGGGATGTGTGCTATTGAAGCTTTGATTGGCAACAAGTAGCATGATTAATTTATCACATCTTCTGCCTGGTGGCAATTATGTGGTTGGTTCTTAGGTAGCTGAATGGCTTGGGCCTGTGAACAAGTTCGAGAGAAGCCTACAGACCACAGGCTTGGGAGTTCTCTTTATCCCTTGTTGAGAAAAAGAAAAACACTTTAAGCATAAAGTAAACTTTTCCCCAGGGCAGGATTAACTGCCACAAGGGGTGATAGTTTTAAGGTGTTAGGAGGAAGGTATAGAGGAGACATCAGAGGGAGGTTCTTCACCCAGAGAGTTGTGAGCGCATGGAATAGTTTACCAGTGGTAGTCGTGGAAGCAGAGCCATTAGTGACATTTAAGCGACTGCTGGACATGCACATGGACAGCAGTGAATTGAGGGGAATGTAGGTTAGGTTATTTTGTTTTTGGATTAGGGTTATTCTACGGCACAACATCATGGGCCAAAGGGCCTGTACTCTGCTGTACTTTCCTATGTTCTATAAACCAGCTTATCTTTCATTCAGCAGTTGCTATAAGCTGTGCCTTTGGCAAGTCAGTGGCTCTTTATAATTAACCAGCCACCCTGTGCCTCCTGTAAACCAGTGGAAACATCTGGAGAGGATGACTGAGAAGCAGTATTTTGACCAGTAACACTTAAGGAACCACTGAACTCCTTTACCAGTTATTCCCTCTGTCTGGAACACGTGTTTGTGTGTGCGTGTGTGTTTTTGTGTGTGTGGACACACGCTTAAAGGAGAGTTTATAAAGGGATTAGTGTTTTTATTTGTGGAGTTATATGCTGGTGGTTCATAACTGTTTATCTGTGGCTAGAATCTATTTATTTGTAGTGAATAGTAGTTAAGCACCGAAACCTGATACATGGTTTCTATCAACCTGGATCCAGAAGGCAACTAAATTCAGGAATTTTTGTGCACTTCTAACACAGTTTAACAATTATTAGAGGGACTTC
Organism: Stegostoma tigrinum; assembly: GCF_030684315.1. NCBI lineage: Eukaryota > Metazoa > Chordata > Chondrichthyes > Orectolobiformes > Stegostomatidae > Stegostoma > Stegostoma tigrinum. The sequence goes on along the minus strand of NC_081355.1, from coordinate 87,864,097 downwards.
ATTTCCTCTGCTTTCTCCCAGTGATTTGTGAAGGCATCAGTAGATGCTAGGTGGCGGCAGAAGACCATCATGGACAGTCAAGGTTAAAATGCATGTGTTTGGATCTTATTGTAGGTGTAAACTGCAGCCTATATTTGTTTTCTTTGCATTCCCTTTCACTGGCAGTTAATAAAAGCACATGTTAGGATTTTTCTGAATGCTTACCTGTATTGCGATATTCCCTATTGCACAATGGCATGGTGCAGGTGATGCTTAGTGCATTGGGGAAAAAGTAATAGGTACTCCAAGAGCATTTTCAGACAGCACATAGCTAAGGATAGGCAATATATGTGATCTGCTAGTTAAACAGTGACTTGGGTTAGAGAAGGGGATGTCATAGGCAAAATGGGTGTCAGTCATGCCAGCTATGTGCTGTGGGCAGCCTGGCTTTGTGGCTGATGTGTCATTACGTTGCTCGCAAGGAACAATCGCACATTTCCAATGCTTGTCTCGGTGCACAGTGGCCTGTCAGAGATGGTACAGGAGAAGAGATGTCAGTCTTTTGGCTGATTTCTGGTGAATGGTAAGTTGTTCAGGGCACAGTGTGTAGTAAGATGGGGATAGAAGCAGATGCGAGGGATGGCATGGGGTGGAGTACGTTGTTAGATAATACTTGTAAGCTACAGTGAGAAGTCTTGCTTGACCTTGTTGTGAAAGTCCCTCCAAAAACTCAACTCAAATCACACTCAGCCAAAAAAAAATGATCTCGCCCTGCATCAATTTTACAGGTAGACAGGTTGATTGCTGCCCCAAGAAAATCAGAATTAACAGGTCCCATTTTGTTCTTTCTTCTGGTTTGATGTTTCTTTCATAAGGCTATAATTTCTCAACCTTTGTGTTTAGGGTACTAATTTTCTTCTCCCATGTCTTTTTTAACAATGAATTCATACTAGCTCTAAAGAAATTCTGAACAAGTTATTCTCTCAGGTTGGGGAGTCCAAAATAAGAGGGCATAGATTTTAAGCAAGAGGGGAAGACTCTTCTTGGTCTAGGCCTGAGACATCAGCTTTCCTGCTTCTCTGATGCTGTTTGGCCTGCTGTGTTCATCCAGCTGTACGCCTTGTTATCTCGCATGGCCAAAAGAGTTGGGTTTTAAGAAGGACCTTTTTAAGGAAGAGATGCAGTTGCAGAGGTAGAAGCATTCAGGAAAGAAATGTTCAGACCATCAAGAAAGGATGAAAATCCTAATAGTTTCTTTGATATAAAGACTGCCCCGTTAATCCTAGGGTCTTTTGCTTTCCTGTGTCATGGCTCTTATGTCACCAGGAGCTTTCCCTGTCAAATTGAGGTGATAATATAGACATTACAGATTATGACTTCATAGCTCTCACAGACCAAACAACTGCAGGGTATGAATGCAGAGGTGGATGCGATGGTAATGTTCCTCCAGAGATCCTGGCAAATCTTTGCACACACAGTCAAGTACCACCAAGGGAACTGGTGGAATTTACTTTCAAACAATGACTCAATCTCAAATTATTAAATCTAGTCCCAGTAATAGGGACCATGAAGCTATCAAATAGTTCACTAATGTCCTTTAGCGATGGTAATCCAGCGCCCGTACATGTTCTAGCTTACAAATGACCCAAGCTCATTGCAAAGTGGTTGACTCTTAACTGTCCTCTGAATTGGCCCATTGAGTCGCTCAGTTGGATCAAATCTTTACACAAAAGTAGAAAAGGATTGAAAGCATATGTATGGTCTGATGCTGAGCCAGACATCAAAATGACATCAGCACGCACTGCCCAGTCAGCCCTGCAAAGATCACCTCACCAAAATCTGGAAGAGCATTCCCACTGACAATGTCGTATTCACTCAGTCATACATTATAGCTAATGTACCCCACTCATACCAACACCCTGGGTATATCCTGTTCCTGCACATTCATCTACGGTTAGGTGGGAGTGGTCTGTACATTGCACAATATTAAGTCCATTTATCCTGAGGTCAAGCATTTGTACCTGCTGATTCGGAGCACTTGACGATGGGGCCAACCTCCTAAAGCTTGTGTGATTTCACATAAGCCTGTTGGACTATAACCTGGTCTAAAATGGCCTCTGATTTTGTCCACCCCAGTCCAACACTGGCATGTCCACACTGTGGCTTTCTTAAATGATGAATCAGTGTTCCTCCCTGTTGAAATACAATTGCAGGAAGTGCTGACAGTGACAAGGATACAGAATTTCTTCTGGTTGACATACAGTGCGCGTGTCACCAAGAGCAACTCAGTAGCACCCCCAATGATAAAGCTGGCTGAGACCTGAAGCACCTACTCATCAAACTGGATTCTAGGCAAGTGGTGAATAATGAATAAGTGGGAAAACTGTACTTGATCTTATTTTCATTGGGAAAATATTAGAAACCAGCAAAAGATAAACAAAATAAGGAAGGGATTGGAATATGACAATAAACTAACAAGAAGCAAAGCAAAACACAACAAAAGCTTTCAAAAATATATTAAAAGTGAAGAGTTTAGTTCAAGTAAATGTTGGTCTCACAGGGGAGGAAAGCTAGGAGATTAAATTTGGACAATAAGGAAATTATGACGTGGAAAAAAATCCACAAAAGCATCCCAACAGTGACCAAAAATCAAGGGATGAAAGGAATGGAGAAACTGAAAACAAACATAACGCTAGAGAAAAAGCAGTCGGAAAATAATCAGGATTTCACAAGACTGGTCTCATCATGAGTTTGGAAATATATGCTTGCGGGAAATTTATCTTCAACTCATAATTGATAGGTACAAGAACCACTCACCCATCCCCATTCCATTTCAAGGTCTCAATGCCCATTCCTTGCCCCCCCATCAACCATTTCCACTCATGCGTCTCAGGCCCCTATTGTTATACAATGTCCTCATACCCTCGCCATGCCTACTTAACCTGGATACACTAAATACACCATCAATTGGCCATAAAATGACGCTGATTAATCCTTCAAATGCTAATGGAACAAAAGAAAATATAGCCAATTAAAGATCCCTTTGAAAAAAACATTTCCACCCATACATTCTCACAGAAATGCCAATGAAACATAAATAATGAAATTCCCATTAAAGAAATTTCTTAAAAACTCCGAATGTTGTTCTATAAAACAAAATGAGATTGTAAAATAAATTGGAAAAAAGAAACATGTTTCAATCTTGTAAATCTATAAATCAGATAAAGCTAGCAGTCATGTCAAGTTGTATAAACGCCCCTCTGACAGTACTGAATCCATTCATTGGCCTTGAACATCTTGCAGACTGAGGCAATCTGGCAATTGGATCAACAGAAGCAGACTGAACAGCTGGTTAATCCTGCAATTCCCTTGCTCACAACATTCTGGCTGTACTCACATCAGATGGACTGGGTAGCTCACGGAGGAAACTCAAATTAATTTCTCAATTTGAGACTGGGCCTCAAATGCTTGCCTTGACAACGATGCTAATACTCCATGAAAGAAATGCATTGTGTAAGAGTTAAGTTAATGGACTAGTAATCCAGAGATCTGGACAATGTTAAATTCAGTTATTTATATAAATCTGAAATATAAAAAAAAATAATGTCTGTAATGATGGGGCAACATTAGCTTTTAAAAATCTTAAGTTCAACAAAATCGTTTAGGGAAGCTTTCAGCTACTTTTACACAAGCTGATTTTGATGAGTTGCCAGACCTAGAATTTGTTCAAACTACAATGCTATGATTGTAACGAAGGGTCAGCCAGGTAGAATTCTCATAGAATGGAAGTTCTCTGATTGGAGCTATGAACCTGGTCCAGTCATGGAGTCCTCTCTGACTGATAAGAACAGGAGTGCCTGAGGTTCTCTTCACTCTGACAGCTGGCTCTGAGGAAGTCAGACCAGTGTCAAGTGCTATGTATGTGCAAATAAAGAATGATTTGGTAAGGGGTACAGGCCTCTGTGGAGTTATTTCAAATAACTTATCAGAATAACATAGGAACATGAGTAGTCCAATCAGCCCTTTGAGATTGAACTACCATTCAATGAGAGAATGTCTGATCTGTGACCTGACACCATATACCTACTTAGGCCTAGATTTCTTAATTACTTATCTTAACTAAAAATTATCTGTCTCAGATTTAAAATTAACAATTGATCCTGCATCTACTGCTGTTTACAGAAGAGAATTCCAAACCTCTACTATCATTTGTGTATAAGAAAAGGAACAGTAACCATTGGTCTCCAAACGTCTCCATTGTTCAATGCAATCATGGTTGATCCTCTACCTCGACTCCACTATCTCTCCTGCTCTCCGTGGCCCTTGATCGCTGGAGAAATGAAAAATCTATCCAGACTAGCCTTGAATGATGTCAATAATAGTGCATCGACAACTCCCATCGCTAAACAATTCTAAAGACTCAATGATTTCGAATGAAGAGATGACTCCTCATCTCAATCCTAAATGATTGACTCCGTATCCAGAGTGACATGTTCTTGATTCCTAGCCAGGGGAAGACACCTTTCTGTGTATACCGCATAAGTTTCTTCACTGTCTTGTATGTTTCATTTGATCATCTTTCATTCTTCTAAACTCCAGAAAACATGGTTCCCAATAATTTGGTTTCCTATTTTGGAGCAAGCCTCATGCTTAAGAATCAATCTGGTGAATCTCCACTCCAAGGCAAGTATGTCACTGTGCTCTCATCAAAGTCCTGTACAATTCTACAAAGGCTGTATGTCTCAATGCAATAAAACCCAAGATGCCTTTCTAATTGCTGTACCTCCATGCACTGTTTCTATGTCTCTTGTCAGAGTATTGGAACTAGGGATAGGCAATGAATGCTGGCCCAGCCAACAATGCTCACATCCCATAAGCAGGTGGCATGATGGCTCAGCGGTTAGCACTGTTGCCTCACAGTGCCTGGGGCCTGGGTTCAATTCCATCCTTGGGTGACTGTGTGTGTGTGTGTGTGTGTGTGTGTGTGTGTGTGTGTATGTGTGTGCGCATGCGCGGGTTTCCTACAGGTGCTCTGGTTTCCTCTCACAGTCCAAAGATGTGCAGGCTAGGTAAATTGACCATGTTGTTCAGGGATGTGTAGATTGGATGGGTTAAAGGGGGATGGGTCTGGGTTGAATGCTCTGAGGGTCAGTGCAGACTTGATGGGCCAAAGAGCCTGTTTCCACACCTTAGGGATTCCATAAAAGTTACACACTAAGCCATAAATATTTAAGGCATTTTAAAAAGTATGCTGTTCAACAATTGTTAATACTAAAGTGAATGTCCTCACACTTCCCGACATAATGCTCCATCTGTCAGCTTGCTTTCCAATTACTTAATCTGTCCTTATCTCTTAACAGCCTTTTTGTGCTTTACTTGCAGATTACGTCCAACTATCATCAGCATTATTTGTCTCTTTTTCTTGGTCTTTAACATAGACTGAATCCCAAAATCAAAGAAGTGCTTTGGCACAGAAAGAAGACTGTCATATCCGCAATGACTGTCCAGATGAGCATTATGGCTTAATGCCACTCTCCTGACCTTCCCCACACCTTTGCACTTTGTTTGCATTTAAATAATCATCCAAAGATTCTTGAATCGTTCAACTGAATTTGTCTCCACCACGTTTCTAGGTAGTGCATTCCAGATCTGAACAACTTGTGTGAAAAAGTCTTTTTTACTCACATTATGTTTGCTTATTTTGCAAATCACTCTAAATCTGTTCCCTCTCATTTTTGATCCTTTCGTAAGTGGGAGCAACTTCTCCCTATTTATTCTATCTAACACCTTCACGATTTTGAAAACTTGGATCTTTCCAAAGAGAACTGACCCAATCTCTCCAGCCAATCCTCACAACTGAATTATCTTATCTCTAAAGCTTCTCTTCTAAATTTCTACTGTGCTGCCTCTAATGCATTTGCATCCTTTGGATAGTACAGCACCCAGAACTGTACACAATATTCTAGCTTTGGTGTAATGAGTATTTTATGTAAGTTCATCATTATCCCCTTGTTCTTGTGCACTATGTCTCACTAATAAAGCCCAGGATACTGTATGTTTTATAAATTGTAAATAGCTGAGTGAGGCCTCAGTCCTGATCCTTGTGACATTCCATTTGTCACAAGTTGCTAAATTGAAAATGCTCCGTTTATCGCAACTCTCTGATTTCTGTCCATTAGCCAATCCTTTATCGATTCTACATTTTACCCTGAATTCCATGAGCCCTCAACTGGAATATTAATCTTTTGTGTGAAACCTTTTTGCGTTGATCCCTAGCGGTTTAGCAATTAGCATATCCCTTGACTGAATACAAATACTTATCTAGTGCGACACAAAGGCCCTGAAGTATCCTCAAGAAAGTTGGGCAGAGATATTCACACAATTGCCTTTTGTGTGCCAAACTGATGTCAGGTCAAAGGAAGCAGTTGCACAAAGAAAGTAGTTACTGCTTCTCATCTCTCCTGATCCCAGCAACATGCCAGAATTTGCTGGGTTTTTTTTCCGCTGATCGGCAACTGTACGGAAATTTGGTCTTTTTTGACTTTGGCCCTTCCATTCTGCTACATCTAAATTCTGTCTCATTACAGAATGGAATCTTCATGGTACAAAATTTTGGACTTTCAAGGAAATTTTGCTGGATAAAATAGGCCCAGTTTTTTGTTCTGTAGACATGAACAAGAACAGTATAAGACCATAAGACATTAGAGTGAAAGTAAGGCCATTCAGCCCATAAAGTCCACTCCACCATTTAAATCATGGCTGATGGGCATTTCAACACCACTTCCCTGCACTCTGCCCATAGCCCTTGATTCCTTCTAGATCAAGAATTTGTTGATCTCTGCCTTGAAGGCATCCAACGTCCCGGCTTCCACTGCACCCTGCGGCAATGAATTCCACAAGCCCACCACTCTCTGGCTGAAGAAATGTCATCTCATTTCAGTTTTAAATTTACCCCCTCTAATTTTAAGGCTGTGCCCACGGGTCCTAGCCTCCCCGCCTAATGGAAACAACTTCCTAGCATCCACCCCTTCTAAACCATACATTATCTTGTAAGTTTCTATTAGATCTCCTCTCAACCTTCTAAACTCTAATGAGCACAATCCCAGGATCCTTAGCCGTTCATCATACGCTAAACCTACCATTCCAGGGATCATCCGTGTGAATCTCCGCTGGACATGCTCCAGGGCTAGTATGTCCTTCCTGAGGTGTGGGGCCAAAAATTGGACACAGTATTCTAAATGGGGCCTAACTAGAGCTTTATAAAGCCTCAGAAGCACATCACTGCTTTTCTATTCCAACCCTCTTGAGATAAATGACAACATTATATTTGCTTTCTTAATTACAGACTCTCGCTGCAAGTTAACCTTTAGAGAATCCTGGACCAACACTCCCAGATCCCTTTGCACTTCTGATTTGTGAATTTTCTCACCGTTTAGAAAATAGTCCATGTCTGTATTCTTTTTTCCAAAGTGCAAAACCTCACATTTACTCACATTGAATTTCATCAGCCATTTCCTGGACCACTCTCCTAAACTGTCTAAATCTTTCTGCAGCTTCCCACCTCCTCAGTACTACCTGCCTGTCTACCTATCTTCGTATCATCGGCAAACTTCGCCAGAATGCCCCAGTCCCTTCATCCAGATCATTAATGTATAAGGTGAACAGCTGTGGCCCCAACACTGAACCCTGCGGGACACCACTCGTCACCAGTTGCCATTCCGAGAAAGAGCCTTTTATCCCAACTCTCTGCCTTCTGTCAGACAGCCAATCCTCAACCCAAGCCAGTAGGTCACCTCGAACACCATGGGCCCTCACCTTGCTCAGCAGCCTCCCGTGAGGCACTGTATCAAAGGCCTTTTGGAAGTCTAGATAGATAACATCCACTGGGTTTCCCTGGTCTAACATACTTGTTACCTCTTCAAAGAATTCTAACAGGTTTGCCAGGCACGACCTCCCTTTACTAAACCCATGCTGACTTGTTTTAATCTGACCCTGCACTTCCAGGAATTTAGAAATCTCATCCTTGACAATGGATTCTAGAATTTTACCAACTACCGAGGTTAGGCTAATCAGCCTATAATTTTCCATCTTTTGCCTTGATCCTTTCTTAAACAAGGGAGTTACAACAGCAATTTTCCAATCATCTGGGACTTCCCCTGACTCCAGTGACTTTTGAAAGATCACGACCAAAGCCTTTGCTATTTCCTCAGCCACCTCCCTCAGAACTGTAGGATGTAGCCCATCGGGGCCAGGAGATTTATCAATTTTTAGACCCTTTAGCTTTTCTAGCACTTTCTCTTTTGTAATGCCTACCGTACTCAACTCTGCCCCCTGCCTCTCCATAATTGTTGGCATACTACTCATGTCTTCCACTGTGAAGACTGATGCAAAGTGCTTACTACGTTCTTTAGCTATTTCCTTATCTCCCATCACTAGCCTTCTAGCATCAATTTGGAGCGGCCCAATATCTACTTTTGCCTCTCGTTTGTTTCTTATGTATTGAAAGAAGCTTTTACTATCATTTCTAATATTACTAGCTAGCCTACCTTCATATTTGATCCTCTCCTTCCTTATTTCTGTCTTTGTTATCCTCTGTTTGTTTTTGTAGCCTTCCCAATCTTCTGATTTCCCAGTGCTCTTGGCCACTTTATAGACTGTCTCTTTTTCTTTGATATATTTCCTGCCTTCCTTTGTCAGTCATCTGATTATTAAATGGAATTGTTGAGTCTGCAAATAAATAAATGCCATATGGTTCTCACAATATGTTGTACCCCTGTTGTAGTTAGGAATGTTTTGAGCAGTTCAAAGAACATTGGCAAGAGGTTCCATTCAGCAGTAAAAGATTTTGTTCACTTTGAATGTACTCATTGTAGAAAACTGAAATCCATAGTGCGCATGTGCGCATATATGTTGAGTGCCATCTTGGTAACATTGTTAGCACTTGTGTGGACACTGCCTGTTGGAAATACATCAAGCAGGTAGATCATGATGTCAATCAATGTGAAATGTTGAGATGTCACCAGTGGTGCCATTTTGGAGCTCCATGATCCGGTGACTTCCCTTAAGCTCATTATGTTGAATAAACATCAAGTTGCAAAAGGTTTCAGTGGGGATCATCAACTACTTACAGATTATTTGCTGTTTGATAGTTTCAGGCAATGATTCCAATTTTGCTAAATTTTAGTGCTTCCCCCAGTTGTTTTGAGTTTCTAAACAGTACAGGGAATAACATGGCAACATCAAAGTGCTTTTTGTCAAATTCAAGACTTCTACCTAAATTAATTGCTTCCAAACGTTGGCATGCTAATAGGCCTTTTCCATGGAATGGAACTTGACTGGTATGAAAATGAGTAGAGGGCGGATAGATCAGGTCATAATTATGGAGGAGTGAATAGGTGTTTGGAGAGGCGTGCTCTAAGCAGGAAACAATATCTTCCCAGAGTGCTCAGGGAGAATTCTCCTATACAAATCTCAGTGATAAGCAATGTTTGCGATGTCTGTACTTTTCTAAGGATGCCGTCACTAAAATCTCGCAAATTGGCGATAATCTAGATTGTTGCAAAAATATGATTTTGTTCTGACTGATACTGGAACAGTATGGAGGTTATATGGGCATCACTGGTTAAGTTATTAATGAAATGCTACTTGTTTTTAGTGGTTTTGTATTAAAAGAGACATATTTATACATTTTGTAATGAAGGGAAAGTCGCCATATTAGCTATTTGTAGCTGTAACTTTTAACATCCATTCATACTGACGATGCCACAAAATTACAAATCTATCTCACTCAAAATTAAAAATCAAATCCACGGCCCTGTTGAGGTTTAGAAGGCTGTGTGGGTTACAGCAAAAAAAATTAACACAGAATATTAACAAATTAAATTGTGGGAATGATAGCGGAGACAAGGGTTCAAACTAGCAAAATGAAATTTTGGGACTTTATCAGAAAATTCTGATTAAAAAGTGGTTAACATGTTGAATAAACATTTAGAAATACTAATGGCAGCCAAAAGCAGTGGAATAATTTCTGTTACAATATGATGCTGCAGTTGGTGAGGTGTAATGATGGTGGAGGAGGCAGTGCAGGGCTCTGGGACTTAAGGTTCTCTCTTGCTACAAATGATTAATTTGGCTGAGTAGCTTTTCCAATCAGTAATTATCTCAAAGTTCCTTACTCCATTAGTGGTGATGCCAGTTTTTTTTTCCCTGACAGTAGTATTAATGAGCTTTTAAATTTAAATGATTCTGTCTATTTCACCATTTGTTCTGCTAAGAAGTGCACTTGAGTTTATCCAGTCATGATTAATTGAAATTCTGATGACGTGCATCTTCAGAATTATGGGCTATCCCACTCAACTGCATTCCTGTTCCATGCATTTTTATTTGTTTTATAAAACCAGGTTTTCCCTTTATTATTTCTATGGAAACCTATCTACCACATCGATGATAATAAGGGTAATTTTCTATTAAGTGCACAGCATTTACACTCCACATTTCCCATCTGACCACTGTTAATGCTCATTTGTTAATTAGCTGTTTATCTGCTAGTGCCCTGCTGGTGAAAACATGAAAACCGCATCAAAGTTGTTGTCGTTCTACTTTGACTTTGCTACTCTTTAGTATTGCATTAAAAATTATATTAAAAAAAATCAGTTGAATACTTGACAAGTTAATGGAGATTTTGGAAGTAATTTGTGCCATAATTTTTTAGTACTGCGGAGAAAAATCTTATTTCAAAAAATGTATGTTGTTTTCAAGATTTGGGGTAAAAGAAAGTTTTAAGGGTAGGTCCATTCAAAGCTTACTTACAGGTTGAATCTGAACGAAAGGATTCGATTTTGACTGGGAGTGTTTTATGTGTTTGATTGTCATAAAGAGGATAAGTTGCCATCATTGCTTGTATCTTCAGAGGCAGCTTGCACTTGTGATAAAGTAGCTCCCATAGGGCAGGCTAACATGCCAAAGGAAGAGCAACCAACAGGCCACCCATAGCTTATCGTAATGCTGCCAAGCCTTGGTCAGTATTTCTACTGCCTCTGGCTCATTTTAAGATAATCTTCCTTTAGAAAAGAAAATAACTTACTCGTTTGTTGGTTAGACCGAAGAAAGCTTGTAAAAACTTTGCTCGGTGTTGATCAATTTTAATGACAAATTCATGCCCAATTCTTGATTTAGGCAAACAAATTTCCCAAATGGACTAAAAACCATATACTCAAACAAATTTAAGATGCTCTATGCAAACTCAGGCATCAGAGGATGAATATCGATGATAGTCCAATGCACAAAAGCAAAATTGAGTGCAGGCTTTCGCTGAATAAGTATCAGCAATGGCTTAGTTCTGGTAACTGAACTTTAGAATCAGAAGGCTGAGTTCAAATACCATTTCAAAGACTTGGGGGGTAATTTTACATCATCCCCAACCCCTGTGTTTCCAGTCACTGTGTACATATGTGTATGTAGTCCATTGTTTCAAACCCACTCCAAACCAGTCACCATAATAGAAGCTGGGAGCTAAAGGTAGGTGAGGTTCCAAAGGCCACCAGCCCTTAGTCATGTTGGAAATTTTAACAGACCAGTTAAGGGCCTCAATCTGCTTCACTGTCATACTGCACTGGGCCATGGAAGGCAGTGATTAGGAAGGCTGCTTTTTCACGAAAGTTGGCAAAAAGGCAGGAAAAAAGGTGGGAACCCTTATCCAAGATTGTGTCCTCTTTGTGTCTCACCTTCTAACCTTCAAAACCTGCCCCTCCAGGCCGCTTTGCCTCTAACCCCACCCTGAGTACCTGCTCATCCTCTCCCGTCAAGGGACATCCAGGGGCCATGTTACTTTTTTGGGAGTGGGTCTGGCACTGTTGGAGCTGCAGCTGCTGAAAGATAGAAATCTGACTCTTAGCACTAATGAAGCCTTTATGCGGAGCATCATCGCGACTGGGCAGCCTTTTTTTACAACTGTCAGTACACAATCCCATTTCCTGCCAGCAGTGGGGTGGGGAGATGTATAGCAGGACTGCAGTGCCCTCTGTCACCCTGCTCTGTTAGCCCGCCCCCTAAGTGGAAAAGTCATCCATTGCCTTAAAACCGTGCTGCTGGTCCCTGAGATTATTCAGTCAAGATCATTATTAACACCGTGCCCAGGCAGCGGCTTGTGAAAGGGGTCATTGCCCCCAGCTGCCCACCTTCACTTTTGGGTTTCATTTGCCCAATGAAGGGTGTCCTTGGAAAGAGAAAAGGGCGAGTGTATGTGTGTGTGTGTGTGTGTGTGTGTGTGTGTGTGTGTGTGTGTGTGTGTGTGTGTGTGTGTGTGTGAGAGAGAGAGGGAGTGTGTGTGAGAGAACATGTTTGTGTGTATGTGTGTGAGAGAGAGTGTGTGTGAAAGAAAATATGCGCGTGTGTGTCTGTGTGTATGAGAGAGTGTGTGTGAGAAAATGTTTTTGTGTGTATGTGTGAGAGAGAGAGAGTCTGTGTGTCTGTGTGTGTGTGTGTGCCTGTGTGTGTGAGAGAGGTAGAGAATATGTGTGCGTGTGAGAGAAAGTGTGTGTATGAGAGAGTGTGTGTGCGTGAGAGAGTGTGTGAGAGATTGTGTGTGTGAGAGAGAGAGAGAGTGTGCATGAGAGAGTGTGTGTGTCTGTGTGTGTGTGTGAGAGAGAGAGTGTGAGTGTGTGTGTGTGTGTGTGTGTGTGTGTGTGAGAGAGAGAGAAGAGTGTGTGTGTGTGTGTGAGAGAGAGAGAGTGTGCATGAGAGAGTGTGTGTGTCTGTGTGTATGAGAGAGAGAGTGTGAGTGTGTGTGTGAGAGAGAGAGTGTGTGTGTGTGTGTGAGAGAGAGAGAGTGTGCATGAGAGAGTGTGTGTGTCTGTGTGTATGAGAGAGAGAGTGTGAGTGTGTGTGTGAGAGAGAGAGTGTGTGTGTGTGAGACAGAGAGAGAGAGAGAGAGAGAGAGAGTGAGTGTACCTGTGTGTGTGTGAGAGAGAAATCATAAGACCATAAAAAATAGGAACAGGAGCAGGTCGCTCGGGCCCTCAAGACTGTTCTGCCATTCGATAGCACCATGGCTGATTTAACATTCCTCACCTCCACTTTCCTGCTTTTGCCTTGTATATTGCGTGTTTTTGTGTCTGTGTGCATGTATGTGTCTTTGTGTTTATGTGTATGCATGTTTGTATATGTGCATGTGCATTTGTGTGTGTGTGTGTTGGGGTGTGTCATTTTCCAACTGATATCAGAAAAGTTATTCAAATACGTCCTTTATCATGTCACCTTGAAGTGAAAGCAAATGAACCATTTCCAGTAATATAAGAAACTGTGAAAGCAATATGCTTGCAGGGGTAGTTAATTCATGAATCTGAGTTGTAGCCTGCAGATATTTTGAGACATAACCAGAAAATTGACAGTGCCTCTGAAGAGCAGGCAATTAATTTAAAACCATGTTATAAACAATTCCAGTCTCTGATAAATGACCACACTTGAAACTGGATGGGAATGAGGAGCATTACCCTTCTGATAGAAAGGAAACAAGAGTTACCTTGATACAAAATTCCACGAAGGAGAAAGGAACAGAGATCACAGTACACCATTTGCTGAACAGGGCATGTGTTGGAAGAATTAGAGGACACTGACATAAAATTAAGATTATACACAGAGCTAATATTTACTCCATTCAAAACCAGTCTCATGTTGTTTTATTGTATTAAGATAGTAAGGAGATGGCTCACATTGAGACTATAAACAGATATTACTTACAGAAGGCTTACGACAAGGTCCCGTATAAGAGAGAAGAATGTAAAATTTGAAGCGCGTGGAATCAGGGGTCATGTGTTAGCGTGGATAGAGAAATGGTTTGCAGATAGGAAACAAAGAGTTAGAATAAATAGCTATTTTTCCAAGTTGCAGCCAGTGATTAGTGGGTACTGCAGGGATCTGTACTTGGACCTCAGCTATTCACAATATATATTAATGATCTCAATGAGGAACGTAAATGTATTATCTCCATGTTTTCGGATGACACAAAGCTGGATGGGAGGGTGAACTGTGAGGATGCTTCAGTGTAATTTGGACAAGCTGAGTGAGTGGGCAAATGCATAGCAGATATGGTGTAATGTGGATAAATTAGAGGTCATTCACTTTGGTAGCAAAAATGGGAAGGCAGATTATTATCTGAACTGTGATAAATTGGAAAAGGGGGAGGTGCCATGACACCAGTTGGTGAAAGTAAACACGCAGGTATGGCAGGAGGTGAAGAATGCAAATGGTATGTTGGCCTTCAGGGTGAGGACGTTCGAATACAGGAGCAGGCCTGTCTTGTTGCAATTGTACAGAGCTTTGGTGAGACCACACCTGCAGTATTGTGTGCAGTTTTGATCTCCTTCTCTGAGGAAGTATGTTTTGACTATGGAGACAGTGGAGTGAAGGTTTACTATACTGATTAATAGGGTAGCAGGACTGATGTATGAAGAGGGACTGGATCACTGAGGTCTGTATTGACTGAATGAGCAGGGACCTCATAGAAACCGATAAAATTCTAACAGGACTAGACAGGATAAATGTAGGAAGGATATTCCTGATGACTAGGGCGTTCAGAACCAGGGGTCACATTCCAAGGATACAGTGTAGGCTGTTTAGGACTGAGATGAAGAAAATTACTTCACCCAGTGATGGATTCACTGCCACAGTAAGTAGTTTAGGGTAAAACATTGAATGTTTTCAAGAAGGAGTTAGACAGTTGTGAGAACTAAAGGCCTTAAAGGGCGTGAAGAGCAGGTGGCAACAGGGTATAGAGTTGGATGATCAGCCATGATCACATTGAATGGCAAAGCAGGCTCAGAGGGCTGAATAGCCTATTCTTGCCCTGATTTACTTTTTTCTATTCTGCACACTGGAGAATAATACTAGATACATTCCACAATAAAACAGCACTCTCATTTTATTGAGATATCAATCAGCGATGAGCCTGAAGCTACGTTTAAATGAAAATTTGTGGAAAATTACCAAAGTCTTGAGTCACATATGTCCACGTCAGAATTCCAAGCAAACAATTTTCTTAAAGAGGCTGCACAAAAATAAATAACAAAGTTGAAGAAGAATACATATTTATGTAAAATTCTTCACATCCTCTGGATGTCCTAAAGCACTTTATAGATCATTCATTCTTGTTGAAGTCTAATCACTGTTTTCATATAGGCAAGCAGAGAAGTCAATTTGCATATTGCGATGTCCCATGAATTCCAAAGAGATTAAAAAAACAATTGTTTTACAACGGTGATGTTAATTGAGGTTAACAAAATTGTTTGTCAGTGCAGCTGGAGAAATGCATTGACAGACCGATGACACCTTGGTTTATTTAAAGGTGAGCAATCGAAAGAAGAGAATCAAAAGAGGAGAGAAGGCAAATGTAATCCAAATTTACAGATATTTAAAATAGAAGAAAATGTTTCTGCTCTTAACGTTTGCTGTCACAGATGACTTTATAACACTGAATTATTTTTACTGCAAGAGCTTTAAGAACAGAAATTATTTGTAGTAATGTGTAGGGACATCTCAAATATATGTAAGCATAATAAGGAGTAGAAAGGGATTTTAATTTTCCAAACACTGACTGGAACTGCCATAGTGTTAAAGATTTGGATAGTGAAGAATTTGTCAAATGTATTTGAGAAAATTTTCTTTATCAATATGTGGAATCTCCTATTAGAAAAGGAACAAAACTAGACTTCCTTTTGGGCAATAAGGCATGACGCGTAACTCAAGTAAAAGTGGGGAACACCTTGGGTCTAGTGATCATAATTCTATTAGTTTTAAAATGGTTATGGAGAAGGATAAATCTCTCATAAAAGTTAAAATTTTTAAGGCAAATTTTAATGGTATGAGACAGGAACTTTCAAAAGTTTATTGGAGTAGACTGTTTGCAGGTAAAAGGATGTCTGTCAAGTGGGGGGTATTCAAGAGTGTGATGATGAGAGCTCATTGGAATTATGTTCCTGTTAGAGTGATGGGTGAGGCTGCTAAGGTTAAGGAACAATGGATGAATAAAGATAATGAGCTTCTAGTCAGGAATAAAAAGAGACCTTATTTTAGATATAGACAACTTGGTTCAATTGAATCTCTTAATCACTATTAGGAGTGGAGGGGCATTTTTAAGGAAGAAATCAAGAAGGCAAAGAGGGGATGTGAGATAGCATTGGCAGATTAGGCTAAGGATAATCCAAAGCGATTCTACAAATCCATTAAAGGAAAGCGGGTAACTAGAGAGTGGGTAGGGCCTCTTAAAGATCAAGGTCATCGTCTTTGTGCTGAATCCCAGGAGATGGGAGATATACTAAATAAATATTCTGGTCAGATTTTACCATGGAGAAAGAAATGGAGGCTAGAAAATACAGAGAAATAAATACTGATGTTTTGGAAACAATTCACATTAAAGAAGAGGAAGTTTGGGAGGTCTTAGGAAATATAAAGGTGGATAAATCTCCGGGACCCTGATCTAATGTATCCCAGAACATTGTGGGAAGTAGGGGAGGAAATTGTGAGACCCCTTGCTGAAATATTTGCATCATCTAAAACTATTGGTGGGGTGCCTGATAACTGGAGGTTGGCTAATGTTGTACCTTTGCTTAAGGGCAGTTGTGAGGAGACACCAAGGAGCTATAGGTCCATGAGTCTGACTTCTGTTGTGGGTAAATTGTTGGAGGTGATTATAAAAGATAGGATTTATGGACATTTAGAGCAACAAAACTTGGTTTGGGATAGCCAGCATAGTCTTGTGTGAGGAAAATTGTGTCTCACAAACTTGATTTGAGATTTTTTAAGGAAGTTACCAGAAAGATTGATGAGGACAGGGCGGTAGAAGTTGGACTTTCGTAAAGCCTTATACAAGGTTCTGCATGGTAGACTAATTAGTAAAGTTAGGTCACATGGGATGCAGGGTGAGCTTGCCAGTTGGATACATAATTGGTTTAACAGCAGGAGACAAGAGAGTAATGGTGGAGGGTTGCTTTTCAGACTGGAGGCATGTGAGCAGCAGTGTTCCACAGGGATCGGTTCTGGGTCCCCTTTTATTTGTCATTTATACAAATGATTTGTTTGAGAATATAGAAGGCACGGTTAGTTAGTTAGCAGAAAACACCAAAGCTGGTGGCATTGTTGATAGCGAAGTAGGTTTTCTAAGATTACAAAGGGATCTTGATCAAAGGGATCAATGGGCTGAAAAATGGCAGTTGGAATTCAATCTGGATAAATGCATTTTGGTACAACAAACAAGGGTAGGGCTTATGCAGTTAAGGGCAGGGCCTTGGGTAGTATTTATAGACAAGAGGGACCTAGAGGTTCAGGTACATAATTTTTTAAAGTTTGCACCACATAAAGACAAGGTGGCTAAAAAGGCATTTGGCATGTTTGGCTTCATTGCTCAGTCCTTTGAGTATAGGAGTTGGGACGTCATGTTGAGGTTGTACAGGACATTGGTGAGACGTCTTCTAGAATATTGTGTGCAGTTCTGGTTTCTCAGTATAGGAAGGATATTATTATGCTGCAGAGGATTCAGAAGAGATTTAACAGGATGTTGCTGGGTATGGAAGGTTTGTAAAGAAAAGCTGGATAGGCTGGGACTTATTCCGCTAGAGAGTAGGAGGTTGAGAGGTGACCTTAAAATAGTTCATGAAATAACGATGGATATAGACAGAGATAATGGTAGTTGTCTTTTCCCTAGGATGGGGGATTTCAGGATGAGGGGGCATACTTTTAAGGTGAGAAGAGAAAGATTTATAAAAGACATGAGGCAAATTTTTTACAGAGGGTGGTTCGCGTGTGCAATGAACTTCCTGACGAAGTGATGGATGTGGGTACAGTCAGAATGTTTAAAAGGCATTTGGATGGATATATGAATAGAAAAAGTTTGGAGGGATACGGCCCAGGAGTAGGTAGGTGGGACTATGACATTCCTTAGGCTAACTTATTGTAAGTACTAATCCATTCATATTAAATATGTAGATGCTTCACTAAAATAGCACACACAGGAAAGTCAAACGAACATGCTAAATTCTCATCAACTAACATTACCAATAGTAAAATGTAGCCTTTATTTCTTAATGTCAGTAAAGAAATAATTCCGATTGACTTTGTGAGGCAACTACAAATCTTCTCATCAATTTGCTGTGAATTCTGTTCTTCACCAATGTTAGTCAAACATGGGTTTATGCTTCTTCAAGGCTTATTCACATTGTGTGTGGAAGTTTTATTTAATACTAGTGATGAAAATCCAAAATAGTTGTGTAGTTCTCATAGGATTTCTATTAGAATTGTAGAAACACAGGTTGATGCAACATAGAAAGAGCCCATTGTGCTTGTACTGGGTCTTTGAAAGAACAATTTATTTCCATTCAGCTGCCTTTTCCCCATTGCTTTGTATTCTTTTATGGAAAGTACTTATGTAATTACATGTGAAAGCCAGTATTGTATTTGTTTCCATTACTTTTTCTATGAATATTAGGGGCTTCCACCATTTTTTCTATAAATATTAGGGGCTGTGCTGGTAAAGTGTAAGATTGTGGAAGTCAGTGAGTGGTGGGATCTTGCTGAGCTTAAACGGGTGGTACAGTGGCTCAGTGGTTAGCACTGCTGCCTAACAGCACCAGGTAACCCAGGTTCAATTCCATCCTTGGGTGATTGTCTGTGTGGAGTTGGTAACCCAGGTTCAATTCCATCTTTGGGTGATTGCCTGTGCAGAGTTTGCACATTCTCCCAGTGTCTGTGTGGGTTTCCTTCAGGTATTCCAGTTTCCTCCCACAGTCCAAAGATGTGCAGGCTAGGTGGATTGGCCATGCTACATTGCCCATAGTGTTCAGGAATGTGTAGATTAGGTGGATTATAGAGGGATAGGTCTTGGAGGGATGCTCTGAGGGTTGGTTTGGGCTGAAGGGCCTGTTTCAGCACTGTAGGGATTCTATGATTCTAAGTAAAGCATTCCAGATCATCGTAATTTGCTGTTTAAAAGGAATTCTCCTCAACTTTCCTCTGGTTCTTTTGCCAATTATTATGAATCAGTATCACCTGATTACCAACCATTCTGTAAATAGAAGTTTTATTCAACTAACTCCATCAAAACTGTTCTTGACTTTGAACATGTCCATCAAAACTTTTCGTAATCCTGTCTGTTCTAAAATCAACGCCAGCTTCATTAGTTTCTCCAAATAAGTGAAATTTCTCTTCCCTTGAACTATTCCAATAAATCTCTACTGTCCTGTCTCTCAGGATTTGACACTCTGGCTGAAGTCTGGTGCCCAGAATGTAACACATGGTGATCCATTTCAAACCTAAGGAATGATTTAAACACACATAGCACAGATCCTTTTCTTCTGTGCCTCTCATTATAAAACAAGAGATTCTGACTGTATCTTAATGACGATGAAAAAATATGGAAAGAAAGAAAAAAGTCTGAATCTCAAAATTAAGAAATATTTTTTAAATGCTCCCCCAAAGCCTTAAGCTGTGACTGAACGGTGCACATTTCCATGTATTTGCATCTCATTAAAACTCACTCGCTTTATTTGCACACCACTTCTGATTTCCCAAATGTAGTCCATGAGACTTGGTGAGATGTTCTTGCAGTGGCAAAGTTAGACTGAGTGTGGCCTTGCAGAACACAGAACATCTGTATTCCTGCAGTGCTGGACAGTCTGCTTCTCTTGGGACACAACACTGACCAGGTCTGTTCAGGTGACACGGTCTCCTGTGGCATTCTGCAGGAAAAAGGACTGTCCTCTTCCCCACCACCCTGTCGACCAACACCTCCATGCCCCTGATAACAAAGTGTGAAGCTGGATGAACACCGCAGGCCAAGCAGTATCTCAGGAGCACAAAAGCTGATGTTTCGGGCCTCGACCCTTCATCAGAGAGGCAGTGTGTTGACAACTCCTCATAACGTCCCCGTCACATACTGATCGGGCAGCTGAATCCTCATGGACCCAGGGCAAATCTACCAACCTCAGAAGTAGTCCACTACCCTCAGCAGAACCCAGCCCAGGTGGTCATTAAGCATAAGGTGCACATGTGTTTGATGAAGGTATCTCTGCAGCTTCAGAGAATGGCTGCTCAATGCCATCACCAGATTTCAATTTAGCTTTTATTCTCACATGTATTTGAGTACAGGCTAAAGAGTATTGTTAAAAATGTACAATGTCACCACACACAACCCCATCTTTGGTACAAAATCTTAGTTACAGAAATAGAGAAATAAAGAATAAATTAAAAAGTTCAGCACTGCAGTCTTCTGAGCATAAAAGTAGGAAAATAAAGAAATAAAGTAAAATTGTCAAACAGTACAGTCCTTTCTTAAGCTATAGACCAGCAGATGCTTCAAGCTGGGCTTCCCCAAAAGGGTCACTCTCCCCTGAGCTGGACATGCTTTCACCCACACTAGGCAATGATCCAGCTGGGCATGCCAGACTTTGCTGCCGCTCGGACCTGACCACCGCATCACTGCTGACCACCACTGCCACCATCTGGGCTTGTGCTAGGCCCCAGTTGCTGCTACCCTCCATCGTTGCTGTTGCCTCCACCACTCCAATTTTGTGACCACTCAAGGTCTGTGCTGGGCCTACTCTCCTCCATGCTGTGCCTACTCTCCTCCACGCTGTGCCTACTCTCCTCCACGCTGTGCCTACTCTCCTCCATGCTGGGCCTACTCTCCTCCACGCTGTGCCTACTCTCCTCCACGCTGTGCCTACTCTCCTCCACGCTGGGCCTACTCTCCTCCATGCTGCTGCTATTCTCCACCATGCTGGACATAATCTCCCTCACGCTGGCGCCTACTCTTCTCTCTTCTGGGCCTATTCTCCTCCACACTGGGCTTACTCTCTTCATTTCTGGGCCTACCCTCCTCCACACTGGGCCTACTTTCCTCCATGCTGGGCCTATTGTCCTCTGCGCTGGGCCTATTCTCCTCCATGCTGGGCTCACTCATGGTCTGCTGCCGATGCCATCCAAGCTCAAGAGGTAAGTGAGGAAAATAGAAGATAGGAAAAATTTCACAATAAGTATGTAAAATAAAATAATCATGAATGTACATTCTATTAATGATATCATTGTGATTATATAGAAATTAATACTTAGGTTCCATGATTGCGTGAAAGGGAAATGGTGTTTGACATAATTATTTGACATTATTAAAGCTCTTTAAAGATATAACAAGAAGTGTGGTTATAGAAAAACCAGTAGAGGTAGATTTAAATTTCCAAAAACCATTTGTTAAGGTGCCACATGGAAGGTTGCAGCACAAGATAAGAGCCCTTGATGTGGGGTGACATATTAATGGGACAGTGGATCGGCTAACTGACAGGAAACACAGAGTCTTATTGAATCATATAAAATGATCATATTGAAACATTTAAAATTCTTGAGGGCTCTTGATATGGTAGATGTTGAAAGGTGGTTTCCTCTCATTGGGATGTCAAAAACCAGGAAGCACAGCTTCAAAAATAGGGAATGTCCCATTTAAGATGACAAGGCCAAGGAATTTCTTCTCTCAGAGGATCATTAGTCCTTGAAATTTTCTACCTCGGACAGTAAAGACACTGAACCATTGAGTGTATTCAAGGCTGACCCAACAGATTTTTAACATACAAGGGAGTCTAGGGTAATGCAGTTTAGGCAGGAAAATGGAATTAAAGTCACAATCCGAACAGTATGATTTTATTGAATGGCAGAACAGACTCAATGGGTTGAATGGCCTACTCCTACTCCTACTCCTATTTCTTATGGTCATATCCTTGTGAATATTTGTAACACAGGAAGAGAACCTCAGAAGCAAAATAAAATTAAGAAATTCTGAATTACTTGAAAGGAATAGCACATTTTTAATTGTATTTCTGTAGAATTGTGAATTCAGCAGGATATTTGAGGTTTGATTTACCAGAATACATAATGCAGGTATCATTTAAATGCAAAATAGCTTTGACACATGAAACATTTTTATTTGCTTGTTTTTTTGCCTTTAACTAAGTGATCTGACTTTATTACAATATACGGACAGGCTTTAAGTCAAACTATTCAGGCATTTTTCACATGCAATCTTGAGAAACCTTTTTGAAGTTGTGAAGGGAAACAAATTCTCTTTTAATGAGGGAAGATTTGGATTAGACATGTGATTTAACAGTGAGAAGGAAACAGCTTGTGGATATGTATCCAGCAGTCCAGAAGGTTTGAAATTCCAATAACAGTTATAATAAAGCTAACAAACCTTGCATGCAACATTATCCCCACTTACAATGACACCATTCACAGAAACACCCTGATTTGATTTGATTTGATTTATTATTGTCACGTACCAAGAAACAGTGGAAAAGTATTGTTTTGCTAAACAGGCAGATCATACCTTACACAAGTTCATCAGGGTAACAGAACAGAATGTAGAATATCGTGTTAACCCTGAGGCTTAGGATGGAAGTTCCCCAGCTTAGGGCTGAGGTGTTTTGTAGACTTGTCTGGCAGGGAGACACCTGTGCAGCATGCATCTGTTTGAATGGCTTTTCGAAGGAATATTGGAGTAGCTCATGCATAGTCCTGAATATCTGGTCCTAGCTTTAGGAAGAAATTCCTAAGACTTCAGTTCTAATATAGAAGAAATGTGGAAGTGGTTAGCACTGCTACCTCAGAGTGCCATGGACCCACGTTTGATTCCACTCTCGGGTGACTGTCGGTGTGGAGTTTACACATTCTTCTTATGTCTGTGTCGGTTTGCTCTGGGTGCTCCCTCAGTCCAACGATGTGTAGGTCAGGTGAATTGGCTGTTTAGGCTCCGTGGATTAGCTTTAATAAATGCAGGGCTACAGGGATAAGGTGAGGGGGCTGGATCTGGGTGAGATGCACATCAGAGGGTTGGTCCAGACTCGATGTGCTGAACGGCCTCTTTCCGCACTCTACGGATTCTACAATTCTATGATTCTACCTCAGCTCCATAACGAAATAGGCTGGGATCAGTAAACTGACAATCCAAGAAATGATACTACTGTCGGTGGGAAATCATTTACAGCATAGTGTGTTAATGGAGAAAAGATTTTAGGAGCCCTTAGTGTTCGGAGGAAGGGTCACCGGACCCAAAATGTTAACTCTGTTTTCTCCCCCAGAGATGCTGCCAGATATGCTGAGCTTTTCCAGCAACTTTGTTTTTGAAAAGATCTTAGGACATACAGCCTCATCTGTACTGATTTTTGTCCATAAATACAAACAAACTGACAGAGTGGGATGGTAGAAAAGGAAGATTCTTGCAAGTGAAAGGGGCGTTCCCTAATATGCTCAGCTCAAGACCCCTAAGCTTAGCTCTAACTTTATCACATTCACAAGATTTCCAAAAAGAAAGCAACTTGCTATTCACTGGCCAACAAGCTGTAGGCACTCAGGTATTTGGGGCTGTGGGATGTACCTTGAAACATCACAAAGCGTAGCAATTGGATGCATACTAGGTATTGATGTTGTTGTTGGAGGCTTTATTTCTGCCCAGGACATGTAGACATTTATCAATAGCATCTTCCTAAACCTGTTTTAAGAACTATATATGAGAAAAAATGACAAATCCAGGCAGAATGAGGACACAGGAACTGCGGATATTAAGTGGAGTGAGTTCTAATGGAACTGAAAGTTAAAAGGCGAAGATTGCTGGATTGCAAGCCTGTCCCAGATTAGTGTTTTCTCACTCTCTAGGGAACTTGAAACAGTTTTAGGCCTCGAATTAGGATTTTGCACTTTGCAAGTGTTTTGGTTCTGAGCACTGTGAGTAAAGTAGGGTGGTTTTTAATGTCAATCAGGGTGAACGAGTAGTGGAGTGGTATTGTTGCTGGACTAGTAAGCCAAAAACCCTGGTGTTGTTCTGGTCACTACAGTAGATTGTGGAATTTACATTCGACAGAAAGTAAATAATTTCAATAAAAATCTGGAATTAAAAGGCTAATGACGACAATGGAAACATAGGCAAGGAAATTTCTTGCTGATTACCATGTACTGTCCTCCCTTGATCAATGAATCAGTATTTCATGTTGAACAATACTTGAAGGAAGCACTGAGGATGGCAAGGGTTCAGAATGTACTCTGGGTGAGGGATTTCAATGCCCACAAGAGTGACTCATCAGCAGTACTACTCATGGAGTTGTCCTTCATGAAGGACACAACTGCTAGACTGGGTCTGTGGCAGATAGGGAGGGAACCAACGAGAGGGAAGCACATACTTGACCTCATCCTTACCAACCTGCACCTGTCCATGACAGAAGCAAAAATAGAAATTGCTGGAAAAGCTCAGCAGGCCTGTGAGCATCTGTGGAGAGAAGTAAGAGTTAATGTTTTGTGTCGATGACCCTTCCACAGAACCATGACAGTGCTGGTGAGATTGACTGCTGTATAGTCCTTGTGGAGATGAAACCCTGTATTTAGATTGAGCATACCCTTCATTGTGTTTTGTGGTATTATCACTGTTCTAAATGGGAGAGATGTTGGACAGATCTAACAACACTTATAGAATAGAATCCCTATGGAGTGAAAGCAGGCCATTCAGCACATCGAGTCCACACTGGCCTTCCAAAGAACATTCCACCCTGTTACCATGCATTTCCCATGGTTAATGGCTGCACACTAAGGATAATTTAACTTCGCCAATCTACCTAATTCAGAAATCTTTGGACTGTGGGAAGAAGCAGAGCACCCGGAGGAAATCCATGCAAGCACAGTGAGAATGTGCAAACTCCACACAGACAGTTGCCTGAGGTTACAATCGAGTCTGATCCCTGTGGTGTGAGGCAGCAGTGCTAACCACTGAGCCACCGTGCTGCTACTCACCACGTAGGAAGTACTGTGGGTCATAATCAGCAATGGATTTGTATTCAAACACAATCTGTAGCCTCATGGCGCAGCAAATCTCCCAGTCAGTCATTACTACTAAGTTGTCGATAAACCCTGGTTCAATGAAGAGTGAAGGTGAGCCAATCAGGAGCAGCACCAGGCATCCCTGTGAACTTGGGAAAGATACCAAACAGGACTAGCTGAGTGTCAAACTGCATAAGCAGCAAGTGATAGACAGAGCCAAGTGAATGACAACCAATGGATCAGATTTAGCTCTGCAGCACTGCCACATCCAGTTGTGAATGGTGATGGACAGTTAAACAACTTTGTGGGGGATGACGCTCTACAAATATCCCTATTCAATGATAGGGAATGAGAGATATCAGTGCGAAAGATAAAGCCAAAACATTCGCAGCAATCTTCAGCCAGAAATACCAAGTGGATGATCCATCTTGTCCTCCTCCGGTGATCCCCAGCATCACAGATGCCAGTTTTCAGCTAATTCAATTCACTCCACATGATATCAAGAACAGGCTGAAGGCACTGAATATTGCAAAAGCTATGGTCCTTGACAACATTCCATCAATAGTACTGAAAATGTTTGCTCCAAAATATGCTACACCCTCCCCCTGTTCCAGTCCAGTTACAACACTGGTGTCTACCTGACAATGTGGAAAATTGCCCAGGTATGTCCTGTACATAAAAAGCAGGACAAATCCAACCCGGTCAATTACAGCCTCATCAGTCTATTTTCAATCATCAGTAAAATGGTGGAGTGCGATCGACGAGGGCAACAGATATATGAGAACACAGCCTTTCCCAATGGCATTGTGAATCTACCTACAATAATAGCAGAGGTGATGGCCTAGTGGTGCTATTGCTGGCCTGTCAATCTAGAGACTTAGATAATGTTCTGGGGACGTGGGTTTGAATCCCACCATGGTAGAAGGTGGAATTTGAATTCAATAAAAATATAAAGCGTAATGATGATCATGAATCCATTGTTGGGGAAAAACCCACCTGGTACACTAATGCCCTTTAGGGAAGGAAACTGCCACCTTTACCTGGTCTAGCCTACATGTGACTCCAGACCCACAGCAATGTGGTTAACTCTTAACTGCCCTCTGGACAATTAGGGATGGGCAATACATGCTGCCCAGCCAGCGATGCCCTCATCCCGTTAATGAGTTAAGGAGCAGTGGTTCAAGAAGGCAGCTTACTGCTACCTTCTCAAAGGCAACTAGTCCTGGGCAATAAGTGCCAGTCCTGGCAATAATACCCGCACCACAAGAATGAATAGAAGAAAAAGGGGCAGGAAAGACTTCAGAGATTATTGAATAATTTTCATTGTTATAAATAACACTAAATATTATAAAATATGCAGCACCAATGTTGTAATATTGGGTGGAGTAGAGATGAAATGTACCTCACAGATATTTTTCAGTCTGTTAAGGTGAGGCTAAGGTAAAATCTGACACAGGGCACGGTGTGAACTAGTTATTTTCAAGTTCACATTTTATATTTACAAAGTGTCTCTCAAACACTACTTAATGTTAGAATTGGACAGTTCAGTTTTTATTTGCAGAGTGTAGGAATTTGATGGCAAATGTAATACTGGAGGCAGTCAACAGGTGAAGAAATTACTCTGTCTCTTGTTGAGAAAGGAATTTGTAATTTTTGAAGCATCTGAGGGAAACGATGCAACCTTTCAATCAGAACATAGCAACTTCACACTTGGTTTAATGGGGGTGCTCTTTTCACAAATAAAATTCCAAAACAAGCAAAGGTACCTTGATAATTCTCATCAAACCTGTATCTTGCATAAAATTCAGAATTCAGATTCCAATGAAATGATGGCAGCTCATCGAGATCCCAGCCATGCAACTGAAGTGACAGATGTTGATAATGAGAGGGGCTGCTGTCTTTTTATATAATGGCTGAGAACAGCTGACTGCAGCTCACTAAACATGCCTATGACTGGCCAGCATCAATTAATTGAGAGATTCATGCTGCATTGTGTAGGGATGATATGTGAGGAAATACTCAGACTGAACAGGATGCTGTGATAACTTGATGTTCCTTTTGGTAGGTCAGGCCTCAGTCAATCGACATGTGGATTTTCCATGGAACGAGATGACTGTAATAAATAGAATTTCATTTTCCGCTTGAATAATAATAATCAAGAAGGACATAATTATTACCTACAAGTCAGTTATAGTTTGCAGATCCGTATCATTACAAACACATTTTGCTATGAGTTGTAGCATTATGAGCAGTTGGCAGAACATCAAGTAACATTTATAAAGTACTGTACACATTGTTCACACACAATGCAACGACTAGCACAGCTTCCTGTTTTGAATCTTGTGAGACTGTACTAACATGCATAAAAGATGACTGTTTTGTTGCATTCTGTCGGAATTGCATTGCAAAGTGACAGATAAGGGAAAAAGCAACAGATGCGCTCTCTTAAGTTGGCTAATCAAGTTGTTATTTAATAATAAATGTTTCTTTCTCTTGTCACTGAGGTCTGGGCCCCTAGTGCCTTCCAGTGTTTGAGTTATGTTAAACTGATTGGACATGATCTGCTGCTTGAGAGTCATGACAGAAGATGACTTGTTTAACTTTGTTAACATCAACTTTGTATACAATACCATACCCATACTATTTTCTATTGCTGCGTTAATTCTAGTCAACATCTCATTGCCGCTGGTCCAAATCTTGCTGTGCGAGCGGAAACTTTCGAGTGTAGTTGTCCATGTTGAAATCAGCAGTATGGGTAGGCTACAAATGAAGTTTAGCTAAAAGTTTTGAGAAGGTGAGATTGAAATAAAAATGCGAAAGCTTACACGTTATAAGTACCGGATTTTTACTCAAACACGAAACAATTGCACTCATAATAAACAGTCAACAGAAAGAACATAGCTTGGACAATCATGATGTAGGATCATGTTGGGGGGAACTACAAAGGAAAAAATAGAAAACAAAAGTGAAAGTAGTATTGCACTTCCATCAATAGTTATGCTGTTGGAAGGAAAAAGCAGGAAGATTGCAACATGGGGAACATGGCCATCACAGTGAAGGAAAAGAGATATAGTTCAAAGTGAGAGTTATGTGTGTCTCGGAGGAGAACATGTAGGTGCTGGTGTTTTCCTACAGCTCCTGCTCTTGACATTCTAGATAGTATAGGTCATGGGTTTGGAAACTGCTGTTGGAGGAGCCTTGGCAAGTTGTTGCTGTGAACTTATAGATGGCATGGACAGATACCACTGTGCATCAGGTGGCTGGAAAGTTGAAAGAGTGAGATGGGGTGATATCAAGGTGGCCTTAGTTTTGTCCTGGATGGTGTCAAACTTCTTGAAGTTTTTTTTGAGATTAGATTCCCTACAGAGTGGGAACAGGCCCTTCAGCCCAAGAAGTCCACACTGCCCCTTGAAACATCCCACCCAGATCCATCCCCCTATAACCCACACACCCCTGAACACTACGGGCAATTTAGCATGGCCAATCCACTAGCCTGCACATCTTTGGACTGTGGGAAGAAACCGGAGTGCCTGGAGGAAACCCACGCAGACACGGAGAGAATATGCAAACTCCACACAGACAGTTGCCTGAGGCTGGAGTCGAACCCGGGTTCCTGGCGCTGTGAGGCAGCAGTGCTAACCACTGAGCCACGGTAAGTGAAAAGTATTTTATCACACTCTTGACTTGTGCCATATACACGGTGGACATGGAGCCATAGAGTCATATAACACAGAAACGGCCTCTTCATTTCATCTTTTCCACATCAACCAAGTTTCCCAACAGAACTAATCCCACCTGCCTGTGTTTTGCCCATATCCCTCTACATCTTTTCTATTCATGGAGCTATTCAAATGTCTTTCAAATGTTCTAACTGTAGCGGCATCTACCACTTCCTCTGGCAGTTCACTCCATGTAAGAACCTTTCTCTTTACCCCTTAACCCTCTACGCTTCAGTGAAAAAAAATTTCCACCCTATCCAGCCTCTCCTAATGACATGAAACCCTCCAGTCCTGGTGACATCCTTGTAAATTTTTTCTGAACACTCTTCAATTTAACAATATCCTTCCTATGACAGGGCAACCAGAACTGTACACAGTACTCCAGAAGATGCCTCACCACCATCCTGTATAACGTCAAAATGCTGTCAGAAATCCAATACGCAGTGATCTGAGCAATGAAAGCAAGCATGCTAAATGCCTTCTTAACCACACATCAAAGAATATCTATGAACAATTTCCTGTCAATCAGCCAATTTTGGTTTCCTTTCAATGGTACAAGCTATAATTTTGCTCACAAATCAGTTGCATAGCCTGAATCAAACATAGTTTGAAAGTCTATGTAAACTACATCAATAGTGTTATCCTCATCAACTCTGCTAACTTTTCAAAAATTCCAGTAAATTAGTTAAACCTGATTTTCCCTTAAGGAACCCATGCTGGCTCACTGTAATTGGCCCCACTCCTACTACCCTTTTATTATTTATATGCTTATAGAAGACTTTGAGGTTTCTCCTTTATCAAAATGTTAGCTGTCTCTCTATCCAAGGAGACATTCTGCCTCTGTGTGTTTCCTCTGGGCACTCTGGTTTCCTCCTACAGTGCAAGTATTTGCCGTGCTAAATTGTGCTGTAGTATCCTCACTTGGGCAGTGGCTGAAGTAATAGATATAGAGATCTGGGTTTTTTGGCAGTGGGGAAAAATACTAGGCCTGAGCAGCTTGGTTGCTTAGCTGAGATCTTGGAAGCGGTGAGGGTTTGGGTCAGTGTGGGCCCCAACCCCGGCAGGATGGCGTTAACGGGCCTCATGAGGTGGTTCGGAGAACGGTGGGAGAAAGGGAGACTGGATCACGTCTCTCCCAGGGGTTCAGCCCTTGGCAGTGGGTCAATGCTGTGATGAGCCTATGTTGGTAGGGACATTCAATCCGCTGTGATAAGAGCTCCAACATGCTGAATAGACAGCCTCTATGGGGGCAGCATGGTGGCTCAGTGGCGCAATGGTTAGCACTGCTGCCACACAGTGCCAGGGACCTGGGTTCAATTCCATCCTTGGGTGACTGTCTGTGTGGAGTTCGCATGTTCTCCCCATGTCTGCGTGGGTTTCCTCCGGATGCTCTGGTTTCCTTTCACAGTCCAAAGATGTGCAGGCTGGGTGGATTGGCCATGCTAATTTGCTCATAGTGTTCAGGGATGAGTGGATTAGGTGGGTTATAGGGGGGTGGGTCTGGGTGGGATGCTCTGAGGGTCAGTGTAGACTTGTTGGGCCAAAGGGCCTGTTTCCACACTGTGGGGATTATATGATACTATTGCCAGAATACTATCATGGAGTAAATCGAATTATCCGCAGGTGGCACCAGTGATGCTGGAAACCTCAGGAAGAGGTTGAAGTGGATAATCTACTCAGTAATTCTGGCTGAACATGGATGTAAATGCTTTTGGCTTGACTGTGCACTGATGTACATTAAGGATGGAGACATAGTTGGAGTTACCTCCAGCAGTGAAATTTGAAATTTCTATCACAATTCTGGGTGTGGCAGGACATCACTCTTGGAGCAATTTAATCAGTTGAAAAAAAGTTGTGGTGATAGTGTGAGGGACAAACTCATGGAATGGATTGAAAGTATTTTTCTAGATCAGTACGCCACGGAACAAACAATATTAGATCTAGTTTTGTGCAAAGAGTCATAGCTAATTAATAACCTCGAAGGACACTTCAGGGAACAGTTTTCATAAGATAATAGAATTTTATGTTGGGTTTGAGAGTGATGCGTCAATTTTTGAATATAGGCCTTGAAATCTAAACAAAGCAAACTGTACTGATATGCAGTTTGAATTGGCTAATTTAGAAACTACATTAAAACACATTATAGTGGATATACAGCTAATTATGTAATTAATAATCTTCAACTATTAAGTGCTCAGTTAAAGAACATAAAAAGAAGAAAAATTGTTCCAACCTTGGCTAATAGACAACGTTAAAGATGATATTAGCTAACAGACAGAAGCTTAGTATGTTGTCAAATAGGGTAGCAGTGGGAGGATTTTTAAAAATACATTGTGGGCCTGAAGGATATGTTAAATTCACTATAGCCTGGAGTCACAGGGAGGCCAGACCATATAAAGACGGCAGTTTCCTTCCCGAAAGGTTATTACTGAACCGGATGAGTTTTTTTTCTGACAATGGTTTTATTAGATTCTTAATTCCAGACTATATTGAATTCAAATGCAATCACCTGCCATAGTGGGGTTCAAATCCAGATCGCCAAAGCATTACCTGCAGAGCACAGTGCTGCACAGCATGCCTGCTTCAGTGATAGTAAAAGCAGCCTTCAATTAATAGGTCAACATTGACTTGTATCTTCCAGAATTCCATAGGTTCTAGACTAGCCTCTGTAGTTTGAAATGTAGTGAAAGTAAGAAAGGAGTGAGAGAACAAAGAGTATTAGTCAGAAGTAGGGGAAAGCTTAAATTTATTATTGGGGCTGATAATAGTGCTGGTTGAGCAAAATCAGCACAGATTTATGAATGGAAAACTATGTCATGCCTGACAACTTGCTTTAAGTGTTTTGGAGGTTGTGGCCGGTAAGATGGATAAGGAGAAACCAATGAATGGAATGTATTTCATTTAGCAAAAGCATCATGAAAGACAACACATAAGAAGTTAATACAAAATGTGGTCAGGTGAGCCATGACCTCCTAAATTGACAAACAGGAGGCTGGAAGAACACAGCAAGCTAGGCAACATCTGTAGGAAAGGAGCAGTCAACGTTTCGAGTAGTACCCTTCTTCAGGACTGTCGTGAAGAAGGGTAATACTCGAAACATTGACTGGTCCTTTCATCCAGAAGCTGCGTAGCTTGCTGTGTTCTTCCAGTCTCCCTTTTGTCCACCTTGGATTCAGCATCTGTAGTTTTTTTTTGTCTCTAACCTTCTAGATTGTTACAGAAATATGACAGTTATTCCTGAGTATGAATTATACCTTGAAGGTCAAGTTTAAACTGAGCCAGCCTCTGTAATTTTCAAACCACAGAGCTGGAATAGATAGTTTTCATGCAGCATGGCCTTGAGCAATCAAATTCCTATTGAAACTACAAAGGTCTCGGAATGGCTGGCATGAACCATTGTTTCCACCTCCAGTGAAGTTGCTAGGTTAAAAGAGTGTTACACAGGCTTGGTGGCATCAGTTCAGCTGGATGTCAGAGGGATAGTGTGACAATGACTGCACTTGCCAATTGAAGGTTTAAAATCATGTTCACCTCATTTGGTAGTCATTTCCTCGGATCTTCCTGCCCCTGTGCAATGCTAGTGGTGGACAAAGGCCACAGAATCTTTGAGAAGGATGTGAAGAGGGGGAATGAAAGGGCAACCTGAAGCCCCAGCTCCCTTTCCTTTAGCAGTATCTTCAACAGTGTCTCCAGAGAGCCACTTTTGAAGGACAGTGAGCTGCACAGCATCTCCAGCTCCCGATGATACCTCCTGGTGAGCGTCATCAGACTGACCAGACCCAGAAAGACCGCTGCAGTGAGACAACTCAAAGACCATAACCAGCCCTCAAAGGCCAGAACCAGCCCTCAAAGACCAGAACCAACCCTCAAAGGCCAGAATCAGCCCTCAAAGGCCAGAACCAGCCCTCAAAGATCAGACCAGCCCTTGATGACTTCAAATCCTAAAATATCAGCCCATCCCCAAAGGCAAAGGAACAGCCTATTACCAGCTTTTTGAGACAAACAGTTCAAATACACCATTAGGTACCCATGGGTCGGGTGTAACAAATCTTCGGAAGCGTGTGTCGGAAGTAGAAACTGGTGTGAATGTTCTGTTTACTTAAAAGTTTAAGATGGTTTAGTGAAGAGTCCCTTGAAGAGATTGATAGAGTTTCATAGAGTTTAAATAAACTACAGTAGTAGAGTCTGATAACTATTGCTTTTCCTTGAGAATGTTCAATGAAGTTGTTTTGGATCTTCCCCTGACTCTTCTCTCCTTTGTCTACCTCATTGTGTAATGTGCCTGATTTAAAAAGAGTTATTGAAAACAAGTCAAGGTTAGTCAAGTTACATTGACCCGCCTCTCACTTTACAACAAAAATATAAACTATATACTTTATAATATAATTTTATGATATAAAATATATATCCACAGGAGAAGTGTTGGGTCAGTTCTGTGATAGTGGAGACATTATCTAATCAATTGGCCATGAAAAGAATTAAAACTGTCTATGGTATATTGTAAATTAAGTTAAGAATACGGAAGCGCGTCAATGATATGAATAGGCTTCTATTATGGATATGCCGGGAAGCAATAAAAGCAGAGAACTAATGGGAACTTACATGTTGAATATCAAGAGTATAATAAATAACCTAATGTACTAAAGGCATGCACAACAGTTGGTAACAGTTATCCTCAACACTGTGCTAGCTGCAGTATTAGCAGCATGCACACAGGTGTGATGACATTATGCTGTTTCACTTTCCTCGCTTTGCTGCATACTTCATTTCACCTCCCTGTGCCCGTACTGTGGCACATAGCTGCTGTGACTCTGTTTAATATTACAGCCTTGAACTCCTTACATCTCTGTTAGCTTTCACATACGAGCAACATTATTCGACTTTCAATGCCATGTCCACTAAGTCACAGCCTCTTTAGCGAAAGAAGAAATGGCTGGAGAAACTCAGAAGGGTTGGCAGCAGTTGTGGTGTGAAAACAGATCAGCCTCTTCGGGTTAGGCAAAGGCCACTATGCCTCACAAATTGATGACCAGTCAGATGTTCTGTGCGCATTAATGAAACTGGTGTTACTGATGCCTTCAGAAGCATAAACATTTAGAGATACAATGGCTTTCACTGCCTCAGGGAAGATTGTGACTATCTGGTGTAGGGCACCAATTCTTGCTAGATGTGCTACAAGTTGGTAATTACTTATTGAAATGCAAACGCATTACACACTGCTCCTCTAGAAGGTACAGGTGTGATGTTCTACTTCTGAAGATCAGCAAGCGTGGGTCCTCTCTGCTTTCAGTGTTGTTGCTGCTCTTCCACACTGGGGGCTTTCATAGCTGAGCCCAATGCTACTTTAGATTATTGTCGTCTGGTGGCTGAGAGCCCGGAGTGAAGACATGGGTGTGACTGTCCTGTCTCATCATATGGTGGCTGCACAACAAAATGTGACGGTTTCAGCTCAACACTTGCTGTTGTGAGCCTGTGTGTCTGCACTCCGAATGTTTTCGGAGCCAATTGTGCAGACTATTTGAATTTTCAGTAATCCAAAACAAGATCATTTGGTGACATTGTTCAGCTGAGAAAGCTGCCCTGCTGTATTCAACTTCATATCACACGGGAAAGTTTACCCTGCTGTGTTCAACTTTATCATATCCACTTTAGACCCTGAAAATATGCACAATATATCGTAACTTCTCCTCCTCAAAATAACGTGTCCTTTATCTGACAATGAACAACATGAAAATGTTTGCTTTAATAGTGTCTCCTTGGAAAAATATGCCACTTCAGTCTTACCTTTGT
This sequence comes from Stegostoma tigrinum, assembly GCF_030684315.1. NCBI lineage: Eukaryota > Metazoa > Chordata > Chondrichthyes > Orectolobiformes > Stegostomatidae > Stegostoma > Stegostoma tigrinum. The sequence goes on along the minus strand of NC_081355.1, from coordinate 87,829,775 downwards.
TTTCATGTTTCAAATTAAAAGAAAAAATGTTTGAGTTGTCATTGTTTAATTACTGGTTTGGAAGGGCAGAAATATGGGCTTGGATTTAAAGGTCATCCCCTGCTAACTTAGTTTTGTACTCAAGTGAATACCAGGGCAGCTCTTCGACTCTCTACAGCAAGCTGTTTCCACTGTACTGTTTACTCTAGTGGCTCCAGGTGCATGTGAAAATTTCTGCCAAATGTAATTTCTTTATTTGGGATGAATTCTATAATGTGATGTCCAAGTTTTTAAGTGCATCAGCCTAGACTCCCGACCAATTGAAAATGCCTGTTGGCTCTTCGTAGCTGGTCAGCTTGGTACTGTTAAGTGCCCATTACAATTTAACCTTCTCTTAGAGGTTTTAAATTCAATTGATTAGATGAAGTGGTTTGAAATTATGAACTCATCCTTGGATTGCATGTCTGACAATTGTGCTGATTTCCTTGTTTGGAATATTGTCTCAGTGTAACACTTACATTACATTTAGCTTTATAATTATAATGTTGGAGAAATAATGAGTATTATATTATATTGAATAATGAAATTACTACAACCTTTTTTTTCCAAAATGGGGTGAAGTGTATAATGAGACAAAAAGAATATGATGTGAATGTTAAAGATAATTTGATTAGTATGAACACATTAATAAAAGAGGGGCCAGCAAGGGAAGTAGTGCATTGCTATGAATAAGCACATTCAAAGAATACATTATTCAAATCTGCTCAGCAGAAAGAGGAGCAACAGCAAGTTCTCCCCATGAGTCACTTGCATCCAAAGCACAGATTTTCTCCATTCATGACTTTCATGAATTCTTCCTCTCTGGTTTTCTTCCTCTTTCCTGAAGGGAAAGCTAACTCTTGTTGGGTTTCATCATTGCTAAGCAACAGCAGAAACTCTGCTCAAGTGGGTCTTCTTATAGAAAATCATATAGAAAAATAAATCCCAAACTACTTCACAAAGCTATAAGGAAAATAGTCGCTGAGGTAAAAAAGAAGAGGGATAAAGAAAGATGGCAAAGGAACATAGGAAAATGCATGTGTTGAGAAGAGGCCTGAGGAAAACAGGAAAGTAGAAAAGTTTAAGGGAAACAATTTCAGACATTGGGACTTAGGTAGCTGCAGCTACAGCCTTAGGTTGTGGGTTAAAAGTTAGGTTGGACATAAAAGATGCCAAATCAGAATCATTGGCAGTTCGGTGTGGTTGTTGGCCTGGATGAAATTGCGAGATGAGGAACACAAGATTATGAAACATTTTAAACATGAGGATGAAAACTGCCTGTTTCAAGCCAATGGCAAGCAATAACATAGTTAAGGTGACAGAATGAGCAGAACTTAGTGTGGGATTGGGAGTGGGCAGCATAATTTTAAGTGACTGGATGTTTATGGAAGTTGAAGGATGCAAAGTTGATAGCAAAGTATTGGACTTACTTAATCCTGTAGTGACAAATGATTTGCTGTGAGTGTTTCAGTGATACATAGTTTGAGGTAGATTTAGTGGCTTTGTGATTGTTGTAATGGAAAAGATATAAGGTTCTTGAGTAGATTTGTAGCGCGGGCTGTGGATGTTGCGGTTGGTTCACTCGCCGAACTGGTTCGTTAGTTTGCAGATGTTTCATTACCCTGCTGGGTAACATCATCATTGCAGCCTCCACTCAAACGCTGTTGTGTTTTCCTGCCTGGTATTTAAGCTCTGGGGCCTATGCAAAGGCTGCAACAAATGTTTCATTGGACAGACAGGAAGGAAATTGACCACAAGAATACATGAACGCCAAGTAGCAACAAAAAGACATGACCAATACTCACTCGTCTCCATTCACTTGGATAAGGAGAACGACCAGTTCGATTGGGACAACATCAGGACACTAGGACAGGACAAACAGAGTCAAGCACGGGAATTTCTAGAGGCCTGTTTCTCCACCAAGAAGGCCATCAATAAACGTGTAAAATTAGACCCTATATATACACCACTGCAAGAAAAAACTGGAAATGAGGTAATCCATTCCAATGGATCCCAGACTTTAAATGCCAGGTGGGAAAACACAACAGTACTTCCCTCGGAGGCTGCACTGATGATGTTACCCAGCAGGGTAGTGAAATGTCTGCAAACTAACAAGCCAGCTCAGCGAGCCACCCAACCACAGGAAATGATGTAAACTCAGTGTCATGGCCCGCAGTCATCAGTTAAGCAACACTACTGCAATAGAGTAACTGGTCTTTCAACTCACTATCAAATCTGAGATTTTGCTCCGATTGTGTTTAGTACAACAGTAACTGTACTTCAAAAGCAATCTGTCAAGTGTTTTATGGTGGGGTGAATTATATAAATTTTACTTTTGCTTTTGTCATAATCTCATTTGATATCTACAAACAAACACCTTTCAAACAGGATTGTTGGGTGGCATCTTCCCAGCTATGTGGGCCATTGCGAGAAATTTGGGAAAATGAGGTGAAATGTCCAACCTGGACTATGTGAGTTGCTGGACATCAGTATGAGCCAGGTGAACATGTTTGTTGAAAGTTTTTGCAGCTTGAGTGGCTTTGTCTTAGCGTATTTGAGCTGGAGTCTGAACTGCAGTCATAGAGACACATTTGGAGAAATAAGTGGGACCCTTCATTCCAGGAGGCAGTCAGACTCCTTATCACTGGGTCTTCTGATTTAGTCACTGGTTGAGGAGAGAGGGTGTGACTGTAATTGAAGCATTCAAGGGACCCAACGGGCAAGAGTGCATAAGCCTCAGTCTGCGCACTTGTCCAACAGGCCTGAGGTAATTTCAGATCGTCTGGGTAAGAATGAGGATGTATAACACACCATAACACCGTGATGCAGGAAGCATGCAAGTGGGGTGAGGAAAACATTCTCAACTAAAAACCAATTGTTCTCTCATTGACTCAAAAATGTGATTGTATTTTGATCATTTTAATTCAGCTTTCAATCTTCAAGAAAATCGTGAGTCTAATCTACCACAGAGTGCAGAAGCTTAGGTGCCACAAAGAAGAGTGCACCAGTACCTGGTGCAATAAGATGCATGTACAGAAATGGAGCGGGAAATAACAATAAAGTGCAAAATGAGGAACCTGCACATGAGTAGGAGAGTGAAGACTGTGGTCAATTGAAGGAAGTAGTTGAGAAGTGTTTAAAATGGCATGATCATCTGTTTTGGAGAGAGAGGAAATGTGGGAAGGAGAGTACAACCAGTAAGAATGAAAGGAAGAAGGTCAATTATCAGGTCAAGCCTGAATGTTGTCTGGATCCTGCTGGATGTGGACATGGGCTGCTTTAGTATCTGATGAGTTGTCAATGGTGTGGAACACACTGCAATCATCTTCAAACAATACCACACTGACCTTATGATGGTGGGAAGTGTCTAGGGCATAACTCTAAGGAACTCATGGCATGATGACCTGGATCTGAGATGAGTGACCACCAACAACCACATCCATCCTCCTTTGTGCCAAGTATTACTCCAAATAAAGGCAAGCTTTCCCTCAGTTCCCACTTTCTCTAGTTTTGTTAGGGCTCCTTGATATGACACTCAATTAAATTCTGCCTTGTTGTCAAGGGCAATCATTCTGAACTTACCTCTTGAATTCAGCCTTTTTGTCCATGTTTCGACCAAAGTTGTAATGAGATCAGGAGCCTAATGGCCCCAGAGGAGCCTAATCCAAACATCAATGAGTGGATTATCCATGGATAAGTGCTGTTTGATAGCTCAGTTGAGAAGTCATTCCATTATGTTGCAGTCAATAGGCAGTAGTCTCGTGGAGTGATAATTAGTTGGCTTGGATTTGTCCTGATTTTGTTTTGACTTATAGTTGTCTCTACCTGACCCAGACTTCCTCTACAGTACAATCCCAATGGGAGGCTGCTGATTTTCAGAAAGGGAGGTGGAAATGGTCTTCTAGGATACCGTCATACAAAGCTGGCCTGAGAATGCTTGGACTGAGCAATGCGCTGAGTCGAATTAAAGGTCACAGTGAGCTGGCTCAGCCTTAAGGAGAAAGTGGTTGCTATCACATGTTTGACGTCAGCAGATATGTGCTCCGTGGTGACACTGCAAATCTCTGATGCCAGTGCCTCAGTAAGTCGAGTAAACTGATCAGAGATAATTATTTGGACTGCTAAGTCCTTGTTAATGCTGGAGTTTCTTACTGTGGTGGAAACAAGCCTGTATTTGCATGGCAGGAACCTGTCCGTACAGCACTCGCTCCTGAATTTCCACTGCAGTATTCAGGCCAGAGATGGTTTCTGCTGGTATCCACAAATGACAGTTGATGTTAGATCAGTCGGTAGTTTAAATCTGAGGTAGATAATATTGTATTAAGCAAATGTATTAAGGGATATGGGCCAAAGGCAGGTAAATGGAGTCAGGCCACAGATTAGCCATGGCCTCACTGAATAATGGAACAGACCCATGGTGCCGAATGAACTCCTCCTTCTTCTATGTTCCTATGTTCATATGATATGGGTTGAGACCCTGGCCTGAGAGGATACAACATGGTCAAATCGTGCTCATAGAATTAATCAGCCACACTGGAAAGATTGTGCTTTGAGCCTTGTGCCAAATTGATCCACACACCTTAAGCTTGAAGGCAGATTTTCTTATAGGTCTCTCAAGGCTCAAGCATTTCATTGAGAAAAACTATCAGACCTCTTCTGTAGGATACTCCATTGAAATCATCACCTGAGCCATGAGCAAGTGGCACCCTGTGGTCCCCTTGTCTCACATCCCTAGCTGCAGGCCACATCTGCCTGGAGCTTCACAACTTGCACATCCTGGCCCTAAGCTGTTCTCCAAATCACATGCAGTGACAGGATTGGTGCTGGTTGCTTGGGGTGTGTATGAACAAGTGACAATATTGCTTTTTCATTGTTGTCCTGCTCTTGCACTTCTTGTTACCTCACCGCTAGCTGGCCAGGTCACCGTTATTGGATATCTAAAAGCTGGTAGGGCATGTGTTCAGTAAATGGATGGAGTTGGGGGAAGGTGGGTATCAAATCAAATGGTTAAAACCACAAGTGACTTGAGAGATGAGGGAGATGTTGGAAGTGAGAAAGAGAATTAGGTACAAGGAGATGATCATTTTGTTGTTTTCAATCCTGTCCCTGGCCATAACTGCTACAATAAAGCTGACTGCAGCCTTGGCCTTGTGGGTAAGGACATGGATCTAAGCCATTCCCTTCTGGTTAAATTTTGTACCCTCTGCCAAACAGCAACTTGTAAGAGATAACAAGGTGTAGAGCTGGATGAACACAGCAGGTGAAGCAGCATCTTAGGAGCAAGAAAGCTGATGTTTTGGGCCTGGACCCTTCATCAGATGGCCTGAAATGTCAGCTTTCCTTCTCCTAAGATGCTGCTTGGCCTGCTGTATTCATCCAGCTCTACACCTTGTTATCTCGGATTCTCCAGCATCTGCAGTTCCTATTATCTCTGATAGCAACTTGTAAGAGATTGGGAAGTGTGTCAATGACTGTTGGATAATCTTATGGGTGATGTGGCTGTAATGATTGAATAACCTGGAAGTGTGTGAGATATAGGGGTGAGGCTTTTAGCTATAGTTAAGTCTGATGAGATGAAACTCTAATGGGAGGTATTGGTCATTAACAGGGATTGTTGCTAAGGGGTAGATGCACTGAGTATCTGTACACTGTGTCTAATGGTGCAGTTGGTGAGATGTAGCAATAGAATATTCATTGACCTGTTTATTCATTAATGGGATGAGGGTGCCTCTGCCTAGGCAGCATTTATTGCCTATCCCTATTTGCCCAGAGGGCAGCTGAGAATCAACCACACTGCTGTGGGTCTGGAGTCATATGTAGACCAGATTAGGTAAGGATGACAGTTTCCCTCCCTAAAGGATATTAGTGAACCAGATGGATTTTTCCGATAATTGACAATGGATTCATAGTCATCATTAGACTCTTAATTCCAGATATTTTTATGAAATTGAAATTCCACAATCTGTCATGGTGGGATTCAAACCCAGATCCCCAGAATGTTATCTGGATGTCCGGATTAACAACTTAGCGATAATGCCATCATGATGTTGACCACTTGTGTGAGGTCAGTAATTGTTTTGTGGCATTGCATCCAGGTTCAATGACCTTGATGCCTAACATTGCCTTCCACGATGATCTGTTCCCATGGTTTTTGTAATGTGTAGGTAGAGGTCCTCCTGATAGATAGAGAAGATCTGCCCACATCAATGTTTCTTCCATTAAGGAGTCCAGTACAACATTAGAGAGTTTTGGAACTTCTTTGTCTGCTGTTGCACCATAATACACATTTCTTCCTGTTCATACTTTTGCACAAAAGGTTCCATCTAGGTCTAGCCAAAATGTACCTCCCCTTGAAAAGGAACAGGCTAGCTTTATAAGATGTTAGCACTTGAAGACAGAATTGGCAACAGACTTTAACGTGTAATTGCACGGGGGATACCAATGGACTCAAATTTTTTCAAACTGTATCCCATACCTCTAAAATTGCCAAAATAGCCAGCAGAAAAAAAAAATACTGTTTACGTAAATTTGGGCTCTTGCTGAAGAGAGAGTCAGAAAACAGTGTGTTTCGTGCTGGCTATGTGCAGTGCATGAGTACGTGAGCAGGCAAGTTTGTTGCTGTCTGCATCAGAAGCAATGACTGCAGGCTGATCTCATTATGACCTGATTGCCCATATAAAGACTTTTCCCCTACACACATTAAGAAGCCATTTACTGTTTAGGGTATAATGGAAACTCAGATGAAATGAATGGGTAAAAAAGTCAAAACTAAAAGACTGAAGGTTCACACCTTTACCTTGGCTTCCTTTACTGCTTGGATTTGCTAGACGAATTATTAACGTTGAATGGAGATGATAAGATGTCAAAATTGTCAATCTCTCTGAAGGAAACAATCACTCTGAGGCATAACATAATGGTATGAAGGATGTGGCTGTGCCGGATCCTTAAGCTATTTGTTTAAATATGTTTGTTTTGTCAGCTGTATATAAATTTCATCCCTCTCTTCACTATTGACACAGATTTGGTTGTACATTTTACATAGAACTGTGTTAAGAAGATTACAAATGCCAGGAAAGAAGTCTCATTGTTAAACACTATAAAGCTAGTCCAGTATTTGTGTCAAATTACTCTGCATCAAAGTAAATTAAATGTTTGATTAGCTTCCGATTTCATTTTCATCAATTACTGACTTGCCAAAACATTTTCTCAAAGCGACTATATTCAGCCTCTCATTGAATTTGTACCCTTTCCTGTATACTTTACACCATACTGATTAGAGGACATCCTTCAGGAATGTTCTCAACTATTTATAAAATATACCAACGGATTTGGAAGTATTCAACTTTAGTGACTTTATTATCAAAACAATGATGCTTGCCAAAGTAATAGCAAATTTTGTTTTAAAACCTTTGCGACCTGTTCATCAAAGGACTTCCATATTTTTTAATGATGATGTACAGCATTAGAGCACTTCACCAAAGGAAGTACACAGCAGGGGCCAGGGTCTAGCTCTGATCAAAGATTTGCCAATGACTGAAAAACATATGGGGCAGCATGGTGGCTCAGTGGTTAGCACTGCTGCCTCACAGCGCCAGGGACCCTGGTTTGATCCCACCTTCAGGTGACTTTCTGTGTGGAGTTCGCACGTTCTCCCTGTGTCTGTGTGGGTTTCCTCCCACAGTCCAAAGATGTGCAGGCTGGGTGGATTGGCCATGCTAAATTACCCATAGTGTTCAGGGATGTGTAGATTAGGTGGGTTATGGGGGATGGGTCTGGGTGGGATGCTCTGTGCGTCGGTGTGGACTTGTTGGGCCGAAGGGCCTGTTTCCACACTGAAGGGATTCCATAAATTCAAATGCTTTTAGTTTAGGGATAGATATTTCACTTGCCCATGTTACAAGTCTTGTGGTGAAGAGTTGCTCAGTGGCTGTGTGCTCCAAGCCTGTAATATATTCAAAATGGGCCTATTTATGATCTTGCTATAGACAGTATTCCATTTTTCAAAAACTTTTAAACTTACATGTTGAAGTTTTTTGAACTTGCAGTCACTGCTCGCTTATTTATCGTCTTTTTTGATCTTTTCAGAGATGATCCAGCTGAAAGAAAATATTATATAAACAAGAAGGCAACCAGAGGAAAAAAAATTAACAGCACTTCTCAACCACTGTTTCTCTAACCTCCTCAACCAAAATAATATTTAGGTATATAATAGTTTGTTAATTTGGGATCAAAGCACATCAACTAATCACTGTTTGTGCAGAATCTCTATATCTATGATATGTTTAAAAGCAAAGAAAATCATTGTTTTTCGATGGTTGTTTATTCATCATTTTTTTTATCGTGGATATTAATTTAACTATTTTATAGGAAAAAGATTGTGTTAGAAAAGACCACAAGGTGACCTTGTGAGAATATGCTTATAGGGTCATGATACAGGAGGAGCTAATTTGATCTATGGTGCCCGTGATAGTCACTGCGGAAATGCTCAGCCTCATCCGAACTTATTACACTGGGTCTGAACCCTGTGTAATGGCTGTTCAAGTAGACATCTGCTTATTTTATAAAGGTGGTCAGAGTTCTTGCCTCACCTTTCAGGAATTGAGTGTAGATGAAAGCACATTTCCCTGTTTCCCCTTTATTTTTTGATCAGTTACTTTAGATCTGTTCCCCTTGGCTTTTGATCACTCAACTGAGGTAAACTGTATTTATGAATGGCGCTGGAGGTGTGAATTAAAAAGCTATGCTTGGTTCGCAAAAAACAACTGCACCTCCCAGTAGCAAACCATTTCAACTCCCCCCTCCCACTCCTTGGACGACATGTCCATCCTGGGCCTCCTGCATTGCCACAACAATGCTACCCGAAAGCTGCAGGAACAGCAACTCATATTCCGCTTGGGAACCCAGCAGCCCAATGGTATCTATGTGGACCTCACAAGCTTCAAAATCTCCCCTCCCCCGACTGCATCCCAAAACCAGCCCAACTCGTCCCCGCCTCCCTAACCATTTCTCCTACCTCACGCCCCACTCCCATCTCTGACTCACTAACCTCATCCCACTTCCTTGACCTGCCTGTCCTCCCTGGACCAATCAATCCCCTCCCTAACTCCCCACCTGCATTCACCTTTACTGGCCTCTTTGACCTGTGTGTCTCCTCTCCACCTATCTTCTCCTTTATCCATCTTCTATCCGCCTCTCCCTCTCTCCCCATATATTTCAGAATCCCCTTCCCCTTCGCCTCCCCCATTTCTGAAGAAGGGTTTTGACCTGAAATGCTAGCTTTCCTGCTCCTCTGATGCTGCTTGGCATGCCGTATTCATTCAGCTCTACACCTTGTTATCTCAATATTTCGCATTTAATGATGCCAGGTGGAAGATTTGTTTACAGAAAGTGGGAAGATTTTCATGAGTCTCTACACAGACTGGAGGCATTGGATTGACAGCATCAACTGAGAATGCAAGATAATCTGTACATTGGATTCCTGAGGAAATTAATAGTGGTTGGGAACAGGGACTAAATAAAATAAATAAAAGTATGGCATCGGTAATGTGAAAATGAATGGAATTAAACAGAGACCTGGTGGTTTCCATCTGATGGTGCTAAAGGAAATAGGGGACCACATCGTAGACACCCTTACTATAATCATTCAAAGTGCTCTGGATAAAAGAGTTGTCTCTCTGGATTGGAAAATTACACATGTCACTCCGATTTTTAAGAAGGGTGTGAGAAAAGCCAGAGAATTATGGACCAGTTAACCCAATGTCTGTTGTGAGGAAATTGTTGGAGACTATAATCAAGGATAGGGGAACTAAACACCTTGAAAATGTTCAGTTATTCAGGGAGAGTTGGCATGGATCCAAAACCTCAATGAATTTTATGAAGAGGTGGCCAAGGTTGTGGACAGGGGAATGTCTATGAATGTTGTTTATGAGGAGGCATTTGATAAGGTTCCTTTTAAAGGGCTGTTATCGAAGCTAGAAGCACATGGAATTTTGTGAAAATTACTGACATGTCTAGGAAATTGGTTGATTGGCTAGTGGCAGAAAGTAGGGATAATGGGTTGGTGCACAAGTTGGATGGATGAGACTAATGTATACCACAGGAATCTGTGTTCAGGCCTCAATTGTTCATGTCATTTATTAGTGACTTTGATAATGGCATACAAAGTTATACATCCAGATTTGCTGATGATACAAAGTTGGGTAATGTTGTAGATGGGAAAGGTGATTGCATGAAATTGCAAGGAGATTTTGCAAGACAAAGTGAATGGGCAAAACTGTGGCAAACAGAGCTGAATATAAGCAAGTGTGAGGTTATCCTATTTGGACTGAAAAATGAGAGATCAGAATAATTTTTAGTTGGTATGATGTTAAATACAGTGGGTATCCAAAGAGAATTGGGGGTTCAGGTGTATAGATCTTTAAAATGTCGCAACAAGTGTAGACAATAATTAAGAAAGCTACTGGAATGCTAGCCTTTTTACATCTCAAGGACTGGAGTACAAGGAGGCAAAAGTTATGCTAAAGTTATACAAAATCCTGGTTTGACACCACTTGGTGTACTGTGAGCAGATCTGGGCACCACACCTTGGGAAGGATGTAGAAGCCTTGAAGAGAGTACAATCTAAGTTTACAAGAATGATACCTGGACTTCAGGGGTTAATTTGTGGGGAGATATTATACAAACTAGACCTGTTTTCTCCAGAATTTAGAATGCTAAGGGTGTTTTGATTGAAGTCTTTAATATATTATCAGGAGAGATAAGGTACATTGGGATAAATCATTCCCCTCAGTTGCAGATTCCAGAGGGCATATTCTGAGAATTAGGGCCAGATCGTTCAGGAGAGATGTTAGGAATCATTTCTATACACAAAGGGTGGTTGATGTTTGAAACACTCTTCCACAAACTGCAGAGGATAATGGATCATTTGTTAATTTAAATCTGAGATAGCTAATATTTTGTAAAGCAAAAGTATTAAGGGGTATGACCCACAGGCAAGTACATGGGTCATAAATCAGCCATGATCTCTGTTGAATGATGGAACAGGCTTGAGGGGCTGAATGGACTACACCTATTCCTATGTTCCCATAGTGGATGGATTGATGACAGTGTTATGATTGAGATTGGAGGAATGTGTGGGTAATCAGCCTATTATTAGATTAGATAAGTATTCTGATTCAATAGCCAAAATGGCCAATTGTTTCTATTTTGGCACTGCTATCCAGAATAGAAGAGACTTCGTAAAGGTTTATTGATGAATTCAAACGTATTCCATTCTTATAAAACAAAACTAATTCCTAAAACTTAATGGCAAAACTGGTTAACAAATAGGACATAATCCACAATTCAAATGATATCCCCTTTTAAACCCAATACAAACATACTGGCACAACACAAAAGACTCTGCAGAGATGATGCACTGAAAGGGCAAAAAGAAATACACCCATACTCAGCAACAGTTTGGGAAATGAAGGATAGAATTTGATGAATTCTCACAATTCACAGCATTTCTTATTGATGAAATTGAATCGCTGGCAGTGTGGGCTGTTGAAAGGTTTCTTTTGGTTCAGATGGAAATATCACCAATTCCAAGCCTTTGGAAAGTGGTTACAATTCTCAGGGTTTAAAAAGCTGTCAAATTACTGAGAAGTGAAAACTTTATCATGTTCCCAATTACTTCACATAAGAGAGGAAATGAAAGACTTGCAATTTTTATTGTCAATCTTCCTTTTCACTCCTTATATTATTCAGATAGAAATTAACATCAGAAAACATAGCTAGGCTACCATTGGCACAGGGCCCTACCATATCTTTCACAACTGGGTGTTCCAAATATTAAAAGAAAATTACCCCAATCCTAATCTTCATAAAAGCTTTTCTAGGCTGTTTTTCCAAAGTCACTCGACTTTCTGTGATTAGCGGGTAGATCACAGCTTGTAGTAACCTGCTCATCTCATTCCTTGGTTAAACATAAAGTGTCCAAAGAGTTCAACATCTTCTACATCAAAAACAAAGTTGCTGGAAAAGCTCAGCAGGTCTGGCAACATCTGTGAAGGAGAAAACAGAGTTAACATTTCAGGTCTGGTAGTTTTATTTCCACATATGTAAAGCCAATTTATTAATAGCACATTTAATAATTAAATTGGCTAGGGTGGACCATGTGTCTATTAGAGAGCCAGAACATTTTTTTTCTATTAAAATTAACTGTCCGGAATTTCCTGCAAGTGATTTCTGCTATATCATTTCAGACAAAAAGCATTAGATCTGCCCCTGATGCAAAGGAGAAGAAACACAGAAGTTTCCATTGGAAGCACGTTGCATTTCTTTTAAAGTAAGGTTTAGTTTAAAACTAAAGCAAATATGAGTTGATAAGCCTTCAGTATACTTTTTCAAACTCTTTTAAATGTACTGTTTTTCACCCTGTACTCTGCTACAAAACACAGTATGACAATGGGAAAAGAAAGAACACTGCTAGGATCTTTCTCATCTCACTGACATTACCTCACCAAGATTGCCGGTGTTTAATTTCACTTAGGAGAGAATTATACATATTCAAATGCTGCCTGTGGGCAAAAGGCTGCAGGGAGTAACACCTTGCCAGCAGTGAAAAGTTCACAACTCCATTTCTTCAGGTGGCATTAAAGACAGAATAAGCAGACTTCTACAAATGGATCTACAGAGATCTTGCTATGCTTCCCTCAGAGCTAGAAATTCCTTCCTCTCATCCTCAAGACCTCACCTCCACTATCCCCAGGAGTGCACCTCACCCACCTCTGTGGCGTCACCTACACCCCCAGGGCCAGATCTTTCAAAATCTCAGGAACAGTTCTACCCTTCAAAATGATCTTGACAGATCGATGAACTAATTCTGTATTGCCCACCTTGGACCCATTATTCTTAAGTAATTTTAGGTAACCTCTGTTTGAAAATTGGCAATTAAAAATTAACAATTCTTTATATACAGTTATACTTTGTAACTCCACTACTGAAATGTCTGGTCTAATTTTTAAAATTACTACCCTTCGTTTTACACTCCCAAACCATCAAGAGGAATTTTTCGCAATGTTTCGCAAGCTCTCAAACTTTTTATTTTCCTCAATATCTTGAAAGTTTTGATCAAATGACCATTAAACGTCTAAATTCCAGGATCCGCAACCATTGATGTCTATTTAACATTTAGAGTTCAGACTATCAGACTGCTACAGTATCTCCAAGGTCAGTATGTTCTTTTATAGTTTATTAAACTGTTCCGGGTCTGGTTTAACTAAGGTTTTGTGCAGCTATATGCTCGTGTACTCTAAGCCTTTGAATGTAAACACCAGCATTACATTTACTTTTTCAAATGTACCTGCACAGAAACCCACAACTTGGGGTCCAGAGACATAAATAATTAAAACATTCTGTACAGGTACAATTGAAAAAGGAAATGGAATGCTAATGTTTACATTTAGAGTATTAGAGTACAGGAATTTCTAGAAGCAATATTTAGGAAGTGTCCTGTTTTATCTCTTTAGGTTCAAAGTGGCTGACCTCACATTTGCCTACATTGAAATCTGTTTGCCAGCACTCTCTCGTATTCTTAATGTATCAAAGTTTCTTAGTAATGTTACTCTTCCACACATACTGCTTACCTGCTACCTCATTGCCATTGGCAAATTTGGATATGTAGCTTTCTATTGCTTTGTCTTAGACATTAATGGATACCATGAGTAATCGCATACCGGCCAGAACCACAGATCTTTGCAATACATCGTTCATCACACCCTGCCAATGAGAGTACCTTCCCATTATCCTTGTTTCCTCCTGTTCTGCCAATTCTCTAATGAAACCAATTAATCTGTCTTCTGAGTTCAAGTCCCATTCATGGCCTGAGTACAAAAATTAAGGGAGACGCTCCAGTACATTGTGTGACTGCTGCTGTGTCAGAGGTGCTGCCTTTCAGGTGCAATATCAAACCAAGGACTCATTTGCCTACTTGATGGATGTAAGAGATTACATGGCATTATTTTGAAGAGGAGCGGGGGATTTACCTTTGGTGCCAATACTGATTCCTCAATATAACAAAGTGTGAAGCTGGATGAACACAGCAGGCCAAACAGCATCTCAGGAGCACAAAAGCTGACATTTCGGCCTAGACCCTTCATCAGAGAGGGAGATGGGGAGAGGGTTCTGGAATAAATGCATCCCAAAACCAGCCCAGTTCTTCCCCTCCCCCCACTGCATCACAAAACCAGCCCAGCCTGTCTCCGCTTCCCTAACCTGTTCTTCCTCTCACCCATCCCTTTCTCCCACCTCAAACCACACCTCCATTTCCTACCTACCACCTCATCCCGCCTCCTTGACCTGTCTGTCTTCCCTGGACTGACCTATCCCCTCCCTACTTCCCCACCTATACTCTCCTCTCCACCTCTCTTTTTTACTCTCCATCTTCGGTCTGCCTCCCCGTCTCTCCCTATTTATTCCAGTTCCCTCTCCCCATCCCCCTCTCTGATGAAGGGTCTAGGCCCGAAACGTCAGCTTTTGTGCTCCTGAGATGCTGCTTGGCCTGCTGCGTTCATCCAGCCTCACATTTTATTATGTTGGATTCTCCAGCATCTGCAGTTCCAATTATCACTGATTCATCAAAATTGTCATAAGAAACAAATAATCTGGTCAATACCACATTGTTGATTGTGGAAGTTCACTTTGTCTGTAATTTCTGCTGTGTTATTTTACTTCGCAGCAGTGACTACATTTCAAAAATTACTTCATTGACTCAAAGTATTTTGAGCCATCTGGCAGTCAGAAAAAAGTAAGTGTTTCTGTTTCTTTAATTCTATGAACTTCATCTTTAGCTACCGACATCCTTTGGAGGACTTAATTAAATGCCTTCTGAAATTCCTTCTAAATAATATCTAATAGGCATTCCCATGTCCACGTCTTTAGTTGCCTCCTCAAAAAATTCAATCAGTTGCATCAAGGATGACCAAATACACCATTTGGAAATCTATATTGGCACTCTCTGAACAGCTGAAAATTCTGAAGATGCTCAGCCAGAATAGGGAAAGTGGAAGCAAAAAAGTAACTGTTCGGAAATTTCTCAAACTCATCTACATGCTGCTTTGTGATTCCAGCTTGAATTGTATCATTCAAAAGCAAGTTTGTTAGCCAGGAATTATCCACAGGTTCCCTTGGATACTGACCTGCTCTGTTCAACGTTACTCATTGAAGAATTGTATTTGTTCTCAGAGTGAAGTAATTGTCAAAAGTTGGTAGAAGCTTTCATCAAAAGTATCTTTCCATTCTTTGATAGTTTTGATGAGCTATAGAATCGTAGATGCTTAGAGGTCTACAGCATAGGTAAAGGCCCTTTGGCTTAAGTCTGCACCAGTCAAAAGCAAGCAGCTACATATTCTAATCCAAGATAATAAAATGTGAGGCTGGATGAACACAGCAGGCCCAGCAGCATCTCGGGAGCACAAAAGCTGACGTTTCGAGCCTAGACCCTTCATGAAGGGTCTAGGCCCGAAACGTCAGCTTTTGGTTCCTGAGATGCTGCTGGGCCTGCTGTGTTCTTCCAGCCTCACATTTTATTATCTTGGATTCTCCAGCATCTGCAGTTCCCATTATCACTGATACATATTTTAATCCCATTTTCCAGTACTTGGCCTACCTTGGTATCGCAAGTGCATATCTAAGCATTTCTTAACTATTCTGAGGGTCGCCACCACCCTTTCAGGCAGTGAGTTCCAGATTCCCACCATCCTGTGGGTGAAAAAAAATCCTCACATCCTCTCTAAACCTCTTTTCCTTGCCTTAAATCTATGCCCTTGGTCATTGATCCCATCACAAAGGGGAAAATTTTCTTTCTGTCTGTCCTGTGTATGCACCCCATAATTTCTCTCCTCTGCTCCAAGGAAAACAACCTCAGTCTATCCAATCTCTCCTCATAATTAAAATTCTCCATCCCAAGCAACGACTTGGTAAATCTCCTCTGTACCCTCTCCTGTGCAATCTCATCCCTCCTCTCCTGTGGATTCCAGAACTGCACACTATAGCTGTGGCCTAACAATGTTTTATACATTTCCATCTTAAACCCCTTGCTCTTGAGTTCCTTGTCTTAGCTAGTAAAAATAACTATCCCATATGTCTCCTTAGCTACTTTGTCTAACTATCCACCTACCTTAAGGAAACAGTGGACATGCACACCAAGGTCCCTCTGATTCTCAGTGCTTCCCAAGGCCCTACCTTTCACCATTAATTCCATTGCCTTGTTTGCCCAATGCGTCACTTCACATTTATCTGGACTGAATTCCATTTGCCACCAATCAGACTATTGACCAGATTATCTTTATCCTTGTGTAATCTAAGGCTTCCCTCCTCACTATTTAATACCCAACCAATTTTCATATCATCTACAAACCTGCTAATTAACCCTTCAACATTAAAATCTAAATAATTAATATGTACCACAAACAGCAAGGGTCCAACACTAGCCTCTGTGGGATTCCACCAGACACAGGCTTCACATCACTGAAACACTCCTCAACTATCACCCTCAGATTCTTCACTCATCAATTTTGTATCCACTTAGCTAAAGTTCCTTGGGATTTCATGGTCTCTTACCTTTCCTGATGTCTAAGTAGACTACATCAAATGCATTTCCCTCATTTTCACAGAGATAACAAGGTGCAGAGCCGGATGAACACAGCAGGCCAAGCGGCATCTTAGGAGCATAAAAGCTGACATTTCGGGACAAGACCCTTCAGCTTGTCTGACGAAGGGTCTAGGCCTGAAATGTCAGCTTTTGTGGCTTTTCTGATGAAGGGTCTAGGCCCGAAACGTCAGCTTTTGTGCTCCTAAGATGCTGCTTGGCCCACTGTGTTTATCCAGCTCCACACCTTGTTATCTCAGATTCTCCAGCATCTGCAGTTCCCATTATCCCTCATTTAAACACCTCATCACCACTTCAAAAAGTCCAATCAAGTAGGTCAGACGTGATCTTCCATTGACAAAACAATTTTGGCTGTTCTTGGTTAATCCTTGCCTCTTCAAGTGAAGATTAATTTTGTTCCTCAGAATTGCTTCCAATAATTTCCACACCACTGAAGTTAGATTGATTAGGCTATAATTTCCTGGA
Organism: Stegostoma tigrinum; assembly: GCF_030684315.1. NCBI lineage: Eukaryota > Metazoa > Chordata > Chondrichthyes > Orectolobiformes > Stegostomatidae > Stegostoma > Stegostoma tigrinum. The sequence continues at coordinate 87,812,641 of NC_081355.1, read as the reverse complement.
TTATCCCTTCCTCCCTTCTTATATAGTTGTCCCGTATTGGCTATCCTGCAGTCCTCTGGTGCCTGTCCTGTGGCCAGAGAGGAATCAAAAAATATTGCCAGTGCCTCTGCTATTTCCTCCCTTGCCTCACTCGAGCCTGGGATACATATCATCTGATTCTGGAGGTTTATCTGCTTTTAAACTTACCAGGCCACACAGAACATCCTTTAGGCCATTCATTCAACCTATCTTTATCCTCTTGCAGATTCTTTATGTCCTCATCACAAAATGCCTCCTATATATTTTCCTATCATCAGTAACATTGGATACATAACACGGTGTTCCTCCCTCAAGTTGTTGATATGGATATTAACAATTGAGGCTCTAAGAGTGATCCTTATGGCACTCCGCTATTTATAGGTTTCCAACTGAAAAAAGCAATAAACTTCAAATCTCACAGATTTGCCAAACAAGATTTTCCCTTTCACAAAGCTATGTTGACTCTATCTGATTGTGTTAATTTTTTTAAAATGTTGTGGCATCTCTTCCTTAATCACATTTACCCAATGACAGATTTTAGGGTATCTGGCCTATGGTTTCCTGCTTTCTGTCCCTCCCTTCTTGAACAGGACAGTCACAGTTGTACTTCTTCAATCCATTGGAACTCTCCAATATTTCAATGTATCAGATATTTCTGCAGGCCAAGCAGCATCAGAGGTGAAGAAAGGCTGACGTAGGACCGAAACATCAGCCATCCTGTTCCTCTGATGCTGCTTAGTTCACACAGTATTATGTGAATGACAGTAGATTTTGAAAGCGCGAGGTGCAACAAGGCCTGGTGTCCTTGTGCACCAGATGCTGGAAATAAGCGAAAGCAGAAGTGTTGGAGAAACTTAACTGTCCTTGCAGTCTTTTCACAGTCATTGCAATGGTATTTTGTACATTCTGTTAGTTTTACTGGTTATGGGTATGGGATCCTAAACAATCATCGGTAGATGTTGCAGGGTGGTTGTTGGTTTGTGGGCTACCCTGATACCTGGTGATCTGAGTAGTCTTGTATTCATCTCTGATATATCTCTGACGTGCAGTAGGGGAACAAGCGTGTCTGGCCGTGTTGTGTCTTCTTGTTTTGGCCTGTGGTGGAGGTAACGGTGGGTTATGCTTTTTGGGTATACATTCCCTTTAAGAATTCTCTATATGTGCTCGTATTCTGCTTTGTGCAGTTCCAGACTGCTGCAATGTATTGTGGCTGGTTTGAATAATGTCCTGATGTAGCTCTGTTTATGGGTTTTGGGGGAGTTGTTGAAGTAATTAAGTAAGGTCCATATGTGTGGTCTTTTCTGGAGCCCCCCTTGTTCTTAGGTTCCACCATTATGTCTAGGAAGGGAAGTCGGCCATTGTTCTCTTCTTCTTTTGTGAATTTTATTCCAGTGAAGATGTTGATTATGTGATGGTGATTTTCTTCGAGTCTTGTGCATTTGATAATTATGAAGGTGTTGTCTACATAGCGGACCCAGAGTTTGGGTTGTATAGTGGGGAGTGCTGTTTATTCCAACCTTTGCATTACCGCTTCTGCAATTAGTCCTGACATTGGGGATCCCATTGGTGTTCCGTTGATTTGTTTGAATAGACAGTCCTTGATGATGAAATGGGTTGTGAGGCAGTTTCAGGATGCCGTCCTTGTTGATGCTGTTTGTGTCGTGGAGTGCCTGCCTTCCTGATTCGTCCAGCAGCGTGGCAATTGTCTAGGTCGATGTTTATGGATGTAAATAGTGCTGTTACGTTAATGGATATCATTATCTCATCCTCTTCTATTCAGGAGTCTCAGGATAGGATCCCATGCACACAACCAATAAAACTAACGTAACACACAAAATACCATATTAAAAAATTACATAGGCCAAACTGGAAGAAAACTGACAATAAGGACATATGAACACCAACTAGCCACCAAGAGGCACGACCAATTCTCTCTGGCTTCAATACACACGGACAAAGAAGGACACAAGTTTGAGTGGGACAACACATCAATAATAGCATTAGCCAAACAGAGATATACCAGGGAATTCCTGGAGGCCTGGCATTCCAAATGGAACTCTATCAACAAACACATTGAACTAGATCCAATTTACAAATCACTGAAAAACAGGAGCGGAAATGATGCCAACCACCCCAGCAAACAGAGGTACATAAATAACAAGCAGGACAGAACACCCAAGCTTCACCGGAGGCACACTGATAATGTTACCTAGCAGGGTAATGAAATGTCTGCAATCAAATGCACTGACTTGGGGAGCAAGTCTACAACCTGAAGTTTGGGACTATGGCATGGGAAATCTTGCTCGACCCTGAGGAGAGAAACTCTTCATGAAACTCACCCTAGACAATGCAGCCAATTTCTGATAAGATTCTGCCCTTTATTTATTTTCCCATAACCTGATTAGCTCAGCTTTCATGGCTACCTAGTTCCACTCATTTAGGTTTCAAATACTACTCTTATTCTTAACCTTCTCCCTTTCAAACTCTTTTAAAATTCAATCATATAGTGGTCACTGCTACCTTTGGGTGTCCTAATTCTGAGGTCATCAATTAATCCTGTCACATTGCACAATACTCAGCCTAATTATATCCTGCTCTCTGCTTGGTTCTAAAACATGTTGCTTTCAGAAACTACCTGAAAAGAATTCTGTTTATCACTCACCCAATTTGATTTTCACATTTTATGCAGAGATTAAAGTCACTCTTAATTATTATCATTGCTCGATCACAAGCATCCAATATTTTTCTGATTTGATTGCATCCAGTATTGTGATCCAGTACTGTAGGCCACTCCCAGTAATGACAGCTCACCCCTGCACCCCACTTACCCCCCAGCAATACCCGTCATCTCCATCCAAACCAACTCATCAGGAAAGTCAAGTTCATCAACCAGTTGAGAGATAATGGGAGCTGCAGATGCTGGAGAATCCCAAGATAATAAAATGTGAGGCTGGATGAACACAGCAGGCCCAGCAGCATCTCAGGAGCACAAAAGCTGACGTTTCGGGCCTAGACCCTTCATCAGAGAGGGGGATGGGGAGAGGGAACTGGAATAAATAGGGAGAGAGGGGGAGGCGGACCGAAGAAGAGGAAGAACCGGTTAGGGAGGCAGAGACAGGTTGGACTGGTTTTGGGATGCAGTGGGTGGGGGGGGGGGGTGAAGAGCTGGGCTGGTTGTGTGGTGCAGTGGGGGGAGGGGACGAACTGGGCTGGTTTAGGGATGCAGTAGGGGAAGGGGAGATTTTGAAACTGGTGAAGTCCACATTGATACCATTAGGCTGCAGGGTTCCCAGGCGGAATATGAGTTGCTGTTCCTGCAACCTTCGGGTGGCATCATTGTGGCACTGCAGGAGGCCCATGATGGACATGTCATCTAGAGAATGGGAGGGGGAGTGGAAATGGTTTGCGACTGGGAGGTGCAGTTGTTTGTTGTGAACTGAGCGGAGGTGTTCTGCAAAGCGGTCTCCAAGCCTCCGCTTGGTTTCCCCAATGTAGAGGAAGCCACACCGGGTACAGTGGATGCAGTATACCACATTGGCAGATGTGCAGGTGAACCTCTGCTTAATGTGGAATGTCATCTTGGGGCCTGGGATAGGGGTGAGGGGGGAGGTGTGGGGGCAAGTGTAGCATTTCCTGCGGTTGCAGGGGAAGGTGCCGGGTATGGTGGGGTTGGAGGGCAGTGTGGAGCGAACAAGGGAGTCACAGAGAGAGTGGTCTCTCCGGAAAGCAGACAGGGGTGGGGATGGAAAAATGTCTTTGGTGGTGGGGTTGGATTGTAAATGGCGAAAGTGTCGGAGGATGATGCGTTGTATCCGGAGGTTGGTAGGGTGGTGTGTGAGAACGAGGAGGATCCTCTTAGGGTGGTTGTGGCGGGGGCGGGGTGTGAGGGATGTGTTGCGGGAAATACGGGAGACGCGGTCAAGGGCGTTCTCGATCACTGTGGGGGGAAAGTTGCGGTCCTTGAAGAACGTGGACATCTGGGATGTGCGGGAGTGGAATGTCTTATCGTGGGAGCAGATGCGGCGGAGGCGGAGGAATTGGGAATAGGGAATGGAATTTTTGCAGGAGGGTGGGTGGGAGGAGGTGTATTCTAGGTAGCTGTGGGAATCGGTGGGCTTGAAATGGACATCAGTTACAAGCTGGTTGCCTGAGATGGAGACTGAGAGGCCCAGGAAGATGAGGGATGTGCTGGAGATGGCCCAGGTGAACTGAAGGTTGGGGTGGAAGGTGTTGGTGAAGTGGATGAACTGTTCAAGCTCCTCTGGGGAGCAAGAGGCGGTGCCGATACAGTCATCAATGTACCGGAGGAAGAGGTGGGGTTTGGTGCCTGTGTAGGTGCGGAAGAGGGACTGTTCCACGTAAACTACAAAGAGGCAGACATAGCTGGGGCCCATGTGGGTGCCCATGGCCACCCCCTTAGTCTGTAGGAAGTGGGAGGAATCGAAAGAGAAGTTGTTGAGTGTGAGGACGAGTTCAGCTAGGCGGATGAGAGTGTCGGTGGAGGGGGACTGGTCGGGCCTGCGGGACAGGAAGAAGCGGAGGGCCTTGAGGCCATCTGCATGCGGAATGCAGGTGTACAGGGACTGGACGTCCATGGTGAATATGAGGTGTTGGGGGCCAGGAAATTGGAAGTCCTGGAGGAGGTGGAGGGCGTGGGTGGTGTCACGGACGTAGGTGGGGAGTTCCTGGACCAAAGGGGAGAAAATGGAGTCCAGATAGGTGGACATGAGTTTGGTGGGGCAGGAGCAGACTGAGACGATGGGTCGGCCAGGGCAGGCAGGTTTGTGGATTTTGGGAAGGAGATAGAAATGGGCCGTGCGGGGTTGGGGAACAATGAGGTTGGAGGCTGTGGGTGGGAGGTCCCCTGAGGTGATGAGGTCGTGAATGGTGTTGGAGTTGATGGTTTGGTGCTCGGGTGTGGGGTCATGATCGAGGGGGCGGTAGGAGGTGGTGTCGGAGAGTTGGCGTCTGGCCTCGGTGATGTAGAGGTCAGTGCGCCATACTACCACTGCGCCACCCTTGTCTGCGGGTTTGATGGTGAGGTTGGGGTTGGAGCGGAGGGAGCGGAGGGCTGCCCGTTCTGCGGGGGAGAGGTTGGAGTGGGTGAGACGGGTGGAGAGGTTGAGGTGGTTCATGTCTCGACGGCAGTTGGAGATGAAGAGGTCGAGGGAGGGTAGGAGGCCTGGGGGTCATCAACCAGTTATTGTGCAGACTTTTGCGATGTGTCTGATAAGTTTGTTATTTAGTTACTTTGGACTTAAATATTTTAGTATTTGCTTTTCGTAATAACACAGTCTCAGGGTTCCTGTTATGAAAATTAACATAATAGTAAAACCCAAAGGACACATTATAATTCCAGGATTTGTTGGCTATGGAGGGAGTATTCATGATGTGGCTCAACAAGTTGACAATCAGTTGTTTCTTTCAACTGCAACCTAAGAGGGAAAAGAAAATGTGTGCACAAAAAAAGTTACTATTTGTTGCAAGCTTCTCTTTATAAATAGCTATACCACTGTAATGATCCTAGCCAAACAGCACTGTGCTAGCTACTCCTGTTATGAAGATCTGGATGTACTCTGAATAAACACTGAAGCTGATATTTATACATTGATAGAAATTATTAGCATAGCAACCCTAACCAGTCACAGAAGCTGCTGTGTGAACAATATTGGTTTGAAATTCAATGAAGCCGGAATCTTTGTTGGAGCTGAGCCCACAGAATATACAGATAACAAATATTAAATTATCTCTTGATTTCATCGTGTTGAAATAAGTAATCTGAAAGGTTTAACCATGTTCTTTCTGCAGTAATGCGATTTTTGTAAATTAGAAATTAAATCTAAATCTATCTCAAAGGATGAAATACTCTGAGAGCACTCCATCTTTCAAATGTTGTCTTCACCATTTCAGGAATATGCTACAATGACTGAAAGAATCTGCCTTGAGGCCAGGATATGGTGCACTTGTGAAGGCCGTCCTGTCAGTGATGCAAAATCTTCTTTATAATATTCTCTATTTTCCTCTAAGTCTTTTTTCATTTGAAGATCATTAAAGGACATGTTACCAGATCAATTCATGAGAAATAGTAATTAACAGCTGTTTAATACTTGAATATTTTAGTTCTTTTGGCTCACTGGGTTTGGCACAATGCAGAACTTTAGTTGCCATATGTTTTCATTGCTAATGTGAAAATAATTGTGGAGAATATTACAGCAGACATGCACCTTCATCTTTACACTGTAACCAAAACTTGATAAAAGCATGTCTGTATTGATGCTACATTGTCAAGATATCTGTGTGGTGAAAAATGAAAGTGGTACCGAAGTGCGAGTCTTTCAAACTTTCACGCTGTACATGTGCTGGGAAGAAAGGTAGGAACATTCCTTGATTAGGTACACTGTGATTTTAATTAAGGCAGTTGTCAGTTTGTACCTGTTACTCCCACACAGCAAGTTTTCGGTCCGAGTTGTGCTTTTAGGGAAGGTTTGTATTCTGGTGCTCCAGTAATGCATACATATTGGACAAATTGAGCAGTGCTTTTGGAATTTCTATGTTCCTTGTTGTGTAGAGTAGAGACAACAAGCACCAGGAAGCTTGAAAACTGTCACAAATTCGACATTATAATAATGGAATCAAACTGTCCATTTTAAAATTTAAATAAAGAATGGCGGTTAACTTTCAATCATCATTGGAAAGAAAGCACAGTTTACATTTCAAGTTCAGTGATACTTCTTCAGAACTAGAAGTTCAGATGCTACGAGATGGGCTGAGCTTTTCCAGCAACTTTTGGTTTTGTTTCTGATTTCCAGTATCTGTAGTTCTTTGGGTTTTCTTTTGTATGATCATCATTAGTTGATGCATTCTTCATAGTATTTCCTCTACCAATCAAAGTTCATCTTCCAGCCAATCAGCATTTCCTGCCCTTTGAATGGACATTCTTGTGAATTCTTGTGATGCACGTAAAAGAAAAAGCTTTGATGAAATGTGTAACATTTTTCAGCAATAGCAAGTTCTGTATAATCAAATGATTGATATTTATAAAATTACATATTTTGAAAAGAAAGCTAATCTATCCTTAAAATTAGTCTAAGAAAATAACTCCCAAAAACCACATGACTGCTCCATGGATTCAACTGAAGTCAAAAGCAGATATGTAAATGGTGTCATCTTAACAGTCAATCACAAAAATATCATTGATTAATTTAGGGTTTCCCGCAGTGTCTTATTAAATCGTCAAAAGCTGCTAGCATGTTGAAAAAGAGACAGGAGGTACAGCACTGGGAATATTCAAACATTACTGGCTTAGTTTTGGGACCAATGATTCATCAAAACTTACATTTGCAATGATGTTGTTTGATTCTGATAAAGCTGGCTAGAAGCAGACACTTTGAGACTATTAGGAGACTTCTTGAAATAGAGACTGCTTCTCGACAAGGAGAAAAAAGACTATTGTACTGAACCAGGCTGCACAATCTGCAGTGTGGTAAAAGTGAAACACAGGAGCATGCATGTAATTCCAGCGCCTGTTGTGCTCTGTCCACCTGTAGAAGTTATCCCAGACTGTCAACATGATGGGACAAAAGACAACAGCCTGGGTGAGATACATGTTTTATGTCTTCATCTTTCAAGAATATACAAAACAGGAGTTAAAAGCAAGTACAACCCTTGCTTGAAAGCTGTACTATTCAGCTGAGGTGTTCATCTGTGCCAGTGAGTTAAGCAACACATTTGTGCTAGCTGGGGGTTCTTGCATTGATCGAAGAATCAAGATGCAAGTAAAGCGCCCTTGCTCCAAGTACTAGAAGTCAGCTAGTTAGCAAGCCAGTCTAAGGAAATAGGGCCAACAAAGGCCTTTCTTCTGCAGCATGTTGGCAGCCAGTCACCAAAACCTATAACTAACCTACAAATACTAGAATCTGAAAATCTACAATTCAATTATAAGCATTGCACTTTTTACTCCTTATGAATGATCCACAGCAACCGATCTGTACATGTTTTAACTTTGTTTTGGGGCTCACTTCTCATTTCTAACGTGTGTGTGTGTGTGTGTGTGTGTGTGTGTGTGTGTGTGTGTGTGTGTGTGTGTGTGTGTGTGTGTGTTGCATTATTAGTTCTTCACAGAATTACAGAGCTGTTATGGTGCAGAAGGGGCCATTCAGTCCATCATGCCTAAACAAGTTCTCCAAGTGAGCTTCATAACTTTTTGCTGTAACTTTGTCCTTTGTTTCTATTTAAATAATTATGCCTTAATTGAGTCTGCCTCCATTATACATCTGACAACATATTCTGCATCCAAATCACTCTGTGCATGAAAATGTTTTACTTACATCATGTTTTTGTTTATTTTGCAAATAATTTTAAAGCTACACTGTCTCTTAAGCTTGATTGTTTTATGAGTGGAAACAGTTTCTCCTATCTAATCTATCCAGCCCCCTCATGATTTTGAAAACTTCAAACAGGTCGCCTATTAACCCGTTTCTTTCTGGAAGGACAGTCCCAAACTCTCCACACTATCTTCAGAACTAACGTTTCCTATCCTATTCCTGTCGTAAAGTTCGGGATAATGTAAACTCCAATAAATGGTCCTTCCATTTGTCCTGCTTTCTTTAACAAAATTAAAATACTGCAGATGTTGAAAATCTGAAATAAAAACAAAGTGCTGGAGAAACTCAACTGGTCTGATAGAATCTTTGGAGAAAGAAACAGAGTTAACATTTCGAGTCTGATATGATTCTTCTTCAGAATGGTTCTGGAGATGAGTTTCTTGCTACATAGTATCCAGCCTTTGTGGCCACAGTATGTACATAAATGGGCCAGTTCAGTTTGAGCCCAATTGTCACTCTCAGAATGTTGATAGCAGGGGTTTTAGTAATCATAACACTGTTAATTGTGGAGGGAAGATGGTTAGATTTTCACTTGTTGGAAATGTTCTTTGCCTGATACTTGCACACTGTGGATCTCACTTGCCACTGATTAACCTGAACCTGAATGCTGTTCAGGCCTTACAGATGGATTGCTTCAGTGTTCGAGGAGTTATAAATGCTATTTTTCTGGTTGCAGCAACAGCGCGAGCGGGAGTTTGGACCAGGGGCCTGTCGGGAAGCCGGTGAGTCAGAGATTTTTAAAACTTTAAAAAGCTTACCTCATGCGTTGGAGCCTTCCATTTCTGGTCGCAACAGCCACACCTCGGAGCAGAGGCTTCTAGGAAGGGAGGGACTTGTTTTTTCATTCCTTCAGCTGTATTAGTGATCGTTGTCAGGTAAGCTTCTTTTTTTTTGACTTTCTGTTTAGGGGATTAGCAGGGATGGCAGTGCAGGTAGAGGAATGTTCCTCATGCATGATGTATGAGGTGAGGGACGCCATTAGTATCCCATCCAAATACGTCTGCAGGAAGTGCACCCAACTCTTGCTCCTCTAAGACCGTGTTAGGGAACTGGAGCGGGAGCTGGATGAACTTCGGATCATTCAGAGGCAGAGTCCGTGATAGACAAGAGTTACAGGGAAGTAGTTACTCCTAAGTGTGAAGAAAGCTGGGTAACTGTTAGAAGGGGGAGAAAGCAGTCAGTGCAGGGATCCCCTGTGGTCGTTTTCCTGAAAAACAAGTGTACCGTGTTGATACTGTTGGGGGGGACAACTTACCAGCAGCATGCACTAGGGTGCAGGTCTTTGGCACAGAGTCTGTCCCTCTTGCACAGAAGGGAAGGGGGCATAGGAAGAGAGTGATAGTCATTGGGGACTCAATTGTTAGAGGGACTGACAGAAGGTTTGCTGGGAATGAAAGAGACTCTCAATTGGTGTGTTGCCTCCCAGGTGCCAGGGTCCGTGATGTCTCGGATCATGTCTTTGGGGGTCCTGAAGGGATAGGGTGACCATCCCCAAGTCGTGGTCCACATAGGCACCAATGACATAGGTAGAAAGAGGGATAGGGATGTCAGGCAGGATTTCAGGGAGCTAAGGTGGAAGTTGAGATCTAGAACAAACAGAGTGGTTATCTCTGGTTTGTTACCCATGCCACATGATAGCGAGGCAAAGAACAGGGAGAGATATCTGCTGAACACGTGGCTGCAGGGATGGTGCAGGAGGGAGGGCTTCAGTACATGGATAATTGGGGATCATTCTGGGGAAGGTGGTACCTCTACAAACAGGATGGCCTCCACTTGAACCAGAGGGGCACTAATATCCTCGGTGGGAAATTTGCTAGTGCTATTCGGGTGGATTTAAACTAGCTCAGAAGGGGGATGGGAAACTGAGGTGTAGTTCTAGTACACAGGAGGATGAGCGTAGGGAGGACATGGATAGGACCTCACTGTCACAGGGGTGTGCTGGCAGACGGCAAGCTGGATTGAAGTGTATCTACTTTAACGCCAGGAGTATCCGGAATAAGGTAGGTGAGCTTGCAGCATGGATAGGTATCTGGAACTTCAATGTTGTGGCCTTTTCGGAGACATGGATAGAGCAGGGTCAGGAATGGATGTTGCAGGTTCCAGGGTTTAGATCTTTCATTAAGGTCAGGGAAGGTGGTAAAAGAGGGGGAGGTGTGGCTTTGTTAGTCAAGGACAGTATAATGGTGGCTGAAAGAACTTTTGATGAGGACTTGTCTAGTGAGGTGGTATGGGCCGAGGTCAGAAACAGGAGAGGAGAGGTAACGCTGCTGGGAGGTTTTTATAGGCCCCCGCAAAGTTCCAGGGATGTGGAGGAGAGGATCAGCAAAACTATTCTGGGCAGGAGTGAAAGGAACTGGGTGGTCATATGGGAGACTTTAACTTCCCTAACATTGACTGGAAATGCTATCACTCTAGTAAGTCGGATGGATCAGTTTTTGTCCAATGTGTGCAGGAGGGTTTCCTGACTCAGTATGTCAAAGGGCTGACAAGAGGGGAGGCCACACTGGATCTGGTACTTGGTAAGGAACCAGGCCAGGTGTTTGATTTAGTGGTAGGTGAGCACTTTGGAGAGAGTGACCACAATTCGGTTATGTTTACTTTAGCAATGGAAAGGGATAGGAACATGCCACAGAGCAAGAGTTATAGATGGGGGAATGGCAATTATAATGCGATTAGGCAAGACTTAGGAGGCATAGAATGGGTTAGCAAAATGCAGGGGATGGGGGCAATTGAAATGTGGAGCTGGTTTAAGGAACAGATATTGCGTGTCCTTGATAGGTATGTCCCTGTCAGGCAGGGAGGAAGCGATAAGGTAAGGGAACCATGGTTTACTAAAGAAATTGGGCCTCTTGTTATGCGGAAGAGGGAGGCTTATGTGATGATGAGATGAGATGGTTCAGATGAGGCGATGGAGAGTTACAGATTAGCTAAGAAGGATTTAAAGACAGAGTCAAGAAGAGCAAGGAGGGGACATGAGCAGACATTGGCAGGTAGAATAAAGGAGAACACTAAAGCTTTCTACAGGTAGGTGAGGAATAAGAGGATGACTAGGGTAGGAATAAGGCCAGTCAAAGACAGAAGTGGAAAGTTGTGTGTGGGCCCTGTGGAGATTGGAGAGGTGCTAAATGATTATTTCTCATCTGTTTTCACTGAGGAGAATATTGTAGAGGAGATGACTGAGTTACAGGCTACTAGAATTGAAAGGATTGAGGTTAGTAAGGAGGAGGTGTTACCAATTTTAGAAGGTGTGAAGGTAGATAAATCCCCTGGGCTGGATGGGATTTTTCCGAGAATTCTCTGGGAAGCTAGGGAGGAGGTTGTGGAGCCTTTGGCCTTGATCTTTGAGTCCTCATTGTCTACAGGTTTAGTACCAGAGGACTCGAGGATTGCAAATATTGTGCCCTTGTTCAAGAAGGGCAGTAGGGATGACTCAGGTAATTATAGACCTGTGAGCCTTACGTCGGTTGTAGGAAACGTTTTGGAAAGGATTGTAAGAGATATAATTTATAATCATCTAGCAAGCAACAATTTGATTGGAGATAGTCAGCATGGATTCGTCAAGGGCAGGTCGTGTCTCACAAACCTCATTGAGTTTTTTGAGAAGGTGACCAAGCATGTGGATGAGGGAAGGGCAGTTGACGTGGTGTATATGGACTTCAGTAAAGCCTTTGATAAGGTTCCACATGGTAGGCTATCGGAGAAAATACAGAGGCACGGGATTGAGGGAGATTTAGCAGTTTGGATTAGAAACTGGCTTTCTGTAAGAAGGCAACGAGTGGTGGTTGATGGTATATATTCAGCCTGGAGTCAGGTCACTAGTGATGTGCCTCAAGGATCTGTTTTGGGACCACTGCTGTTTGTCATTTTTATAAATGACTTGGACGCAGGCATTGGTGAATGGGTTAGTAATTTTGCAGATGACACTAAAGTCGGTGGAGTGGTGGACAGTGTGGAAGAATGTTGCAGGTTGCAGGGAGACTTGGATAAACTGCAGAATTGGGCCAAAAGGTGACAAATGGAGTTTAATACGGAAAAATGTGAGGTGATTCACTTTGGGAGGAATAATAGGAAGGCAGAATACTGGGTCAGTGGAAAGATTCTTGGTAGTGTGGATGTACAGAGAGATCTTGGTGTCCATGTACATAGAACCCTGAAAGTTGCCACCCAGGTTGATAGTGCTGTTAAGAAGGCTTATGGTGTGTTAGTTTTTATTGGTAGAGGGATTGAGTTCCAGAGCCGTGATGTCATGTTGCAACTGTACAAAACGCTAGTGCGGCCTCATTTGGAATATTGTGTGCAGTACTGGTCGCCTCATCACAGGAAGGATGTGGAAGCATTGGAAAAGGTGCAGAGGAGATTTACCAGGATGTTGCCTGGTCTGGAGCGCAGGCCGTATGAAGAAAGGCTGAGGACTGGGGTCTGTTCTCATTGGAGAGGAGACTAAGAGGGGATTTAATAGAGACATACAAGATGATCAGAGGATTAGATAGGGTGGACAGTGAGAGTCTTTTTCCAAGGATGATGACTTCAGCTTGTACACGGGTCATAGCTACAAATTGTGGTGTGATAGATTTAAGACAGATGTCAGAGGCAGGTTCTTTACTCAGAGAGTGGTAAGGGCGTGGAACGCCCTGCCTGCCAATGTAGATAACTCAGCCACATTAGGGGCATTTAAACAGTCCTTGGATAAGCACATGGATAATGATGGGGCAGTGTAGGGGGAGGGGCTTGGATTAGTTCACAGGCCAGCGCAACATTGAGGGCCAAAGGGCCTGTTCTGTGCTGTATTGTTCTATGTTCTATGTTCTATGTTCTATTGTATACAGTACAATCATCAGTGAACATTAACTTCTGACATTATGATGGAAGGAAGGTCATTGAGAAAATACTGAAGATGGCTAAGCCTAAGGCCCTACTCTGAAGAATTCATTCAGGGACCTGGGCCTGAGGTGACTGGACTCAAATAAGGACAACCATTTTCCTTTGTGCTCGGTGTGATTCCAACCAGTGAAGCATTTTCGCCTTGATTCCCATTGACATCGGTTTTGCTACGGCTCTTTAATGCTATTCTTTATTTGATACTACTTCAATGTCAAGGGCAGTTGCTCTCATCCCACCTGCAGATTCAGTTCATTTACTCATATTTTAACCAGACTCTCGTGAAGTCTTGAAGCAAATCACATTGAACTCTAATCCACATTACAAAACCTGAGTATTATTCATCACTAAAGCTGCCTTTCTCATCTGTATTGTAACTTTCTTCCACTTTTGCCACATATCCATTGATGTAAACATCTGCATTGTTGCCTCCACATCCTCTTTTATTGTTCTTTCTCTTATTTAAGATTACACAGGATATAAGAGGCAGAAACAGACCATTCAGTCCAGCAGTCCACACAGATCACATTATAAAGTCCCCGCTCATTGTTAGGTCATAAGAGATAGTACAAAGTGCCTATGCTACCATTCACATATTTCTTGTGTATTGCGTTTTGTTTCATGAAGTGCCTCACTTACTTCCAACAAGTGTCTCTGACATTGTCAGCATATTTTCTTTCAAGTTGGCAATCGGCCCACTTTCGATTTTCTTCCCATTCATTCAAAACATTACCACCCTTTCCCCAACCCACACTAAACCCTGGTCACCTATTATGCTGCCTTTATTCATCTTTCCTAGCCTGAATCCTCAGTACACTGATTTCAAAATCATTAACCTTGCATCTTTTCGCTTCACTGTATCTTTACATTCTCCTTGGGTTTTGCATCCAATTATCAGATACCAATCTGGACGAACAGGAATGTGACTGAGAATTCCTGCTTCATTTCCTGGCACATTAAAATCAAAGAGTTAACAATATGAATTATTTGCTCCATGACAACATGAGGTTAAAGATAACATGATGCTGTAAAGTAATCAATGCCTCACTTTGGATCTATGTCTGGAAATTCCTTGCCCATATACTGGCTAAAATTGATGAAGAGAATTTCTCATGACGCCACAGAATACCATCAATGATAGCAGTTCATGTGTCATGTTGTTGTCAAACGTTCAGAAACCTGGATAAATAGCCTGTCTCTAGTAGAAAATTGTCACCATGTTAACCATTCTTGTACACAGGTATGACGGAATCTCATGAGGTGTCAGTAGCTCCTTGAGTCAGGAACTGGACTAACCATGGCCAATTGCCATCCATCAGTCTGCTCTCCATCACCAGGAATGAAATGCAAGGTGTCAAAAACATTGCTGTCGGGTGGAATTCACTTAGCAAGAGTATGTTCACTGATAATCAGTGATAATGGGAACTGCAGATGCTGGAGAATCCAAGATAACAGAGTGTGGAGCTGGATGAACACAGCAGGCCAAGCAGCATCTCAGGAGCACAAAAGCTGATGTTTCAGGTCTAGACCCTTCATCAGAGAGTTGGATGGGGAGAGGGAACTGGAATAAATAGGGAGAGAGGGGGAGGCAGACCGAAGATGGAGAGAAAAGAAGACAGGTGGAGAGGAGAGTATAGGTGGGGAGGTAGGGAGGGGATAGGTCAGCCCAGGGAAGACGGACAGGTCAAGGAGGCAGGATGAGGTAGTAGGTAGGAAATGGAGGTGTGGCTTGAGGTGGGAGGAAGAGATGGGTGAGAGGAAGAACAGGTTAGGGAAGCGGAGACAGACTGGGCTGGCTTTGGGATGCAGTGGGGGGAGGGGACAAGCTGGGCTGGTTTTGTGATGCAGTGGGGGGAGGGGAAGAACAGGGCTGGTTTTGGGATGCAGTGCGGGAAGGGGAGATTTTGAAGCTGGTGAAGTCCACATTGATACCATTGGGCTGCAGGGTTCCCAAGTGGAATATGAGTTGCTGTTCTTGCAACCTTCGAGTGGCATCATTGTGGCACTGTAGGAGGCCCATGATGGACATATCATCTAAAGAATGGGAGGGGGAGTTGAAATGGTTCGCGACTGGGAGGTGCAGTTGTTTATTGCGAACCGAATGGAGGTGTTCTGCAAAGCAGTCCCTAAGCCTCCGCTTGGTTTCCCCAATGTAGAGGAAGCCACACCGGGTACAACGGATACAGTTTACTGATAATCAGTTTGGGTTCCTCCAGGCCCACTCAGCTCTTGACCTCATTACAGCCTTGGTCCAAACATGGACAAAACAGCTGAATTTCAGTGGTGAAATGAACGCACATTTGACAGAGAGTGGCATCGAGTCAATGGAATCAGGGACTATCTCTCCACTTGTTGGGATCATGCACTGGGGCCAAAGAAAATAGTTGTGAAATTGGAAGTCGGATGTCTCAGCTCCAGGACATTTCTACATGCATTCTTCCAGGTAGTTTCGATGACCCAACAATCTTCATCAATGACATTGCCCCTGTCATAAGGACACAAGTGGCATGTTCACCAATGATTGCACAATGTTCAGCATTGTTTGTGAGTCCTCCGATCCTGAAGCAGTCCGTGTCCACATGCAGCAAGATCTGGACTGGGCTGACAAGTGGCAGGTAGCATTCACACCACACAAGTGTCAGGCAATGACAAGCCCAATAAGAGTCAATCTAACCATCACCTCTTGCCATTCAATCTCCTACTGCCAACTTCCTGAGATTTACCATTGAGCAGAACCTGAACTGGATTCACCATATGAACATAGTGGTAACAACAGTGGGTCTGGCACTCAAGAATCCTGCAGTGAGTAACTCACCTACTGACACTCCGAAGGCTGTACGCCATCTACAAGGCAAAAATCGGGAATGTGTTGGAATATTCCCTAACTGCCCAGATAGGTACAGCTCCAGTAACACACACACAAAGCAGTAACAATTGTTATCTACCTATGAAAATGTGAAAGGCCAGAAAATTATGAGAGATGTGTTGTTCTTTATGCCCAGTTCCTGATAAGTGCTCCTTGTGCCCACATCTTTAAACATCATTCTTTAAAGTTCTTTAAAGTGATCTTTAAAGTTCCAGAAGAGGCAATGAATTTTGTTCTAAATCATGTAAGTATTGAATGAGTTATAAATTTCCTATTCCAGATACAGCTACAGCAGCAGAATAATTTGTTCAAATCATTTAGACAAATGACAATAAAGGAAAGAGACCTGAAAACAGATCCTGAGGCACTCTCCACCGTCTTAAAAAAACATTTTATTTATCCACTCTCCTCAGTTTCTGCACATAACCATCCCAATTATCTGTTTAATTTCACATGCCCCAGTTTCCAAAAGGATTGTGCGAAATGTTAAGTAGAAAAAAATAGTTGCATTGATAGCAGGTCACAAAACTCTTCAGTCCATGTAGTGTGTAGGGTAACATAGAGGCTATGTAAGCAGATCAGTAATCCCGAAGCTGATACTCAAATCTCACCACAGCAGTTGGAAAATATGGGGCTATAAGGCAACACTGGATTATTGTAAAAATCAATCTGGTTCACCAATAAGGAAAGGAAATTTACCACTTTTACCCAGTCTGCACAGCAATGTAGTTAAGTCTTAAGTGGGCTGATCAGTGGCAAGTGACGTTGACTCCGCATAAATTTCAGGCATCATTTCCAACAAGGTACAATCTTATCACTGTTACTTCACATTCAGTCACATTATATTTGTTGAATTCTCGACCATCACCGTCCTGTGCCATCACCATTGATCAGAAACTTAATTGAAACAGTAAAATGAATGTTGTGGTTATGACAAGGTCAGGGGTTGGGAATTTTGGAAAGCTTTTCCATAGTCTACAAGACACAAGTTAAGAATAGAACAAAGAAAATTACAATACAGGAACAGGCCCTTCGGCCCTCCAAGCCTGCTGCAAAATGCTGCCTGTCAACTAAAACCCTCTACCCTTTCAGGTACTGTATCCCTCTATTCCCATCCTATTCATGTATTTGTTAAGATGCCCTTTAAAAGTCACTATTGTATCTGCTTCCACTGCCTGCCCTGGCACTGAATTCCAGGCACCCACCACCTTCTGTGTAAAAAACATGCCTTGCCCATCACCTTTAAACCTTGGCCGTCACACCTTAAACCTATGCCCCCTAGTAACCGACTCTTCCACCCTGGGAAAAAGCTTCTGACTGTCCACTCTGTCCATGCCCTTCATAATCTTGCAGACCTCTGTCAGGTTCCCCCCTCAACCTCCGTTGTTCCAGTGAGAACAACCCAAGTTTCTCCAACCTCTCCTCATAGATAATGCACCCCCCCATAACAGGGAACATCCTGGTAAATCTTTTCTGTACCCTCTCCAAGGCCACCATATCCTTCTGGAATTGTGGCTGCCAGAATTGAGCACAATATTCCAAATGCGACCTAATTAAGGTTCTATAAAGCAGCAACATTTCCTGCCAATTTTTAAACTCAGTGCCCCGGCTGCTGAAGGCAAGCATGCCATATGCCTTGTTGACTACCTTGTCCGTGTGTGGCCACTTCAGTGACCCCATGTACCTGTACACTCAGATCCCTCTGCCGAATAGTACTCTTAAGGGCTCTGCCATTTGTGATGGGATTCTTCATAATTGCCTGTTTGAGTGCAGCTCCAATACTTAAGAAATATCCTTAAGCAGCCCGCAGGAGTAATACCCCTCCTTTCTCTTTAGACACCCACTTGCTTCACCACTGGCCCTTTGTGGCTACAGAGTTCATTATTTACAATCTGCTTTACGGCAACTTGTCAAGGCTTTTTCAACAGCATCTTCAAACGCTTATGGTGTCTAATGGGTTTGCATCTTGCCAAAATCACTTCATTAACTACCTACGCCACCACTGTGGCATCTCACATGTCTCATTTTAGCCCCATTTTACAACAGACCATTCCATAACATTTGCCAGCATTTATTAGAATTGATTGACACCTCTAGCGCTGGCACTATTTTAATGGCCCATTCTGCACCCAAACAAACACATTTGGTCCAGAACTGCCATGCAATGTTTCTGACATTTTCCAAAGCTGTGGCAGATGCTGGAAATTTTGAGTCCCACTTTCCAGGCTGGGACTAGGGGTCCTGCTGGATGGGGTAATACACAAGTGGGTTGCCCTCATCCCCCATGACCAGCAAGGGTGGTATGACACCAGACCATGCCTGTCCAGACTGAGCTTGCCACCAGGGTCCGCACAGTCTCAGCTATCTGAGGAATAGACAGTACTGTAGGAAGGTCAATTTCCTTCTCCACTGCTGCCAGTGTAACCTCCACCATCTTCTCACTGGTATCTTACGCTCTATCTCTGCGACTGTACCCTCACTCACTGTCACCCACACCAACCCCCGTCATCACTAACTTTTCATGACCTTGGCACCATCTACTCACTCGTTCACTTACTCCGCGCACTTTTCCATCTGCACCAAATGTAACAGACCTCCTGCTCACTTCCATCTCCCTTCGGGCCTGTCTGTATCCATTTTGTGTCAAAGACACCTAAGGGACAGCATTTTTGAGGGTGGTGTGTGTATGGAATGAGCTGCCAGAGGAAGCACCATTTAAAAGGCATCTGGGTGGGTATATGAATCAGAAGGGTTTGGAGATGACATGGGCCAAGTGTGGGCAAATGGGACTAGATTAGTTTAGGTTATCCAGTTGGCATGGAAGAGTTGGACTGAAGGGTCTGTTTCTATGCTGTACAGCTCTATATCCCCATGATTCTAACAGATGGTAGGCTGCCTGGCATTTTGCTCCTCCCCCTTTATGAGAAGGGCATCATGACTCTGACCACTCCAGGCCTCTGGGCTGGTCTCAGAGGATGTCCTTGACTTACTGTGATGGGACCCCTGAGCGAAGGCTTTGTTTTTTGACTGAGGACCATTTAACAATTATAACAGGGTCAATGGCCTTGTGTCTACACTGAACTGCATGGTAGTACAGCAGCACTGTAAACCTGGTATCTCTAGCTGAGGGAACAAAGTGCAGGAAAACAAGGTAAAGTGATGCAGATGCTGTGAGGATAGGCTCAGAGAAAGTGAGCACAAAGACAGTATGCGAACATGCTGTAGACACAGTCTGATTCAGCCCATGAGTGGGCCCTTGAATGCTCAGTGTCCTTGCTGCAGGTTAACAATGCCAGTGCCATCCAAGGTGCAGCATTGAAGTGTAGAGTGTCCAGTGAATGGATCTGAGATGTTCCATGAGGTTTCTTAGAGGCTGACACAAGTGAGATGCTGAAGTCTGTGGACTTGGTGTTTGTTTGGTTGGTGCCCACAGAAAGTGCCTAGAGCTGTCTGCCTGTACTGTATGTAAAACCAAACAAAACTGATGACAGTAATAAATCAAACTTCAAAAACTGTTGGTGCTTGGTATCCAACTGGATGTTTCTGACTTCCATGTTAAAAATTCTAGCTTGTTCATCGTGTTTGGAAAGATACAAAGTTGAATATTAATGGGGAGAGTTATGCCATCAATAAGGCAGTTCACAAGCTATAACACCCTTAATTGGCAACTAGCCACTGTCTTCTGAGAAACTCATCTGATCGCGTCACAAATGCATAAACATTGAAGCCAGTTGCTCCCCAGCTCAAGCTAGACTTCACCAAACTTGTCATGTGGTTCTGCCATAGTCCATGTCACTCCGGCTCTTGGAAGATTCAGCATCACATTACCGTTCCTTACTCACTAATGGAGTCTGATGCTGCTCACCACCACTTCCTCAAGGAGGATTACGAAGGGGCAGATTCCAATTCTACCTTCGTCAGAGTGGAAATCAAGACCTCACAGTTGTAATTATTCTGAAGCGCATGACTGTCATTTAGCCAACTGAGCTAACCTGCCTCATGATAACCACTATAATAACAAAGTGTGAAGCTGGATGAACACAGCAGGCCAAGCAGCATCTCAGGAGCACAAAAGCTGACTTTTTGAGCCTAGACCCTTCATCAGAGAGGAAGGCCCAAGATCTAGGCCCGAAACATCAGCTTTTGTGCTCCTAAGATGCTGCTTGGCCTGCTGTGTTCATCCAGCTTCACACTTTGTTATCTTGGATTCTCCAGCATCTGCAGTTCCCATTATCTCATGATAACCACTAACCTGCTTTTTTGATGTTGCATGAGTCTGAAGTATTTACCAAGAATGTTGCAATAATCCCCTTCTAAGTCATGTTATAGGATCTTTTATACCCACCTGAGGGAGAGGACTCAGCTTACTACCTTTCAATAATAAACTAACTTTTCTGATTGTTCCTAAATTTTGTGAAAAATAGAACAATACACAAAATAGTGCTGAGGTTGTATGTATTCTTGATGATCTTATTAATAAAATGTCAATAAAAATATGTTGCAAAACTCTTAACTAAAAACAAAATACTATGGATGCTGGAAATCTGCAACAAAATAGGAAGTCCTGGAGAAGCTCAGCAGATCTGACAGCATCTGTGGAAGGACCAACAGAATTAATGTTTCATCCTAAATGGCTTTTCTAACTTAGGACATTAGCTCTCTCCACAGATGCTGCCAGAACTGCTGAGCTTCTCCAGCATTTTTATACATTATTGCTAAAATTCTGTTTACTTAACAGCGTGAATGAAGAGCTAGACAATTTATCTTCATTTATTTTGTGTGGCACTACCAATGTGCTAATTCAGATGCATTTCAAATACATCTAGATGCTCAAAACTGGACAGCTAGGAGGTGCTGTGTGCCATCAATAGGAGCAGAATTGTACTCAATCATAATCTGTAACCTCATGGCCTGGCATATCCTCCACTCTAACATTACCATCATGCCAGGAGATCAACCTTGGTTCAATGGAGAGAGCAGGACAGTATGCACCAGTGATGCCTAAAAAGAAGTGCTAGTCTGGTGAATCTACGGGGAGGAATTGTTTGCACATCAAACAGCAGAAGCAGCATAAAAATCAACAGAACTACATCATCCCACAATCAATGGATCAGATCTAACGTCCCCATATTGTGCTACATCCAGTTGTGAATTATGGTAAGTATCTCAAGTTGCAATAATGGGAGAACCCGGCAGACGATGTAAAATAAAAGACTGAAGCATTTGTAACAATCCTTGGCAAGAAGTGTTCAACTGATGATCCACCTTAGCCCGCTCCTAAAGGGCCTTGCAGTACTGATGCCAGTCTTCACACAATTTGATTTACTCCACATAGTGTGGTTGGCCAGGGGCAGCTCACATATGAAAGCAGCAGCTTGTGAACTCAACCTACCCGAGCCCCAGCTACTGTCTCATGCTGGCTGGACCCAGTTCAAACCAGGTCAGCTCAGTGGAATGATGTGAGGGGCAAATCCTTAGTTGGTAGAAGAGGAATGAGGTAAGGAATGAGTGGAGCCAATAATGAAAAGACACAGGCCCGTCAGATGAACAACAGCCAATGAGAAGTAAAACACCACAGTTTAGGAAGATAAGGAAAAAGGATGAAAATGATGGATTTTGGGCGTGCCAGAAGCAAAAACTCCGGAGATCAACCTTTATTGTAATTAAGGGCCCTACGCTTGGAATCATGGATATTACACCAAATACTATGGCCTGGCCAGCGTGAGCTCCTATTCTTGGGCATTAGCCTTTAAATTCTTTGACTGTTCAGGGAATGTCAGAGAAATCTAAAGGGTGTGTGAACAGATTTTAGTCTTGTATGAATTGCATGCTTGCTTAAACTCTTTCTTAACCAAATGATGTGAATTGTGCTTCTCTTTCAACTAAACTAATAAGGTTAGTGGTTCATTGACACAGATTTGGTTCTTGAGCTGAGCAAATAATTTTTGCCAAGGGCGGTAACCGATTAATAGTATCAAAAAAAAAAGCTGAAGGGATTGGTTGCCATAAAGGATATGGGCCCTGATAACATTTAAGCAAAACACTGAAAACTTGTGCCGTAGCTAAGCTGTCTCAGGACCATGACAATAGTGGTATCTACCTAGCAATATGGAAAATTGTCCATGAATGTCCTACTCAAAAGAATCTAATCCATTTAAGTTCCACATTTTCCATAATCAGTGAAGAATGGACTGGTTAATTGTCAGTACTACCAAACATAACTTACCTAGCAGTAACCTGCTCACAGATGCTCAGTTTTCTTTCTGCAAAACCCTGTCAACTCCTGACTTCATCACAGCCTTAGTGTAAACATGGGCCTGAGAACTGAGCTCCAGGGGAGAGGTGAGTATGATTACATCGGACAATAAGGCAGATTTAAACAGAGTGTATCTTCAAGGGGCTCTAGTGAAACTGGTCAGTGGAAATCAGATGGGGAAATCTCCATTGGTCAGAATCATAACCAGCATCAAGGGAGACCGTTGTGATTGCCAGTGGCTAATAATGTCAGTGACAGGTTATTGCTGCAGGTGTTTCTCAGGGTGGTGTCCTACACGCAACGATATCCGGTATTTCATCATAGTCCATCCGCGATCGTAAGGTCAGAAATGGGCTGATCACTGTATAATATTCAGCAGGATCATCAGATACTGAAGCAGTCTTTACTTACATGTAACAAGTCCCAGACAACATTCAGGTTTAGGCTGATAAGTGTTAAGTACATAGTGCAACACTACGTCAGCCAAACACTATCTCCAACTAGAGAGAATCTAACCATCTCCTCTTCACATACATTGACATTACCATCAATGAACCATCTGATCAATATCCTTGAGGATACCAATGCCCTGAAGGTGAGCTGGATTAGCCATAAATATATTGTGGTTACAAGAACAGGTAAGAAGTTGGCATTTCTGTGGTGAGTAACCTTTCTCCTGACTCCCCAACACCCGCCCACCAGCCACAAGGCACAAGTCAGGAGTGCGATTGAAGACCACAGATTTGTCTGGATGAGTGCAATTCCAACATCACTCAAGAGGCTTGACACCATTCAGGACAAGGTAGCTTACTTGATTAGCACTCAAGCTATCACCTCGAACAGTCACTGCCTTCACCACCAACGTACAGCAGTCATAATGTGTACCATCGACAAGAAGCTCCGTAGCAGGCCACCATATTCCTTTGGCAGTACTTTCTAAACTTAAAAACCACTACTGCTAAGAATCTGAAAGATAGTAGATATCTGGGAGCACCATCACCTACAAGTTCCCCTTTCAGTCCACTCACTTTGAAATATGTCACTATTCCATCAGTGTTGTTGTGTCAAAATCCTAGAACTCCCCTCCTAACAGCTGTATTGATATCCCTACATCAAAAATCTGCAGTAGTCAGGAAGGTGGCTCTATCACTTCTCAAGGGTAGTTGAGGATGGGCAATAAATTATGGTGCAGACAGCAAATTCCCATCTTGTGAAAGAATAAATAATAAGATATCATTTCATGTAAAACGTTAGCACAGGGAGGTAATGGCCTAGTGGTATTACTGTGGGATGGTTAATCCAGAGATCCAGGCAATGTTCTAAGGGCCTGGGTTCAAATCCAGCCATGGTAGATGATGGAATTTGACTTCAATAAATATTTGGAGTTAAGAGCCCAATGATGACCATGAATC
Source organism: Stegostoma tigrinum (assembly GCF_030684315.1). Taxonomy (NCBI): domain Eukaryota; kingdom Metazoa; phylum Chordata; class Chondrichthyes; order Orectolobiformes; family Stegostomatidae; genus Stegostoma; species Stegostoma tigrinum. Next base: position 87,788,827 of record NC_081355.1, on the reverse strand, counting down.
CATTGTTGATTGATGGAAATCACATCTGGTTCACTAATGTCCTTTAGGGGAGGAAACTGCCATCCTTACCTCACCCGGCCTATGTGTGATTCCTGACCCACAGCAATGTGGGTAACTCTTAACCACCCTCTGGGCAATTAGGGATGGGCAATAAATGCTGGCCTAGCTGGAGACACCCATGTCCATGAATGAATGAAAAAAAATGGTATCTCACCGCACTGGGGATCTAGGTTTGATTCTAGTCTTGGGTGACTGGGAGGTCTATATGGAGTTTGCACATTCTCCCTGCATCTGTGTGGGCTTCCTTTGGGTGCTCTGGTTTCCTCCCACATTCCAAAGATGTGTAGGTTAGGTAGATCGGCTATGCTAAAAGAAACTTGCCCTGTAGTATCGAGGGATGTGCAGATTAGGTGGACTGGCCATGGTAAATGTGGGATAGGGTGGGTCTAGGCAGGATGCTCTTTGAAGGGTCAGTCCAGTCTCAGTGGGCCAAATGGCGTCTAATTGCTCTGTAGGGTTTCTATGATCATAATGGACTGATCATCTTTCTCAATTTATTAAACCATAATCTCGTTATCCTTGGGTAATATGCTGGAGTGTTTTGAAAAGTCTTTATAATCTCAATAGCAATAATTTATCTAACAGACCTTTATTGATTAATTTTACAAAGTTCCAAGTGTGTAGAGGCTTGTCTGTGCAAGCAGGCATGTATTATAAGATCTAATGTCACATATTGCATTCTGAATGTCATAAAGGTCGAGCAGTGTTAGAGTCAGGCAACGTGGCAGTGGTTAAAGAAGGTAGCCCTTGTGATGGTGTGGTTATATGATTGGAAGATCACCTTGGGGTCAAATACAATGTCATATTCGTGAATAGTTTGGCTGAGCCTTAGACAGTTACCATGGAAAAGGAAAGAATCATCAGCCCTCAATCAGAAATTATGACATGACAGTCACAACAGAGCCATATTAAACAAATCAAGATAATGGGCCCCATATGGATATACATGGGGAGGTAACCAAAACCCTAAACCAAGAGCTAGTTTTTAGGGCATATCTTAAAGGAGAAGAAAGAGGTAGCGAGGTGAAGAGGTTTAATGAGGGAATTCCAGTAGTAAGGTCCCAGACGGCCAGTGGTGGGTTGTTGGAAGTCATAAATGTGCAAGAGATCAGAATTGAAAGAGTGGCAATATCACAAAGGGTTGCAGGACCTGAGGAGGTCTCGCTTACGGAGGATGGGATATGGAACACCAGCCAGAGAGCATTGAAATAAAAACAGGAATTGCTGCGAAACTCAGCAAGTCTGGCAGCATCTGTGGGGAGAAAGCAGAGTAAATATTTTGAGTCCAGTGGCCCATCTTCAGAAATTTGGGCATTGAAATATTTGGAATGGGATCAGAGTTCCAGTGAATGAATTGAGCCAGAGCTGGAGATGGATGATTATGGAATAGAAATAGCTGGTCTGGTGATAGGATTTAGGGTCAGAATAAAAACTCCCTAAGGCACTGAGGTCACAAACACAAAGCCTGAGGGCGGGAGGAATGAAGTCCGTGGTTAGGAGATTGAGGTTTTTTGGGAGGGACAGCTGATGTTGTCATTGCAGAGAGACATTACAAAACATTCACATGCAGTTCATGAATTTTAGTTAATTATACTCAGGGAGATTATAAAGTTAACTGGTGTGTAAAAAAATGTAATTTGGAAAGGCTAACAACTGGACTGGGGCTAGTTCATGTTATTTGTTGCAGTAGAACTTTTAAGCACAGTCAGTTTCAAATGTATCTCAGGTTCTGGAATGACAAAATGAAGTGATTAAAATAATATCACACATGAAATATAGTATGAATTTTGATATAGGATATTAGAGAAATCCCATAATACTAATTTGACTATAAATATTCATCATTGTAATCACAGTTTATTATACATCACTTAAACAATTATGTGATTCAATGGGTCAGGTAAAGTCTTCTTTATCATTACCTAGTCTCGTAATGCACTTTTATCTTTCACAGTTGCAGTAACTATCTCTAAGAAAGTATGTAATTGAATCAATGTCCACCTTTAATTTTTATTTTTCATGGAATGTTGGCTCTGCTGGCTGGGCCAGGGTTCAATACCCATCTCTAGTTGTCCTTGAAAAAGTGGAGGCGAGCCTCTTTCTTGAACTGCTGCTGTCCAGGTCATGTAGGTCCATGTTGGTATTAGGAAAGGAGTTCTAAGATATTGAGCCCACAGCAGTGCAGGGACAGTGATGCTGTTCCAAATTAGTATTGAACATGGCATGGAGGGGAATTTACAGATAGTGGCAGTGCCATGCTCCTGCTGTTTTGCCCTGCAAGCTATCAAGTTCTTGAGTGTGTTGGAGCCATACATATCCAGGCATGTGGAGAGCATTCCCACACATTCCTGATTGTGACTTGTAGATGACAGACAGGCTCTGGAGGTTTAGGCAATCAGCTACTTGCTTCAGAATTTCCAGCTTCTGCTCTTGTGGCCTTTAAGTTAGAATTAAGTTCTCCTCGCGTTCTGCCTTTGAACATTAAAACCACTTCAGATTAATTTTTAAAAGTTCTTTTGTAGTCTGTGCCTTAATGGTCTCCAATTGTTCTCAGTAACAGTTTGAATATCTAAGAAGCTGGTTCTAATTAAAAGATAATGAACCGTGTTTTGCAGGTTCACAGCATCCTGTAAAATATCTTGTTTGTTAGACTGGTTTAAGACCATAAGACCATGGGGCATAGGAGCAGAATTTGCCATTTTGCCCATCAATTGTAAATAAGGTTAAAAAAGAAAACAAAAAGTGGGTTAGAAATATTAGGTCAGACAAAGACCAAAAACACTAGCATTAAAAATGAAGGGTCCAGACCTGAAACGTCGGCTTTCCTGCTCCTTTGTTGCTGCCTGGCCTGCTGTGTTCATCCAGCTCTGCACCTTGTTATCTCAGCATTAAAAAAGGTAAGTTTTATTTTCCAACAATTCACAACCTGAAAAAACAGAGGTGTGAACGTTTATTGCTCGTTTTCATTGTAAAGACAATACGCTTATTTTTTCAGTATTTTTGATTGTGGATTGAGTTGCAAAAGGGCTGTTAAAAAAAAAGATTGTGGAAATAATTGCTGTCTATGTTAAAAGCATGTTCCCGACACTCATATTATAAGTGCTACCGGTACTCAATACATTGCTGTTTTTTTCAAACAATGAATGAGGTACCACAGAGAAGCTGGAGTCAAGGGGTTTGCATGAAGCAAGATTCAACTGGCAAGAAGTAGCTGATAGGTCTTGGTCTAAGGAATGGTGATCAGTTATCATTGACAATTGGTTTCCTGTCTGCCAACAGCGATGTGATTGGCTCCCAGGCAGCTGAACTGCTTGTGGGTTTTTAATCAGTGCAGTGGAGTAACATGGCTGTATGTGAGGTCTTGCATAGCACAAATCCACTCCCATCTGCTTTCCATCGTTGTTTTACTTTTGTTTCTGCTCTTTTCTTTCGCTAAATTTTCCTTTTCTTTTAATCTTTTTTCCCTTATTTTCTGTAGCGGGTTCGTTGGCAGAACTGGCATGGCAGTGGGAGGGTGGCGCATGCAGAGTGGCAGAGATGGCTTCTCCCAGTGATAGGAGGGTAGCAGCAGTGAAGTTGATCTCCCACCATACAGGATTGGTGGCAGCAAGGTTGTCCTCTGGGCATTCAGGGCCAACGGCATTGGCAGCATTACCCCTCCAATGATTGGGGGTGGCACCAGTGAACTCTTCAAGGTTGTAGCACCGGGCCAGGTGACATCTGCAGTTGAAGCAGGCTCGTGGCCTGGCAGTGACGTGGTCTGGCAGTGGAGTCAGGGATTCTTGGCTGCAGAGTGGGTGTGGCTTCAGCAGCGACAGCGAAGTGGGCCCAGTGGCAATTGGGATAGTTCCCAAGACATCCACACCCTTCCAAATGAGTAAAATGTCACCCTGTATGTCATTGTTACTGTCCCATTACCCCCACTGTCACACTCAATCATTGCAAACCGTTTCTAACTGCTGGCTGCAATGCATCCCGGCCTTACAGGTTCCATGATGTCTGTGGAGAAATCATCGAATGCGGAAGAACCGCTCTCCTGGAATTTCACCGATGAAAGGACTCAGAAGAAGCAGCATCATGGATGCGTCCTGCCACCAGCCTAGACACCAACACCTTTGGCAAGAAAACCCTCGGCAAGTCTGGCTCATCCAGAAATCAGCATCCCCAGAGGATGGTCAACCAAACCTCCAGGGCCAGACAGCTCTACTGACAAGCAGACTCCGCTCCCCTCCCACCCCATTAGCTGTGGAACCAGGGAGTATGCTGATATGTAATGGGAAGGAAGAGGATTAAAGGATGACCACAGATTATAAATAATTTTTCCCTTTTGTATACATTTCAGTGATTTGACCCTATGCCTGCTTGTTAGGGTCTCCTTGTAGGTCTGAATGGCTTAGAGACAGCAGCATGGCCATGGATGTAGGCCCATGGACAAATGTCTGTGCCGAGAGCCAGCTGTATGGGAAAGAATGCAAATACATGGCACTGGGCCCAACTGGCACCTTTGGCTCTCCACAGACACTATCCCTGTTCTTTCATGGCCTCTGTGTCCAAAGATCTATTTGGCAATGAATTGTTCAGCAATGTTTGTGGCAGTAAGGTGCAAAGGAGGAAACAGTATAATCAGGTGACTATGGGATAGGGTGCATGCAGGCCTGTGCCATGTACAGAACAAACATTGTTGTTTACCCTTCAAAAGCCTAACATAGGTGGGTCTCGCAGCCCATACCCTAAAAGGTCAAGGCATCTACCTCAGCAATTTTGATTGTGATTGCAACCATTTACCTCCAGCATGATGGAAGGTGATACTAAGCGCTTCTCAGCCAGTCACTTGCAGCCTCCACCTGAACATGCCGGTGAACATCCAAATTCCCTTCTTGAGGGCACTCCCTGTAAACTCTAGAGGCTTCACACATTCCCAGGTCCTCACCCTACCCTTCTAAATGGCTTTGTGCATGCTCACCTTTTCCCCACCCCAGCAACTAGCATTTGTCAGGGGTGGCCACTCACTGATTCTGTCAGTTGAAACTGGATGGATCATGGATCACCACCTTCCCCCTGCCTGCATGTCTCACACCTCCCCTCTCAGCCTTCCTTTACCATACACTCCCCATTCAGAAACAATAGTCTGCTCTCTTCTTAATTGTCATCAACTACCCTGAAGGCTTTATAGTGTCAGATGAAGACATTCTGCAAGGCTGTTGAATGTATTAGTTTAATTAATGTATGTTCAGGAATAAATAAACGGTATGAATAGTTTCTCATGAAGAGATGTTAACTGAAGAAAATAGCAATGAATGAATCGGAAAGCTTGTCAATTTTAAATAAAAACAGAAACAGCAGTGACTACTGAGGAAGGAACTTTAAAATAGAAATAGGATGACCCTTCACCCTAGGGATTGAGTATCTTTGAGGTTGTTAGTGTTAAAAGTGTTGAATGTTTATTTCTAACATTTGTAGTAAAATGATTTCACATAGTCTTATAAGGTGTGAAATAGATTGTGCCTTTAAATTCTAATTTAAATTCATGTAAACAGATTTCTGAACAACTCATAGGACCAATCGAATATGAAACTAAATCTAGATCTTTTGCCTTTAATGTACAGTATAGAAACATTCATCAGATATAAAGCTCAACATCATTCCCCCCTTTAGAACCAAAGTTCTCCAGCAGTAATGATATATCATGAGTTTTCATGTTAATGTTAGTTCTTTATTGAACTTACAGTGCCACATATAATGACCAGCAAATAAGACAATATTAACGCTGTCATTTGTGAGATGCATTAAATGTAATGCTATAGGTGGAGAAGCACAAGCTGGCCACCAATTTGTGGTGGTTCATTGCCTCCTGCCTCATATCTCTATAATTTTTCCAAAACCTAACAGCCCTATCATCCTGTATTGTCTGCTCTTTGGACTTGGGTCTCTTTTTTCCTCTGTCACTTCACCCTAATATTGGAGGCTGCAAATTCATCTATTTCGGGAATGTCTTCTTGAATCTGGTTCCTCACAACTATCTTCTCTATTACAGGCTCTTCTGTTTACCTGCCTCCTTTCAAAACTTTTGATTAGCCCCGTCCCTCAATCTGTCCTTCCTTTGTTCAGCATCCAGTTTTTATTGTTTACTTATCTGCGGAATACTGTCGGACATTTTTCTTTGTTAAGTGTGCTATTTGGATGCAACTTGCCACCAAATTGTGTAGATATGTTAGAAACTAATGAGGCTTTAGGAAGTATTATTTTGCAAGATGCTAAACTCTGCAGGTGTGTGTTATCTTTGAATAATTCAGGAGTTCCAACAATGTCACCATAATGTAGTAGTGGTGTTCTGCATCCAGCAGTGTTGAGATGTTCAAAGATTTGCTTCATTTATAAACAGCAAAGCAGAAATAAAGCCCTTTTATTGCCTTTTGAGTTTTTGCTTACACTACCGATTAGAACTTGAAGACAACTAGTCTGTTGTCACCTCTTCACTCAATGCTCATGCCTGCCAACATTGGAAATACGTCTATGTGTTTTATTCCCAGCAGCTCTGACTGATATCATCATCCATGTGCAGGAAGTTGGTTGCTGCAATGCAAATGCCATTGGACTCTTGCTGAGTTTGGAGTGAAGCTTCAGCAAAATCTTGCCAAAATGTGAATTGAGACTACTTAAACCCAAATTTGTAAAGAAAAAGCGTTGCTTATGGAACAATAAATTTCTTCTGACACTGCTCAGAGGTGATAACTACCAAATTAGATGTCCTGGGAAGCATTTCTTACTCTATTAATATGAAATATTTTATATACCAGAAAGCTGTGCCAATGAAAGTTTAAGCGCTTTTAGTATCACTTATGCAGATCGACAATATTATATGGCCTTATTCCAATCCCCTCATTACCCCCTTCCCTACTCACTATATCTGCTAATAATTTTGACCAGATCACTTAACAAGTTTACTGTAGTACATAATATGAGCATTTCTGCTGCCTTGTTTGTCAGTGATCCCAAATAAGGTTAACTCAGTAATTGTTTGCCATTGAACATGTGTTAGTCTTAGCCAGTATGAAATGTGGTAGAAACACGACACTGATAGGATGGAAATCTATTTTCACACTTCACCTGAGACATTTACGATGCAGGGACATTGTGATGCACTTTTTGGAACTTCTAAGTTTATTCTAAGGAAATTTGAAGGAATTAAAGCATTGCTATTTGTGCACACCTGGTATTCAGGTACTCAGTGAGTCTGCATGGCACTTAATTGAAAAATGTCACTAAAGACATATTTGAGGATAGCGGAGAAGTTCAACCATAACAAGGAGGCTTGTGCGATTATGAACAAAGCTTTAATATTTAGTTGAAAGTGAATAACTAGGAGCTGACATTAAAGGAACTGTTTTCCTTACTGTGATGGGGCCTAGCACTTTTTGGCTGCTGTCTAACCAATGTGGTCTGTAAGATTTCAGTACAGTGGGCTATTCTGAAACGAATGCGATTCTGGATGTACATGATGGAATGACAAGATGTGCAATTGCACTAAGTGTTGGATTCTGTGAAAGGGAGCAGATGTTAAGTGAACCTGTTGAAGATCACATTCCTGAGTTAAAGTAACTCTCTTATCACATTGGCATGAACTTCAAAATAAACTTTTGAGAGGAAGGCCACAGGAGGTCTTGAGAAGAATGAAATCTAAATTTGTTGAGCAAACTTTTGTGTAATAAGTTGGAGAGACTTTAGCGATTATAATGAGGTCAGCCAGGTAGCCCTTGTACAATATGAGTTCCCCTATTGGGGCTGTTCATCTGGTCCAATCGGGAAGCCCTGGCTGACAGATATAAATAGGAGTGTCAGACATCCTGTTCACTCTGATAACTGGCTCTGACGAAGCTGGAGCAGTGTCAAGTTCTGTGCTTGTGTAAATAAAGGGTGGCTTGGTGATGGGATACTAACCTCTGTGGAGTTCTTTCAATGTGACACAAGAAAAGCATGCTCCAAAGAAATTCGTTCACGACAGTCATTAGGATAAGCATTTCTAGCATTATGCCAGCATTTGGGCAGCTTGATTCATTTGATCCTGTCATTGAAGACTGGGCCCAGTATGTGGAAAGAATGCATTATTTCTTCTGGGCAAATGACATTGGGGCAGATGAAAAGCAATGATTATTCCCCCTGACATCTTGTGGACCCACAGTTTTTTGAGTTATTAGGCGCTTACCTTTCCTAGAGGAATCAGTGACTAAAACCTTTCAAGAGTGGACCGATTTAGTTAAAGAATATTATGGCCCCAAAGCCTCCTCTAACTGTGAGATGTTATCAGCTTTACTTGGCAATTTGACAACCAGGGGAATCTGTATCAGGATTTTTGACAAGATTAAGTTGTCTGGCAGAGGTACATGACTTTGGTTTAACCCTTAAAGCTAAACTGTTTGGTATGTGGGATTAAACATGCAAAAATGCCGATTAGCTGAAACCCAACTGGACTTCAAACAGGCACTACAACTGGCTTTATCATTAGAAAATCTGGCAAGTGGAACATTGAGTTGCAGGGTATTCCAATGGGGGTTGGCGCCCTTCGCCAGTACAACTGAGCTTGGGGAATGCCACTTGAACTAAGAGAACACCTAAATAGAGTAGGAGAATTCATAGGCCAGTCCCAAGGAAAGTGCACACCAAGGAAAGCCCACCTACATCTGGTTTAGAACAGTTAAATTGCTTAGCAACACCAAAATCAGAGCCAAATAAAATAAACGTCTGGTTTAGTGGCCATCCGGTTCTAATGGAGATCAATACTGGTGCAGCTGTTTCAGTGATTACAGAGCCAGTCTTTAATAAAATTCGTTCTGGACTACAAACCTTCATTTATGTAAGACCTTGGCTAGGCTGACAACCTATACTGGGGAACGTTTATAGATAAAGGGTGCAACTTTGGTTCCGGTCTCTTAGTAGAAGCAGCTTGTTCAGTTACCACAGAGTGCTTGGGCAATAAAAGGCTTGGGCCCGAGCTTGATGAGGTCAAATTAGTTGAGATTAGTTCAACAGTTTTCAATTATAGAATGGCTGCCTGAGTGAGGTCCTAATTGATCTAATATCGATCTAATATTGATTTGCGATGCCTCCCCATTCAGCAGAAGGGTAGTATTAGCTTTTAGGTGGCCCAGTGGAGAGGAACACCCAATAGCGAATGCATTTAGGACTTTGGCTAATGCAGAGCATAAATATGGCCAGAGAGAGAAGAATAGTTTGGTGTTCGTGTTTGGAGTAACAAAGTTTCACTAATACTTTTATAGATGTAAATTTGTAATAATGATGGACTACAAACTCCTGCTAGATGGACTTGACAAGGATCCTAGGACCCTAGAAAGGTAGCTACAAAAGTTGGTGGACTCATTGCTTGTAATTTTCCAAAAATTGTTGGATTGCAGGCAAGTACCAGAGGTTTGGTAAACTGGTAATGTGATAATCTTATTCAAAAGAGAGGGAAGCAAAAAGCTGGTAACTATGGGTCGATGAGCTTAACATCTATTGTTGGAAAAGTATTGGAATCAATTATTACAGAAATAATGGATCAAAGCCTCACTGTACATGGACGATGGTGCTAATTTACACTCGGACCTGCTATCAGTGTGCAGCCTCATGAACATCTGCGACCAGTTCGAACTGGTCACGGGAGCCAAGGCAAATTGAGGCAAAAGCAAGGCTATGTTCTTTGGGAATTGGGCTGACCACCCTTTACCTCCTTCACTGTTGGTACATATTACCTGAAAGTGCTGGACCTATAGTTGAGAGAGGCCAAGACAAGTGCAAAATCTTGGGAGGAACATATTGCCAAGGTGATGCAGAAACTGGGCTTATGGGAGAACTGGTTCCTCTCGGCTGTGGGTAAAAATCCGGTCAACACGATGTGAGCGACTCTCTCTCTCTGTTGTTGTACATGGCATAGGTCGGGCACATTTCCTGAAACTGCGCTGTTGGAAACAGCTGAGCATTCTTCCACTTCATCTGGAGGTCTAACATGGGCTGAGTCCGTAGGGGCACCATATACAAAGCTCTGGAAAAGTGGGGGGGGGGGGGGTGGTGGTTTAAAAGTGGAATGATTGCTGCCCCCATCCTGGTGGCCATCTTTGAGTGTGGCTGCATCAAGCTGTGTGTGTACTCTCGGTACACAAACACCAAATATCACCACGTGCTGAGGTTCTACCCATCCCCAGCGTTGCGAAGGATGGGACAGGCCTCTTTGCCACAGAATGCTCCAAGTGGCTGGTCCATTTTACACCACCTGTCCTCCATGGAGAAATTTGCAAAATAAAAACATTTTTGACCACAAGTCTATCATGGAAGTGGTCAGCACATAAGCATCCTTGAGACCCTGTGAGAAAAAGAGAGGGGTGGATTCTGTTGGGTTGTTCCTGTAGGAAACAGTCAAAGTCATTTGGCAGAATGCCTCATCATCAGAACTTTCCAACCAGCACCAAGACATTATTTGGCCAGTGGTGAGAACGGCACTGCCTGTAAGACCCTTCATGTACACCAGAGCTCCCTATGTCACTGCCCTCTGCCCTCAGGGCAGCTGAGGTTTGGGGGCTCGGTGTTGTGGGTAGGGACTTTGGCACACCTCCTTCTGGAGTGTGCCTCTGCAGAGGAAGTCTGGAGAAAGATTCTGTTCTGGTCGCCTCATTGCAGAAAGGATGTGGAAGCTTTAGAGAGGGTACAGAGGAGATTTACCAGGATGCTGCCTGGACTGGAGGTTAGGTTTTATGAGGAAAGGTTGAGGGAGCTGGGGCTTTTCTCAATGGAGTGAAGAAGGATGAGAGGTGACTTGATCAAGGTGCACAATATGATGAGATAACATAGATAGAGTGGATGGCCAGAGACTTTTTCCTCAGGTGGAAATGGCTATCACAAGAGAGCATAATTTTAAGGTGATTGGAAGAAGGTATAAGGCAGATGTCAGGGGTAGGTTCTTTACACAGAGACTGGTGGGTGTGTGGAATGCGGTCCAGTGGTGGTAGTAGAGTCAGACACATTAGGGACATTTAAGTGAATCTTGGATAGGCACATGGATGATAGTAAAATGTAGGGTTTGCAGGGTAGTTTGATCTTAGAGTAGGATAATACATTGGCACAATGTTGTGGGCCGAAGGACCTGTACCGTTCTATGTTCTATGTTCATAACCTGGAATTGTGACTTCTGACAGAGTGGATAGAAGGAAGATATGCTGCAGTTGGACATCCAGACAGCATTTAACAAGGCACCTCACAAAATTTTAAGTCATAAGATAAGAGCCCGTGGTGTTGGAAGTGGTATTCTGGCATGCTTAGAGAATTGGCTCATAGGCAACGATTAGAGTAAGGGATTCTTTTTCAGGTTGGCAATGAGACCACAAGGATAGTGCTGAGATCACAACTGTCTACAATATATTTTAAGGACTTGGAAGAAGTAAGTGAATGTACTGAAACCAAATTTGCAGACGCTGCAAAAATAATTGGCAACGTAGGCTGTGAGATGGATACAAACAGTTTAATTAACCTATCAATATCTTTCTGTATAAGGGTTAATTAAAACAAATAGAGTGTAATGAGGGAAATTGCAAAGTTCATCGTTTTGGAAAAGGGGCAAAAATGAACAGAATATTATTTAAATGGGGGAGAACTGCAGAAAGCTGCAACAGAAAGGGTCTTAGGATACTTGTGTACAAAACACAGAAAGCTAACTTACAGGTGCAGCAGGTAATCAGGAAGCCGAATGGAATGTTGGTCCTTACTTCAAGGGGATTGGAGTATAAGAGTAGGGAAGTCTTACTGCAACTGTACATGGTGCTGCTGAGACTTCATCTGGAACACTATGCGCAATCCCCTAATTTAAAGAAAGATATAATTTCATTGGAGGCAGTAGAGGAGGTTCACTAGATATGGTCAATAGTATGTGGGGATTGTCTTATGAGCAAATGCTAAACAGGTTGGGACACTACTCATTGGAGGTTAGACATTGCGCAATGGAGTTTAGAAGAATGAGAGGTGATCGCATTGAAATATATGGGATTTTTAAGGGGTAAATGCTGAGAAGATGTTGCCCTCATGAGGAGTGTAGGACCAAAGGCAGAGTCCCAGAATAAAGGGGAGCCAATAAATGACTGAGATGAGGAGGAATTTCTTTTCTCAGAGGATTGTGAGTCTTTGAAACACTTTGCCACAAAGAGCTGTGGGGGCAATTCCTTGAGTGTATTTTAAGGCTGAGATAGGTAGATTTTTGATCAGTAGGGGAAGCAACAGTTATGTGGAAAGGAAAGTAGATGAAGGAATGTCAGTTCAGCCATAGTCCTATTGAAAGGCAGAGCAGGTGTGAGGGGCTGAATGGCCTGCTCCTGCTCCTATTTCTCATGGCCTTATGGTCTAAGTGGAACCATTGCTTACACATTGTGCGTTGAAATGGAACCCTTCTCTATTGATGAAGCAGTTGTGATGATCTGCCCTCTCAGTATGACTTTGCAAACACAGACGTGAGATGAAGCCGTGTGATGTGGCACAGATAACTTTGATACATTTGTGGGTGGAAGAGTGAGAGATCCCACAAAAGTCCTGAGTGGGTCCTTGGATGGAATCAGTCAGAGAGAGGTTCAGTGCAGCTGTTACCTTGACATCCGTTGGGACCGCATAGCCTCTTTCCTTCTTGCCACAGGTGCCAGTCCAGCTGCTGGCATAGTTTGTGATGGTGCCCTTGGACATCTTTATCCTGTGCCATAACTATTCCTTGCTCATCCAGAAGAAATGGCGCCAAGTAATGTGTGCAGTGAGAAATTCCATTAGTTATAAAGTCCTCTACTCCATACAGTTCAACATGGAGCTGTCTGACAAGGAGGCTCATGCAATAATCTGTGTAGAATTTTGACAAAGGAGCTTATTTCCCAGACAGTCGACTGTGGCAAGAGCAATTTAATAAAGGCATGAAAAGCTCCAGGAAAGGATTGCAAGTGCTGTATGTATACTGTTTCCTTGTCCTCACAGCCCTACATCACTGACAAAGAGCATAACTATGAATAAGAGTATATTGCATTTTGCATTACATGAAGAGAAGAGATCAGTTCAGTGCTCCATGCTGCCTATAGGAGCTTGCATTAGCTTTGCATTTTGTGGCCAGTGGTACCCCTTTTAAGGTCATCTGGGGTTACTGATACTTCATAAAGATGTCCATCTTTAAATTGAAAACTAATGATCAAAATTGCTTGTGAATAAGAAATAAAGGAACTGTAGATGCTGGAGAATCCGAGATTTAACAAGGTGTGGGGCTGGATGAACACAGCAGGCCAAGCCGCATCTTAGGAGCTGGAAAGCTGACATGTCGGGCCTAGACCCTTTATCAGGTATTGCTTGTGAATAAGCTGCTTCTTCTCTCTCCAAAGACTATGTGATATCGTTAGATGAAGCGGTGCATAAGGCAGTTTGAATGTTAACTCCTTCGGTAGCATTACATTATACAATAAGGGGAATGGGAAAAGTATATTATGATGAAAGATGAAATATGTTTAGAATGGAGAACGGACAGAACAGGAGCAGAGGTAGAGAAAGAAACTGGGGAAAATAGGAGTGCACACAAAACAGAAGCAAGGGGAAAATAGGGTCTTGAGGAATGTGGGAGGAGGAAGACGGGTCTTGGCTTCTGAAGTCTTTTTAAATGAATTTAGATTTTAAATGCAATATTGGGGCCACATTGGGAGAAAAGCCACTGTCACAATTCAGATAAAAGACAGAATCCTGGTCAGATTTTTTGATAAGGATTGAGCATGAGCAATACTAACAGCAGACGACATCGTAAAAACGAATTCAAGATCGATTGAATTATTGAAGATTCTGTACAGTTTTTTTTATTGATGCCAAATCTATAACTACAGGAGATAATAGTCACTGAGGCAAACTATGAAGTAGAAATATCTGGTTGCCATGTTTTTGACAAGGGGCCGATAGCATACTTTCATCTGTTTAACATTGCTGTGCTCTCCATTTGGGCCTTTCTCATCAAGTTCAGTCATCTAATGTGTCCAGAAGGTCAATTAGATCTTCACTGACTCCTGAGGGGAATCATAATATTCAACTATCAGCCGAAAGAAGTTTTAATGAAAGTACTTCAGTCCATACCACACCTAATCATGATAAAATATCTCAAACCATTTTGCACAAAACAATGTATACTACTCTTTAAAGAGCAACGGTTATTGTTTCGTAGCAAACTCATCAGCCATTCTGTACCACTGCTTTATCATAAATAGCTTCAATTTAAGATTTCATCTGCTGAACAGGGCCTCCAGCAATGCATCACTCCACGGGGCCAATTTCAATTTGACATGCATTCCAGGCTGAGCCTTGTTTAAATGTAGTAAGCTGTAGGCACATTAGAGCAGCTCGCTGGCTGGAGATGGCAGAAAATTTGACTAGCCCATTACAGAGCCCGACAACAGTTAAACAATTGGGTTGGATTGAGGAGGTGGCCTTTGTGGAGGGGGCTCCTCAGACAGTGACATTATTTAATGCCAGTACACATGTCAGATTGTGCTTTGAGCACATGTTGCACATTTATACTTCGTAATTGCAATGACTGTTCGATGTGTGTAGACAACATGCTCATTGCAAGTCAGTGGGGGCCCTGACCGCTCATTCCCAATGAGAACAAGGCAGCGAGTGAGACAACACACTGTTTTCACACTGCCACTACTTGGTTTATGTCATGCAGAGCATTTACAATTTGTCATGCTCCACAGGAAAACAAGGCAGATTGAAATCTTGGATAATAAAATGTGAGGCTGGATGAACACAGCAGGCCCAGCAGCATCTCAGGAGCACAAAAGCTGACGTTTCGGGCCTAGACCCTTCATCAGAGAGGGTATAAGACCTAATGTATAAAGTTGGGTCAGTAGTGCCCAAATTTACGCATTGAGGGACCCCATAAGTTTGTGAAACAGTGTCTGTGGCACACACACACACACACACACACACACACTTCTGAGTCAGATGTTATACTGGTGACGAAGTAAGGACATGTGTCCCTGATCAATTTCGATCCACGCCATTGGTGTTATTATGGATCAAGATCTCTGGCTGTTCGCACCCCCATAGGAATGTCCCAGAGCTGTCCTGTGACCCGCCATGGAAGAAACAGACTATCCTGGATTCCTGGTGACAGCCACAGAAATGCCTATTTGCTCCCTTAATGACAGAGTTGTGTATCCGCATTGCCCTTCCACTCTTCTTCCTTCTCTCACCATGGTGCCACAGCCTCGGTCCTTGCTGCACCCCTTTAAGGATTCACTACCCTCACTAACATTTAGTTTGGAAAACGGGCTCGTGATCTGTGTTCTGGGGACTTCTGCTCTGTTTGCCTAATTTTCTACGGTAACTAAGAGTGAGGGGAGATCTTATAGAAACATATAAAATTATGAAGGGAATAGATAAGGTGGATGCCGGGAGGTTGTTTCCGCTAGCAGGTGAAACTAGGACTAGAGGATATTGCTTCAAAATAAAGGGAAACAGATGTAGGACTGAGGTCAGGAGGAATTTCTTCACCCAAAGTGTTGTGAATCTGCTGAATTCCCTGCCCAGTGAAGTGGTTGAAGCTACCCCACTGAATATTTTTAAAGCAAGGCTGGAAAAATTTTGAACAGTAAAGGAATTAAGGGTTATGGTGTGCAGGTGGGTAAGTGGAACTGAGTCTAAACAAGGTCAGCCATGATCTTATTAAATGGCGGGGCAAGCTCGAGGGGCCAGGTGGCCTACACCTGCTCCTAGTTCTTATAGTTTGGCAGTCACCCATTATCTGTCTGCCTGTTTGCCTTTAAATATGGCATGAACACCTCTCTAAATTTATTATCAAGTAATTCTCTGCCTTGTGGATGCACCTCAATGTCACTAGCTGCTACTTAAGTTCTGAAGCTCAGGGTTCAAACTTGTGCAACCAGTCACAGTTCCTACACATAACAAAGTGTGGAGCTGGATGAACACAGCAGGCCGAGCAGCATCTCAGGAGCACAAAAGCTGATTTTTCAGACCTAGACCCTTCATCAGAGAGCTCCTCCTGAGATGCTGCTTGGCCTGCTGTGTTCATCCAGCTTCACACTTTATTATCGTGGATTCTCCAGCATCTGCAGCTCCCATTATCTCTGATACAGTTCCTACACATGTTGACTTGTCGGGATCATGGGAAGTGCTAATGACCCTCCAGAAGTCATAGGATGGGCATTCTACTGGGCCCAACTTTCCTGCCATTCCTCAACCGTAAATACTTACCTTATTTTACTTACTTTAGCTTTAGTTACTTCTACTTATTTTTGTCAATTTAACCATGCTCGTGTACTACTAACAATAAATCATCCTATTTTAGAAATTCATGTTTTTCAACATTGCTTTAGTTGAAACATAGTCACGAATAGCAGCTGTGTAACGACTAATCAACTCACAGCCTTTCTGTGATGTCGTTCTTAGATTAATTTTTGTGGTGTTATTCTTAGAATAATTTATAAAACGAATGGAGTCTCATTTCCTGCATGGCCTGCTGCATGGCCCCTCACAGGCCCAAAGCTTCCCAGCCCCAGAGGATATGTGAAAGACCCTGTGTATCCGCATTGCCCTTCCACTCTTCTTCCTTCAGCATCTCTGTACTGCCAACCCCAGAAGGAAGCTCCCTCATAGAACCAACTCTTCCACACCCGCTACCTCCCCCATCCCCCGAAGAAGTGAAAGGTCCTGAGTCTCGGCTTCACTTTATCTGCACCCCTAATGTGTCCTTCTTTCAACGTCTTTTCACCCCTATCAGGAAAGTGAACCAGGATGGGGGACAATCGTGGCTATTCATTTGCAAAGGTTTTTAAGGCAGCAGACACACTTGAGAATAGGTTTCAAGCATACGATCTTAACTTGGCACCCTGGTGTTCAGAACCTTAATGGCAGTGGTCTGAACCTCCATGGTAGATGCCAGATGTTGCATAGATGCTACTTGTGTTGCAATGAACACTGACCATTACACACTGCAGCAAGGTTGTTTTGATGGAGGAGGGTGGGCACCATGTGTACATAATGCTTGTGCCAAGTTGATGTTGGATTCCTCCATGTTTCTTGAAATTAAACACAAGCTTCCAGGTGGGCCCTCCTGTGCACAAGACCTTTGGTTATGAGTGCCCAGCAGCCTGCTTATGTCACCTGGTCCAAGTTATTGCTTGAGTCCTCTGCAACAGAATTAGTTGTGAGATCTCACTTTTCATTGAGGTGGTCCCTTCAATATCCTTTCACGTCCGCCTCAGTTGCAGCATTATGTCCACACCATGTGCACCTCTATCCTTACTTTTAAATTGCATGCAGTGTCAGTCAACATCTGGAATGCAAATATGAAACAAGGTAAATATGGGCCTTCATTTTCGTGGTCATCCTGCTTACCCGCCACTGCCTGTTCTAGTTTTGTATATCCAAAACAACAAAAGCACAATGGTTGTGTTGTGGTCACTGGAGAGGACGAAATAAGATTTGTGTGCTTTTCACACTCTGTAGCTTGTTAGCCGGACGAGATTGTGGACGGGGGGAAAGCTGGGATGGGAGGAAAGTTTGTTTGCTATGAAGGTACAGTCACTGCTGCTGGCCTTGGCCACAACAATAACTCTTATTATAAATATAGAACACTATCTACGCTGTGATGGATTGAATATGCAGATATATCCACCCACCCACCCTTCCTGTTAGCTCCTATTGTCTCTGGCTGGCTATGACCTTCTACTGCAAGAAAGCCAAGCATTTGCAGTTGTATAGCACTGCCGCAGGATGTTTCAAAGGCTTTACAATCAAGAAAGTATTTTTGAAATTTGGTCACATTTGTAATGTAGGTAACACAACAACTAATTGCTGCACACTGTAAATTCCCACAACCGTAAAGTAATAGTGATCGGATAATCCGACATGATCTTAATTTGAATAAATAATACTCAGGGTACTGGGGATATATCTCCTGCTATTCATTGAAATAATGCCGTAGGATTTTTTAAAATCCAACTGAGCAGACAGATGGAGCTTAAGTTCAATGCCTCGTCTAAAAGCTAGCACCTCCCTAAGTATTGCATCGCAGTGTCAATGTTGATATTTGTACTCAAGTCCTGTGACTCAGGCAGGAGTTCTACCAACAGAGGCAGAGCTCACACTTAAGAGAGAGAAACATTTGCAAGAGAGAGAAATGTATCAGTGAGTGTCACGCATTCTGTCTGGGTACTGTAGCTTCATGGGTGAATAGCTGACAACGTATGCAAATAAAGATTTTAGTTTGAGGCTTTTAATAATATGTGTGTGAGGTTGGAGTGAAGCATATGAATGCTAAGTCTGATGCCTGATTGGTAGAAAGTATGAGGAGCTGTGTAATGAGAGTTTGGTGTATTGAGTCCTGGTTCAGGCCAATCGTACTGATGGTAGGAGACAGTATTTCAAATTGCATTCACCAGCCTTGACTACTTGAGTGACATCATTCGTCTTTCTGAGGTACTCCTGGCCATTGACCTCTTTGGCTATTTGATTCCAATGTCTTCTCAATGCATATCTGGACTGTTTCTTTTCCCTTTGACATCCTTCTGCCTTTCCATCTCATCCACCAACATGCAAGATTCAAAGGTAAAGAAACGTTATACTGAGGTTGAAGCTTTAGAGGTGGGGATAGAGAAAGCTGGCAGGTGGTGACAAGGTTGAAAGAGTTATGAAAATTTGAAAAAAATTAAGGACTCTTCTTTTTAAAATGAATGAGCCTTTGGATGAAGTGACTTATTACTTCTTACTGCAGTTAGAGAATTTGATAAGAGAGATCAACAACTAAAACCACAGAGCAAACCTTCATTTTTGCAATCTTTCAGAAAGGGTACCACAGTGTGATATTTATGATAAGATGATATGATGAAAACAGCATTAAACTGCAATCAATTGAAATATTTACTAAGCTATCCCAAGCCAAAACCTGCATTATCATCTTAAAACACAGCCAAATAACTAATGACTATTGACCATCATGAGTCCTCATAGTATGTCTTCCTTATAATTGATGAAGGATAGACCATACCTGGAAATTAACTGCTGTGTAAGTTTCTTTTTATAAATTAAAGCAGGCCAGAGCTACTTAGAAATTAACAGTGATGCATACTTACTTAGGATATAATGAGTCTGGATTGAATTATTTCGCTAAGATATTACCCTGTTATGCAAGAAATTAGTTATACAACATGAAGAAACATTATAATTATTGGAAACACTTCACTTAGGAGTTGAAATGAATGAGGGGCAATGGTAGCATAGTGCTAATGGTGCTGCATTTGTAATCCAAAAGTTTACCCTAGCCTCTGGGGTGTGTTCAAATCCTATGGTAACAGCTGGTAGAATTTAAGTTCAGTTTAAAAACAAGGAAAGATAAAGCTGGTCTCAGTGATGATGATTCATCATCAATTACTGTAAGAACTCACCCCTCCACCATTGTCCTCTGAAGAAGGAAGTTTTGTTTGCTTTATTCATTAATGGGATGAGGGTGTTGTTGGCTAGGCCGCATTTATTGCCCAGAGTGCAGCTAAGAGTCAACCACGTTTGCTGTGGGTCTGGAGTCACATGTAGGCCAGACCAGATAAGGATGGCAGCTTCCTTCCCTAAAGGACATTAATGAGCCAGATGGGTTTTTTTCCTGACAATTGACGATGGATTCACAGTCATCAGTAGATTCTTAATTCCAGGTATTTCATTGGATTCAAATTCCACCATCTGCTGTGGCAGGATTTGAACCCAGGTCCCTAGAATGCAATCTGGATCTCTAGATTAATGGTCCAGTGATAATACCACTAGGTCATCACCTCCCAATTGACTAACTTTAAATAGTCTGGCCTGTAGTCATGTGCCTCCAACATATTGTAATGTGGTTCGCTCTTAAAAATATCCTCTGCACCACTAGCAATTAGATGGGGAGCAAATGCTGTTCCTGTCGATGATGTTTTTCATGAAATTAAAAAAAAAGTGGATCTATTACTCAAAGTGTTTTACTGTAGCTAATGTTGTATTTAAAAACTATTTATATATGAAAAAAATGCATTTTTTCTCTTATCCTGCAATGCGTTTAGCATTGAAATTGGCTCTTTTCAGTACATTATGAATTGAATTTTCATTTCTTTGGTAGCCATCCACTTATTTAGAATTTATATTTCCTCATAAAATTTGCAGTATTCTTAACTGGTGAATTGCACTTCATATCTGCTTTGTTAGGGGTGTACATTACTGAGGAAGTAATACCATGCTCTATTAATATTCAGGATATCATAACCTGTCTGAAACTTGTTAAAAAGGCTACTGGGAGGATGCTAATACTCCAGGGGGCTCCTTTCCTTTGATCAATCTTTTAGACCTATTTGCTGTCTTTAGGAACTGTCTTTTTGATCTAATGTTGAGAGGAATGAACTGAGAGTTATGCCTGATGCAGAATCGGCTCAGAAAGGTGCCGACATCATAATCCACCAGACCAAACTATCCAATGCAGTATCCAAAAACAAAAGGGGGCATGTTCTCTTCCATTGTCAGCCACTATTCACTCCTTTTAAAAAACAACTGAAAGAACTGTGGATGCTGTAACTCAGGAATGAAGACAGAAGTTGCTGTAGAAGTTTAGCAAGTCTGGCAGCATCTTTGAAGAAAACATTACGGATCCAGTGACCTTTCCTCAGAACACCTTCCTATTCGCTCCTTCCCACGCCAGATGCATCTGTTCATTTGGCAAGATCACAGCTGATGGTAATACTGGACAAGTCAAATCCCAGAGTAAAATTTGATTTGCCAGACCATAAGTTTTATTTTGCATTTTGTTTCTCATAGTGGATAATCATTGAACAGATTGACAACAGACTGCTAATGTACTTCTAACAAAACAGAAATCAGAGAAGCTTATTAAACATAAAATCAAACAGAAACACTAACTGTATTATTCTGCACAAGAACTGTTTGAAACAGTATCATAAATGAAGATTCAACACCTTTCCTTCAACAATTTTACAGAAATATTAAGGAAGGGTCATTCTCACTCCACTTTATAATTCCTTGTTGAGTTGAGTTGATGGGTGCTTTGATTGATATATGTAACTTCTTTTTTATCGAGTCTAAAAAATTCAGAGCAAACTTCTATATCTGCAGATTTGAAATGTTTGTTTGCTTCTGGAGTTTTCTTCAAAAGTATTGTGGACTTTTGCTCTAGCCTTGACCTTTTGGAGGCTGCGAAACCAGCTCTGAATGAATCTGCATACATTGAATACATTGTCTAACCATCTGGATGGTTTTGTCTTTATGTGATACTAGACCCCTGTCACCAGACAACAAGGTTGTTTTTCTTTGCTGTATACTTGTTACTTTTGCACTAAACTGTTCAACTCAGGTTCTACTCCAAGACTGTAAATCCTTATTAAAAATGTACATATCAAAGAACTGCAGACACCTCATCACTGCCCACAAAATAAATCTAAATGGGTTATGGTGAGATTTGTGGCAGAATTGGATGAGAAGTCCAGTGAGGCCTAACTCAATGTCAGAATATCTCGTTACATCATCTTTGCTTCTGCCAAGCAGTGAAGTGCACTTGTCATTAAGGCAGTATCGAATTGCCAATAGAGAGGGATTATTGTTTGTTAAATGCCAAGTTGATGGCTGAGCTCATCTTATTATATTTGTCTTCCTATCCTATGAAAGTTCTGAAAAAGCTAATGTTAAGAAGTCTCAACATGGAAATTATAGCAGGTACCAACGTACAGTGCATACCAAACTAGAGCAGGTACCTGGTAATTTCAGCTTGTGGTATGCTCCAAAGGATCTCCACATTGCTGGGGGCCAACAAAATCTCAAGGCAGCCTTTGCTTGCACCCTTCACAGACATTGGCATCTGATATTTGCCAATCTCTCACGATTGTCATGGCACTTCTCTGATCCACCTGCAGGATGGTCAGGAAGCAGACGCTTGTACTGCAGTGTCCACCAGCAACTTGCATTGGAAAGCTGCAGCAGGAACTCTTTTATTGCAGGGATTGGAAACCAGTGCATGGATTGGATCAGGCTACCCCTCAGGGCTGCTCGCTTGCTCTCCCAGTGCTCGTATATTCAGCGTGTACTTCCATGCTCACAGCATCCATGCCTTGCCCTGCCTTGCTGTGTCAATTAGCACAACCACACAACCAGGCAGATTGCCTTGCTACTCAGCAGTACACACTGAAGGAACTGAACATCTTGCAGTAGGGCAGTGTGCTACATCAAACTCACCCGCACCATGCACCATCAGCTTACATGCTAAACGTCTCTTACACATGCAGCAAGCAAGCAGCCATAAATTAAAGTCTCAGGGGAGTAGACTTCAGTGAAGTCCATAGAAGGACCCACCAATCAGTGGTTCCGAGCACAGTAACTCAAGAGTAGCCTCCAGTTGGGCATTTACTTGGTATTCTCAGCCAGGGAGCCCAGGACTCTGCAGTCCAGGGAGTTGGTCATATCTAGCCCTGTGGTTCCATCGTGGCACTTCAGGGGAAGGAGTAGTGTAATTGGGGAGATGTACAGTGAGCTAAGCACTTCTCCACTGCGGCTGTCCACTTAGATCAGTCAAGGGCAAAGCCAATTGGGTCCATCCAAAGAAAGTAAGGAATAGAGGGGGACAGGGTGTATGAGGGAGGGCACAGTCATGAGAAGGAGAAGCAGCATTTTAAAACATTACAGCACAGTACAGGTCCTTTGGCCCTCGATGTTGTGCCGACCTGTCATACCAATCTGAAGCCCATCTAACCTACACTATTCCATGTGAATCCATATGCTTGTCCAATGATGACTTAAATGTACTTAAAGTTGGCGAATCTACTACAGTTGCAGGCAATATGTTCCATTCCCTTACTACTCTCTGAGTAAAGAAACTACCTCTGACATCTGTCCTATATCTTTCACCCCTCAATTTAAAGCTATACCCCCTCGTGCTCGCCGTCACCATTCTAGGAAAAAGGCTCTCCCTATCCACCCTATCTAACCCTCTGATTATTTTATATGTCTCAATTAAGTCACCTCTCAACCTTCTTCTCTCTAATGAAAACAGCCTCAAGTCCCTCAGCCTTTCCTCGTAAGACCTTTCTTCCATACCAGGCAACATCCTAATAAATCTCCTCTGCACCCTTTCCAAAGCTTCCACATCCTTCTTATAATGCAGTGACCAGAACTGTACGCAATACTCCAAGTGCGGCTGCACCAGAGTTTTGTACAGCTTCAGCATAACCTCTTGGTTCTGGAACTCGATCCCTCTATTAATAAAAGCTAAAACACTGTATGCCTTCTTAACAGCCTTGTCAACCTGGGCGGCAACTTTCAAGGATCTGTGTACATGGACACTGAGATCTCTCTGCTCATCTACACTACCAAGAATCTTACCATTAGCCCAGTATTTTGCATTCTGGTTACTCCTACCAAAGTGCATCACCTCACACTTGTCCACATTAAACTCCATTTTCCACCTCTCAGCCCAGCTCCGCAGCTTATTTATGTCTCTCTGTAACCTACAGCATCCTTCGTCACTATCCATAACTCCACCGACCTTAGTGTCATCTGCAAATTTACTAACCCATCCTTCTACGCCCTCATCCAGGTCATTTAGAAAAATGACAAACAGCAGTGGACCCAACACCGACCCTTGCGGTACACCACGAGTAACTGGTCTCCAGGATGAACATTTCCCATCAACTACCACCCTCTGTCTTCTTTCAGCAAGCTAATTTCTGATCCAAACTGCTATATCTCCCACAATCCCATTCCTCTGCATTTTGTACAATAGCCTACTGTGGGGAACCTTATCGAACGCCTTGCTGAAATCCATATACACCACATCAACCGGTTTACTCTCATCTACCTGTTTGGTCACCTTCTCAAAGAACTCAATAAGGTTTGTGAGGCACGACCTGCCCTTCACAAAACCGTGCTGACTATCCCTAATCAATTTATTCTTTTCTAGATGATTATAAATCCTATCTCTTATAACCTTTTCCAACACTTTACCAACAACTGAGGTAAGGCTCACTGGTCCATAATTACCAGGGTTGTCTCTACTCCCCTTCTTGAAGAGGGGAACCACATTTGCGACCCTCCAGTCATCTGGCACTACTCCTGCTGACAATGACGAGTTAAAGATCAATGCCAAAGGCTCGGCAATCTCCTCCCTGGCTTCCCAGAGGATGCTAGGATAAATCCCATCCAGCCCAGAGAACATATCTATCTTCACACTCTGTAGGATTTCTAATACCTCTTCCTTGTGAACCTTAATCCCACCTCGTCTAGTAGCTTGTTTTGGGGGGATTGAGGGCTGAAGGTTTGGGGAATGACAATAGTGAAGAGGGCGACAATATCTGTAAGGAGTTTACAGCATTGTAGTGATAGGCTTAAAGATGATAAATTCAAAACCAACTATTAAGAGTTAATTGATAAGTGTTAATTGGTCATGACAATAAGCAATTAGGGTAAAGTGGGAAAGTACATGAAAAATAGGCCTGATGCAAAAATAGCCTATTTTGACTGAAGGGAAACTGCCTGACCTTCATGTTTGGTGGAAACCATCTGCTTATGTGGTCTACATCGGACCACCTGGACTGGTTTTCCTCTCATTTTTGAGGGCTGGGGCCAGTCTCGTAACTTGTTCAATGATTATCAGTGACACAATGATGCCACCCGAAGGTTGTAGGAACAGCAACTCATAGTCCACTTAAGAACCCTGCAGCCCAATGGTATCAATGTGGATTTCACAAGCTTCAAAATCTCCTGTCCCCCTACTGCATCCCAA
The DNA here is from genome assembly GCF_030684315.1 of Stegostoma tigrinum. Lineage (NCBI taxonomy): Eukaryota > Metazoa > Chordata > Chondrichthyes > Orectolobiformes > Stegostomatidae > Stegostoma > Stegostoma tigrinum. Next base: position 87,763,959 of record NC_081355.1, on the reverse strand, counting down.
AACCAGCCCAGCTTGCCCCTGCCTCCCTAACCTGTTCTTCCTCTCACCTATCCCCTCCTCCCACCTCAAGCTGCACCTCCATTTCCTACCTACTAGCCTCATCCCACCCCCTTGACCTGTCCATCCTCCTCAGACTGATCTATCCCCTCCCTACCTCCCCACCTATACTCACATCTACAGGCTCCATCCCCACCCCTTTAACTTGTCTGTTCCCTCTCCACCCATTTTCTCCTCTATCCACCTTCGATCCGCCTTCCCCTGTCTCCCTATTTATTCCAGAACTCCGTCTCCATCCCCCTTTTCTGATGAAGTGTCTAGGCCTGAAACGTCAGCTTTTGTGCTCCTAGGATGCTGCTTGGCCTGCTGTGCTCATCCAGGTCCACACTTTGTCATCTCTACTGATCTTCAGTAACTTGTTGTACATATCAACATGGGTCCGTCTGCTAGTCTACCCTCCTTTTGAATTGTATCCTTTACTTTATGTTAACTTGTCATGTTCTTGATACCAAAATGAGTCACTTCACATTTCTCTGCATTAACCCTCATCTGCCATGTGTCCACACATTTCACTAACGTCTTTTCTTGAAGTTCTCAATTCTCAAGGTTCACAATGCATCCAATTTTTGTATTGTCTGCAGACTTTTAATATATGCCCAGTACCCATGGTCTAGTCATGTCTATATCAGAAAAATTAACAGTCCCAACACTGACCCTAATGACTTTCTTCTAGCCCAAAAATATATTTTAACCACCATTTTCTGTTTCGTGCCACACAGCCAATTCTATATCCATGTTGCTACTTTACCTCTTATTCCATAAACCATTACATTCCTAAAGAGTCTCTGTGTGTGGAACTGTTACAAATGTGTTGTAGAAATCCATGTACACATCAACAGCCCTCATCAATCCTCTTTGCTACCTCTTCACACAGTCTTAAAAAGTTTATTAAGCATGATTTTCTCCTAATAAACCCCTGCTGGTTTTCTCTGATTAGCTCATATTTGTCCACATGATTATTAGCTTTGAATTAAATTATTCTTTTGAGAGGTTTTCCTACCATCAGACTTAATCTAACTTGTCTGAAGTTGCTGAGTTTTTCTTTGAAACTGTAAAACTGGCAACTCTTCAGTCCCCTGGCACTAAGTTCAAGTCCAGGGAAGACTGAAAATGCACGGTCAGCGCTCCAAAAATTTATACTTCCACATCCTTCAATGTCCATGAATGTATGTATGTGGAGATGATGCCTTATCAACATTAGTACAAATCCAATACCACCTTCTTATCAATGTAAGAATGTTTTAGTTTCTGAATTGTCTCATTTCTTTTTACCTTGGCATCAATGATGTCTTTTTTGGTGAAGACAATGAAATGTATTAAATCAAAACTGCACCCAAGCATCTGCTTCCATATGTAAATCCCCCTTTCTGGCCCATAATTAACCTTACTTCTCTTTTGACTACTCTTGTATACATATATGCATTTAGAAAACATTGGGGTGTTCTTTTTTATTGACTGTCAGTCTGTTTCCATATTCCCTCTTCTCTTACTCTGTTCTTCACCAATCTACTAAAACATTTTATTCAGCCTAAATTTCAATTTAATTTCTGCCTCATGACTATTGTAAGCACAAATTTTCTTCTTTATTTTCATTTCGTCCTCTTTTGTCATCCAGAGAGCTCTGAATTTGTTTGCTCTATGTTTTCACTTTTTGAAGGAAGTTGTTTTGACAGTGCCTACGGCATCTCCTCTTTGAAGAGAGCCTATTTTTCAGCTACTGTTTCTCCTGCCAATCTTTGGCTCTAATTTATTTAATTGATATTTGCTCTTGCACTCTTGAAGTTGGTTTTCCCCCAAATAATTTTTCTTACTCGAGATTGGTCTTTTGTCTTTTATATTGTTAGCCTAAACCATAATACAGAACTCTATAATTAAACTCGTATCAGAGATAATGGGAACTGCAGCTGCTGGAGAATCCAAGATAACAAAGTGTGGAGCTGGATGAACACAGCAGGCCAAGCAGCATCTCAGGAGCACAAAAGCTCTTGTGCTCCTAAGATGCTGCTTGGCCAACTGTGTTCATCCAGGTCCACACTTTGTTATCTATAATTAAACTGTCTTAGTGAAAACTGAATTTTCCAACTACATGTGGACTCATTAAAAAATTACTCTTTTACACTGTTGCTTCCAACCATCATTATTACTTTCACAGTGACTGACTATGGTGTAAATGTTTATAACTGAAAGGAATTTGTAACTTTAATTAGGAATTAGCAGCCTTTCAAATAGGCCATCAGATTTAATATGTAGATGTTGGCATCATCAGTCTTAACTTTGAGCCAAAGTCATTTTTGAAAGATTGCTCTGAAAATCTTATGACAATAAGAAAAACACATTTCACATGACTTGATATTTACCATTTTCTGAGGAAACTAGATATGCAGTTCAAAACCTTAACTTTAATATCAAAAGAGAAACAGGGACACCTTGTCCATTTGACAGTCATGGTTGGAGAAGGTGATTGGAGTAATGGCAGTAGATATCTGTGCAACATGTTACACGCTGACTGAATGGATGGTATGCACCATTCTTTTATAATAGAAGTAATGAACTGAAAAATCCAAAAAGCCTTTCCATTGCTATCTCAGAAGTTATTTGCAAAAGTCACAAGATTGAAGCTGTTTAATCAGATTCAGCTTCACCAACATTTGTATTTTATAACCTCTGTGAATATCATTAAAAGAATGAAAATCCCACTCTCCTGTTTAGGATTTAATTTAAATATTTTGAATTAACGGCCCTTCTTTTAAAAGTATTTTGCAACAATTGTACTAGGCAGTCCCTGATGATCCATTCATGGGATAGGCTATTACCAAGCATGAAAACCCTTTGCACAAGCACAGCATATGGTGATGTGATGTTTTATGTTTAGCGGAGTCAAAGTTGACAAGAGCTAGAGGTAGAGAAAAGATTATTTATTTTCTCAGCAATAACTATAATTACTACAACTAAACACAGATTAAAAATTAAAATTGTTAGCACATTGTGTATCCTGAAGAAAAGCCTTCATTTATTGTCTGAGCCAATTTCAGGCATTTTAGATATGAGATTGAATATGCATTATGGAAAATCAAAAGAAAATGAAAAAAGGTTTCCATTGAGATATAACAAGGTGTAGAGCTGGATGAACACAGCAGGCCAAGCAGCGTCATAGGAGCAGGAATGCTGATGCTTCGGGCCTAGACCCTTAATTTACAGGATTTTAAAAGATCACCAGGTGTCTCAAAAGCATTTTGCAGCCTATAGAGTACTTCTAAAGGGCTTTTGAAATGCAGTTGTAATGTAGGACGATGCAATGCAAACTTATGCAAGTCAATCAACTGCCTTATCACTTTATAAACGTATTTAACCCACAAATGACTACAAGAGTTCAGCAAACATATCAACATTTGAAGCAAAGGAATTCAATATTTTAAATTCAGTCATGGGTTGTGAGCATTGCTTGCAAGGCCAGCATTACTCATTCATTCCGAACAACCCTCAGCAAGACGGTGGTGGTCAGCCATTTTATTGAAAAACCCAATACCCAGGAGCCAAATCAGTCAATATCAATATCAAAGATACAAATATTTCTTAAAGAAATTTCACCCTGGGTAATTTTCTGGCTCAGATGCCACAGCAGTGGTAGTTCTGAAATGCCTGTTGGAAAAATTAGCTGCCCTACTCGGTCTTCTATTACAACCAATTTTGTTGAGTAAATCAGTCAATCCATGAAAAGGGGATCCGAGTTGGACTTACCACAGATTGCATCAAACCTCAGAGAAATTATAGTATTGCAGCCAAAATCCTCAAATTCCTAACTGCATAAAAAAAGCAAAGTACTATAGATGCTGAAAATTTTAAACAAAATCAAAAAAATGTTGGCAAGTTTCTGGATTGGACAGTATCTGCGGATAGAGAAGCAGAGTTAATGTTTCAGGTTGAAGGCCTTTCATCATTATATTCTATAATTACTGATTTTATCAGTCTGATAACTGAACAGTAATTAAGGAAAAAGAAAGAATGTGCCATTATATTATGCTTTTTATTGTCTTGATAATGCAAGTGTTTTACAGCTTGCACAGACCTTTTGATGTGCAGTTGATATTGTAATATAAGGAAATGCAGTAATCAATTTCAACAAACAAGAACATCACAGCCAGACAGCATGGCTTAGTTCTGAAAAATGGTCAAAGGTTTTGAAACGTTAACTCTGTTTTTCTCTCTGTTGATACTACCTACCGGACATGCCACGTTTCACTAGCAATTTCTGTTTTTGTTTGTTTCAGATCTCCAGTATCCACAGTTCTTTGTTTTCTATTAATGTGGTTTAGTTATGTTGTTTGAATGGTAAATATTAAACCAGGGCATTGTAGATAGCTCCTTTTCTCATGATTAAAACTACAATGTGGAAATCTTTATGTTCACCTGTGGAAGTGAACAAGATCTTAATGTATATTTAATCAGAGAGCCTCCAACTGTGTGATGTTCCGTCTGTACTCTGCCACTTGGAATTATGTGCCTAAGCCTAAATTAAATAGTAGAGCACCAGAGAAGATCATTTAGACTGTACTGGTTGTGCCGTATCTTTGTAATCTTTCTCTGTTATTCAGAGTGGGGCTTGAACTCAAATCCTTCTGCCTTAGATATGTGAAGGCCACCACTGAAACAAGGCTGATACCTTGACTTTAGAGCAGGCTCATTAATTTGTGATTTTGTAATAACATTGTTTAAAAACGAAGCAATACCCAATGTTATAATGCAAACATGTGAATATAATATCTTACAAACTGCCTGAACATTTCCATTATATTCAAGTGAGTGGTACAAAAGTGGACCCATGAAGTGTCTAATGTACTACTGAACTGGATATTTGACTTTCATAAAGCATGTAATTACCAAAATTGGCTATATAATCTTTGTCTTCTTAAAAGAAAGCTTTGAATCATCTTTACCAATGACTTGGTTTCTTGAATCAGTGTCAGATACGTGACACCACAAGAATACAGGACCCTGACTCTCTGCCTGACGTGCATTCCTCTCACAATGCAATTTTTAGCCTTAGATGCATTTTTTTGGCTTTATTGCCTTGGGAGAATTTAGCACCAAATGCTTTCAGAAGATAAGAGCTACATTCCGATGGAAAAAGAAGATATACCTGAATGCTGCATGAGACCATTAGTACCTGAATGGCTTAATTAATGTCACAAGATAAACTCTGAATATCAGGACAAGGAAAAGGGTTTCTGGAAGGGACGGGCTAGTATGGTTGCTTCTGAGATGGTGATCTAAGTTGGAGATGGCAATGAGGACTTTGCAAATTATTGCATATGCTGAGGGCTGACACTAATGCCTCAGAGAATAAGCAACTGATGAGATTTTGAGAGAGTAGAACAATGCAGAAAGCTGGCACAGACCTTAAAGTTAGGAGCAGAACTTAGGAGCAGAACTCACACTGGCTCTAGTTATCTTGCACGTTTAAATAAATGTCATTTCCAAAGTAACTTGCTTGGGTCCTGTAGGACACCTGGCAGCTATGCATGAATAGGCAGAAGACTGTTTGGGCGAGCCTAAAGGAACACTGAAATTCCTGGGCCAGATATGGACAGAGCATTTATTGAGATCCCTAAGAAGCTGTTACTTGGTGACCACTATATTTCTGAATCCCTCCCTCTGCTTTTCTTCAAACATTTGAAAATACCACGGAGCCATCAGAATCCCATAGCCCTAGTGGCAGTACAGCTGTGAAATCCTGCCTGCACAATGCCCCTTCGTAGAAAACTTTTCCTGGTTAAAGAAAACCTACTAAATGTTTTAAACTCCCTATGTTGTAAGACAAGCAGCATTAGATTCATTGCAGGCATATTTGGACTAGGTTAACAATTGGTCATTTTTTTGAGATGATGAGAAATTCAGACCATAAGAACCAAGAAAGCTCCAGCTACATTTTATTCACCTATTTTGACTCTCATAATAAGAAATTCTCTTCCATTATAAAACATTCTACAATTGACTTATTCCCATCCAAGCAGAGTTTGGATAAATAGATAAACAGATGGCAGGGAAGCTGGTGGAAGTATACATTGAACACTACTAATCTTTAGGTTTAGCTATTAGCATAGATGTTTGCATCTTCTTATGCTCTCAGTAGACACTGAGGTTAATTTTGAGTAATTAATTAATGTTTATTTTCAACAAAAGTAAGAGAGCAGCAATTAAAAGTAGAGAATCTTCTCTAGTAGATTTATATATTCTAAACTGTATCTGAATTCTGCACAAATCATTCTAAGTCACATTTTCGTCTTATTTGTATGCAGCTTTAAAACACTCTACATAATGCCAATCTGTTCAAAAGGAACAAACATGGCTGGATGCCACATTACTCAAATGCACACATGCTGAGGAACTGAGGTAGCACAAAAAAGCAGAAGCTTCAGATATGTTAAGTGAACAATGCAAGTCAATGTGCAAGATTATTAATTCAGGTTTTTCACACTATAACTGCTGTATTTCTTACACATGTATTGCATAACTGTTCTTATTCAATCTGGTTGATCAGATGGTTGAATTCATGAGGATCTGCTGAATCCCTACGTTCGGCAGTATTACGCTTAGGATCATTTTGCAAGTGTACTTTCACCAAATATTATTTATTGAGTAACACGTGTTCCATCACTCAGTTGTGGGTACAGGCTGTTGAATAATTTCAGATTTTTCACCATCTGTGATTTGAATTTGTGCCTGTTTTTATAGAATCAGTTCCAGTAGCTACCTGACTTAAATTTTTCAAAGGAAAGCATTTTAATCCCAAGAGGTCATTGTTTCTTGCTGCATGAATCAGTGCTAATGCCGATATTAGTGGAATAATAGAAGGGTTCTTTATTGTAGACTATTAAACTTTAAGGGTAAGTGAAGGAGCTAAAACAATGCTGGCATAACACAGATGCAAGTATACAGTTTACAGATAAGAAGCCAGGTTCCCTTAAGGGAAAAGAAAATGATAATTTTATTAGCTAGCTGCTTTAATAATTGTCACATCATACGTGAATTTTCTATACAACTCAAGCCTTTTCCAAACACTATATATGTGTGCTCATATCAGCAAAACAGTTTCATAGTGCTGTACACTGAAGTTTGACGTAAAACTTGTAAACTGAATGCATGAAATTAATGAATGAGCATGAGACAGAAATAAAACCTACCCATTTCTTGAGTTAAGTGCCGTGAGGCTTCAAAAGATGCCAGCAGTATGTTGTAATCATTCCAATAGATAGAAAGCCCTACATTGGCACACAAAGGGGGTCATTTATCTGCATCTTGCCTTCAGCAAATATTAATTTACGTTAAGTATTATCTGTTCCTATGATTAATTTTTCATTAGTTTAGCAATATTGTTGGATTCATGACTCCAATGTTATAGAGGCAAAATAATTTCTTTAAGAAAAAAATCCCAAAGTTGTGATGAGGACTTACATTTTACATATTGTTAAAGTTCACCTTTGGCATGGTTCATTTGTGCCATATTATTTGGATTGGATGAATGCTGGGTTTGGGAATTTATTTTGCTAGCTGTTGGTTTTGCTGATTCGAATAGAGCAAGATGATCAAATGTAAGTAGAAAATTCACGTATGATGTGACAATTATTAAAGCAGCTAGCTAATAAAATTATCATTTTCTTTTCCCTTAAGGGAACCTGATTGCAAGATAGTTGCATGCAATCACAGAAAAGGTGAGCACTGATTTGGCAAAAACCTTTGCAAAGACACTGAGGGAGGAAAAAGAAAGCTGGAGATGGCCCAGTAATTCTCAGGACAGAAACATCAAGGATTTGTTCTGAAGCTGGAAAAAGTGGTGGACTTGAATGGGCAATACCTGAAGACGCAGAGTTATTCACAGTATCAGATAGTGTAGAGCCAGAAAGGAAAGAAGTTGGTCAGAGCTTTTCTTGCAACAGAATAGATTCAACAAAGATGGGTCTCAGTGGTAAGAACAGCCAGAAGGTGGCATGAGGAAGAGAGGAGAAAAACAAGAGAAAATGCAAATGCTTAGATGGGATTAATTTTGGAGGAAGTTCGATGTGGTCAGAAGTGAAGTAAATAGCAGAGGTATCTGAAAGTCATAGAGAGAGAAGCATTGAAAGAAGTAATGAAGATTATTCCATCATTAGAATAAAGGGAGAGTGGTGAGTGGGGTAAGAGGAGTGGGAAATGGGCTGGTCAGACTTGCCCCCAGTGTATGCACTGTGTTCAAATGTTATTGAAAGAGGAAAATAGGGAATTAGAATTGTTACACTGGAGGAAGCAGCAATGGGTGCCTCAGTTAGGCCTTTGGTGAATGTCAAGTGAGGCAAAGATGGAAGTGATGGGTTTCCCAAGAAAGAGCTGAGACTGGGAAGGCAGCAGGGAAATGGGAAGGGAGTGGCATAGGGTAAAAGTACAGAAAAGGATTATGTTTGATCCTAATAACAACGGTACTTTATGACTGTGCGTAATATACCCCGAGAGCCTTGTGAGTTTAAAAACAGATACGCAGTCCCACAGGCCCTCATTATAACCACCATCAATTGCTTCTGTCCCATTTTGCTGCCAAAATAGTGATCTTTTTAGATTTTCTGAACACTGTCCCTAAGGGCTTATTACTCTGAGCCCACATTGGAATAATGCAAATTATGTTCAAGCTATTAGTTTAATTGATGTTGGTAGCTATCCCCCTTTCCTATAGTAATGGCTGTACATGCCTGTCATAAAACTTTGCTTTCATTTACTGACAGCTAGCACTGTTAACCTGCTGTGTTGCGCAGGCGTCTGTATAGCCATTGGGTTAACAGTTGCTGGTTTCTTATTCAACTTGGACAACAAAGTTTATGATTTATGGTCTCTTGGAGGGTGACAAATGTGTTTTTAATGTTTTCTGAGCTTCAGATATCCATAATTAACAGTTCATTAGTGCAGTCACAGATATCTTTACATTTAATTCAGCCATTTATATTTAGGAGGAACAACTCACATAATTGACTCAACATAAACAAGGTCTTCATACTCTCTTCTGTTGTCAAAGTGGTAGAAATCACTGTTCATCTGAGTTGCTATTCTCATGCTGTAAACACCTCACTATAATTGTATGTTGAAAACAGTCTGGGACACTGAGAGTTTCACAGGTAAAAACCTATGCAAATCTTATCAAGCTTCAGTTTTAGACCCTACATAAAGAATGGATCACGGAAATTGTATGTTGATTTTTTTTGTGCTTTATGCTCAGTTTCCTCCCTCAAAGGTTTGGACAAATTCGTCCAAGCTGGACATGTATAATGAATCATATGGGTGTTCCGATCGATAGTGGAATATTTAGATTTTTATTGAGGACAATGACAAGTTTGAGTTCTGCTCCTTTTCAAAACAGTTACTGTAGAATGCTAATTTAGTGCAACATTAAACTTTGATGGTTATTCACTTAGTTTGCCCATGACACCATAAGAAATAAGAACAAGAATAGGCCAAATCTCAGCCAATCAATAAGATCATGGCTGATCCAATATCTCTCATGTCCACTTTCCTGTATTTTCTCCATAACCCTTGATTCCCCTACTGATCAAGAATCTATCCATCTCAGCCTTAAATATACTCAAGGTCTCTGTCCCCCCAGCTCTCAATGGTAAAGAGTTTGGCAGAGTCTCAATTCTCTGAAAAAAGAAATTCCTCCTCATCTCAGTCTTAAATTGATGCCCCTTTATTCTGTGACTATGCCCTCTGGTCCTAGACTCTGTCATGAAGGGAAACATTCTCTCAGCAAAGAATCATCAGCACAATTCTTGCTGGCGTGGGTGGGGGTGGTTGAAAAAACTCTCCAAAAATGGAGGGGAGCACCTGGACATGGCCGAGTGGGGAATTATGGGAAACCATCAGAAAAAAAAATGGTGGAAGGAGAATAGATTCCCTATAGTGTGGAAACAGGCCCTTCAGCCCACCATGTCCACACTGCCCCTTGAAGTACCCCACATACCCCTGAACACTATGGGCAATTTATGGCAGATCCACCTAGCCTGCACACCTTTGGATTTGGGAGGAAACCAGAGCACCTGGAGGAAACCCATGCAGACATGGGGAGAATGTGCAAACTCCACACAGACAGTTGCCTGAGGCTGACTTTTCCAGAGTAGAAACAGAAAACCTTTCATTTTAGCATTCTTTTTGGAACGTTTATAGTCCACAGAAAAACATGAGAAGAAAAAAATATGAGGAAGGACATATTGGATTATACGGAGTTTGTGGGGGAGGCCTTTCTATGTGTTTATTGAGGTATTGACTGGTCTGGAGAGAGAGTGTTTTTAGTTTGCACGGAACTCAAGGATTGATCTTTTTGAGTTGCTTGCTGAGGTTTCGATAATAACAGTTCAAATAATGTCGGCAATCAGGGGTCGACATTCCTTTACTCAGATCTGGAGATTTAAGAGCTGCCTGATATAGGATTTGAGGAGGAGGCTGTTTCTGGTTGCTGGGAGTTTCAGCTAAGTGCTGGATTTTTAATATTTTAATTTAGTTTTTGCATGCTTAAAATTAGAATCTGTGGGTAGAGAAGAGTAGTTTGTTTTTTTTAAAATAAGTTTATTTTTAGAGCTTCTAGCTTCTTCTTTTAGGCATTATAGTATAGAATATAGTTTATTAAATTCTCCCAGCATACTGGAGTGATGATGTAGTAATGGGAATATCATTGGCTGAGTAATCTGGTGGCCCATGCTAACACTTTGGGGACATAGGCTCAATTCTCAATGCAGTTTTTGAAATCTAAATTTGGGGGTGCCGCTGTGATTCAGTGGTTAGCACTGCTGCATCAGAGCACTAGGGTCCTGGGTTCAATTCCACCCTCAGGCGACTGTCTGTGTGGAGTTTGCACATTCTCCCCGCGTCTGTGTGGGTTTCCTCCAGGTGCTCTGGTTTCCTCTCACAGTCCAAAGACATGCAGGCTAGGTGGATTGGCCATGCTAAATTGTCCATGGTGTTCAGGGATGTGTATGTTAGGTGGGTTATAAGGAGATGGGCCTGGGTAGGATGCTCTGAGGGTCAGTGTGGACTTGTTGGACCGAAGATCCTGTTTTCACACTGTACAGGATTCCATGACTTATGACTGTGTCAGCAGTAATCATAGTACAAACACTGCATTTGAGAAAAGTGTGGGTTTTTTTAGGCAAATCTAAGTGAGCAATTTTTTAATGGGCAATTATGGCAGTGAATGGAGTGGTATGCTCCTCCTGTCAGATGTGGGAGATTAGGGAACAGTTGATTGTTCCTGGAGACAATGTCTGCATGAGGCATGCTTGGAACCGTACAATATCAGTCCATTTGGCTTGGCTAGAGAGGCAGTTACAATCACTGAGGAGCACACAGGAGGCACAGAGTGTGATGGTTAGTAGATTTAGAGAGATGGTTACACTGCAGGTTCAGTCAGATAGATAGGTAACTGTCAGGAAGATGTAGGAAGGTAGTGCTGAAGTCTCCTGTTGTTATTCCTCACTCACATATACTGTTTTGGGTACCATTAAGGGGGATAGTCTTCCAGAGGAAAATAGAAGTGCTGGCAGATCTTGGGAACTAAGTATGAATCTTCTGTAAAATATGCACAAGGACTCTGCCCATGCAGCCCTCAGTGGTAAGGAGTTCCAAAGATTCTCAACCCTCCGAGAGAAGAAAATCCTCCTCATCTCAGCCTTAAATTGACACGCCTTTATTCTGAGACTATGCCTCTGGTCCTCGACTCTCCCATGAAGGGAAACATCCTTTCAGCAAAGAATCATCTTGCTGGTGGGAGTGTTTAAGAACTTTCCAAAAATTGAGTGGGGCACTTAGATGTAGCCAAGTGGGGAAATATGGGAACATGTTACAAATGAAAAAAAAGGTGGAGAGTAGTGTGGATCTTCAAAGGATTTGTCAAGATTCAAAAGAATAATTGTTATAGGGATGCCCCTGCCTGGGGCACAGACGGGCAATTCTGTGAGTGTGAATTAAGGATGGTTTGCTGCCTCCCTGGTGGAGGGTCAAGGACATTTCAAAAAGGTTGTTAGCATATTGTCAAAGGGTAGAGAGAGAAGCCGGCAGTTGTTAAATGCTTTGGTAAGAACAACATAATTAGGGAGAGCACTGAAACTTTGCAGAGTAAACATAGGAAGTTAGGTAGAATGTTAAAAAGCAAAACATCAAAGGTAGTAATCTCTGGGTTAGTCCCGGTGCCATGTGATAGTGAGAACAGGTACAAGAAGATAGAGCAGATAAATCAATGGCTGAGAAAATAATGGAGCAGGCAAGGATTCAGATTTTTGGGCCATTGGTGTCTCTTCTGCACCTGAAAATGCCTGTTCAAAAGGGATGGGTTTCACCTGCACTGGGAGGGGACTGATGTCCAGTTGGGGAGATTTTCTGGTGCTATTCGTGAGCCTTTAAACTAGAACTAGTAGAGAAACAGAGTAGGGAGATCCTAAGCAGTGGTAAGAGTTAGAAAGATCATTGAGGATAGTTCTGAATTTAAAAAAGAGCAAATTAATTAGAAAAAACAGACCAGAGCAAGTCAGAAAATAAGAACATAAGAACATTAGAACTAGGAGCAGGAGTAGGCCACCTGGCCCTCGATCATGGCTGATCTTCTTGAGACTCAGCTCCATTTACCCGCCCACTCACCATAACCCTTAATTCCTTTACTATTCAAAAATTTATCCAGCCTTGCCGTAAAAACATTCAGCGAGGTAGCTTCAACTGTTTCACTCGGCAGGGAATTCCACAGATTCAAAACCCTTTGGGTGAAGAAGTTCCTCCTGACCTCAGTCCTACATCTGCTTCCCTTGATTTTAAGGCTATGCCCCCTAGTCCTAGTTTCACCTTCTAGTGGAAACAACCTCCCTGCCTCCACCTTATCTATTTTCTTCTTAATCTTATACATTTCTATAAGATCTCCCCTCATTTTTCTGAACTCCAGTGAGTATAATCCCAGTCTACTCAGTCTCTCCTCATAAACCAACCCTCTCAACTCTGGAATCAACCCAGTGAATCTCCTCTGCACCCCCTCCAGTGCTAGTATATCCCTTCTTAACGTAACTCTGAAGAATTAAACTGCATTTACTTCAATGCAAGGGGGTTTGCAGGTAAGGCAGATGTACTAAAGACAGTATGGAAATATGGGACTGGGATAACATACCTATTACAGAAACACGGTTGAGGAAGGGTCAAGGCTAGCAGCTTAATGTTCTGAGGTTTAGATGCTATCGGAAAGATGAAAAGGAAGGCCAGAGAAGAAGGAGGTGGCATTTTTGATAAGGGAAAACATTACTGCTGTGCTTAGAGAGGATACTTCTGAGGGCCAGCTACTGAAGCTATTTAGGTGGAACTCAGAAGTAAGAAGGGGCTGATCACCTTGATAAGATTGTTCTATAGGCTCCTCAATAGTCAGAGGAAAATTGAGTAACAAATATGTAAAGAGTTTGCAGATGTATGTAAGAATAATAGGATTGAAATAGTAGGGGATTTTAAATTTCCAAACATAGACTGGGATGCTATTGTGTTAAGGGCTTGGGCGGTAAGGAATTTGTTACGTGTTCAAGAAAATTTACTTTATTAATATATAGATATGTGTATTGGAGAAGGAGAAAAACCTGATCTTTGCCTGGGAAATAAGGCAGGACAAGTGACTGAAGTGTTCATGGGGGAGCATTTTGTGGCCAGTGATCATAATTTCTATTAGTTTTAAAATAGTTGTAGACAAGGGTAGGCCTTGTACAAACATTAAAGTTCTTAATTGGAGAAAGGAAAAGTTCTTAATTGGCCAGAGGAAAAGCTAAGAATCACAAAAGAATAATTCACAATTTTGGTGAGACAGACCTGCCAAAGTCTGCTGAAGAGGACTGGACTGAAAGATAAGAGATTTCAGGGTCTGCACAGGACTTCATATCATCTGAAATTACCATTAAACTCCTGCTCCTTTGGCAAAATTCAAATTATCACGTAGGATTTCAAAGCTATACTTTTAGAAATATTAACATCCATTTTCAGTGATCTTCTTTTGGACCAAGATGCATCTGAAGTAATTTTCATATTGCTGCTTGTCAAAACGTTGACGTCTCTGTGGTTTTCAGCCGGATCGATGAATATCAAGTATGTGCAAGACTGTGAATGGTCAAACAGAATTAAATGGGAAGGTAGTACGCCTTGCTGATACCTCTTCATATATTTGGACTTCAGAATTTGTTTTATGCTGTGATGATTGTTTTCTCTCACACTTTAGTGCTCTTTTATTCAAAACCTCACTCATGACAAATTTCATTTAGTACATTAACACTTTCTATTAATTACTTCAGCAGTGTTTTGCCACTTTATACATATCCATTAATTCATTAACACTAAGAAAAACTGTAAGGAATTATTTCAAGTGCCTGTGAATGTATTACTTAGCTGACAGTGCACAATGGGAAGAAGCGTATGTTAACAACTGGATGTTATTCTCTAAGCTGAGATATGAAGCAAAACTCATTTAACAGCAAGCGCTTCACAGTACCATCTAACAAGTCTTCTGGCAAAGATTAGAATTTTACTTCCCTGCCCACCTCCTCTCCTCCCATCTTGTTTTTTCCACTTTTGGAAGATATTAATAGGTGCCTGGTGACTAACACAATAAGTCTTGTGTTGCAGAGGGTAGAGTTTGTGCTTCTGAATCAGAAGCTCTCAGTTCAAGTCCCATTTTAGGACATGATGGGCAAAGAAAGAGCATTCATAATGCAGGCAAACATCTATCAACTTGTAAATCCTACCAATGCACCGATAGCAGGCAGTAAGTGTGAGAGTAATTCCTGATCAACCATTCACTGGAAAGAAATAAGAGCCTCTAACCATTACTATTTATAGCTTAAGGTTACAACTGGCATGTAAAAGTACACATTATTGCAGCAACTCATATACCTTGTGAGACCAATTGCCTGACTTGGTTTGATGGCCAGTGGAGATTTGATTTATTCCAATAGCAAAAAGTTTGTTCCCAGTTCTGGCTGGGGTAGATTGGGGCCTGCCTCCCCATAGTTCAGGTCATGGCACTGTGAGTCAGGCCTGTCTTCAGGCATAGAACACAAGAAGAAATGCTGAACCAAGCAATTGTTCAAGTAATAGCAAAAGTGTTCATCAACAGAAGGAAATTGCAATACAGCCAAGCTCACCATTTCTGAAGAAGGGTTGAGGCACGAAACATCAGCTTTCCTGCTCCTCTGATTCTGCTCGGCCTGCTGTGTTCATCCAGCTCTACACCTTGTTATCTCACCACTTGGCTTGTTTGATTTGATTTATTATTTTCACAAGTACCTAAGTGCAGTGAGAAGTTTTAGTACAAGCTGGTCATAACATACAAAGTACATTCGGTTAAAAGAACAGAGCAAACTGTACAATGTTACGGCCGCAGAGAAAGTGCACAGAGAGCATGATCAGCACTAAATTCACAATTTGAGAGAGTCATTCAGACGCCTGATCCAGTGGGGAAGAAGTTTTTCTTTAATTAAATAGGAAGAACCTATTTCTATGGGATGGAAGAGAGTCTTTGATTCTGTTGGTTGCTTTCCCGAGGCAATGGGTAAAATGGATGGAAGCATTGAATGGAAGGCTGGTTTGTGTGATGGACTGGGTTGTGTTCACAACTCTCTATAGTTTCTTGTGGTCTTGGAAGGGCAGTTATCAAACCATGTTGTGATGCAGCCAGATAGGATGCTTTTTATGGAGCATCAATAAAAATTGGGTGGAGTTTTTGTGGACATGGCAAATTTTCATAGGTCCTGAGGAAATAGAGATGTTTTTGTGCTTTCTTCACTGTAGCGTCGACGTGGGCAGATCAGGATAGATTGTTAGTGATCATCATTCCTAGGAACTTGGCATTCTCGACTATCTCCACCTCAGCATCATTGATACAGGCAGGGGATTGGCCTGTACTCCACTTGCTGAAGTCAATGGCCAGCTCCTTCGTTCTGCTGGTGTTGATGAAGAGATTGTTGTCTTTCTGCCATGCCGCTGAGCACTCGATATCTTTCCTGTATTCTAACTTGTTGTTGCTTGTGATTCGCCCTACAACAGTGGTGTTGTCAGCAAATTTGTAAATATATTTGGGGTGGAATTTGGCCACATAGTTACGAGTGTATAAGGAGTATACTAGGGGGCTGAGTATCAGTGTTGAGGATTATGATGGATGGGATGTTGTTGCCTATCCTTACAGGTTGCGGTTTATGGGTGAGGAAGTTGAAGATCCAGTTTACAGAAGTAGGAGCCGAGACCGAGATAAAATGTTGGTCGCTACTCTCGCCAGCTGGTCTACTCAGGATCTGAGTGCATGGCCAGGGACTCCATCTGGGCGAGTCGTTCAGATTGCATACATTAACCATATACTGCATGTGGCTTTCCAGCAGGACTCACTGGATAACAAAGGTAGAAAGCCTGACAGATTTAGTCCTTTTTGATATAAGGCATTCATACAGAATTTGAGGGAAGTACAAATATAAATTTTGTAAACTGCTGTGAATCTGAGAGTTTTTGGCAAAGCTTCCATTAGCTTCTGTTTTAGATTTTATCTCATTTTCTTTATTTTCTCTCCACCTGTACAACTATATAAATAGATGAATTGAGCTCAATGGAACCACAGAACAGGAGAGATACAAAATGGACTGCTGATTGGTTTCAATAGTTTTACATTATTCTGTAATGTCAAAATTGATCCCATAGATATCACATTGGATAGTCCTGACAACATTCTGGTGATCCACACCTCCTCCCTCACCCCCATCCCAGGCCCCAAGATCACCTTCCATATCAAGCAGAAGTTCACCTGCACATCTGTCAATGTGGTATACTGTATCCACTGTAACCATTGAGGCTTCTTCTACATTGGAGAAACCAAGCGGAGGCTTGGGGGCCGCTTTGCAGAACACCTCTGCTCGGTTCACAATAAACGATTGCACCTCCCAGTCGTAAACCACTTTAACTCCCCCTCCCATTCCTTAGACGACATGTCCATCCTGGGCCTCCTGCAGTGCCACAATGATGCCAACCGAAGGTTGCAGGAACAGCAACTCATATTCCGCTTGGGAACCCTGCAGCCCAATGGTATCGTGGACTTCACCAGCTTCAAAATCTCCCCTTCCCCCACTGCATCCAAAAACCAGCCCAGCTCGTCCCCGCCTCCCTAACCTGTTCTTCCTTTCACCTATCCCCTCCTCCCACCTCAAGCTGTACCTCCATTTCCCACCTAATAACCTCATCTTGCCTCCTTGACCTGTCCGTTCTCCCCGCACTGACCTATCCCCTCCCTACCTCCCCACCTATACTCTCCTCTCCACCTATCTTCTCCTCTATCCATCTTCTGTCCGCCTCCCCCTCTCTCCCTATTTATTTCAGGACTGTCTCCCCATCCCCCTCTCTGATGAAGGGTCAAGGCCTGAAACGTCAGCTTTTGTGCTCCTAAGATGCTGCTTGGCCTGCTGTGTTCATCCAGCTTCACACTTTGTTATCTCTAACATTCTGGTGATAGTCTGATTACTGATAGTAGTGCTCCAGCACTAGCCATGACTTTAGCAAGGTTGTTTCAGTATAGATACAACATCGGCATCTACCTGAAAATGTGGAAAATTGTCCAGATCTGTCCTATGCACAAAAAAGAGCAGGAGAAATCCAATCCAGCCAATTACCAGCCCATCAGTCTTTTCTTGAACTTCAGGAAAGTGATGGAAGATGTCGGTCACAGTGCTACCAAGCAGCACTTGCTTATCAATAACTACCCACTGATACTCAGTTCAGGTTCTGTCAAGGCCACTCAGCTGCTGATCTCATTGCAGCGTTTGTCTAGCCATGGACAACAGAACTGGATTCAGGAGCTGTGGTGAAAGTGACTGTCTTTAAGATCCAGGCTACATTTGACCAAGTGTGCAATGAAGAAACCCATTTAAGTTAATGCGATTGAGGGGAAAAACTCCACTGGTTGGAGTTATAACTAGCACATGAGAAGATGGTAGTGGTTGTTGGAGGTCATCTCAACCCCAGGACCTCACCTCAAAAATTCCTTGAGTCCAATCATCTTCAGCTGCTTAATTAATAATCTTCCTTTCGATACAAGGTTAAAACTATGGATGCTTGATGATGACTTCACAACATTAAGCATCATTTGCAACTGCTCAGATACTGAATTAGTTCATGAAAATATTCAGGTTAAGGCTGGCAAGTGGCAAATAACATTTGTACTAATGTATGAAATAGGAGCAGAAGGAATTCCCCATTATCGCTATCTTGAGGTTACCCCTCATCAGGAGCTGAACAGGGTGAGCCATGTAAATACTATGGAAACCAGGTCAGGTCAGAAACTATAAAGCTTAACTCCTGACTCCCAAAAGCCTACCCACTACCTACAAAATCGAATACTCCCGACTTGCACAGATGAGAGCAGCTCAAACAACATTCAAGAAACCTGAGACTATCCTAGACATAGCAGCCTGCTTGATTTGCATCACATCCACAAACGTTCATTCCCTCAATCACCGACACTCAGTGTGTACCATTTGCAAGATGCAATGTAGAATTTCACCAAGGGTCCCCAGATAGCACCTTTTAAAACCACAACCACCACTATCTTGAAAGACAAAGGCAACAAATACTTGGGAATACCACCCCCCACAAGCCCATCTCCAAGCAACTCGCAATCCTGACTTGGAAGTATACAAACGTTTCTTCAATGTTGCTGGATCAAAATCCTGGAATTCCCTTCCTCACGATATTGTGCTGTCTTCACAAAAAACAGATGGCAGCAATTCAGGAAGGCAGCTCATCACCAATGTTTTAAGTGCAACTTGGGATAGGTAACAAATACTGGCACAGTCAGCAATGACACCACCCCTTGAATGACTAAAGACTAGAAGCAATAACACAAAGAGAGCAGAAGCAGATACAAAAAGGCAACATCCTTTGGCTTACTATGTTTGATACCAAAGGACATTAATGAGTCATAGATTGAGAGCAGGGTGAGTTGGTTATAAGGTTTCTTTTAAGATGCATTGAAGGATATTAATGTATAGCAAAAGGCTATTTTCAAATGATCAGGTATGGAGGAAGGTACGGTGTTTCTCAATTTCAGTATCAGGGCCTCTGTAGTTCTTTGTACCTTAGAAATGGCTTAGAATTGTGGTATAAGGCACTATTCTGACATTTGTAATTGACACAGATTTTGCAAGTGTAATAACCACTGAAGAACATAATAATAGTCTTCAGAAGGGCATTGAAAGGCAGTTGAAATTGGTGACTACTTGATAGATAAAATTCAATGCAGCAAAGTCTAAGGTGATAGGTGGTGATAGAAAGAATGAGGAGGGTCCAAACGTATGAAATGATCTGGGGTGTTTGCACACCGAACTTTGAAAAAGACAAGACAGGTAAACAATACAATTAATAATAAAACTGATTCAGGGCATTTTCAATAGAGGCATAGAGAGTTCAAAAGCTGTGAGGAATTTTAACATTTAAAAAGACTTCAAAAGGGAAGTAAATAAATATTTGAAACAGGATGAAATAGCAGGACTGCAGTGAAAGAGTAGGGGTGGTAAATTAAATGGACCTACCAAGAACTAGCATTGACTGGATAGGCTGAATGGCCTCCCGTGCTGCTCTTCTATGATTTATGATTTGCCTGCAGCAAGTCATCAACCTGTAGGTGGCACTGATGTAATGGATTCTGATGTAATTCAGAGTGCTGCTTTTGAATGGACATCAATCGACAACTAACACTTCACAATATAGTAGTGTAGTGAGAATATATTGAAATATAGTAGAAACTTCACAGGAGGGGGCTTGTTAGTTGATATGACTGTGCTAGTTCTTTGAAAGGCCGGTTCAATTAATTTCATTCCTTGCTTTTCCCCCCGCCTATCATTTTTTTCCCTTTGTCAAGTGTTTACCCAATTCCCTTTTGACATTTATTATTAATTCTGCTTCCACCACCACTTTCAGGCAGTACTATCCAAATCACAATTCACTGCATTTTCTTTGGTCCTCACATTCACATGTTTTCTCCGGGTCTTTTGCCAATCAGCTCAAATCTGCGTCTTCAGGTTATTTACTCTTTTCCCTTATTTAATCTATCAAAAGCCTTCAAGATTTTGAACATAATTATCAAACCTCTCTCTTAACTTTCCTTGCTCTAAGGAAACAACACAGTTTCTTGTGACCGTCCTCATAACTTAAGTCTCTATTCCCTAGTACAAATTCAACTAAATATCTTCTTTAATTCCTTTACCTTCTATCTAAAGTGTGGCGCTGATATTTTACACAATATGCCATCTGCAGTCTGATTGAATTTCTATAAAGTCAAAGAATAACTTAGTTGCCTTGTACTCTATTTACCAAGTCATGAATGCCAAATTAGTTTGCACTGGCCAATTTATGTTCCATGGATGGTGAATCGACAAGATGTAAAAATCTCAGGGTGACTGCGCTCCCTTGAATTCAAGTCATATAGAGAGTATCTGAACTGTTCAAAATACCCATAGCCTAATTTGTCATGGGTGCACAGGCAATTAAAACACCAATTGCAACCCAGAGTGTATTCATTTCCACCGCTTTATATGTTTTGGAAATTACTTTACAGTCATTTACAAAAGATAAAGACTTTATTTAAAACAAAGCAAATTGTACAAATGAGCAGTGCATAAGAGCATTGGAGGCTCTACTGTTGTACTTGCAACCAGCAAAGTGCAGGTGCCATAGAATCACACTTCTCACTTGTGCTATTTAGTAACAGCAATTGACACTAACAATAACAGTATTTGACACTTCACCTAGTCACTGGAAAGTATAGCTGCTTCATCTGACCTGATTTTTTTTTATTTTCTCATGTTCTGTATTGCAATGAAATAGTAAATCTGCCAATTCAACTTATCTAATACTGAACTGAACACTGATATCATCTGAAAGAAATCTGTTATATGCTAACAGTAATATCTAGCACACATGCTGGGGTCAAGCAAAGAGACAATGAGTGACTATCTTATTCAAAAGCAGGAAATGCCTTGGTATTTTGTTTTCATGGATGAATTTATAGCCAGAGCAAGACACTGAATACACCTATTCTGTTAACTAAATACTGATTCGGGTCAAGTTATAGCCTACATATTATTGAAATGAGTCATATCTGAAATCAGTACATAAAGCCAGAATCTTATGAACAGTTAGCAGGCTAAATATATCGTCCTTAATATGGTGTGATATTTATTAGTTGTACTTTTTACCTGCTTCCGGAATTTTTATTCTAAGATTGGAGCATTCATTCTGCTCAAGAAGTACACGGGCTGGGCATTAAACTCTCCTTCCAGCAGGAACAAAAGCAAAGCTCAACAGGTCTGGCAGCATCTGTGAAGGAAGAAAAGACAATTAACGTTTCAGGTCCGGTGACCCTTCCTCAATTCAAGTCAACAGCCTCATCCCCAACCCGAACCACAGATCTTTGCCAAAACTTTAAACTTAGGAATAGAAACAAAGCTGTGTAAGATCGACACAGATTCTGGCAGCTCTGCTGTGTTTTGCCACAGGGACAAACCCCCAAGCCCTGGCCTGTTCGTTTCATCAAATCTGAAATAATCCCATGCATTAACACAGTGGGTGGAATCTTATACAGGCCTAAGCATCTCAGGCTACGGCAAGAAGTATGGTAGAATCAGATGAGGCCAATTTCAATGTTGGAGCATCTCAAAACAGCTTTAATGCTCTGCATAAGCAGCGTAGGGAGATTCTCACCAGGGATCACTGAACTGCCAATTAAGGGGGACTATTGCTTGTAAACAGCTTTTTGATGGCTCAACTCACCACATAAATATTCATTTTTCTATCTTACTGAAAACAACAAGCCAGACATGGAGAAATCTTGAGTGGGTGCGTGTTGCATTTACTTAGCCACTTATTCCAAAAGACCTCCATGTTGCTTTCAATCAAACTGCATCTCAGGACACAGACCACAACAGCCATCTGCACCCGTCATCGGCAGATGTTGGCATACAGCATCAGCCAGCCCATTGTGACCCTGCAGGCTGCTCAGAAAGTATATACTTGCATTGCAGCGCTGTCCTGCAACTGGCAATAAAAAGCTGGTGCAGGAGATCTTTGTACATGGCCAGGAACCCAGCCCAAGGACTCGACAATGCTGCATCTCAAGGCAGCTTGCTGGTATTTTTACAGTTTGTTTGTTTGGTCCCTACCTGCAATGTTGAAGCAACCATTCCCTGCATACTGTGCCTGCACTTCAGCCAGAACTAAGGGCTGTCATATTGGGGTGCTGTTTTGTGTAGATACATGGACAGGCTGCTTGTGTTATGCCTGTTGATGAGGAACTGTCCAGGAATGGGGGTTGGAGACATCTTGCTGTGTGACACGCCGAGATGTCAATCTAACAACTACAGCATATGCCAGTGACCATCATGGCAAAACATACTGCACATTTATTCAACCAACTGCATTCTCAATCTAGTCAAGAGGGGCCTGCAATCACTCAGGGTCTTCCAGTACTGTTAGCCATAGGCACACCCCAGGTTCTTCAGTATGGTCAGGGCCAAGCTGTAATGCTTATAGTCAGGGGATCTGTCCTAGTGCATACTGGGGGGTGTTTCAGCGGTCAGTCCTTTGGGTCAGCACCAGTAGTCAGGAGATTTAAGTATCATCAGAACAGTAGCTGCAAAGATAGCTATCAAGGGTCTGCTCTGGCATGTCCAGCAGCTGGTTGTTGAACTTGGCCAGAGGCTGGGGTGAATACTGTGTTATATATCCATCCATCAGTCTGTCAGGAAAGCGCAAGAGGGAGCTAGAGGCATGATGTGGGGAGCACTGCCAGAAGGTGTGGTGTTGGAGGTGTTGGGGGGCATTGGGAAGCAGAGGCACAGAGATAGAGATGAGGATGGTGGTGACAGGAAACTCAAGATGTATCGAGGGTGGTTGGTGGTATTTAGAACAGTACTGGAAGGCAGTGCAGGCTATGGGTGAAGCAGTTGATGGTACAACCACCACCATAATTTCCATGGCAGAAGCCTGGAGGAACAGAGTGGGTATCACCAAGGTGTAGTGCCAAGGTTCTTGGAGCAGTGTGGACAGTTGTTGGCACAGTTCAAAGTTGTGGGTCTCTATATTGGGGGATTGATTGGAAATGGGCTGCCAGGGAGGTGTGATCTAAAAGGGAGCATGGAGAATCTTGGGGTGGAGGGAAAGGGGGCCAGGGGATGCCTGGAGACCAGGCAGGACCCAGTGCTGGCAATTTCTATTTTGAGCTGTGCTCCCTGACATCACTTTCTATTCTCTAGATGCAAAATGTGACTAGGAGATGACTGAGACAACTCTCAGGATGGATTGGAGTCTGTGTCCGTTTGATGGGTGAAAACATGAGATCCACATTTGTTCCAGCAAATGTGTGCAGCAGGCATTTTCAAAGTTCAGTTACATTTAACTTACAATCATTTCAGCATCCATTGGCTATGCAAGCAGACTGTAGGTGCCTAAGGGTTTGATGCTGGTCAAAAGCGATTTGCTACATGCCATTAATGCTAGCTAATTGAATTTAGGCATCTCAATAATGTTAAATTTAGCAGCACTGATGTTACAAAAGGCCAATGCTTGCTGAAGGGGAACGATTATTTGTGCAACTTGCAAGTGATCTGTGTGGGCCACATAACATCACTTTCTCATTGATCATGTCAGTGTAACGATGGTCTGCTGTGAATGCAGTGATAAGTTGACTATTTGACGTGGGTGTATTGTGGGAAGAGTGTCAGAGCACTGTAGGCATCGTGTGATGATTCAGTCAGTTCTGCAGCTTCACCATGTTGCTGCCAAGGCTGATCTAGAAGGTGGATGGCTGATGGAGACACATGCCTTATTATTGGAGTACAGCATGTCTCACTGTATGAGGGAGTATGCTCAGCCGTCATCCACAGGGCACGCTACAAATGACTGCTCTGAGATCTAAGCAATTCTTTCTGTCCCTCTAGTCCCTTTTTAGGCCATTTCCAGTGAGAGGCCTGCACCCTGCCATTGGCCGCTGCGGCTGTCTTGCTCATGAGGCAAAGACAGATGTAGGAGGAGCAGGGAAACCCAGCAGCAGCAGCAGGCCATGGCAGAAGATGAGGAGGTACCCGGCTCAGGGAGAGTTTGGTGCCACAGGGGCCTTCAGGATGTGTGGAGCTTGCAGAAGATCCATTTCCAGGGAAGGAGCGAGGTGTAGTTCCACTGTAGTCTCTTTATGTCCCCAGGCAGAACTGTGGCAGATGCTGGAGTGGAACTTGAGGGATGCAGGAATGGAGGCCATTCTTGTTCAGTGACTATGAAGGAAATGGCTGCTCTGAGCTATTACACAACTGGCTCCTTCCTCGGTGACCTGGGTGCAAACTCTCAGCCGTACACCAAAAATGCTTCAGGCCATCAGTGCAAGAACACAGCGGTTCATTTTGTTCCTCAATGATGATGTCTGTGCTGCAGCTTACACAGTAGGATTTGAGAATATAGTTGATTTTTTTTCCCATTTACAGAGTGCCATTGTCTGTATGCATATGGCACTGAGGGAATCACATCACAATCTTGCAGAATTCATCAACCGGAAGGGGTTGCATTGTATTGTTTGATATGATTTATTGTTGTGACACGTGCTTAAGTACAGTGAAAAGCTTTGTTCCGCGAGCAGCGCAGACAGATTGTAACATATAAGGACACACAGATCTCAGGGTGCTTAGACAGAGCCGGGCATACAAGGTTACAGCCACAAAGGAGGTGTACAAAGCAAGATCAACATTAGATTTGAAATTATAGAGCTCCATTCATCTAATAACAGCAGGGAAGAAGTTGTTCCTGAACCTGTTGGTGAGTGTGCTCAAGCTTCTATATCTTCTGCCTGATGGAAGAAGTTGGAAGGGAATATTACCAGGGTAGGACAGGTCTTTGATGATGCTAGTGATAATGGGAACTGCAGATGCTGGAGAATCCAAGATAATAAAGTGTGAAGCTGGATGAACACAGCAGGCCAAGCAGCATCTCAGGAGCACAAAAGCTGATGTTTCGGGCCTAGACCCTTCATCAGATTGTTGGTTATGATCACTCTGAGGAAGTTAATATTCTTCACCCTCTCCACCTCAGCTTCATCAATGTAGATGAGAGCCTGTCCTCCTTATTTCTTCCTGAAGTCAATGATCAATTCTTTTATTTTGTCGACATTGAGGGGAGATTGCACTATGGCACCAAACACTCTATTCCTTCCTGTATTCTGACTCATCATTGCTTAATATTTGGCCTACAACATCAACAATTTGTAGAAGGCATTCATAGGGAATTTGTCTACACCGTCATGGGTGTACAAGGAGTAGAGTAGGGGGATAACTGCACAGCCTTGTGGGTGCCAGTGTTGAGGATCATCAGGGAAAAGGTGCTGTTGTCTATCTTCACTGATTGTGCTCTGTGGGTCAGGAAGCTGAGGATCCAGTTGCAGTGAGAGAGCTGAGACGTAGGTCTCGGAGTTGTGATTAGTCTGGGAGGGATTATGGTGTTGAAGTTGGAGCTGTAGTCAATGAGTTGGAAATTTACGTAGGTGTCCTTGTTATCTTGGGATGTATAGGGCCAGGGAAATGGCGTCTGCTATGGACCTATTTCACTGGTAGGAAAATTACAGGGGATCGAGGCAGGCTATGACATTGGTATTGATGTGGGCCATGACCAACCTGTGCTGTGAAGCACTTCATGATTATGTAGGTCAGAAACACTGGGTGGTAGTTATTAAGGCATGTTGCATGTGCTTTCTTTGGTACTAGGACAATGGTGCTCTTCTTGAAGCAGGTGGGGACTACAGATAGTAACAAGGAGAGCTTGAAGATGCCAGTGAATATTTTTTCCAGCTGGTCCACCCAGGATCTGTGTGCACGGCTGGGGACTCCATGTGGGCCAGTCTCTTTCCTCGGGTAGACTCTCAGGAAGGCCAATCTGACGTCTGCAGCAGTGATGGAGGGAATAGGTGAGTCTGGGACTATCAAAGCATGTGACACTGCACCGCTGACATTCTGCTTGAACTGAGGGTAAAAAGGATCGAGCGCATCGGGGGAATTGTTTTGTCTGCTATTTTGTTCTGCTTCATTTTGAATTGTACTATGTTGTGCAGACCTTGTCACAAGTGGTAGGTGTCTGTGTGGTTAGCTTGGGTCTCTAACTTGGTCCGGTACTGCTTCTTGCATTCACTGCTTCCTGAAGGTGGGTGCCCATAACCCTGGCAACGGGCACGACTCCTACATCCTGGTGCAGTCGCATGTTGCTAGTGCTGCTGAGAGTCTAGATGTCTTCCAAGGCTGGCTACTGAAGGTCATGGGTAATTTTATGGCTCAAGTACAGCCATGGTAGAGCAGGCAATGGGGCTGCTGATGATGTGGCACCATTGGTTAGACTAGTCTGGGTGAAGCCTTCCAGTATACTCCAGACAGAATGTGCCAGATCATCCTGGAATACTGCACCCTGCACAATTGCAGCAGGCAGTAGGGCAATATTCTAGATGGTGAGGAACTGAGGGTACGAGAGCAGGAGGAGGGCAAAGATCCTGGAGAGGAGGAGTTTTTCATTGTGAA
Organism: Stegostoma tigrinum; assembly: GCF_030684315.1. Taxonomy (NCBI): domain Eukaryota; kingdom Metazoa; phylum Chordata; class Chondrichthyes; order Orectolobiformes; family Stegostomatidae; genus Stegostoma; species Stegostoma tigrinum. Next base: position 87,737,305 of record NC_081355.1, on the reverse strand, counting down.
TGCCACAGCTCACCTGCATTGGATGCTATGAGCCAGCCAGGAGCTAACTGACCCTGGTTTAGTTGAGAGCTGCATGTAGCAGACCATCATGGACTGTAAAATATTCGTTGGTCATGATATTGAAATCATCTGGTTTGTATTGTCTGGGTAAACATCACCTTCGATTTAAGTTTGATTGTGATTGCTTTTGCTTTCTGTCAATGAAAGCTCATGTTTAGAATTGTCTGATTGTTTCTATGTATGTGATATTGGCTACTGAACATTGAGGAAATGCAGGGCTACAGTGAAGAGGTAGGGCAGGATAGTGCTGACTTAGAGGGCATTCAGAAGGGATGTAGCTATGGACAGGTAAGGTGTCTTACCTGGTGTTTTATGTGCATGGGAATGTCAGCCAAGCTAGCTATGTGTTTTGGACAGTGTGGCTTTGTGATTGCTTTGCCATGATGTTGCTGGTGAGGGGCAGTGTCAGATTGTCGATGCTTGATTTGGTGCACAGCAGCCTTTTAAAAATGGCATGGATGCAAAGGGTGCTGATATTTTGGCAGATATTTACTGAGTGGGAGCTGTTCCAGAAACAGGATTAGGTAAGATGAGGCCAGAATTAGATGTGAAGGATGTCGAATTGACAGTGTGGGTAGTTAGGGAGGTGAGTTTGGGAAGATATGGGAAGTGAACCAATTAACCATTGGCCTTAATACTAGTAGCTAGAAAGTAAGGTAGCTTACTGATTATAGTACTTGTGCTGCAGTTGAGAAACCTGGCTTACAGACGCGTAAGCATGAGTTCAAGTGCTTACAATGGCATTTTGGAATATTTAATCAACTTAATGCCATTAATCCGTGATAAAAAGCTAGCATTAATATGACTAGCCCTTTGATAATTAGTTGTCATTAAAAGGAATATGATTTACTGGTTATGGAAGGAACTATGCTCTCTGTACCTGAACTGGTTAATACATGTACCCCAGATCAAGGTAATCTGGTTGACTGTCAGCTGCCCTTTTAAATAGCCTGGCAAGCTAGCTATCAAGTGTGAAACTGCCTGTCACCTTGTTAAGGGTTAATAATGCTGGACTTTAAATGATGAACATGCTAGTAACGCGCAATCTCATGAACGAATAAAAGTATTTAAAAGTAAGGCACGCAATGGCTGAAGTGAATAACACTGTACCATTCAATGTGTAACAAAAGATTCAAAATAGTCTTCAGCTTCAGGATTACAGAAATGTACCATGTCAATATCTAGCAGATTGTGAGATATACAGTTGTTCTTCACCCAGTGGAAGTTAGAAGAGCTAGGACTTCAGAAATATCTCTTTTTTGTTTGATCACTGCTTATCTCTGGAAATACAAGAATGCTTTTAGCTTCACCAAGGATAATCATAGGAAAACAATTAGCAAGCTTTTAGCTTGGAGCTCATTTAGTTTTATTTGGCCTAGATGTTTCTCACTCCCAGAGGGTGGAGAAATTGTTGGCTAAGCTCCTTTTACAGTCTCACTAATAGCAACCATTTATACAAACAACAAAGGAAATGTAAGCAAGAAATATATTGCAGCCTTGTTCTTAGGCATCTAGCATAAGAATTCTGCTGTTAATATGAACTACAATAGCATTTTTTAAAGTACTGGACCTGAACTTGCCTGTCAGTGTTTGCGACTTGGTTGAAGCTTAAGAGAAGTCATTTAAAGATGGATTCTGAGGTGACACCTTTCTTCTGGTTTCAGCTCCATTACAAAACTGTTCATTGATGCTACTGAAAGCTCATTATCGTATCTTAATTTCAGAATGAGAGCTTTTGGGTGCCCAGACCCAAATCTTGTGCTTCTATTGAACCATAATACTTAATGAACAGTTAGAAAAGGTGGATTTATTTCCAGGGCACTGAACTTGCTAAAAGTGCAGGAGATTGCAGACAAGTAAACTTAGAGACAAGTCTGAGTGAATTGTAGACATGCTGTTTGTTATGCAACTGCATAGAATTGAACTTTCCTCTGATGGCCTCACGCAGCTGCAGGATTCCCAAAAGCATTCCCTTGTGTAAAGACTTTTGTTATTTTTCTGTTTTGATTGTGGTCTGAAAGGTAAAAGAACTATTTTAAAAACCGAGGATTGTTGAGAGATTTCTGCATTTTTTGGAAAGCAAGTACTCTGACAGTCATTATAAATGCTGTTTGCAAAACTGCTGGTTCAAGCTTCGTGAAAACTTTGCAGATGAACTGGATGCAAGGGCAATATACAAATGAAGATTCATCTGGCAATAAGTAATTGATTATTCTGTGGATGAGTGACCAGGTATCAATGACATAGGACATTTGCCTACCAAAAATTATGTGATTGGCTCCCAGGTAGCGGAACACATTAAGTCTATGAATAAGACAGTGAAAAGCCATCAGATCTCTATAGATTGAAGAACTGTCTCTGCTCTCTTGCAGAAAAAGAAATTTCATGCCTGAAGAAAGCCAATTTATTTTCCCTTCAGCAGTTTCTGTCAGCTGTGACTTTTAATTGATAAGTCAGAAACCTTCATAAATGTTGATCAGTCACCCTGTGCCTCCTGCAAACAAGTGAAAGCATGCAGAGAAGGAACATTAAGAAACTATATTCAGATCAGCACAAGAATTGTTTTGGCAATTCCTGTAGACAGGGACCACGGAACTGCTTTCACAGATTTTCCCTTGGCCTATATATTTTTTTCCTGTCTGTGTCTAGAATGTATGTATGTGTGTAGAAGAGAAGTTTACAAGATAGTAGAGTTTTAATTAAGTACAGTTATATGCTGATAGTTCAAAATTGTTTACCTGTAGTTAGAATCTATTATTTGCAATAAATAATGATTCTGTCACCTTGTGCATGTTTTCTGCCAACTGGGTCAAAGAGAAAGGTAAACTGTGGAATTGTATGTATATTTTAAAATCTTCACTATTGTAACAACTCAGGAAATAGCAGGGGTTGATTAGCAGTGATATGTAACACTTGTTTTAATTTTGATAGGGAGATGGAAGAGCAGAGCAGAGGTAAGCAAGAAAACATGAGGATCTACAGATTTATTCGATAAAATATTGTCCCACCCACTTCAATGTTAAGCAGATTGTATGATAATCTTAAAAGGAGCTCCACATGAAAAAATTGCATTTTATCAAAAATCAATCTCAATTACTGCATCTGCTCCTTCAGCTCTGCCTGTCCCTGGGAAAGTAATGACTTTTTATGCCAGAGTCTCAATTCACACAGCCATGGGGAATTCCATAATACCTCCCAATGTGTGCATTAAGGATCACACGACAGTCACAACTTTTAAGCAGGGTGAGAAATTCATCCAATGAGCAGGATGGCCAAAAGGTATTCGAGCCTTTAGCTTTTATTGTGTTGGGGTACAGAGTGCATTTGATGGCCCATATGTAGAATTATGAGCTCCTATTAATAAACTCCTCACCTTTCGTGACAGGAAGGTGTACCACTAGTTGAATGGCCAGAGTATGTGTGCATCCAGGAAATAAAACTTATTAATATGAACCAAAGATCTGATGGAAGATGATAAATGCATCAATCTTTCAAAATTCTGTTTTTGCTGAGGGCTTCCAGGATAATAGTTAAATGAACAGTTGTCCAGGACACGGCAATTCATAGATAACAGTCCCTTAAGAATAAACAACAGTAACTAATGAGAGGTAAAATGAAGTACTTGCCTCAACCAGAGTTATCACTGAAAGGGCCACATAGGGATTGGAAAGGGAAGATTTCCCTCCTTTGATCAATCAAGAGGGTCTCTGCAACTTACTCCCTAATGTCTATCTCCTACTCTGTTCTAACTTCTGGAAATGATTGTCCACCTCTCTCTATGTTGTTCTCTGCCTCCCCCCCTCCCCCAATTTCTTTGATAGGTTTGTAGAGTAAGGGGACAAAAAGAGCAAATAAAAACCCACCAGGATTAGAAACAGAGGATGATGAGAAAGCTTGTGGTCTAGTGCTTTTTAATAGGATTAAGATTATAATCACTGGACCTGTTTCCACAATGTTTTATGAATCTCCTAAAGTAGCATTCCCCTGCCACGGGTTCTTGTACTAATTTCCATGGTGCACTTAAAAAAAACAGCAGGGAAAAATCCATTTTAAGAAAGGATGTACAGCCACTGAAAGGGGTTTGGTGGAGGTTCACTAGGTTGATTCTGGAGTTGAGAGGATTGGTTTATGAGTAAGGATTGAGTAGACTGGGATAATACTCATTGGAATTTAGAAAAATGAGGGGAGAGCTTATAGAAACATATGAGATTATGAAGGGAATAGAAGCAGGAATGTTGTTTCCACTGACAGGTGAAACTACAACTAGGGAGTATAACCTCAAAATAAAAGGGATTTAGGACTGAGTTGAGGAGGAACACCTTCACTCAAAGTGTTATGAATCTGTGGAATTTGCCACCCAGTGAAGCAGATGATGCTACCTCGTTGACTGTTTTTAAGGCAAAGATGGAATTTTGAACAGTAAAGCAATTATGGGTTATGGTGGGTGGGTGGGTAAATGGACCGGAGTCTATGAAAAGATCAGTCATGATCTTATTGAATGGTGGAGCAGGCTCAATGGGCCAGATGGCCTACTCCTACACCTAGTTCTTATGTTCTTGTGTAAATAAGAATAAATTTGGAATATATACATTAAATAAAAAAGCTTACAGAGTGATTTGGCATATAAGTATTGAATACTTAGCAGAATTGATTGGATCGTACGTACTGTACCAGCATTTTCATGCAGTTTGAACATGGGGAGAATTTTTGATAAATCTAAACTCTCTTTCTTTTCCATTTACTATAGTAATGAATAATTTTTGATTTTTGCTGAAGATGTGGATCAGTACCTGGTGCTATGATGTTGTGGCCATAACAGAGACATGGGGTTTCTCATGGGCAGGAATGGTTGCTGGATGTGCCAGGGTTTAGAACATTTAAAAAGAATAGGGAGGGGGGAAAAAGAGGAGGGGGTGTAGCACTACTAATCAGAGAGGGTATCACAGCTACAGAAGCTTCCTTTGTCGAGGAAGATCTGCCTACCGAGTCAGTATGGGTGGAAATTAGGAACAGCAAGGGAGTAGTCACCTCGTTAGGGGTTTACTACAGGCCCCCCAATAGCAGCAATGAGATTGAAGAAAGCATAGGTCGACAAATTTTGGAAAAGTGTGCACGTAGTTGGGTTGTTGTAATGGGTGACTTTAACTTTCCTAATATTGATTGGAACCTCCTTCGAGCAGAAGATTTGATTGGAGCTGTTTTTGTAAGGTGTGTTCAGGAGGGTTTCCTAAGGCAGTATGTTGAAAGGCTGACAAGGGGAGAGGCCATTCTAGACTTGGTGCTCGGAAGCGAGCCGGGGCGGGTATCAGATCTTGTGGTGGGAGAGCATTTTGGTGATAGTGACCATAACTGCGTCACATTCTACATAGCTATGGAGAAGGAGAGGATTAGGCAAAATGGGAGGATATTTAATTGGGGAAGAGGAAACTATGATGCGATTAGACATGAGTTAGGAAGCATGGACTGGGAGCAATTGTTCCATGGTAAGGGCACTATAGACATGTGGAGACTGTTTAAAGAACAGTTGTTGCGAGTGATGAGTAAATATGTCCCTCTGAGACAGGCAAGAAGGGGTAAGATAAAGGAACCTTGGATGACGAGAGCGGTGGAGCTTCTTGTAAAAAGGAAGAAGGTAGCTTACATAAGGTGGAGGAAGCTAGGGTCAAGTTCAGCTAGAGAGGATTACACGCAGGCAAGGAAGGAGCTCAAAAATGGTTTGAGGAGAGCCAGGAGGGGGCACGAGAAAGGCTTGGCGGAACGAATTAGGGAAAACACAAAAGCATTTTACACTTATGTGAGGAATAAGAGAATGGTCAAAGAAAGAGTAGGGCCGATCAGGGATAGCATAGGGAACTTGCGTGTGGAGTCTGAGGAGGTAGGGGAAGCCCTAAATGAGTTTTTTGCTTCTGTCTTTACGAAAGAAACGAAGTTTGTAGTGAATGAAACCTTTGAAGAGCAGGTGTGCATGCTGGAATGGATAGAGATAGAGGAAGCTGATGTGCTGAAAATTTTGTCAAACATTAAGATTGACAAGTCGCTAGGCCTGGACCAGATTTGTCCTCGGTTGCTTTGGGAAACGAGAAATGCAATTGCTTCTCTACTTGCGAGGATCTTTGCATCCTCGCTCTCCACTGGAGTTGTACCTGAGGACTGGAGAGAGGCAAATGAAATTCTTCTTTTCAAGAAAGGAAATAGGGAAATCCCTGGCAATTACAGACCAGTAAGTCTCACGTCTGTTGTCTGCAAGGTGTTAGAAAGGATTCTGAGGGATAGGATTTATGACCATCTGGAAGAGCATGGCTTGATCAAATGCAGTCAACACGGCTTTGTGAGGGGCAGGTCATGCCTCACAAACCTTATCAAGTTCTTTGAGGATGTGACTAGAAAAGTTGATGAGGGTCGGACTGTGGATGTGGTGTATATGGACTTCAGTAAGGCATTTGATAAGGTTCCCCATGGTAGGCTCATTCAGAAGGTCAGGAGGAATGGGATACAGGGGAACTTAACTGTCTGGATACAGAATTGGCTGGCCTAGAGAAAGCAGCGAGTGGTAGTAGAAGGAAAATATTCTGCCTGGAAGTCAGTGGTGAGTGGGGTTCCACAGGGCTCTGTCCTTGGGCGTCTACTGTTTGTAATTTTTATTAATGACTTGGATGAGGGGATTGAAGGATGGGTCAGCAAGTTTGCAGATGACACAAAGGTTGGAGGTGTCGTTGACAGTATAGAGGGCTGTTGTGGGCTGCAGTGGGACATTGACAGGATGCTGAGATGGGCTGAGAGGTGGCAGATGGAGTTCAACCTGGATAAATGCGAGATGATGCATTTTGGAAGGTCGAATTTGAAAGCTGTGTACAAGATTAAGGATAGGATTCTTGGCAGTGTGGAGGAACAGAGGGATCTTGGTGTGCAGATACATAGATCCCTTAAAATGGCCACCCAGGTGGACAGGGTTGTTAAGAAAGCATATGGTGTTTTGGCTTTCATTAACAGGGGGATTGAGTTTAAGAGTCATGAGATCTAGTTGCAGCTCTGTAAAACTTTGGTTAGACCGCACTTGGAATACTGCATCCAGTTCTGGTCGCCCTATTATAGGAAAGATGTAGATGCTTTGGAGAGGGTTCAGAGGAGGTTTACCAGGATGCTGCCTGGACTGGAGGGCTTATCTTATGAAGAGAGGTTGACTGAGCTCGGACTTTTTTCATTGGAGAAAAGGAGGAGGAGAGGCAACCTAATTGAGGTATAAAAGATAATGAGAGGCATAGATAGAGTTGATAGCCAGAGACTATTTCCCAGGGCAGAAATGGCTAACACGAGGGGCCATAGTTTTAAGCTGGTTGGAGGAAAGTATAGAGGGGATGTCAGAGGCGGGTTCTTTACACAGGGAGTTGTGAGAGCATGGAATGCGTTGCCAGCAGCAGTTGTGGAAGCAAGGTCATTGGGGTCATTTAAGAGACTGTTGGACATGCATATGGTCACAGAAATTTGAGGGTGCATACATGAGGATCAATGGTCGGCACAACATCGTGGACTGAAGGGCCTGTTCTGTGCTGTACTGTTCTATGTTCTATGTTCTATGTAAAAACCTGAAATAAAAGTGCAGGCTAGGTGAATTGGCCATGCTAAATTGCCCAAGTGTTTAGGGGTGTGTGCGTTATAGGGGGATGGGTCTGGGTGGAATATATCAAGGGGTGGTGTGGACTTGTTGGGCCGAAGGGCCTGTTTCCACACCGTAGGGAATCTAATCTAATCTAATCTAAAGTTACCAGTGAATAAGCAGAAAAAAAATCTTCAGAATATCAGGAATTTGCTCTCATGCCTCTCATTCCCTTAGCAAGTGAGAAATTCACACAAATTTCTACTCAATGAAATAGAAAGCATTGAATTTTTACCACAATGATAGGAACCAGGAGACTCGTCTGTGTTTGCCTTAGGGTATTTCATGTGGCAAGTGTCTAATTGATATGGATAACAAAGTGTGAAGCTGGATGAAATGTGTTTCTGTTCACCTAGAGCTAGTGAAGACAGGAAAAGAGATGAACCAGATCAAGTTAGATTGATTTTGACTCTCTTTGGAAAATTGTATGCGTTATGTATTTTGTTCACGTCAGGCACTCATATACCTATGTGCCAGCACAGGGAATCAGCTGGGAATACATAAAAATGGATCCATGAATAACAGCTCACGATGTTCTAATTCTCAATGTGTCTGACTGAATATATATCTGTTGCTATCCCAGGACTTTCTCACGCACAGCAGCTGTTGTTGAAATTGCTAGCTGCCCTGACGTAAACTGTTTCCTATGAAAGCTTTCCACACATCAGACGGGAGCTTAACAGCTGTCCTTTGTAAGGCATCTGAGAGGCCTGTCGAGGGCTAAGGATGTCATGGAGAAGGTGAGGGCGCCAACCCTCAGGAATTCTCTCAACAACCTCACCCACCTTGGCCTGCCTGATAGGCCCACACCCAGAACAAAGGGCTCTGTTTCTGTTTCAGGAGACTCCTGACATTTTTGGCATTCCTACCAGGCTGTTGGTACTTCCATGGAGTGCTGTGTTATAGGGAAATCACTAGCAATGACCAAGACCATCACAGGAGATATTGGAGGGAACAAACCAACTGGTCCAGGCGTTGAAACTGCAGCTTGTGAATCCCAGTGATACAGTCAATGGTAAGCTTTGTCATAGGAGGGCATTGATTGTATCATTCTGTGTTTCTGTCTGGGCCTCCCATAGAGGCTCAGGTCACCATTTCTTCACTGGGCCTCCCATGTCCTCCAGGATCAATCCAAACACTGCTCTGTTGGATTGAAGATCTGGCATAACCTGGACTGATGAGGATGAAGAACTCATGACAGCTGTTAGGAAAATGAGCAGGTCAAAACGGACCAGTTGGATATCAGGGAGTGTTGTAGATCTGATTGGCTGAACAATGAAGACTTGCTACCTCAGGGATAATCAACAAAACCCTGTACCTGAAGACTTTCAATGGTGGCAACACTCAGAGTGTCTGTTGTGAACTGAATATAGTCTCCAGCCCCAGTAATGAGGGCATTAGTAGCCGGTGAGACACAGAGTACTGCTGTTACTGAGGTTTAAACTGATCACTGGAAAGAGCCAGAAACAGAGACACTGAAAGGTCACAATAATTTTGACAACAACTGGCACAGCATGACAACCAGTACTGTGAGATCTGAGGTCTTTAGTGGAAAACTACCTGTGGAGAGATACAGTCTTGGCTGAGTCTTGGTCAAATCCAGATAGCGGATCCTTTTTAGAGTGAGATCTGGAAATAAGCATGTGGTCTCTATTGCCTTCCTGTTTATTTTTCTTTCTGTGCCCTCCTTTGCTTGGGGACTCCATATGTTATGTGGAAGGTGTTGCCTACTCATTGTCATCAGGCCCAAATCTAACAGTTATGCCCTAATTGCCAACTGCAGATTTCCTTTTGGGCAGTTGCCACACAACTGTCCTTAGCAGCCCTTTCCCTGGTCTTCAGCCTGTACAATGTCAGCAGGGTTCAAAAACCTGGGTGCTGAGTGCCCAGTTTTCCTGCCTTCTTATTATGGTTGGGGTCACCATTCTCAGACAAAGTGCGAAGTTCTTCTTTATCTACCTGACTTTGTCTAGGGCCAGGGTGATTCCCTGAAATCTGACAGCTCATTGGACACCCATCTTACTCGATTTATCTGCTCCAAAGTCTTAACAAGCTTTAAATTTTCCTTGACAGGCCTCACTTGGACTGCCAACAGGCTCTTTATTTAGCCCGGGCACAATGCTGGTAACTGTGGTTGGCACTGTGATTGGCATCTAGAATTGCTGGTATTCCTGTAACCCCCATACCCAAATTTAGGATGCTCAATTAACCCAAGGATCTTGGAGACAAAATTTCCAGAGTAGGATTGCTAAGGAGTTGTTTGCCTGATCATCAAAATTCCCATCCTCTCTAAGCTAGGGCATTGACATGGCTTGGTCCAACTATGGTGATGGCCAACCCTTTGATGGGGTTTGGTGCTGGGCAATGGAGTTGGGGGTAAAGAAAAGTATAGTTTCAGGCCGGTCCTCTAGCTTGCTGTTGGAGAAGTCATAGCCATGAGGACTATATTTACAAAAAAGCTACTGGATGGCTCGGAGAATTCACTCAGCAGCTTTCCTTTTCCTATTGTCTGCCTCTGTTCTGTAGGAGTCCATGATAATGATCAACAATCATTGCCTTTGACATATCTGTATCTGAATGTTGTTGTGAGGGGAGAGTATGGAAGAGAATAGAGATTGTTGGAAATCATCTGTTTTGCCTCATTTCCAGGGAAACGGTGACTTGGGATTATTCCATTGGAGAATAGAATCTAATGGAGTCAAAGCTATGGGGAGGGAGAGGCAGGATGGCATTGAGATAATGGATCTACCATGACGATATTGAATGGCAGATTGGGCTTCTCCTGCTCATATTTTCTATATTTCTATATTCGACAGAGACTAAGCTTAAATTATCTGCTTTTTTGACCTGACCTTTACATTTTTCCATCCCTTGTTGGTAAGAAGATTAGACTCACAATTTCTATCAACTGGAAAAAAAATATTTGCAGCAAACAATTAGAAAGACCAAGGCACTCTGTTGCAAAACTTGCCCTCCAAGTGGGCAATTAACTCGTTCACTGGTCTGTCATTAGTCACTTCCGATACAAGTCTATTCAAAATTCATTACATTAGCAGGAATCCAAACCAGTCAAGAACTTTAACAAAATAAAAACCAAAAGAACTGTGGATGCTGTAAATCAGTAACTAAAACAGGAGCTGGTGGAAAAGCTCAGCAGGTCTGGCAGCATCTATGAAGAGAATTCAGAGTTAAGGTTTTGGGTCGAGTGACCCTTCCTCAGAACTGATGGTGGCTGGGAAAATGTCGGTTTAAATGCAGAAGATGGGATGGGGGGAGGGGTTAAGGAGTAAATGATATGGGGAATACAGCCCAAAGAGAAAGAACAATTAGACAGACAAAGGAGTTGATAATGAATCTGGCTAGGAGAGTGGATAGCTGTTAGTGGGGCCTGTAACTGGCTCATGATGAATGAGTATAATGGCAGACGGTGTGATAACAAGGCTTGGTGTGTGGGGTAGGGGGCTAGGACATGGGGGAGTTGAAGCCTTAAAATTATTGAATATTGAACTCAATATTGAGTCCAGAGGCCTGCACAGTTCCCAACTGGGAAATGAGGTGTTGTTCTTCCAGCTTGCACTGAATTTCGCTGGAACATTACAGCAAGCCTGAGCCAGAGACAACAACAGCAACAACAAAAACAAAGTTGCTGGAAAAGCTCAACAGGTCTGGCAGCATCTGTGAGGGAAAGAAAAATTCACATTTCGGGTCCAGTGACTCTTCCTCAGTTGGCCAGGGAACAGGGTGGCATGTTAAAGTGGCAGGCAGCTGGAAGATCAGGTCTTTTTTGAGGACGGAATGTAGGTGTTCTGCAAAGTGGTCACCTCGTCCACGTTTTGTGTCCCCGGTGTAGAGAAGACCACATTGTGAGCAGAAAATGCAGTCGAATATATTGTGTGAAGCGCAGGTAAAGTGCTGCTTCACCTGGAAGGTATGTTTGGGCCCTTGGATACTGGGGAGGGGGGAGGTAAATGGGCATGTGTTATACCTTCGGCAGTTACAGTGGAAAGTGCCGTGGCACTGTGGGGGGCATTGGGAGTGAAGGAAGAATGGACTAGGGTGTCCCAGAGGGAATGGTCCCTGCAGAAGGCGGACAAGGGAGGGAAGTGGAATATGTGTCTATTCGTGGCACCTTGCTGGAAGTGGGGGAAATGGCAGCTGATGATCTTCTGGATGTGGATGCTGGTGGGATATTAGGAAAGGACAAGGGAATGCTTAGATGGGAGGGAAGAGAGGAGGTGAGGATGGAATTGCGGGAGATGGATCAGACCCAGTTGAATGCACTGTTGACAACGGTCCTGGGGAATCCTCGGCTAAGGAAGAAGTTAGGCAGTTTGGAAGTATGCAATGGAGATGGAGGAACTGGGAGAATGAAATAGAGTCTTTACAGGAAGCAGAGTACAAAGATGTATAGTCCAGGTAAGTGTAGGAGTTAGTGGTTTTATAATGGATATTAGTGGCTAGTTTTTCCCCAGAAATGGAAAAAGAGTTGTCAAGGAAGGGAAGGGAGGAGTCAGAGATAGATCAGGTGAAAGTGAGGGCAGGGTGGAAATTGGAAATGAAATCAATGAACTTTTCCAATTCTGGATGAGAGAGGGAAGCAGCACCGATGATATCATCAATATATCAGAGAAAGAGTTGTGGGTGGGATCCAGAATAGGACTGGAACAAGGAATGTCTCAAGTACCCCATTGAAGGGTACCCATGGCTGCCCCTCTGAGCTGAAGAAATTGAGAGGGCATAAAAGAGAAGTTATTCAGGGCGAGGACGAGCTCGGCCTAGTGGAAAATGGTGACGGTGGGGTGTGGGTGGGCAGTTCAAGCCTTTGCTCCAGGAAGAAGCAGAGACCATCCTGATGTGAGATGGACGTGTAAAGAGATTGCATGTCCATGGTAAAGAGGAAATGACTGGGGCCTGCAAACCGGAAATTCTGAAACTGGTGTAAAGTGTCAGAGGAATTATGAACCAGGGAGAAAAGGCTGAGTCACTGTAGGAAGAGATGAGTTCTGTGGGGTAGGAGCAGACAGAAACAATGGATCCGCCTGGACCGTCCTGTTTTTGGATTTTTGGAAGGAGGTAGAAGTGAGCTGTTCAGAGCTGGGGAACTATTAGCTTGGAGGCAGTGGGGGCGAGATCAGCAGATGAAATGAGGTCAATGATCATAGATGATACAATGGCCTGATGTTCCATGGTAGGGTCATGGTCCGGGGGAGAGAGGAGGACACAGCTGAGAGCTGGTGCTCAGCCTCTGCAACGTAGTAGTCAGTACGCCAGGCTACAGCAGCATCGCCCTTATTAGCAAACTTAATAGCAAAGTCAGGTTTAGATCTAAGTGCATGGAGTGCAGTCAGTTTGCAGGGAATCAGTTTGGATTGGGTGAGGGGCTGGGTGGTGGGGGGTGCGGTTGGGGGGCAGAGAATTAGAGGTGACCAACAGTGCATTGACAGTTCTCAATGAATAGATCGAGTGCAGGTGAAAAGCAAGAGGGAGTGGTACAGGTAAGTGTAGCATCATGTCATGTCTGAAATTCATTATGGTGAGGATGGAGACGGATAAGGCTGAGACCTTTCCTGAGTATGGGATGTTCAGCAACATTCAGGAACCTTAACAGTTGTGAAAACCCATCACCTGAATTTTGCTGCTTGATCGGCATCATATCCATAAGTTTCCATTCCCTGCACCACTGTCGCTCAGTAGCAGCAGTGTATAATATCCACAAGATGCACTGCAGAAGGATCCTCAAAAAGCTCCTTCAAAAAGCTCAACCATTTCCGAAGGCCAAGGGCAGCAAATACTTAGGAACACCACCACCTTCAAGCTCTCCTCCAGGCCACTCACCATCCTGACTTGAAAATATATTGCTGTTCCTTCACTGTTTCTGGGTCAAAATCTTGGAATTCCCTCCCTAATGGCATTGTAGGTCAAACCACATCAGGAGGACTGCAGCAGTTAAAGAAAGTAGCTCACCACCACCTTCTCAAGGACAACTACAGATGGGCAATAAATGCTGGCCAGCCAGCAATGCCCAGATTGCACAAAACCAATAAAGAAAGTAAGCAACATCTGATTGGTGCCATTTGAACTGCTGGAAATCTTTAAAATAGAAAGGAATGGTTTCTTCAATTTGGAATATATTGTTTTGATTGTTTGAAGGATTGTGAATGAAAGCCTGAAATTTGGCTGCTAAGGAATTTGGAGATTATGCTGCCTTTAGATACACTTTTAGGAAGAAAGCAGGAGTTTTGAGACCCTTAGATAAAAAGCCAATAGGTCTGCAAATACTGGAAATCTAAAGCAAAATAAAATTGCTGAAAAATCTCAGTAGGTCTCGCAACAACTGTGGAGAGAAATCAGAGTTAACTTTTGTGAAAGCTAGAAGAGCAGCAGCTTATCTTCTGTTTGGGAACTCTGCAGCTTTCTGGACTTAACATCGGGTTTAAGACTTTTCGGGCTTGAGCTTTCCCCCAAACCCACCCACCAGGCCTTGGTATCACATGGGCTGCTACCACACACTATCTATTGTCAGTCCCCATTAGCAGCTATTCATTTCCCCAAATTAATATTTAACCGCTCCGCTGTCTATCTGGCTGCTTTTTCTTTCTCTTTGGGCTCTATCTCCCCTTATTATTTACTTTCCCCCTGCCCCCCACCCCATTTTTATGGAAAAGGAATCCTTTTCTTAGCTGCCATCAGTTCTGAAGAAGAGTCACTGGACCTGAGACATTAACTCTGACTTCCCTTCAAAGGTGCTGCCGGGCCTGCGAATCTTTTCCAGCAATTTCTGTTTTTGTTTTGAGAGCCTGTGTATTGTATCAAATGCAAAGCTGATTTTTGTAAAAAAAAACCCTTTATGCTGTTTGAAAAGAAAATGGAAAGAACATTGAACAAATAGGGCCAAAAAACATGGGAATGAAGTTGGCATCCTCATTGCTGGAATATGCAGATCACAAACCAATGGGATAAGGAGATGTAATTAAAGGATGACATGTCAGCTGATGTCCTAGGTCTATGTGTCTTCCTATCCCAGCTCCACACTTTCTGCACGGTGGCCCATAGTGCCAGGAACCTGGATTCAGTTCTAGCTTTGGGTGACCGTCTGTGTGGAGTTTGCATGTCCTCACTGTGCCAGTGTGTGTTTTCTCCAGTTGCTCTGGTTTCCTGCCACAGTCCAAAGATGTGTAGATTAGGTGGATTGGCCATGCTAAATTGCCCATAGTGTCCAGGGATGTGCAGGTAAAGTGGATTAACCATGGGAAATGCAGGATTACAGGGATTGGTTAGGGGGGTGAGCCTGGGGGGGATTCTCTTCAGAGAATTGGCGTTGACTTGTTGGGCCGAATTGCCTGTTTCCAAACAGGGATTCTATGGTAAGTGAGCTGATTTGAGAAGTTAAGGGAGTGTTGTAGAGTCAAACAGCATGGAAACAGACCCTATGTCGACAGTCCATGCCGACCATGTTACCAAACTAGACTAGTCCCACCCGCCTGTGCTTGACCCATAGCTCGCCAAACATTTCCCATTCACGAACTTATCCAAATGTCTTTAAAATGTTGTAACTATAACTGTAGCCACCACTTTCTCTGGCTGCTCATTCCACTCATGAACTACTTTCTGTATAAAAAAGTTGCCACTCACATCTTTTGAAATCTTCCAGCTCTTATCTTAAAAATATGCAGCCTAGTTTTGAACACTCCCATCCTGCACCGTGGAGTTTCTTCTTTTGGGCACTTAACATTTAGGTGCATAATTTCTAGCCATACTTTAAAGCTTCTGCGCACAGGTAAGGATGAAAAGCACTCCGAACCAAATTGCATAAAGTGCATGCCGTAGCATTGAGAAAGGAGTGGAAATGGCACGTGTAGGGTGACATTGGGAATTGTAGTTCCAATCCCGCATGGCAGATGGGTTGTGATGTTGACTGGTTTGTTGATTATTACATAGAAATAATATCAGCACCTAATCACACTCTGATGACCAAGCAGACCTATCAATGGACAGCATTACCTTCTCCTGATTTGGAAAGGAGCCTTGAAATGATTGCCTAAACAAATGGTTGTCCTCCCACTACCCAGCTGGCCCACCACAGTCAATGGGCATCATTTAATGTGGCTGGCATAACTATGAGAAGGAAGAAAATGTGAACTCCCAATCTCTCCCCCAAGAATGTGGACAAGAAGAATCACTCTGCACCTTACCTGCTGGAATGTGAGAATGACGCTCAACTCTGATGACATGATCATCCTAAATGCTACTTGGCCATTGTGAACCATAAACTAGTCAGACTTCATATCGATATTAGATTAGATTCCCTACGGTGTGGAAACAGGCCCTTCGGCCCAACAGTCCACACCTCCCCTTGAAGCATCCCACCCAGATCCATCCCCCTATAACCGACACACCCCTGAACCATATGGTGGCTCTGAGTGAGGTCCACTCCATAGTGAAGCAAACTATCATCAGTAAACTTTTCAAGGCTGCAGAAAGCAGAAGGAATAGTGTTAACTCCAGCAGCACAATCATGGGCCTCACCAATGATGTGCTGACACAACTCAAATGTTAATGTGAGAGTCTGATGGTGTGAAAGATGAAATGATGACCAGGAAATAAGGGATAATAAAGCATGGAATGGCTCGTTATATGAGGGGAGTGGAAATCAGAAAGGAAATTTAAAAAGTCTTTATAATGAAAGGATTTTAAAAGCAGAGAACTAAATTGAGGACTCTCCGTATCACCAGAATGTTGTTGGGTTCAAAGCTTTTGCACTTGGGTTAGGGTTAGTTCTTTTATCTGTTCCTTGATATTGTGGAGAGAATCAAATTGGCTAATGCTTGGTATTTGGAATTTTGAGGCTGAGATGGATCATCCGTTCAGCACTTTTATGGAAGATGTCGCACGTGTTTCAGCTTGAACTGTCTTTTGCTTTCTATGCTGCCCCTCCAGCATTAAGGATGCAGATATTTGGAGAGGCTTTTGCTCCAGTTAGTTGTTTAATTCTCCACTACCATGAACAAATGAATGTAGCAGGACTGCAGGGCCTAGATCTTATCTGCTGATATCTCTTAACTTTGTCTCTTGCATGATATTTCTATTTTTTGATATGTTTATTGCCCTGCCTTGTAGATTCATCATGTTAGACATACCAGACGCTGCTCTTGGCAAGACCTCTGTTGTATTATTGCATGAATCCCAAAACTGCATTGTACCTCCGAGACAATTAGATGATGTTACAGCATGTAATATTCTCGTATAAAGGTCGTCACTGCACCTTCAGCAGTCATAGTACAGTTGTGTCAGTGCAGTGTGCAGTCTTATAACAGTGTAAGTAGTTCATGTTGTAAATAAATTTTGAGACATTTGTATCAACAAGAACCCAATCTTCTTGGTATATGTTACGTAGGCTAACATATAAGAATGCATTCAGACCGTATCATACTCGCAGTGGTGCGTGAGTCAAGATATCACTTTACTCTTCTCACTGTTCTCTGAACTAGGCTGATTTCCTGCCTTAGTCGTGATGAGAGAGTGGGGAATATGTTGGGCCATAAAGTCACAGGTTGTAGTTGAATACAATTCTGCACAGAAAAGATGGCCAGTTTTGAACTTCTAGATCTGTTCTGAATCAATCCTATTCAATGTTGTGATAGTGCCATGCACCACAATGATGGTGAAGATAAGATTTCATTTCTGCAAGGACCTTGCAATTATCAGTCCTACCAACACTGTCATAGGTAGATATATTTGTGACAGGTAAATGGTGGAGGATGAGGTCAAGTAGCTTTCTCCTTCTTGATGGTCTGTCACCAACTGCTGCTGACCTAGACTCGGAAATGATGTGTTCAGGACTTGGCCAATCCAGTGAACGCATGTGCTATTGAACTCTAAATGACTAACGTGGAAGTTTCACATCCAGAATACATTATGTTGCTTTGTTACCTTCAGTTGTCAACACATTTATATTAATGTAGGCTATTCAAGCGTTCCTCAGACTGCATTGTTGCTTGAAAAATACTATCCAGTATTTTGCCCATTCATTACAAATTGCATTGTTGATTATAGCAGCAGACTAGTTACAACCAAAATGTATTGGAATGTGACAATCTTTTTTTGGAAGCCAAAAACAAAGAACCAAGTTCCTGGTGGTGCTGTTATTAACACATAACTACACAGTCGTTTTGCAAAATGAGACATGTTTGATTGTATATCAATAGCTATGTAAATGAGCTCATTATGTGTTTTTTTTCAATTCAGAACAACATTGGTGTACTCAAAGGATAGGAGGCCGGATCCTCTATGTCATGGTCCTCAGATCAACATTCATCACCATTACAACTTCAAGCAAATAGCATTGGTTAAAAAAAATCTCCACACAGTATTTTGTGTTGTTTTAACCTTCAGGCGCCAACATGTAGGAAATCCTTTCAGAGCACAGCTCAAAGATTAACTGTCACTTCAACTTGTTTGACTTTTTTTCTTCACAGAAAGGCTTTGGAGATTGAATTATGCTTGTATGTTGTGAATAAATGTGAAGTGAATTCGTACAGATTTAAAAAGCAAATCCACATTAAAGAATGTTATTGAAGTCAGATGACTCAGTTTAGGAGTGCCACCATTCTTTGTGGTTCAGCTACAATTTAACCTATATCTTTTTTATAGTTGTGTTTTGAGGGTTTGAATTGACTGTTGCTGGAGACACAGTGGTCCGAAATGAAAAAAGCCTTTTCACCAGAGAGCAGCCTGGTGTTGTCCAGTAGGTGCCTGCAGCTTGCTCGTCTCACTTCAGAATCAAGGACCGATACTGTGTGACAACAGATCTAGAAGTTCAGGGATAGGGATTGCTCCCGTATCCACATCATATCAGTCAGTGCAAGCAAATTTCTTAGGTTTCCATAAAAATGCATGAAGTGCTTGGTCTGAGTTCCTTCAAAAACTTCAAGGTGTACATGCTATGCCTAAAGTTTCCCAATCTGTGTCATGAAAAATAACAAAACTATCATTGACTTGCCCACAAAATAAACCTTGCCAAACTATCTGTAACCACTGCAGGCCAAGCAGCATCTCAGGAGCACAAAAGCTGACGTTTCGGGCCTAGACCCTTCATCAGAGAGGGGGATGGGGAGAGGGAACTGGAATAAATAGGGAGAGAGTGGGAGGCGGACCGAAGATGGAGAGTAAAGAAGATAGGTGGAGAGAGTATAGGTGGGGAGGTAGGGAGGAGATAGGTCAGTCCAGGGAAGATGGACAGGTCAAGGAGGTGGGATGAGGTGAGTAGGTAGCTGGGGGTGCGGCTTGGTGTGGGAGGAAGGGATGGGTGAGAGGAAGAACCGGTTAGGGAGGCAGAGACAGGTTGGACTGGTTTTGGGATGCAGTGGGTGGGGGGGAAGAGCTGGGCTGGTTGTGTGGTGCAGTGGGGGGAGGGGACGAACTAGGCTGGTTTAGGGATGCAGTAGGGGAAGGGGAGATTTTGAAACTGGTGAAGTCCACATTGATACCATATGGCTGCAGGGTTCCCAGGTGGAATATGAGTTGCTGTTCCTGCAACCTTCGGGTAGCATCATTGTGGCAGTGCAGGAGGCCCATGATGGACATGTCATCTAGAGAATGGGAGGGGGAGTGGAAATGGTTTGCGACTGGGAGGTGCAGTTGTTTGTTGCGAACTGAGCGGAGGTGTTCTGCAAAGCGGTCCCCAAGCCTCTGCTTGGTTTCCCCAATGTAGAGGAAGCCGCACCGGGAACAGTGGATACAGTATACCACATTGGCAGATGTGCAGGTGAACTTCTGCTTAATGTGGAATGTCATCTTGGGGCCTGCGATAGGGGTGAGGGAGGAGGTGTGGGGACAAGTGTAGCATTTCCTGCGGTTGCAGGGGAAGGTGCCGGGTGTGGTGGGGTTGGAGGGCAGTGTGGAGCGAACAAGGGAGTCACGGAGAGAGTGGTCTCTCCGGAAAGCAGACAGGGGAGGGGATGGAAAAATGTCTTGGGTGGTGGGGTCGGATTGTAAATGGCAGAAGTGTCGGAGGATGATGCGTTGTATCCGGAGGTTGGTGGGGTGGTGTGTGAGAACGAGGGGGATCCTCTGGGGGGCGGGGTGTGAGGGATGTGTTGCGGGAAATACGGGAGACGCGGTCGAGGGCGTTCTCGATCACCGTGGGGGGAAAGTTGCGGTCCTTAAAGAACTTGGACATCTGGGATGTGCGGGAGTGGAATGTCTTATCGTGGGAGCAGATGCGGCGGAGGCGGAGGAATTGGGAATAGGGGATGGAATTTTTGCAGGAGGGTGGGTGGGAGGAGGTGTATTCTAGGTAGCTGTGGGAGTCGGTGGGCTTGAAATGGACATCAGTTACAAGCTGGTTGCCTGAGATGGAGACTGAGAGGTCCAGGAAGGTGAGGGATGTGCTGGAGATGGCCCAGGTGAACTGAAGGTTGGGGTGGAAGGTGTTGGTGAAGTGGATGAACTGTTCGAGCTCCTCTGGGGAGCAAGAGGCGGCGCTGATACAGTCATCAATGTACCGGAGGAAGATGTGGGGTTTGGGGCCTGTGTAGGTGCGGAAGAGGGACTGTTCCATGTAACCTACAAAGAGGCAGGCATAGCTGGGGCCCATGCGGGTGCCCATGGCCACCCCCTTAGTCTGTAGGAAGTGGGAGGAGTCAAAATAGAAGTTGTTGAGTGTGCGGATGAGTTCAGCTAGGCAGATGAGAGTGTCGGTGGAGGGGGACTGGTCGGGCCTGCGGGACAGGAAGAAGCGGAGGGCCTTGAGGCCATCTCCATGCGGAATGCAGGTGTACAGGGACTGGACGTCCATGGTGAATATGAGGTGTTGGGGGCCAGGGAATTGGAAGTCCTGGAGGAGGTGGAGGGCGTGGGTGGTGTCACGGACGTAGGTGGGGAGTTCCTGGACCAAAGGGGAGAAAATGGAGTCCAGATAGGTGGAGATGAGTTCGGTGGGGCAGGAGCAGACTGAGGCGATGGGTCGACCAGGGCAGGCAGGTTTGTGGATTTTGGGAAGGAGATAGAAATGATAGAAACGCCCTTGACCGCGTCTCCCGTATTTCCCGCAACACATCCCTCACACCCCGCCCCCGCTACAACTGCCCCCCAGAGGATCCCCCTCGTTCTCACACACAACCCTACCAACCTCCGGATACAACGCATCATCCTCCGACACTTCCACCATTTACAATCCGACCCCACCACCCAAGACATTTTTCCATCCCCTCCCCTGTCTGCTTTCCGGAGAGACCACTCTCTCCGTGACTCCCTTGTTTGCTCCACACTGCCCTCCAACCCCACCACACCCGGCACCTTCCCCTGCAACCGCAGGAAATGCTACACTTGTCCCCACACCTCCTCCCTCACCCCTATCGCAGGCCCCAAGATGACATTCCACATTAAGCAGAGGTTCACCTGCACATCTGCCAATGTGGTATACTGCATCCACTGTACCCGGTGCAGCTTCCTCTACATTGGGGAAACCAAGCGGAGGCTTGGGGACCGCTTTGCAGAACACCTCCGCTCAGTTCGCAACAAACAACTGCACCTCCCAGTCGCAAACCATTTCCACTCCCCCTCCCATTCTCTAGATGACATGTCCATCATGGGCCTCCTGCACTGCCACAATGATGCTACCTGAAGGTTGCAGGAACAGCAACTCATATTCCGCCTGGGAACCCTGCAGCCATATGGTATCAATGTGGACTTCACCAGTTTCAAAATCTCCCCTTCCCCTACTGCATCCCTAAACCAGCCTAGTTCGTCCCCTCCCCCCACTGCACCACACAACCAGCCCAGCTCTTCCCCCCCACCCACTGCATCCCAAAACCAGTCCAACCTGTCTCTGCCTCCCTAACCGGTTCTTCCTCTCACCCATCCCTTCCTCCCACACCAAGCCGCACCCCCAGCTACCTACTAACCTCATCCCACCTCCTTGACCTGTCTGTCTTCCCTGGACTGACCTATCCCCTCCCTACCTCCCCACCTATACTCTCTCCACCTATCTTCTTTCCTCTCCATCTTCGGTCCGCCTCCCCCTCTCTCCCTATTTATTCCAGCTCCCTCTCCCCATCCCCCTCTCTGATGAAGGGTCTAGGCCCGAAACGTCAGCTTTTGTGCTCCTGAGATGCTGCTTGGCCTGCTGTGTTCATCCAGCCTCACATTTGATTATCTTGGAATTCTCCAGCATCTGCAGTTCCCATTATATCTGTAACCACTGTTGTACGTAGAACTGCAGTACATGGATAATTAACTGCACATATATAAATCTCAGCATGTGCAATTTAATCTATGCATTTATGCAATGAATATCAAAAATTTATCCTGTCATGGGGTTAGGTATTTTTATACTCTGAAGTAACTGAAGATAAAATAGATCCTGTCACTTCTGTTAAAGATTCAAGAAGGTTTCAGGCAACAAACTGCCTACAAGATTGTCATGTTTGGTTTCAGATCACGCTTTGATTTGGTAATCATTTAAGTTGATGCACTACAAGATAAATTTATGTATTGCGGAAGAGATAACTGCTGAGCACTTGCAATTGAAAGGTGTTGCAGCTGAACAAACAAACATTTGCACAAAAAGTATTGCCGATATGGCAATGTGAAATAAAAACCAAAAATCCATGGAGATGTGTGAAGAAAGGAACAGAATTAACATTTCAGACCATTAGCCTCTGATCAGAAGTGACAGGATTTACACAAGTACAAAACTGGAAAAGGTTGGAGGTTGGGGTCAGAGGGCTGATTAAAAGAGCAAAAAGGAAAATCTGTGACAGGGTGGAGGGCAGGAAAGATAAAATGACAGAAGGGACGATGGTACAAAGTAAAATGAAATGGTAAAATAAGAGTAAAAAAAAAGGTGAAGATGATAAAGGCAGAATCAGCACCAACAGCTGCTATTCAATCATAAACAAAAAAATGAAATCATTTGTTATGACCCGAAATGGTTTCCTCAATGTTGAATCTAGAAAGCTCTAAAATACTTAATTGTAAGATGAAATACTGAACTGACTCCTTGTTCACATGTGGTATCTTGCCATTAATGTTTCTCAAGAGCCTTATTTTGGTTTGGTAGCTTGTTCATAGAGGAATATTAATTTTTCAGAAAGCTTATGTTGCAGAATCTACAGATCCCTGCAACACCAAAGCAAACATGGCTCTGGGCCAAATCCTGGAAAATGGAATTAGAATTAGAGATGGCTGTTTTTGACCGGCATGGACTGCATGGGCCCAAAAGCCTCCTTTCTGTGCTGCAGACCTTAATGATTCCGTGACTCTACACTGTTCTTTGATTTGCATGGAATTTCGTTAGAACACTGTGGAGATGAAAACAAGAGGGATGAGATGTGGAGTAGGGTAGAATATTAAAATGACAAATAGAGCAGATGGCCTGATGCTCTGGACTGTGATTTAATAGCTATGTTTCATAAAGTGGCCACCCATTCTGTGTATGGTCTCCTGAAGCCAGAGAAGATTTCATTGTCAACAGTGAATACATTCTGCAATAGAGATGTAAAAATTGTTGTTTCAGACAAGACCTGGAAGGAGAAATGGAGCATTTGGGCCATCAAGTCTGCTCTGTTATTCAATGAAATCATGACTGGTCCGTTAATCCTCAACACCATTTCCTGCCTTTTCCCCATAATCCTTGATAACCTTTATGATTAAAACTCTGTCTCTTTCGACCTTGAATACACTTAAAGATGCAATCTCTACAGCCACCTGTGTTAAGAAAATTCACAAATTGCCCACTTTTTAAGAGAAGATATTTCTCCTCATCTTTGTCCTAACTGGATGATTCCTTATTTTGAGATTGTATCCTTTATTCCTAGACTCACAAGGGGAAGCAATCTCTCCACTACTATCCTCTCTGGCCCCCTAAAATCATGCATGATTCGATAAGTTCTCCTCTTATTCTTCTAAAGTTCAATGTACATAGGCCTGAGCTACTCAGTCTCTCCACACAAGACAATCCCTCCATAGCTGGTACTCGCCTAGTGAAACTTCTCTGGACTGTGATCAATACCTTTATATCTTTCCTTAGATATGACGACCAAAACTGCTCACGGTATTCTGGAGATAATGGGAACTGCAGATGCTGGAGATTCCAAGATGATAAAATGTGAGGCTGGATGAACACAGCAGGCCAAGCAGCATCTCAGGAGCACAAAAGCTGACGTTTCGGGCCTAGACCCTTCATCAGAGAGGGGGATGGGGGGAGGGAACTGGAATAAATAGGGAGAGAGGGGGAGGCGGACCGAAGATGGAGAGTGAAGAAGATAGGTGGAGAGGGTGTAGGTGGGGAGGTAGGGAGGGGATAGGTCAGCCCAGGGAAGACGGACAGGTCAAGGAGGTGGGATGAGGTTAGTAGGTAGCTGGGGGTGCGGCTTGGGGTGGGAGGAAGGGATGGGTGAGAGGAAGAACCGGTTAGGGAGGCAGAGACAGGTTGGACTGGTTTTGGGATGCAGTGGGTGGGGGGGAAGAGCTGGGCTGGTTGTGTGGTGCAGTGGGGGGAGGGGACGAACTGGGCTGGTTTAGGGATGCAGTAGGGGAAGGGGAGATTTTGAAACTGGTGAAGTCCACATTGATACCATATGGCTGCAGGGTTCCCAGGCGGAATATGAGTTGCTGTTCCTGCAACCTTCGGGTGGCATCATTGTGGCAGTGCAGGAGGCCCATGATGGACATGTCATCAAGAGAATGGGTGGGGGAGTGGAAATGGTTTGCGACTGGGAGGTGCAGTTGTTTGTTGCGAACTGAGCGGAGGTGTTCTGCAAAGCGGTCCCCAAGCCTCCGCTTGGTTTCCCCAATGTAGAGGAAGCCGCACCGGGTACAGTGGATGCAGTATACCACATTGGCAGATGTGCAGGTGAACCTCTGCTTAATGTGGAATGTCATCTTGGGGCCTGGGATGGGGGTGAGGGAGGAGGTGTGGGGACAAGTGTAGCATTTCCTGCGGTTGCAGGGGAAGGTGCCGGGTGTGGTGGGGTTGGAGGGCAGTGTGGAGCGAACAAGGGAGTCACGGAGAGTGTGGTCTCTCCGGAAAGCAGACAGGGGAGGGGATGGAAAAATGTCTTGGGTGGTGGGGTCGGATTGTAAATGGCGGAAGTGTCGGAGGATAATGCGTTGTATCCGGAGGTTGGTAGGGTGGTGTGTGAGAACGAGGGGGATCCTCTTGGGGCGGTTGTGGCGGGGGCGGGGTGTGAGGGATGTGTCGCGGGAAATGCGGGAGACGCGGTCAAGGGCGTTCTCGATCACCGTGGGGGGAAAGTTGCGGTCCTTAAAGAACTTGGACATCTGGGATGTGCGGGAGTGGAATGTCTTATCGTGGGAGCAGATGCGGCGGAGGCGGAGGAATTGGGAATAGGGGATGGAATTTTGCAGGAGGGTGGGTGGGAGGAGGTGTATTCTAGGTAGCTGTGGGAGTCGGTGGGCTTGAAATGGACATCAGTTACAAGCTGGTTGCCTGAGATGGAGACTGAGAGGTCCAGGAAGGTGAGGGATGTGCTGGAGATGGCCCAGGTGAACTGAAGGTTGGGGTGGAAGGTGTTGGTGAAGTGGATGAACTGTTCGAGCTCCTCTGGGGAGCAAGAGGCGGCGCCGATACAGTCATCAATGTACCGGAGGAAGAGGTGGGGTTTGGGGCCTGTGTAGGTGCGGAAGAGGGACTGTTCCACGTAACCTACAAAGAGGCAGGCATAGCTGGGGCCCATGCGGGTGCCCATGGCCACCCCCTTAGTCTGTAGGAAGTGGGAGGAGTCAAAAGAGAAGTAGTTGAGTGTGAGGACGAGTTCAGCTAGGCGGATGAGAGTGTCGGTGGAGGGGGCCTGGTCGGGCCTGCGGGACAGGAAGAAGCGGAGGGCCTTGAGGCCATCTCCATGCGGAATGCAGGTGTACAGGGACTGGACGGCCCCCTCCACCGACACTCTCATCCGCCTAGCTGAACTCGTCCTCACACTCAACAACTTCTCTTTTGACTCCTCCCACTTCCTACAGACTAAGGGGGTGGCCATGGGCACCCGCATGGGCCCCAGCTATGCCTGCCTCTTTGTTGGTTACGTGGAACAGTCCCTCTTCCGCACCTACACAGGCCCCAAACCCCACCTCTTCCTCCGGTACATTGATGACTGTATCGGCGCCGCCTCTTGCTCCCCAGAGGAGCTCGAACAGTTCATCCACTTCACCAACACCTTCCACCCCAACCTTCAGTTCACCTGGGCCATCTCCAGCACATCCCTCACCTTCCTGGACCTCTCAGTCTCCATCTCAGGCAACCAGCTTGTAACTGATGTCCATTTCAAGCCCACCGACTCCCACAGCTACCTAGAATACACCTCCTCCCACCCACCCTCCTGCAAAAATTCCATCCCCTATTCCCAATTCCTCCGCCTCCGCCGCATCTGCTCCCACGATAAGACATTCCACTCCCGCACATCCCAGATGTCCAAGTTCTTTAAGGACCGCAACTTTCCCCCCACGGTGATCGAGAACGCCCTTGACCGCGTCTCCCGTATTTCCCGCGACACATCCCTCACACCCCGCCCCCGCCACAACCGCCCCAAGAGGATCCCCCTCGTTCTCACACACCACCCTACCAACATCCGGATACAACGCATTATCCTCCGACACTTCCGCCATTTACAATCCGACCCCACCACCCAAGACATTTTTCCATCCCCTCCCCTGTCTGCTTTCCGGAGAGACCACTCTCTCCGTGACTCCCTTGTTCGCTCCACACTGCCCTCCAACCCCACCACACCCGGCACCTTCCCCTGCAACCGCAGGAAATGCTACACTTGTCCCCACACCTCCTCCCTCACCCCCATCCCAGGCCCCAAGATGACATTCCACATTAAGCAGAGGTTCACCTGCACATCTGCCAATGTGGTATACTGCATCCACTGTACCCGGTGCGGCTTCCTCTACATTGGGGAAACCAAGCGGAGGCTTGGGGACCGCTTTGCAGATCACCTCCGCTCAGTTCGCAACAAACAACTGCACCTCCCAGTCGCAAACCATTTCCACTCCCCCTCCCATTCTCTTGATGACATGTCCATCATGGGCCTCCTGCACTGCCACAATGATGCCACCCGAAGGTTGCAGGAACAGCAACTCATATTCCGCCTGGGAACCCTGCAGCCATATGGTATCAATGTGGACTTCACCAGTTTCAAAATCTCCCCTTCCCCTACTGCATCCCTAAACCAGCCCAGTTCGTTCCCTCCCCCCACTGCACCACACAACCAGCCCAGCTCTTCCCCCCCACCCACTGCATCCCAAAACCAGTCCAACCTGTCTCTGCCTCCCTAACCGGTTCTTCCTCTCACCCATCCCTTCCTCCCACCCCAAGCCGCACCTCCATCTACCTACTAACCTCATCCCACCTCCTTGACCTGTCCGTCTTCCCTGGACTGACCCATCCCCTCCCTACCTCCCCACCTGTACTCTCCTCTCCACCTATCTTCTTTACTCTCCATCTTCGGTCCGCCTCCTCCTCTCTCCCTATTTATTCCAGCTCCCTCTCCCCATCCCCCTCTCTGATGAAGGGTCTAGGCCCGAAACGTCAGCTTTTGTGCTCCTGAGATGCTGCTTGGCCTGCTGTGTTCATCCAGCCTCACATTTTATCATCACGGTATTCTGGATGTGGTCAAACTAGTGTATTGTATAGTTTCAGCAAAACCTCCCTATTTAACAAAAACAAAAAGAGTAGGTGCTGAAGATAGCGGCTGAGTGGTTAGCACTACTGCCTGACAGTACCAAGAACCCAGGTTCGATTCCACCCTCAGACAACTATCTGTGTGGAGTTTGCACATTTTCCCTGTGTCTGTGTGGGCTTCCTTTGGGTGCCCCGGTTTCCTCCCACAGTCTAAAGTTGTGCAGGCTCGGTGGGTTGGCCATGTTAAATTGCCCATAGCGCTCAGGAATGTGTAGATTAGGTGGGTTATAGGGGTTGGGTCTGGGTGGGATGCTCTGAGGGTAGGTCTGGACTTGTTGGGCCGAGGGGCCTGTTTCCACACTGTAGGGATTCTCAACAAAAACTCAACAGCATCTGTAGAGAGAAAACAATGTTACTGTTTCAGGTCCAATGACTCTTTTTCAGAACAGAACAACCATTTGCATACTTCGTTCCCTTTGAAATAATAGCCATCATTCCCTTTGGCTTCCCAATTATCTTTTGAACTTATATGCTAGTTTTTTCTTATTAATGCACTAAAAGATTTTCAAGTTGGTCTGTGCTACTGCCTTCTGCAATGTTTCTCTGCCTCTATTCAGCTCCTCTATTCTTCTTGCCTAAATACATGACCTCACAGTTTTCCTCATTATATTCCACCTACCAAGTTTTTGCACTTCCTCTGTCTATATCCATGTATAGACTTATTGCGACCATTCTCAGCACTTGCCTTCCCAACTATGTTTGTGTCATCCACAAAGTTGGTTGCATTGATTTTCCTCATGCAAGTCATTTATATATATTGTAAATATCTGTGGTCCCAGTCCTCATCTCTTTGGAAATCCATTACTTACAAGTTGCAATCCTAAAAGTGCTTCTCTTATCCCAACTCTTCGTCTTTTATTAATTAGCCAATCTTCCATCTAAGTTAATGTACTACCCCCACCATCAGGGGCTCACATTATTATATGGCTGAAAATGTCGAATTTTATCAAACATATTTAGGAAATCCACTTATAGTACATCCACTGTATCCCATGTATCCATCCTGCTTGTTACCTCCTCAAAGAATTCTAATAAATTTGTCAGGGATGATTTCCCCTTTTGCTTGATTATATATATTGCTGTTACATCCTTTATAATATTTCCTAACATTTTGCAAAAAATAGGTGTTGGGTTAACTGGTCTCTTGTTACCTGTTTATTACTTCCTTTCTTTTTTTGAATAAATGTGTTACTTTGGTAGCTTTTCATTTGTTTGGCATTTTTCCAGAATCTAAGAATTCCAGGGAGATTGTTACCAGTGCATCCATTCTCTCTGTAGCTATTTTATTTAATATCCCAGTGTGCATCCCATCCAGCCTTTAGCCTCCTTAGTTTCGTTAGTAATTTTTCTTTTGTCTAGTGTACTTGTGATGCTGTGGTAATGATCTTAACTCTGACCCTAGAGGCCCAGGTTCAAGTCTCAACTGTTCCAGAGGTGTCTGAATTGATTGATAATAAAATATCTAGAATCCTTCATTCCCACTGGGATATGTGTTTGCTGTGAATCATAAGCTATTTTCTTAAACATCTGACATTTCTCCTCTATCACTTTCATTGCAAAACGTGTTTCCCAGGTCATTCCAGCTAGCTCTGCCCTTATTCATCCTTAATTTCCATCATTTAAGTTTTAGCACAGTTATGTGCTACATTCTGCTTTGTATTCCAGGCAGCGCGGTGGTTCAGTGGTTAGCACTGTTGCCTCACAGTGACAGGGACCAGGGTTCAATTTCATGCTTGGGTGACTGGCTGTGTGGAATTTGCACATTCACCCTATACCTCTATGGGTTTTCTTTGGGTCCTCCGGTTTCCTCCCACAGTCCAAAGAGATTGGCCGTGCTAAATTGCCCCCTTGTGTCCACAGATGTGTTAGCCAGAAGTGACGAGGGGATGATCCATCTTGGCGTCTTCCAGTGGTGCCCAGCCAATTTGATTCACTCCGTGTAATATCAAGATAGGGTTAGAGACACTGGATATTGCAGAGGCAAGGGGTCCTGACAACATTACAGCAATAGTACTGAAGAATGGCGCTCCAGAGCTTGCCACTCCCTTAGCCAAGCTGTTCCAGGACAGTTACATTGCTGGTATCTACCTAACAATGTGGAAAATTGTCCAGGTGTTTTCTGTACAAGAAAATCAGGACAAATCCAACTCAGTCAATTACCGCCACTTCAGTCTCCTCTTGATCATCAGTAACATGATGCAAGGTGTCATCAACAGTGCGATCAAGCAGCACCTGCTCAGCAATAACCTGCTCAGTGACGCCCAGTTTGGGCTCCCCCAGGGCCACTCAGCTCCTGACCTCATTACAGCCTTGGTTCAAACATGGATAAAAGAGCTGAATTCCAGAAGTGAGGTGAGAGTGACAGCCCTTGATATCATGGCTGCATTCCAAATATGGTATCAAGGATCCTGAGCAAAACTTGAATCAATGGGTGTTGGGGGCAAACTCTCCGGTGGTTGGAGTCATATCTGACACATAAGACGATGGTCGTGGTTGTTGGTGGTCAATTAACTAAGCTCCAAGACATCTCTGCAGGAGTTCCTCAGTGTAGTGTCCTCAGCCCAAACATCTTCAGCTGATTCATCAATGACCTTCCTTCCATCATTAGGTCAGAAGTGGGGATGTTCACCGATGATTGTGCAACGTTCAGCACCATTCATGGCTCCTCTGATACTGAAGCAGTCTGTGTTCAAATGCAACAATATCTGGGCAATATCTAGGCTTGGGCTGACAAGTGGCAAGTTACATTGCCAATGCTAGGTTATGACCATCATGAATAGGAGACAATTTGACCACCCTTTGGCATTCAAAGTGTTACCATCACTGAATCCCAATATCAACATCCTGGGTGTTATCATTGACCAGAAACTCAACTGGACTCATCACATAAACACAGTGGTTGCAAGAGCAGGCCAGGAGCTAAGAACACTGCAGCAAGTACCGTACCTCGTGACTCCCCAGAGCCTGTTGACCATCTGCAGGCACAAATCAGGATTGTGATGGAATACTCCCC
This sequence comes from Stegostoma tigrinum, assembly GCF_030684315.1. Taxonomy (NCBI): domain Eukaryota; kingdom Metazoa; phylum Chordata; class Chondrichthyes; order Orectolobiformes; family Stegostomatidae; genus Stegostoma; species Stegostoma tigrinum. The sequence goes on along the minus strand of NC_081355.1, from coordinate 87,706,876 downwards.
ACTTGCCTGGATAAGTGCAGCCCCAACAAGAAGCTTGACACCATCCAGCCTGAAGCAGAACTCTTGAATGGCACTACATCCACAAGTATCCACTCCCTCCAACACCGACACTCAGTAGCAGCAGCGTGTACTATCTACAAGATGCACTGCAGAAATTTGCCAAAGATCCTCAGACAGCACCTTCCAAACACACAACCACTCTCATTTGGAAGGACAAGAGCAGCAGATATGTGGGGAGACCACCACCTTCAAGCTCCACTCAAAGCCACTCACAATCCTGACTTGGGAATATATCACCGTTCCTTCGCTGTTACAGGGTCAAAATCCTGGAATTCCTTCCCTAATGGCATTGTGGATCAACCCACAGAAGGTGGACTGCAGCAGTTCATGAAGGCAGCTCATTACTACCCTCTCAAGAGCAATGAGGAACAGGTAATAAATGCTGGCCAGACAGTGACTCTTACGTCCACAAATGAATAAAAGACAAAATATAGGATAGTGGGATAGGTCTGTGTGTGTTACTCTGAGGGCACCAGTGTGGACTTTTTGGACTGAATGGCCTGTTCCCACACTATAAGGGTTCTATGGAATATTGTCACAGCTTCTTAAAGGTCATTATCATTGGTGGTCCCTTGCAAATGAGAATGACTCTCTTCCACCCTCACTTAAGTCTGTTTGTAGCTGCACAGATCTGGATGTGGTTTCCGCAGGTTCAGTTACACTTCGGGCAGGAAGTGGTCAGTGGTCACAGGAAGGGGTTGATGAAGCATTGATCACTCCCTTTCACTGTTTTTACCTGACATCTGCTTTTTCCCAATGGCAAGTCTCAAGGTTCTCCATACCTTCCTGGATTCTCCTCCTCCACTTTGGACAGTCTTGGGTCAGTGATTCCCAGATGTCTGTGGGAATGCCGTCCATCACCAGTGAGGCCTTGAGGGTATCACTGGAGCGCTTCCACCTTCCACCTAGGGTTCTTCTGCTGTCTCAAAGCCAGGAGTCTCATGTTGGTCATGTGGAGACCTGCTGACAACAGGTTATTTTAGGTCCAGCTTTATGCAATGAGAATAGATTAATTAATAATCTTGCTGCAAATGAAATTTCAGGGATGAGTGACCACAATATGATAGAATTTTCCATTAATTTTGAAGATAGTGTGGGAATTTGGAAAATTATGAAGGGTATGCTAGCTGTGGTGGATTGGGGAAATGTGTTATAAGGTGTGACAGTGGATTGGAAATGGCTAATATTTAAAAATTAATAAGTAGTTTATATGCCGTGAATCAAATGTGGCTAATAGCAAATGTGGCTAATTGCATTTGATCAAAGGAGGAAGCTTATAAAGCTGCCATAAAAAGTGGAGAATTTTAGACTTCAGCAAAAGATTACTTTTAAATTATTAAAGAAAGAGAGAATAAAATTTACATGTAAAATAGCAAGAAACATACAAATGGCCTCTACAAGTTTCTAAAGGCACGTAAAAATGACAAGACCAATAAATCTAAATATGAGTCTATTGCAGACTCAGGAGGAATGGGTGATAGTGAGGGAAAAATGGATTGGGCAGAAATGTTAAATGATTACTTTTGTCTGTTTTCACAGAGGAAGATACAAGAAATCTCTTAGAGATGATATATATCCAAGGGACTAATGAAAATGAGTTAATGGCAGAAATTAGTTTAATGAAGAACAGGAGGAGCTAATGAGACCAGAAGTTGACAAATCCCTGAAAGCCGTTAACTACATCACAGAGGTTTGAGAGAAGTGACTTTGGAGATAGTAAATGTATTTCAGGGCTTCTCTCAAAATACTATAGATTCTAGAACATCGTCTTAAGATTGCAAATAGAATTCTACGATTTAAGAAAGGAGGGTTGAAGCAAAAGCACAAAAGCGGATTTTTGGCCTGAAGTCAGTAGAAGAACAAAGACTAGAGATTGGATAACTGGACATATAGAAAATAATGATCGGATTGGGCAGAGTAAATACAGATTTATGAAAGATAAATCATATTGGGAAAAAAAACCCGTTTGAATTTGTTGACAATGTTACTAGCAGAGCAGATAATGGGAAACTAATGGATGTAGTGAATGTGGAATTACTGAAGTCTTTTGAAAAGGGCCCACAGGTGAGGTTAGTATGTATAACTGGAGACATTGGGATAAGGGTGATATATTGGCATTGGTTTAGGATCAGTTAATGGAAAGAAAATAGAGTTCTTCTCCAGGTGGCAGGCTGTGACTTGTGACATACCACAAGGATCCCAACTTTTCACTATAAGATAACAAAATGTGAAGCTGGATGAACACAGCAGGCCAAGCAGCGTCTCAAGAGCACAAAAACTGTTCATTACCCATATGAATGATTTGAATAATTAGGATCAAACATAATATTTCCTAGTTTGTGAATGACACAAAGTTAGTTGGGAATGCATGAGGTGAGGGTGAAAGGAAAAAGACTTCAAGGGGATTTGGACAGGATGTGTGATTGGGCAGGTATATGGCACATGGAGTATAATGTGGACATATGTGAGGTTTTCCTCTTTCATTAGCAGGAACAAAGCTGCAGGGTATTTCTTAAATTATGAGAGACTGGGAAGTGTGACCTTCAAAGGGATATGGGTATCCTTGTCCATAGATCATGGAAAGTTAACACGCAGGTACAATAAGCATTTAGGAAAGCAAATTGTATGCTGGTCTTTATTACAAGAGGTTTAAGTAAAACCATCAATCTAAATTGAATAGACCCTTAGTAAGTCCGTATTTGTAGTTTTCAGTGCAGTCTTGATCATCTGACCCAAGAAAGGACATAGTTTACAGAGAGGGAGAGCAGTGGAATTTCTGAGATGGGGACGGGATTTTCCTCTGAGGAGAAATTGAACAGACAGCTCACTTTCTTTAGAGTTTAGAAGAATGAGAGTTGATTTCATCAAAATGCTCTTAAAGAATTAATTAGGGTAGGTGCAGAAAGACTGAAAAGTCTAGCATGAGACAAGAGTGTCAGGACTGAACAATTCATGTTCACACTGAGATGAGAAGGTTTTTTTCATTCCATGGTTGTGCATCTTTAGAATTCTCTATTCCAGAGGGTCATAGAAGTACAACCATCAAATATGTTCAAAATAGAGACTGTTTGATTTCAAGACGCTAATGACATCAAGGGATATAGGAGTGATGTGGCAAAATGGCATGAGGTTGATCAGCCATGATTTAGAATGGCAGGACAGATATGAGGGGCCATCTTAACTCCTATGTTCCTATTTTCAACTTAAGAGACACTTGGATAGGTACATGAATAGGAAAAGGTACAAAAGGACATGGATCAAGTGCAGGCAAATGGGAGTAATTTTGTTTGGGAAACTTGGTGGACATGGACAAGTTGTGCCAAAAGGCCTGTTTCCAAGCTGTATGATTCTATGGACTGACAGACAACATCTGGATTAGATGAATCTTTCTTTTTGTGGATAGGACATACCTGGACTATTGTGTTGAGGTGATGCCATTGTTGTAGCTATACTGGAATACCTTAGCTAAGGGCACAGTTTGTTCTGGAGCTCAAGTCCTAAGCATTACAAGCAAGGCATTATCAGGGTCTTTGGCTGTAGGTATTTTTAAGCAACCTGTTCAGATTAATTCAGAAGTACTCTGAAGTAATGGAACTTGAATCTTGGTGAACCATCTTGTGCAGTTTGCTAGACTAGACACTCACAAATAATTACTTCTAATTGGCAAAACTCGTTTCCTTACTGCTCACAGTATTGAGTGACACAATAATTAATGTGTAGTAATTTAAAGTGTGGAATACTCCCAAATAACTTTAAGATACATTTTTCTGGAAATACTGATCAGTAGAAGTACTCTGAATGCATTTTCCTTGGAGGATACCCCTGAAGCTCTATGAAGCTGTAATAATTAAAATGCATTATTTTCTTATTTCAAGTGGCTTCAGAAGCTATACCAAGTGACAGGAAAAGTATAACCCTAATGATTCAATTGTGCAACAGGATTATAATCAGATGTTAGCAGAGTATCCGATGAAAGTAGGGTCTAACTCATTCAAATCGTTGTCTAAAATGTATTGCAGTTTAGCAAGTTTTTTTTATTTCATAATAGACCAAGTATATACATAATTAATGTCACTTGAAATGTCTTTTTATAAATATTAATTGCATAGCATGTGGAAGTTTCTAATAAAACCATTGATGTTACTTCCACATTTTCCAAACCACTTTCCCTATCAGCAATTACACAGCACTTACATGATCAGGTTAGCATTAGTTCTGTCAAGCATACCCTGTTAACATAATCTGATAGAAGTCTATCTCTTTGATATGCTTCAACCAGGACCAACTACCATGCATCCCATTGTATTGGCTGTATTTACCAGCAGTTGTGTATAGTAACAAGCCAGGAGAAAAAACAATATTCATTTCATATGTACAACCAGGTGCAAATTCTACCAGATATGTTCACATTGAACCAGATGTGCTTATAGATCTGATACTTGAACAATGCAAGTTTGGACCTAAGAAGAATGCATTTCCTCCTAAAAATATCTGAGCCACACAGTTAAAAGGTGATAGCAACATAAATGAAGGAAGTGTTTCTTGAAAACACAGAAGTGGAAATTTGAAATGAAACAGAAAACCCAGAACAGGTTGATTTTCTCCAAAAAGGGACTGTAGGTTGATATTTTAAATGACCGTTTTTGTTTTTGCAGATTTTGATGAACGTACGGAATTTTCAATAGTTCCTGTTTGGTTAGATTAGGTTGACAAGATGTAATGGTTGGTATGTCACAGGAATAGGTGCTAGGGCTTTAATTGTTTGCAATAATTAATTATAATTACTTGGATGGAAGGTATGTTTGCCAAATTTGCCTATAATGTAAAGATAGGCAGTAAAGTAAATTGTGTGGATGAAATAGCAGGTTACAAAAAGATATTGATATGTTAATTAAATAGGGAAAGATATGACAACTGGAGTGTAATGTGGATAAATGTGAAGTTGCCTATTTTGGAAGAAAGAATAGGAAATAACTATTTTACATAAATAGTGAGAAATTACAGAGCTCTGAGGTGGAGAGGCATCAGCATACCTTTTTGTATGAATTGCAAAAGGTACAGCAAGTAATTAGGAAAGCTCATAAGATGTTATAATTTGTTGCCTGAGGAACTGAATTCAAAAGTAGAGAGGTACCAGGAACAGTTACACAGGACAGTGATGAGACTGTATTCAGACTGCACTTCACAGTATATACGGAAGGATGTAAGCACATTGGAGATAGTTTAGGGAAGATTTATTTGACATACACCTGGAATGGTCAGGTTGTCTTACAAGGAAAGTTTGGAGAGCCTGGGTTTATATCCGGTTGAAAAGAGTAAGAAGTAATTTGATTGAAACATACAAGATCCCAAAGGATCCTGAAAGATAGATGTGTAGAGGGTGTTTCACTTATGGGAGAATCTAGAACTATGGGGTGAATGTTTAAAAATCAGGGACTTAAATTTAAAATTTAGAACAAATTTAAGTAGAGATTACATAATTGTTTATTTCTCCCAGATAGTTCATGAGCTTTAGGACTCTCTTTGTGAAAAGGCAGTGGAAGCAGAATCCTTGAATATTTTTAAGGCAGAGCTAGAGAGATTCTTGTCACATAGGGAGCTGAAAGGTTATCAGCCGGAGGTGGGAATGTAGATTTGAAGTTATAGACAGATCAGCCATGATCTTCGTGAAGAGCACAGCAGTCTCAAGGCGCTGAATGGACGACTCTTGCTTCTGACTCATATGATTGTTTATGTATGGGTTGTTTTCAAAACATTTTGGTTCAGCAACAATTTTGTTTTACCTGCTGAATATGAGCTACAATGCATAAGACTAAAAATAATATTAAGTTTTACATCAGCCCATTGCCTTGTTACTGATTATGCTTTCTCCTAATTTGTTCAGTTTTCTTTTATTCTTTCATAAGGAAAATGTAGCTTGCTTCCAGAAAAATGCATCTCAGCGCCAGAAAGAGAAAGGAATAGAAGCATGCACTGATGGGGTTAGATGATATTAATAAAGTTGGAGATTTGTATGGAGAAAAATTCTGAGACACAATGAGCAGAATTTTGCAGCCCCCTGGATGGGTTTGCAGGCTAGCAGTGATAAAAATTCTCTTCCTGGTACCTAGGGATTCGGCCCTTTCCACTGCCTCTGCCCCACCACAATTTTACCAGTGGTGAGGAGATATTGGGAGGCCCACCCACATGTATGCTCACTGGGGCCCTCAGTAGGCAATTTGATAGCCACCTAAGCATTTTCTCCAAAGCTTTATTCACCATGAACGCAGCCAGTGCTAAGCTGACATGTTTTGTGGACAAGTTAGTGGATGGCCATGGGGATGTTGTTCCACTTTCATGGGCCTGCTGTATCCATTGAATCATGGAATTCCAACAGTGTGGAAGAAGGCCATTTGGCCCACTGGGTCCTCACCAACCCTCTGAAGAGCATCCTACTAGACTCACCTCCTGCACTATTCCCTGTAACCTTGCACTTCCCATAGCTAATCCACTAACCCTGCACATCCCTGGACACTGGGGTAGATTTAGCATGACCTAAACTGTCTAAACTGCATATCTTTGGATCCCAGCCTCCTCATCCCAGGTCTTCTCATCCCCAGGTTTCCATCTGTAAAGGACATGAACAAACCAGATGGATTTTAAAAGCAGTCAACGGTAGTTTCATAGTTATAATGTTTGTGCCATGCTTTATATTCAAGACTTACTTCATTGAATTTAAAGAGACTGTTAATCACTTTTGGTCTCTTCATCTTTTGTCTGAATAGAGTAGTTTTAATTCAAAAATACAGGCATGTTTTCCATGCTACTGTTTCATAATGTGGAGGTGCCAGTGTTGAACTGGGGGTGGACAAAGTCAAAAATCACACGACACCAGATTACAGTCCAACAGGCTCATTTGAAAACATAAGCTTTCATGCCTCAGATCCTTCCTCAGGTGTAGGGTGAGAGAGAGGGTATAAGACACAGGATTTATAAGCAGAAAGGTAACAAACCTAAAACTGGCTGTCTCTTGTTGAATCTTTAATCAGTCAGGAGGGAGACTACCGATTAAAATACAAAATCCAGGTTCCTTTCAAGTCATTGTCCTGAGATGACTGAAGGGTATACCATTGTGTACAAGAGGTGACATCTCTGGTCAGACAATGCATTTTAGGTATGAGGTCTTAGAATCTGTCTACGTTTCAAACTTGGGTCAGGTGTTTTTTTTGAGCAAAACAGAATGGAACTGCAACTACACATGCACTTTGGATTAAATAATTTTTGTGTGTGTGTGTGTGTGTGTGTGTGTGTGTGTGTGTGTGTGTGTGTGTGTGTGTGTGTGTAGCCGATTCTTAAATGATTCACAACAGGCTGTCTTTTATATTTTAAACTAGGATCATTATTAATTCATACACACAATCCTTGCATGACTAAGGCACAAAATAGGCTTCAATTCTAGGAGAGAGATAATAGAAACTGCAGATGCTGGAGAATCCGAGATAACAAGGTATAGATCTAGATGAGCACTGCAGGCCAAGCAGCATCTTAGGAGCAGGAAGGCTGACTTTTTGGGCCTAGACCCTTCATCAGGTACTTCTCTTTCTCTCTCCTTCTCTTCAATCCTAGGAGGATTAAAGTCAAACAATATGGTTATCAGTTCACTTGAGGGGCAGAGTCCAAGTGACAGTTATCTACAGTTGTGGAATTTTTTCAAAGTTGGAGACAAGAGAGAAAGATGAGATGACAATTAAGATTCTTCATTAAAAATTTTAAAGGATTATATGTCAACTGAAGTGTAATTGATAGCCTAAAATCTCTCATTTCTTGGTAGGAACAATGTAATTGAAAGTTCAGAACTTCTAAGTAATGCTCTCTAAAATTCAACAGGAATTTCAATCACATAAAGCTGGCTGTTACCAAATGCCACATCAATGTATGTTAACACAGAGTCCAGTCCCAGCAGTGCCAAAACTCAGCAGCAACATTGTCGGGCTGCAAGGAAGATTTTTAATGGATGCTGGAGACAGAGACATCCAGACATTTAGGGCAAGGATGAACTGGGTTTTGGCAGATAGATGGAGAAGATCGATAAGGGGCTGGAGACATCATGGAAGATAGGGGCTTTGATATGCACAGGACCCTCACTCCTATTTGCCCCAATTGATGAGTCCTCCCTTTCCACTTTTTGAAAGAATGTCTTTCAAGATGACGTTTGCACTCTCTGTCATGGCCTAGTGTTTAATGACAATGGAGATTAATTGCCAATGAATTGGGTAGTTAAGGACCTAAGGATGGTTGACCCAGCCAGTGTTTTGGAATTCCTCTTTTTTTCTTAATTCGTTCATGGGTTGTGGATATCATTGGCTAACCAGCATTTATTGTCTATCTCAACTTGTCCAGAGGGCAATTAAGAGTCAACCACATTGCTGGATAGTCACCCAGCCAGACCATGTAAGGATAGTAGCTTCCTTCTCTGAATGAAAGCATTCCTGGTGAATCAAGTTTCCTGCATGTAGATCTCCTTGGAGATACGCAGATACAACTGTCTTGGCTTTCCATACACAGCTAGCAATGTAAGTATGCATCTATCTTATATGTTCCTTGTGATCCTCCTCTTCCTCTTTCAGAATTGATGTGTGGATTGGATTGTCCAGTAGGATATCTGTAGGCACTATTGAGGTATGTTTCAGTGAACCAATTTTTTGTAAAATTCCCCAAGGTTAAGGGATTATTTAGCAAAGTCAGAATTGTACCAAATTAAGCAGAACAATTGTTGGATCAATTGACAGCTAACGTAAAGTGGCAAAACACAATGCCCATTTGGAAATTTCCATTAAATCCCACAGTGAACTGGCCTGTCAACCAGCATCCATTACATATGCACATGCTGCGACTTATGGGTCATAATGAGTGCCATAATGAACTTTGCTGGTAAGGCTTACTACATACCAAATATGAAATTCCCAGTCGCATGATGACCACAGTAATCATAGTCTCAGGCCTCAGTCAGATAATACGGGATTGCTGGTGTCTGATGCACATTTTCACCACCAGCAAAAAACACCCCATTAAAGGAAAAAATGCACCCCATTATTGAATCTGTATTGCAAACATAAAATCTTGTCCTTAGGGTGTAATTTGGCTGAATCAACATGAATATGCAATTTACAGCTGAGAACAGCAAATACTTAAATTTGCAAACATTTGGTTTTAGGGCTGATACTTGCAAGTTGTTAAGATGAGAATCATAGGCAAAACACTCAGAAAGTGAAGAATGACCTCAAAATATTGCTGCATGAAATTTAACTTCAATTACCACTAAAGATATAAGAGAGGAGTTCTACATACCTGTGCATGCTGAGATGCCAACCACTACAAGCGGCAAATGCAATGACACACAAATAAATTCTGGTTATATTGACAGTATTGGCCCAAATCTTCCAGTTAGCATTGAAACTGTTGTTATTGCTGGTATCCTGACTATAGTGTTGTTCATACTATTATCTTGACTCACAGATATGCACTTCCGCTCTTTATAGGTGAAGAGCATAAATAACTTCACGGAAATAAGAACTGACAGGAGATCTCAAACCATATCACCGATTGTACAAAAAGATACACTACCAGTGCAGTTTCAGCAGACCTATCAGTTGGAGATGGGGAAACAAGGAACGCCGTAAGTTTGTGACACATTTAAAGGAAAGTCACCTATGTCACACACAGTACTCAGTCATTTCAGCTTGAGTGGAATATGATCATCTTTATTATGTTAAATTAAAACATTCTTACCTTTTCAAGACTAATTCCTGTCCCACAGACTTTCATACATGCAGCAACAATCGGATGGATTACTGAGTCTGCACCATCATACGACCCATACAGATCATGCAATTGATCAGCTACTGACACCTCAGTGGAATCAGTAAGGCAGATAGCTGGGTTTTCACCAAGTGACTTACATTTCGAATAAACAAGAGCACATAGAGATAGGGACAGACAAGAAAATGATGAACTGAATGCTAGATGACATGACATCAATTATCAGGAAATTGCTGGAATCCATTACTATGGAAGTGTTACTGACACATTTATGATGAATGATGATTTATGAATGAAGATTTTTTGTCACTTGTATTTCACAGTGAATAATACCATAAAATACAACAAAAATCATTACATGATTAGAAGAAGTCAACTTGATTTTGTGAAACGTAGGTCCTGTTTGACAAATTTATTGGAGTTTTTGAGGATGTAATTACCAGGTAGTTAAGGGGAAAACAATAAATGTCATAGACTTGGATTTAAAAGACTTTCCATAACATACATGCAATAAATTAACATGCAAGCTGATGGATCCTTGAAGTGTAGGTGATATATTAAGATAGCTAGAGGACTGGTAGCAGACAAAAACCAGAGCATTGAGATAAATGCAACATTTTCAAGTTGGCAAACTGTGACTGGCAGAGTACTGTAAGTATCAGTGCTGGGGCTTCAGCCATTTACAATCCACATTAATTACTTAGACATTAAGGCAGTGAATATTGTATTTAAGCTGATGACACAAAACTAGTTGAAAATGTGAACTGTGAGGACTTAACCTGCTGCAAACAGGTGTAGGCAGGTTACTTGAATGGGCGACAAGAGCATATTTTGGGAAACAACGGCATTAGTCACTTTGATTATAAGATTAACAGAATATTTCTTCTAAGAGGGACTTGTATCATAGAAGGATATATACAACAAACAGAAAATGTTAGCATGCAAGTATAGCAAACATTTAGGAAAGTAAATGGCATATTGGTCTTCATTTCAAGGGTATTGGGATACAGAATTATAAGACAATCTTATTAAAGATGTTATTGGGCTTTGCTGAGTCAATAGTTGGACAACTATGTGCGATTTGGCTTTCCATATTTAGGAAATGATATACTTGCATTGAAACAGTACAGTTAAGAAACAGTAGGTACAGAAACAATGGATGCACTGATAGTAACCTTTCAAGAATCCTGTGGTTCTGCAAAAGTCCCAGAGGATTGTAAAACTGTCAATGTAACACTCTTATTCAAAAAGGGGGAGAGACAAGAAATGTGCAGCTATAGACCAGTTAGCTTAACATCTATCTTTGGATAAATGCTAGAATATATTGTAAAGGATGTAAATGCAGAATATTTAGAAACACATAATATAACCAGACATGGCTTCATGAAAGGACTGATAAATTTATTAAAGTTCTTTGAGAACTAACAACAAGGATAGATGAAGAGAAAGTAGTAGATTGAACATATTTGGATTTCTAAAAGGTGTTTGATATTGCATATAAGGCTGCTAGGTAAGGTTAGAGCCCACGGTGTGGGAGATAGTATGCTAGCATGGATAACGGCTGACCACCTAATAGAAGGCAGATAATTAATATAAAGAGGGCATTTACAGGATGGCAACCTATTACTAGTGAAGTGCCTCAGGAATGAGTGCTTGACAGTGTATAAGAATGATTTGGATGAAAAAGTGAATGCACAATCGTCAAATTTGTGGATTATGCAAAAATAAGTGGGAAGCCAAGAGTGAGAAAGACAGAAGGCACCTGCAGAGGGATACAGAAAGGTTAAGTGACTGGGCAGAATCTTGGCAGATGGAATGTAATATGGAAAAATATGAGGCTATGCAATTTGGCAAGGAGGATAAAAGAGCCAAATATTATTTAAAAAGGGAAAAATTGAAGAAAGCTGCAGAACTGAGATTTTGAAGGAATCACAAAAAAACATCATTCATGTTCACTGAATGATAGGGAAGGCAATGGAATGTTGCCCTTATATCAGAGGGAATAGAATGGAAACATAGGGAAGTTTTGCTAAAACTGCAAAATGCAATAGTTAGACTGTACCCGGAATACACCTGTGAACAGAATTGGCCCCCTAATTTAAGGAACGATTCATTGCATTAGAGGGTGTACAGAGAAAGTTCACTATGTTGATCTTAGGTATGAAAGGATTTTCTTATAAGGACAGAGATAACAAAGTGTGGAGCTGGATGAACACAGCAGGCCAAGCAGCATCTTAGGAGCACAAAAGCTGATGTTTTGGGCCTAAATCCTTCATCAGAAAAGGGAGATGGGGAGACGATTCTGAAATAGAGATCCCCTGAGGTTGGTCTGGAGGGGGGAGGGTAACTTCTTCAGGTTAGGCATCCTGGAAGAGGCTTCGCAGTGGGGTTAAAATTGTGATCAGAGATAATGGGAACTGCAGATGCTGGAGAATCCGAGATAACAAAGTGTGGAGCTGGATGAACACAGCAGGCCACCTTGGGAGCACAAAAGCTGACATTTCGGGCCTAGGCCCATATGAGTGGGTTGGACTTGTACTCATTGGAATTTAGGAGAATAAATAGACACCTTGCTGAAACATGCAAATTCTTAATGGGGTTGACAGTGTAGATGTGGAAAAGTTGTTTCTCCTTGTGAGAGGGTCTAAGGCCTGAGGGCATAATGTCAGAATAGGGGGTTGCCCATTAACAATGAGGCGAGGAGGAATATGTTCTCCCAGAGGAATCTCTATAATTTATTACTGCAGATGCCTGTAGTGGCTCAGTTGTTAAGTATGTTCGAGGCTGAGACAGATTTTTATTCAGTAAAGGAAATGAGGGCTATGGGGGAAAGGGAAGAAAGTGGAATTGAGAGTTATCAGATCAGTCCTGACCTCATTGAATGGCATGGAAGATTGAATGATCTGAATGGTCTACATCTGTTCCTATCTCTTATGGTCTCATGGCATTTAAAGTTCCTGGGATTGGTCCCTGAGATGAGAGGATACCTTCTGTTGAGTGGTTGAGTAAATTGTGTCTGTATCTGATATTTAGTTGATTGAGAGGTGATCTCATTCAAGCATTCGAAAGGATGAACAGGCTTGACAGAGGTGATACAAGACGTTATTTCTCCTAGCTTCAGATATAAAACACAATCTTAACATGCGGGATCAAGAATTTAGGACTGAGATAAGAAGTTTCTTCAATGTAAGGGATGGAAACATTGGAATTCTTTCCTCAGAATGCTGTAAACATGCTTTGCCTGGAAGTATTTAAGTCTGTGGTGACAGAGTTTTATTCACTCAATGAGTCCAGCGACACAGAGAGTGATGGCAAGTGGAGTTGAAGTCATGGTCATATTGAATGGCAGAGCAGGCTTGACAGGGTGTATAGTTTTTCCCTTTCCTTAACTCCCGTAAAGATATCTTGTTAACTTCACCCAGACAGTCTATGTAGTTGCAATTCATGACTTTTCAGATTTATTCGAAGGCCTGTTTCTATATTTTATCCTTTACCAAAAAACAACACTGGTCACAAAACTTAAATTCGTCATGGCTAACATTACCCTGTTACAGATGAAGATGATTTATGGGTGTATTTATAACCAGACAGGGAGTGATCCCTTTCGTATGGTGCGAAATTTCATATGATTTTATAAGGCCATTAGGCTATCACTTCTTCGAGCATCTGCCTCATGTCATGTTTCCTCAACAGTATTTACAGTTCTGACTTTCTTTGTGTAATAAGCATATCTGGATGGAAACTAAGTGGTCTTGGGAATTTATCATTCATCAGGAAAAGCTCAGCAGGTCTGGCAGCACCTGTAAAGGAGAAAACAGAGTTAAAATGTCAGGTCCGGTGACCCTTCCTCAGAACTGACGGTGGCTGGGAAAATGGCAGTTTGTATGCAGAAGATAGGGAGGTGGGGTGGGGTAGGGAGTAAACGATAGGATAGAGCCCGGAAGAGAGAGAAAGACAGTTGGACAGATAAAGGAGTTGCTAAAGATCAGGCTGGGAGGCTGAATAATTGTTAATGAGGATTGTTTGTCACTAACAATGGGGGGTGTGTAATGGCAGGCTATGTGGTAACAAGGCCTGGTGTGTGGCATGGGGGAGCTGGGACATGGGAGAGTTTAAGCCCTAAAATGATTGAACTCAATATTGAGTCTGGAGGGCTGTAGAGTTCCAAGTAGAAAACAAGGTGTTGTTCCTCCAGTTTGTGTTGGGCTTCATTGGAACACTGTAGCCAGCCAGAGACAGAGATGCTGGCCAGGGAGCAGGGTGGTGCATTGAAGTGGCAGGCAACAAGTAGTCCAGGATAATAAAATGTGAGGCTGGATGAACACAGCAGGCCCAGCAGCATCTCAGGAGCACAAAAGCTGACGTTTTGGGCCTAGACCCTTCATCAGACCAACAAGTAGTCCAGGGTCTTTTTTGCGAGCAGAACGTAGATATTCTGCAAAGCGGTCACCAGGTCTACGCTTCATTTCCCCAAAGTAGAGGAGACCACATTGTGAGCAGCAAATGCAATAGATTAGATTCTGGGAAGTACAGGTGAAGTGTTGCTTCACCTGGAAGGTATGTTTGGGCCTTAGGGTACTGGAGAGTGAGGAGGTAAATGGGCAGGTGTTGCACCTTTGCTGGTTACAGGGGAAGGTGCCATAGGGCTGTGGGGGGATTTTGGGGGTGAAGGAAGTGTGGACCAGGATTTCCCGGAGGGAATGGTTCCTGTAGAAGGTGGTCAAGGGAGGGGAGGGGAATATGTGTCTGGTGGTGGCATGTTGCTGGAGGTGGCGGAAATGGCTTCTGATGATCTTCTGGATGTGGATGCTGGTGGGATGGTAGGTGAGGATAAGGGGGATCCTATCACTGTTGCGGGTGGGAAGAGAAGGGGTGAGGGTAGAAGTGCGGGTGATGTTTTGGCCCTGATTGAGGGCCCTGTCGACAACGGAGCTGGGGAAACCTCGGTTGAATAAGAAGATGGACATTTCAGAGGCTCCCTTGTTGAAGTTGACCTCATCTGAACATAAGCGATGGAGACGGAGGAACTGAGAGAATGGGTTGGAGTCTTTACAGGAAGTGGGGTGTGAGGATGTATAGTCCATGTAGCTGTGGGAGTCGGTGGATTTGTAAAGGATGTTAGTGGCCAGTCTATCCCCAGAAATGGAAACAGAAATGTCGAGGAAGGGAAGGGAGGAATCAGAGATAGACCTTCTGAAAGTGAGGACAGGGTGGAAATTGGAGGCGAAATTGATGAAGTTTTCCAATTTTAGGTGAGAGAGGAAAGAAGCACAGATAATATCATCGATGTATCGGAGAAAGAGTTGTGGGTGGGGTCTGGAATAGGAGTGGAACAAGGAATGTTCCACGTAACCCTTGAAGTCACAGGCATAACTGTGGCCAATGCGGGTACCCATGGCAACCCCTTTTATCTGAAGGAAATGAGAGGAGTTGAAGAGAAGTTATTGAGGGTGAGGACAAGCTCGGCCAAACGGAGGAGGGTGGTGGTGGATGGAGATGGTTCAGGTCTCTGCTCCAGGAAGAAACGGAGAGCCCTAAGACCCTCCTGGTGGGGAATGGATGTGTAAAGGGATTGCACATCCATGGTAAAGAGGAGGTGGCTGGAGCCGGTAAAGTGGATGTTTTGAAATCGGCGTAAGGCGCAGATGAATCATGGATGTATGTGGGTAGGGATTGGGCCAGGGATTGGATCATTCATTAGTACTATTTTGTTTTTCATTTCTGTTGTTCTAGTTAAGTAAACTTTGGTAGATACAGTCCTTAAGTCAACATGTGTTTCTTTGGGATGTTTCATGCTATTCTTTTCCTCCCCTTTTAGACACAGGGGATTGGGGGATAAGGGAGAAATCAGAGAACAAAAAATGAGTTAGATATTCCTGATTTCTCCATCTTCAATCACCGCAGTGACCACAGCCCAAGGAATCCTCTTCTTATGTAGCCAATAATGTCATTTCCAGATGTGCCTGTTTTTGCTGCTGCCTGCATCACCTTCTCCTGAAAAACAAAGGGAAGGGTGTCAAGTGGGTTATGTGATTGTTGAGTGGCTGACTCCGTGCTTCAGTTCTAAGTTGGGTGCGAGAATTGTGAGACTTGCATTAGTGCAAGTTTGTAAGTCTGGGGTGAGACAATGGATATTAGGAAAGATGCCAATTTTCAACAGGAAAGTGATTGGGATGTGGTGAACAGAGGCTAGGGATGTAGTTAGTGTAATAGACAATTTGAAGATGAACTTACTGATGATGACAACTGTTGTAAAGGTTTCAAGGGTTTAGAAGGGTTAAGACCAAGGAGTGTTGTAAGGATCACTTACAAATGTGGTCTTGGTGGGAGAATAGTTTCAGATATCATAGGATTAAGACCTCCTATCCAAGTCCTCTTCAGGCTCTGTACCAATGTCTGTTGTAGACAAGCATGCAAATTAGGAGCAGAAATACGCCATTAATCTCTGCAGTTTAATAAGATCATGGGTAGTTGGTATGCATTTCCAACTCCACTTTCCATCTTTTTTTCATTCATTCATGGCATGTGTACATCACCCACTGGGCCAGCATTTATTGCCCATTCCTAGTTGCCCTCCACAAGGTGATGGTGAGCTGCCTTCTTGAACTGCTGCAGTCCATTTTGTATTGGTACAAACATAATGCCATTAATGAGTGAGTTCCAGGATTTTGACCAAGTGACAGTGAAGGAATGGTGATGCATTTTGGAGGCAGAAGGGTGAGAGGCTTGGAGGGGAACTTGCAGGTCGTGGTGTTCTTATGTATCTGCTGCCTTTGTATGTTTGGATAGTAATGGACAAGTGTTTGGAAGGTGTTGTCCAAAGACCGTTGGTGAGTTTCTGCAGTGTAGATTGCATACACTGCTGCTACTGAACATCAGGTGGAGGGAATGGAAGTTTGTTAAGATGGTACCAAACAAATGGGTTGCTTTGTCCTGGATGTCTTAAGCTTCTTGACAGTTGTTGGGGCTGCACTCATCCAGGCAAGTGGAGAGTATTCCATCACACTCCTGACTTGTGTTTTGTACATTGTGGATAGGACAGGACGAGAGTTACTCATTGTAGTATTCCTAGCCTCTGACCTGCTCTGGCAGCCACTGTACTTATATAACTAAGTTGAATTCAATTTCTTCTCAATGGTTAACCTCAGGATGTTGATAATAGAGTCTTCAGTGATGGTCATGCCATTGAATTTCAAGGGGGCGGGGTGGTGCTGTGTGGTTAAATTATCTCTTATTGGAATGGTCATTGTTGGGCATTTGTGTGGCACTTGTTACCAAGCCTGGATACTATCTGGGTCTTGCTGTGTTGAATATGGCCTGCTTCGGTATCTGAGGAGTTGCAAATAGTGCCGAACATTGTGCAATCATTGGCAAACATCCCCACTTCTGACCTTATATTGAAAGAAGACCATTGATGAACCAGCTGAAGATGGCCATAGAGTCATAGAGGTCTAACTCATTCATGTTGACCAGATATCCTACTCTGATGTAGCTCCATTTGCCAGCATTTGTCTCATATCCCTCTAAATCCTTCCTATTTATATATCTATCCAGATGCCTTTTAAATATTGTAATTGTATCAGCCTCCATCACTTACCTGAGCAGCTCTTTCTATACATGCACCACCCTCTGCATGAAAACATTGGCCCCTAGGTCCCTTTTAAATCTTACCCCCATCACCTTAAACCTATGCCCTCTGGTTTTGGACTACTCTACCTTGAGAAAAAGACCTTGGCTATTCACTCTATCCGTGCCCCTCATGATTTTATAAACCTCTATAATGTCACCTCTCAGCGTCCAATGCTCCAGAGAAAAATACCCCAGCCTATTTAGGCTCTCCTTACGACTCAAACCCTGTAGTCCTGGTAACATTCTTGGAAAACTTTTCTGCACCCACTCAAGTTCAGCAACATCTTTCCTATGGAAGGGCAACCAGAATGGTATGCAGTATTCTGAAAGTGGCCTCACCAATGTCCTGTGCAGCCACATCATGATGTCCCAACTCCTTTACTTATGGTTCTGACCAATGAAGGTAAGTGTACCTGCCTCCACTTACACGGACCTATGCATCTGCACCCCTAGGTCTCTTTGTTCAGCGACATTTGGTCCTAGGGCACTACCCTGAGGGAATCCTCCAGAGATGTTCTGGAGTTGAGATAACTGACCCCCAACGACTACATTCATCTTCATTTGTGCCAGGTATGATTCTAAAAAGCAGAGAGTTTGCCCTTGACACTAACTGATTCCTGTTTCGCTCAAGCTCCTTGATGCCATACTCAGTCAAATGTGGCCTTGATGTCAAGGGCTGTCACTCTTTCTTCACTTCTGAAATTCAGCTCTTTTGTCCATGTTTGAACCAAGGCTATAAAGGTGTCAGGGTCTAAGTGGCCCTGGCAGAATCCAAACTGGGTGTCACTGAGCAGGTTATTGCTGAACAATGTTGATGATAGCTTCCATCACTTAACTGACCCATTGTGAAAACTGTTAATTCAGCAACAACTTGAGTAAGATCATTACTCTTTATTTTGTATTGCACTCACATTCTTGAAGCAGAACTCCTTGCTGACCCTCACTGCTACTTTGGCCAACTGTCTTCGGAGCAACTGTCTGAAGGGCCTCTAGCCCCTCTAGATAATGGGCCTGTATTGTTCTTTCCAGCTGAACCTTCTGTATATAATCACAATATTGTGCTTCAACTCTCTAGCATGTCCAACCATTGCTTCAATCTTTTACAGCACAGATTAATCCCATCATTCTCAATCCTCTGCTTTCCACAAGATCATAAGACATAGGAGTGGAAGTAAGGCCATTCAGCCCATCAAGTCCACTCCGCCATATAAATCATGGCTGATGGGCATTTCAATTCCACTTCCCTGCACTCTTCCCGTAGCCCTTGATTCCTTGTGAGATTGAAGGCATCTAACGTTCCGGCCTCCACTGCACTCCGTGCAGAAGTGGAGCTGCTTTTCGATCTTTGCTGATCAACCTGTTCCGAGATGACACTACATAACCACTGGAGTAGGTGGGACTTGGACCAAGCCTCCTAGCTTAAAGGTAAAGACTCTACCACTGTGCCACAGTAACATACCTGGTATTCATAGGAAGTCTCCCATCCAAATACTAACCACGTCTGCTTAGTTTCTGAGATCAGATGAGCTCAGACATTTTCAGACTAGCATGGTTGTAAATGAGTAACGCTAGTTACTAATGCTATCAGGCCCCCTGACGATATGTGTAGTCAATGAAAAATGTGGGTAGTGCTGGCTTTACACAGCAATAGTGTAAAGCAGTAGGCAGCTCAATGAATGGATGCGTATTAGTCCGACACAGCAATGAGCCGGATTTTTGGTTTGCATCCAATTCTACCCAATTTACCTTTAAATTACTTCATGGGACATTAGCACAAAGCAATTAATGTGCTATATTAGGAGAAATGTTTCACATTAACTGTCAGTATTTCCCCAGAGTCCTGGCAGCATGCCACCATTTATCAACTGAATGAAATGTCCTATCAGTGGCTTGGCTGTTTTGCTCCATTGAGCTACTGGGCTAAAGCACACCATAATTCTGGCTTCATGCTGTTTCTCATTAATCTCAACATCTGTAAGAAATGGTAGAGCAGTGTTGATGAATAGAAAGTACAACACAAGTTGTTTCAGAAAAACTTAGTCCTTATTTACATTGTTTTTAGTCTGCTTCCTTGTGATAAACAATTTCATTTTCCACTACCGTCATATCTTGTTCCCTCACTATGTGATTTTTTTTACATTTTGTTGGTTTCACATGCCATTACCGCTGTTTGAACTTCACTCTGCTTCTGCTGCAGTTGTTACTAAGATCACCATTTTTGGGTTTTAAAGAGGGTCTTAACGGGAGAGAGGAAAATGGAAAGGAAGATGAATTTAGGTTGTGAATTGCTGAGTTTAAAGTCTAGTAAGGTAAAGGCCTAATCCTGATAGAGTGTGAAAATTGGAAGTAGAGAAGGCTGGACTCAGAAGAGTGGAGAGTCTGATGGATGTAATGGGGCTGGCTGAGTTGGCAGTAGTAAAATCATTAAATTCAAGAGTGAGAATTTTAAATTTCATGTAGGACAAGTTTGGGATCAATGTAGGTCATTGAGAAGAGAGGAAATGTGAATGTAGAAAATCAAATACAGTCAGGTAACAGAGTGCTGGCTGAACAAAAGTTCACACAACGTGTTGACTGAGAAGTCAATTGGGACAGCATTGGAATAGTTTATTTCAGAGGTGCTAAAAACCAAGGGATGATGGTCTCAGTGGTGGATTGCTGATAGGGGCTAGTGAGTTTGCAGAAAATGCCTTTGGGATGGAAAGGATATGGAGGTGGATTTTACACTTCACAACAGCTTGATGAAGTGCTCCACTGATTCCTCATCCTGATATTTCTACTCAATCAATTGTCAGATGGTCCATTTTTGGGAGACAGATGGAAGGAGACCATTAAAAGGTAGGAAGCTCTATGCTCAATCAATACAGTAGGCTTCGATATCATGTGACAGATAGGTAATACTGTGAGCAGGATGTCGGTCACGGCTAGAACTGTAAAGGCCTCCTGCACTCAGAGTCAGTCCTTCTTTCATATTGAAGTCTCAAAAAAGCCCATAACAATGTTATTAGATAAACATTCTGATGTTGCCACCTTCTCGATCAGAACCTACGGGTACATTCAACCATGGCCCTGTTGGTATGTACTTTCTATTACTTGCATAGCCTAATTCTAGCTTCTACAAAAGACTTCCAAATTTCTTCTTGTCCAAACCTTGAAAATTCCACAGACAACAAAAGATTGTAGGTAGTTGGATTCTTAACAAGCTCAATAGCTCATTACTTACGATCATTTTATGAACAAACAGGTTGATTCATCTTGGATGGTTTTGAGATTCTTGGGTGTTGATGGAGCTGTACTATCCTGGCAGGTTGAGAGTACTCCATCACACTCTTAATTTCTACCTCAATGTGGATAGGCATTAGGAAGTCTGGAGGTGAGTTATTCATCACATAATTCCTAGCCTCTATTGGATCTTGGAGTCACAGTATTTATACAGCTGGTCCAGGTTAACTTCTGCCTCAGCATTTCTTTTTAATTTAAAAATTATACTTTGTTCATAAATTATCCATAAATAAATACCAATTAATACAACACAGATTTGTATGGAATTTGTAGAAAATACAGTGGAATAATGACACTCCTTGTTACAACTTCAATCCAACATTATGACTGCTTATATTTCCATTAAGACTATAAGGGTATCTTGAAACTGTTATACATGGGCAGAACAACTTTAGACTGTGCTTGGCAGCAGTTGCCCCAAGCTTGAGTAAGTCCCTTAGCACATAGCCCTGGATCTTGGAATGCACCAGCTGCTAAATAAGATAAGAGCTCATGGTGTTAGAGGCATGGAAGGAGGATTGCCTGACTGGCAGAAAAGTTTGAGTGGGGATAAAGAGGTCTTTTTCAGGATGGCAGCCAGCAGCTAGTGGAGTTCCATAGGGGTCAGTGTTAGGAACTAGGGGTTTTTCACATTATGCATTACTGATCTGTATGAAAGAACTGAGAGCAGTGTTGCTAAATTTACAGGTGACACAAAGATGGGATGGAAGGACAGGTAACACTGAGGAAACACAAGGCTGCAGAAGACCGTGGGTGATGGAATGCAATGTGTGAAAGTGTGAGGCTATGCATTTTGGTTGGAAGAATAGAGATTATTTTCTAAATGGGGAATGGCTTTGGAAATCTGATGCACAAAGGCACTTAGGAGAGGGCGAGAATACAAGAGAAGGGATAAAGATGAGGCTGTATAAGGATCTGCTCAGATTACATCTGGAATATTGTGAAAAGTTTGGACCCGTATCCAAGGAAGGATATGCTGGCATTGGAGGGGGTCCAGAGGAGGCTTATAAGAGCAATGCTAAGGATGAAGGGCTTGTTGTATGAGGGATGGTTGAGGACTCTGGGTCTTTACACAATGGAGCTTAGAAGGATGAAGAGGGATCTGATTAAAACTTTCATGATACTGAGAGGCCTGGATCATGGGTAAATGGAGAAGATGTTTCCACTTGTCTGAGAGACTCGGACCTGAGGGCTGGCCTCAAAGAAAAGGGGCAACCCTTTTGAAATGAGATAAGGAAAAATTTGTTCAGCCAGAAGGTGGTTAATCTGTTGAATTTATTGCCACAGAAGTTTGTGGAGGCATTTGAGTGTCTTTAAGTTCGAGATAGATAAGTTCTTGATTAGTAAGGAGATCAAATGTTTTGAGGATAAGGTGGGAGAATATGGTTGAGAAATATATCAGTCATGATCAACTGGCAGAGCAGAGTCAATTGGCTGAATGGCCTAATTCTGTTCCTGTATCTTATGGTGTATGGTCTTATGGGCATGGACTGCTTCTCAGTGCAACAATGTCACTGCAGGAGTTCAGTATCTGTATGCTCTGATGTTTACAAAATGCCTTGAAACAGAATAGTAAAGAGTTTTAACATTCCTGCATCACTCCCACTAGTTACACTTTCAATTTGTTTTTTCTAAATAGTCAAGAGGCCAATGCTGGGAATAAGTGGAAATCTTTTTCAAATTTGCAGAGCATGCTCCAGTTATGTAATCAGTGCCCAACTGCAATTTAACTAATGTACTGGTATGTTGTGTCTTTCCATTGTGTCAATCTAGCTGAGAGATGAGCCAGAGTTGGAAGAAGACAAAAAGCAATTTTTTAGTTTTCAAACTTTCTTGTGGATTCAAGTTTTTTTTTAAATTCATTCACGGGATGTGGGCTTCACTGGCTAAGGCGGCATTTACAGTTCATCCTTAGTTGCCTAGGGGGCAGTTAAGAGTCAAACACAGTGTTATGCGTCTGGGGTCACATGTAGGTGAGACCAGGTAAGAATGGCAGATTTTCTTCTCTAACGGACATTAGTGATTCAAATGAGTTTTTCTGATGATTGACAACGGCTATGGTTGCCATTACAGTAGCTTTTATTTGATGTTACACTGCTGGCTGCCTGACATGTGCTTTTCCTGACAGTTCTGACTGAAGAACTGAGCAGGTGAATGTAGATAAGGATTGGTGTGGAGCATCTCCTTGATCTTACTTTGATGAGGCCTGAGTGTTTTGTTATTCAGTTGATCCTCATCGTCCTCTTGCAATTTGTTCTCTCAAAATTTCCAAAATGATTTCAAACCTTACGGAATTCACACTTGCTGCAGTTCAAAGAATCTGGGTCTGTTAGAATTTGCGTTCATCCTTGTTTAAAAGCTCAATCAATACAGACTTCATTGGTAGCTTATAATGAATAGGGAAAAGTGCTTAAACCACCATTCACAATTTGCCTTGTGCATTATGATTTGCTTCATAAAATCTGTTACTTCTGATCAGTCACCTTTACACTGACATCACATCTTCGTTGCAGCTGACCGTACTCTTGAAGCACATTCCACGAATGCGTCCAGTGCTAATTGTAAAACCCAACAGAAAAATTCAATGAATTACATCGTAGCAGGAAACCTGGAAAGTAGGCCTACGATTTTTGAATAATGCATTATAGGTTTGATTTCTCTAAGTCCGACTCATTGCATGTGTATGCAACAAATATCTGAAGTGTCTATGTTTCAAAAACAGTGCATCCAATCTGTCACTAGACCATAACACATAGGAGTGGAAGTAAGGCCATTCGGCAACTCCACTTCCCTGCACACTCCACGTAGCCCTTGATTCCTTGTGAGGTCATGCCACGTGCAATAATTGGAAAAGTGAGTTTATAAGTACCAACATCATACCTTGTTATCTAGGGCGAACATTTTCGACTAGATTAAAGTGATGGTTGGTTTTTTACCGTTCATGGGATATGGATGTCACTGACTAGAACATCATTTATTGCCCAGCGGTCAGTTAATAGTCAATCACATTGTTAAGGCTCTAGAGTTACTCACAGGTCAGTCCAGGTAAGGATTTCAGATTTCCTTCTCTAACAGACGTCAGCATATCGGATTGGTTTTTACAACAATTGACAGTGGTTACATGGGCACCACTAGGCTAGCTTATAATTCCAGATTTTTTAATAAATTGAATTTAAACTTCACCACCTGCTATGGTGATATTCAAACCAATATCTCCAGAACATTAGCCTGGATGTCTGGGTTACTATTGCAGTGATATTTCTAATAAACTATCACCTCCCTAGATTTTTCAGGCTGCCTATCAAATCTCCAGTTAATTGCAAATCAGTAGTGTAGCAATACAGTCAGAAAATAGAAGAATGTAAAATTTCAGAATTATCGAGTGACCAACTTGTTCATTTTCTCAAAACTATCAATCTGGATGTCAAATAAAAGACAAAGCCTCACAAAATGTGTTCAAGAAATATTGATTTGATGCACTACATAGATTTTTCAACTACTTCAAAATGTGTCCATCTCAATGATATTTACAGCATAGATTTATAAAAACAATTCAGCACCATATACTGACTTTTTATAATTTCCTGTATAGCAAATACTTATAAACTGTATGGAAATTCTGGAGTATAATCTGGGGTATCTGGTGAGAATGTAAATTTTTGGATTGTGTTTTGTTGCTCGAATTTTCTGTGAATTCCTGTTTGGTTGTTTGAACCTAAGTCAACTAAAAGAAACTTTCCTCCTCATCAATTTGTCTTTGCTCATTTGCTGTGCTGAAGTTTCAGTGACCTTCCACATGTGCTGTGCTTCCTTTCATGGTCTGATATGACCTAATCAATTACACAGTAAAAATCTTCATCTGTGCTCCTTTTAGTACCTCAACCTGACCATCTGCCAAGAATATTCAGCAGCTCACATGTTTACCCCACACAAATTGTCACTTTCTGGCACATCCATCTCCATATTTTACAATTGAGTAAATCTGACACAGCTATTTGGTCTTATCCAATTCTTCATTATTCTAATAAAAGCCAAATACTGAGGAGGCTGATATCTGAAACAAAAAACTGAAATTGACTTTCTCGAGCCAGGTAGTTTTGTCGCTCACTCTGACAGCAAGCAAATTAACTATCAGTCTCAAGTGCCTCTCATTCTTTTGTACCTATCAAACTCAAATATTTGTTTTTTGCATGCTCGTTTTTTCCCCCATATTCTCCAACCCCTGTCTTCTTGTGTGCCTCTCCAAACTTTCAGTGAACAATCGATTTGCTAGCCAGTTTAACAGCCTCATCAGCATTAAGTGATTCCTAAACATCCATTCAATTACTTCCCTGTCCTAACTATCTTCCAACCACAGGCTGTTCCCTGCTACACTGACTAAACGAGTGCTTCCTAGTCCACTTGAGAACAAGTGTGAATAGTGATAAAAGAGTAGATTCAAATGGATTGGGAAATGAAGAGGAGAGTTAAGAGCCTGAGAATTAGAGGTAGTGATAGGTTGTGAATTAAGGGAGTAAAATAAAAGGGAGTGCAGATAACAACATGTGGAGCAGGAAAGCTGACTTGAAGTATCGGCTTTCCTGCTCCTCTGATGCTGTTTGGCCTGCTGTGTTCATCCAGCTCTACACCTTGTTATCTCAGATTCTCCAGCATCTGCAATTCCTACTGTCTCTGCACATAACAACAGTTCAGATACCTGACAGTCCAAAGGTAAGGACATCGCTGAGAGTGGCATGATAGCACACTTTCCGTGCAATATATTTTGACCATTAATCGCTGTTATGTTAGTTACAGAGAGTGAGCAGAAGTGACAAAATGCAAAAACTAAGGCCTAAATTTTGTTTCTGATTTGTAACGGCAGTCAGAAACATTTCTGGCTTCACCAAACCAACTCGGGATAAAGTGCCCGGCTGGGTTCATTTTTGTTGTGCGGGGCCAATGCGAACTGAAACTTGGCCTGCTGCCTCAGAGACAGCTGCAGATGCTGCTAGCGGCAGAGGCCCGTGTGAAAGGTTGGTGTTGGTGATCCGGAGTATCATCCTAGCTGACAAAATAAAGGAAACAAATACAACCATTGATCCCTCAACATCATCATTTAAAGACTCCTTGTTCCCCAGCCAGGCCAACTCATACCACGATATGCCCCCAAACCACCATTCAGAACCTCCATAACCTCCATGCTAACTCATACCCCAAATAAACCCATGGATCATCATATTTTCCATGTCAAGCTATGCTCTTCCACCACTCCATATGCTATTAAAGCCCTTTGAAAATATAATGCCAATTTATGTAAGCCAACAACCATAACCTATCATCTGTTATCTTTACAATCTTCTTACCAACTCATCCAGTATCCAACAGAGGGAAGCCTCAGAACTTGATGCTGTTATGAAATAAAATAGTTGTAATGCCAATTGGTGAAGTTTCTATGCTAACAAAAACTCTCAGTGATTATAAAATCAGATTTAAATTCTTTCAACAACTCAATCCCTAATCAAAGCAATTATTCATACTTGTAATTCTACATTAAAGGTGATATATAATACTTGGATCTATAAATCAAACTGTGAACTGACAGGTGCCCCGTTGTGATAATGCTAATATTGTGAAATTGGTCATGCAACACAAATTCTAAAATGATAGTCCTTATGTCAACAGAGAACAAGATAACAAACAATGATTTATATTTTTCTTTAACTGTAGACTTCTTTTTAATTGTAGTCCAGGGGATTTAAATTCCTCGACAGATTCCTATATTCCTTGGCAGCTTGACTGTTCTATTGAACTTGACATTTCCAATGAGCTTATTCACTTTCACACACATTTTTAACAATACTAAAGGACAATTGGCCTTTCCCCAATGCATTTCACTTGTCACAAAGCACAACTTACTTAGCCCGAATGTGTTCCAGGACTTCTCCAAAATATAGATCTTCTTTTGACTGGAGTAAAACCCACAAGGCATGTTTTAGATATCCCACTCATGAAATTTGGATCTGTTTGAAGGCAGTTTTACATATACAGTTGCTTTCATGAACCACAGATGTGAAAAGTATGACCTGCCCCTATTCCATTACCCTCACCCAGGTGAAAATTGTGGGTGCTGGATTTGGGGGTGAGATTTTCATAATAACTCTCCAGTACTATTTTTCTCAAGGCAGAGGCTTGGCCCATCTTTGCAAATGTTCGGGTACAGGATCGTGTGAATCCTTTCAAAAAAAACATTATTTCATCCAGAAGGATTGTTTCATTGATTTTGAAAATAGAGCTGTCCAACATTACAGAATATTGTGCCGAGCTGATAGGGTTCAATTTCCAAGTGGAACAAATGTGGTCATCTCACTGAAGCTTGATTTAAACACAAGCTTTGGAAAAAAGGCTTACACTGCAGGGTCACCTGAGGGAAGTGGCAGAATGGGGCACATTATGAACTGAGTATTTCTGATAAATAGACCTTTGTTGGTGGTTTTGGCCAGTTACAGTTAATGGGGGCAGAGTGGGTGGTGAGTAGGGAGGAAGAGGGATTGATTTTTAGAGGCTGATGTCAAATAGTGCCTGATAATCAGACTTTATGCGTTGATCAGTTAGTCTTAATTCTCTGTGCACATAGTACAAACACAAACCTGCTGACTTCACTGATACTATAGATGGTCATCCCTATCAGACGCCTCCTCAATAATTACACAGTGTTATGTGACTATGATGCATTCAAAAGACTGACAGCGTCTAGAACCGTCATTGATCTCTTTAAGGTGGGGAAGAGAAGCTAGTGCAACAGATGATCCTGAAATCATTGCTTCCACCAAAGAGTGTCTTTAGATTCGGTCGGTTGACAATTAGCATCTGTATGTGGTGTGGCTTAGAATCACAGAATTATTACAGTACAAAAGGAGACCATTCAGCCCATTGTGTCTGCAGCAGCCCATTAAATGAGCATCATTACCTTGTGTACATTTCATCATAACTCTGCAAGCTATTTCTAGCCAAACAATCATCTAATGTCCTCTTGTAATCCCCAATTGAACCGCTTCCACCACATTTCCAGGCAGTGTGTTCCATGTCCTAACTTCTCATCGTTCTGTTTTATTCATTCATGGGATGTCAGTGTTGCTGGCTAGTCCAGAAGTTTTTGTCCATCCTGAATTGCCCAGACAGCAGTAAGATTCAACCACATTCCTGTGGGTCTAGAGACACATGTTTCTGATCTCCCTCCCTAATGGATATTAATGAACCAGATGATGAGATTATGACATTTAACTGTAACCCATGATGGCAGGAGAACAAACGTAATGGTTTTAGTGTTAAAAATAAGCTGAGATTCAAATGCTGTATGAAATGAAAAGGGAATGGAAGGGGCGGTTGGGGGTGTGGGGGGGAGACAAGGCGGGTTGGTCCTTGTTGAGGGAAGCAAAAACCGCAAGATTATGTACATGATCTCTCTCTCTCTCTCTCACACACACACACACACACACACGCACGACTTAGGAATAAAGGATGTCTTCATGCCTATTCTCTGCTTCTGGCCAGTCACTAATCCTCTATTCATGCCAGTATCCTACCAATATCTTCTTGCTTAGCAGCCTCCTGTTTGACACTTTGTTAAAGGCCTTCTGGAAATCCAAATAGATCACATCCACTGGCCCTCTGTTCATTACCTCCTCAAAGAATTCTGATAGACTTGTCAGGCATGACTTCCCCTTGATGAAGCTGCGCTGACTCAGTCCTATTCTACCATTCATTTCCAAATGCTCTGCAATCTCATCCTTAATAACGGACTCTAAAATCTTACGAATGACCAAGGTCAGGCTAACCAGCAGGTAGTTTTCTGTCTTCTGGATCCCTCCCTTCTTTATCAGAGCTGTTATATTAACTGCTTTCCAGCCCTCTGGGACACTCCCGGATTCCAGTGATTCCTGAAAGATCACCACTAATACTTCTACAATCTCATCAGCTATTTCCTTCAGAAATTTGGGGTGTAGTCCATCTGGTCCTGGTGACTTATCCACTGCCAGCCCTTTCAGCTTCCATTGCACCTTTTCCTTAGTGATGGTCACTACATTCACCTCTGACCCTGGTTGCCTTGAAGTCTTGGTATACTGCCGGAAAATCCCACTATGACAACTAATGCAAAACACCTATTCAGTTTATCCACTATTTCTTTGTTCACGGTCACTACTTCTCTGGCCTTATTTTCAAGCAGTCCAATGTCCACTCTTGCCTCTCTCTTTCCTTTAAGATACCTAAAAAAAATTCTTGCAATATTCTTCTTTATTGCTAGCGAGCTTACTGTCATATTTCACCTTCTCCCCTCATTTCTTTTTTAGTTACACGCTGCTAGTTTTAAAGGCTTCCCCATTCTTTGCCTTCCCAGTGATCTTTACCACATTGTATGCCTTTTCTTTTGCTTTTATGTTGTTCCTGACTTCGTTTATTAACCACGGTTGCCCCATCCTTCCCTTAGTGTTTTCCTTCTTCCTTGGGATGCATTTCTGCTGTGGCTCCTGAATTACCCCCAGAAACTCCTGCCCTTGCCGCTCTGCCAACTTCCCTCCAAATCAACTCTGGCTAGTTCCTACCTCATGCCTTTGCACTTACCTTTATACGATTGTCGTATTGTTATATCTGATTTCAGCTTCACCCTCTCAAACTTCAGGGTGAATTCTATTGTGTTATGGTCACTGCACCCTTGACTGGTTGATAGCTCCATATTGGCTACCATTTAGTCAGAGCTTCTGGGGAATGCCATACTTGGCCTCAATGACACATTCTGCTCTGAAAAGATCTTCCCGGAGCTGGAGTAGGAAGGTTCAATGGTTCGCCCTAAACAACTGGAAGTGAGGTGATAACATGATAGCAGGCGCTATTCCCTTTGCTTTTTCAACCTGCTGCTCCTGTTCACTGTCTACATGGTGGGAGGAAGCTAGTTCCTTGAATGGGGTGAAGTTCTTGGTGATGGCCCATTTCCAGACACTTCCCCTGTTCTGGCTTACATTCTCTTACAACAGAATAATAGAAACGGTGCACTGAAATGGGGCTAGAAATGGGACTGAGAAAAGCAGAAAATGTCTCTTTGTGAATGAGGAAGCATGTGGTTAGGGAGTTTCCAGCAGTGGGCATGCTTGTACTGTGTGAATAAGTTAATGTTGAAAGAAGGCAGAAAGTTTTCAATAGCCCTGCCAAGGAATAGAGGTTGTAAGGGACAGAATGAACTGAAGATTGCATAAAGACTGACCATTTTCACAAGGAGCAACAATGACCTACCTTGCCCCTTTGAAGGTGTGTGTGAACTCAACACTATGCCCACTGAATCATGCAGCTGGCATTCAGGTTATCTGCAATCTACTGTTGTGATTTATGGCCAGCTGTTTTTGTGACTGAGAAAGGGTCATTTATGCATGAGGGCAACTTTAAGTCAGAGGTGCTTATGAAAGCATGTTTAACAAAATGTTCAGCCACAATTAATTCAAAAATGGAAAATGAATATCTGCCTTATTTTCTGAATTGCGAACTGTCAAACTCTTTCCCCACATGTCCTATGGTCCAACCTCCAATGAGAATTATGAACATTCTTTACCTTTTAGTTATTAATGCAAGAATGTTTAATCATTTGCTTCTTTTGTCTCCTTCCACTTCACCTGGGCACAAGCAAATGTTTCCTCTAACATTAATCCTGCCCTGGGCCAGAACTCCCAACAAAACAACTTGCGACATCACAGTGCTTGCAAACTACTATTGCTTTCCAAATTCCTTTTCCTTTCAAGAGGCCTTGAATGTGTTGTCATGAACCAAATGTGTGTAGATTTTTCCTGGGACTCCATGTTTGAATACCTCCAATCAGATTTGCAACCCCTACCTCAGTACAAAATGTATCTTATCAGAACCTCAACAGTATTCTTGTGACTGTGGAAAAGGTAAACTCACCTTCGTCGCCTCCTGCTGCATTCAGCATGGTTGGTTCCTTTAATGTCTTGATAACTATTGTGTTGTTTAACAGGGAGACAATGTAAGTCAGCTGTCACAGAAATGGAGTAAACTGGACTCGGTGAAAATAAAGAGACATGCAGCAGTGGAATTCTGGTATAACTCAGGTTTATAGAGTTTGGAGTGTGAGAAGCCAGCTAAAGTGCAATAGAATAATCACCTCCAACAATAACAAAAATCTGAATGAGGATTTCAGCAGCAAATCCGTTCAGGTGAAGTGGAGTTGGGCAATGTTGTAGCAGTGGAAGTAAATAGCCTTATTGATGGTGCAAGAATGTGGGCAGAAGTTTACCTTGGAATCACATCAAGCTGGGATCAGACTGGGTCAGCAGCAGACAGTGACAGGCAGAGAATGTTTAATTTAGGAAATTTCTGCTTATTCAGTACTGGATGTCGGACAAGCTGTTCATTTGGGCACAGTGGAGAAGTCGACTGAAGTGGTAATAAGGGAGAGATGGGTGTCATCAGCATTCATGTGAAAATTGATGCTGTGTTTTTTAACAAGAGACAGAACATAGATGAGAATTAGGAGGAGGAGAGAGTGAAGCAAAGACAGATGCTCAGGAGCAGAAGAAACTGGGTGAAAGCAAGAAGAGAAGCTACCATTCACAGGAGAAGGGAATCAAGTGAATGCAGTTCTAACTGGCTGCACAACAGTGGAGAAGTGTTGGAGCGGGATGGTGTGATTAATCATCTAAACTCACTGGTTCCAATTGGTGCTCACCCAGGAATACGCACTCAATGGTCCTGTTCTCAGTGGCTGCAGTAACTGGGTTTTCACAGGACAGGCAAACCTCATCGCTGGGAAGATGATCCATTCCTGGCAGTCATCATCAACCACAGATATAATGTTTTACTCTCACAACCTGAATGCCACTTTCTTTGGGGGCTATATGGTGTGATGATGGTCTCTGGACCAGGAGGACTGGGTTCAACTCCTACTTGCTCCAGAAGTATGTCTGAAGAGGCTGATTAAAAATATTCACACCTCCTTCCTCAATGTTGCTTTCTTTGGCCTGCGTAAAACTAAATTTTACATTTACAAATGTCTTCATCTGATGGGGAACAGAGGCAGCTGGCAGATAAATCTATGGTTGTAAATATGTACTTATTACATGTATTACTTCTTGTTTTGGCAACAGAATGTTAGTTAAATTGTGTTCGTTAAAACTAGTGGATTCTAGATCAATAGCAGATTTATGACACAGTGTGATCGCATCACAACCGGATTACTCCTCCTTTTCCAATCGCTACTCTGCCATTTTAGAGGCAAGATAGTGATGAATCAGAAAGACCAGTGGGGACCTTGGCTTTTAATTTTATTGTCTGGACTTGGACTAATGGAGCTAAATAATCACTCTGGCTTCATGAATGATTCAAGTAGAAATAATACTTTAGGCCAAAATGGCTCTGTGAATTTAAGACATCATTTCCACTTTGGTGACAGTCTGCTTGGATGCAGAGAGAAAAAACAATTTGTGGTATAATGAAAATCACTAAATTATTAATGAAATGATTTAAATTACAATTATTACAACTAAAATTAAAATCTCAGTAAAGCTTATTGGTGCCTGTAACTACTATCATTTATTATTTCTTTCAAGTTTGTTCTTGGACGCAAACATTGCTGGCAAGATCGGCATTGATTTCCCTTCAATAATAGCCCTTGGGAGAGTGTTAGTGAGCCATCTCCTTGACTCACTGCAATCCATATTGTTTCAGAGATAGTAGGAACTGCAGATGTTGGAAAATATGAGATACCAAGGTGTAGAGCTGAATGAACACAGCAGGCCAAGCAGCCTTCCTGCTCCTTTGATGCTGCTTGGCTTGCTATGGTCATCCAGCTCTACACCTTGTTATCTGCAATCCATATCGTATTGGTATAACCATAGTGCTGTTAGGAAAGGAGGTGCAAGGTTTTGACTTAGCACCACTGGACTGGATAGGGTTCTTTACCTCTTCCTTCAAATTCCATCACTGCCTGTCTCTAGACAATCTTCCACCATCAATTTCTATCAATTACTCATGACCTTATACTATCAACTTGTAGTACTCACATTTCTTTCTAGTTTTTCTGATGATGGCATAACTAGGAGACAGAATGTTAAGAACAAAGAACAAAGACAAAACAGCACAGGTATAGGACCTTCAGCCCTCTAAGGCTGCACTGACACATTTTGCCCTTCCATACAAAATCTGTCTTCACTTTCAGGATTTGTATCCCTCTATTCCCTCCCAATTCATGTATTTGTCCTGGTGTTTCTTGAATGCTGCTATGGTGTCTGTTTCCACCATCCCCTCCGGCAGCATATTCCAGGCACTCAGCCTTTGTGTGAAAAATAAGTATCACACATCTCTTTTAAGCATCTCCCCGCCATGCACCTTGAACCAGCCTCCCCTACTAATTGACCTGTCCACCCTGGGGAAAAATATCTCATACTTTCCGATTGATCTATATCATTCACAATCTTTTAAACTTCTATTGGGTCGCCCCTCAACCTCCTGCATTCCAGTGTATCCAACCATTCTTCATAGCTAAAATCCCCCACACCAGGCAACATTCAGAACTTTCTCCACAGCATGCACATCCTTCTGATAGTTTGGTGACCAATATTCCAATATTCTAAATGTGGCCTAATTAAAGTACTATAAAGATACAGCATAACTTGCATATCTTATACTCAATGCCCCTTCCAAATGAAAGCAAACATGCCTTTGGCCTTTTTTACTACCTTATCTATCTGTGCTGCCACCTTCAGTAATCTGTCAACCTTCACACCCAGATCCCTCTGCATATCGATATCCCTAAGGGTTCTGCCATTCACTACATAATTTCCACCTGTACTCAAACTTTCAAAACACATCACCTCACATTGGTCTAGATTAAACTCCATCTGCCATTTAATGTTAACTAATGCCTTGCCACATCAACTAACTGGCTTAGGAGTGAGAGTGGGCGGAATCTTATAGGGCCCTGAGTGATATGGGCTATAGTGAGATTTGTGGCAAAATCATCGAAGAGGTCAAGTAAGGCTTATTTTGATGTCAGGAGCAACTTGCTGCATCTTATCTGCAAATACTTGCCATCAAGGCGATATGTTTACTGGGTAGCAGTGAGTTATCTATTGAGGTAGATTATTGCTTGTTAGCAAAGTTATTAACCACAAATGTTGCTTGACTCATGTGTTGAGACAACTACATGCCAAAAATTTTGGGCATGGAAGGCAGAGCATGTACCTGGGGACTTCAGCTCTCTGTCTGTTCCAAGGGATCTCCATGTTGGGCATCAGACACCAACAACTAAGGCACTTTCCATGGGTCGCAGCCACAGGCACCCCATGTCCACAGACATTAGCATCTGACATGTCTCAGCCTCAAGACATCTCTGAACCACCGAGAGGATACTTCTACACATCAATGTGAAATGTCAGCCTGCATCAGCAATTATCATTGTCAATCTTCAGCAAGAATATCGCACTCAACAACATGCATCCAGCTCATGGACAAGACCAGGCTGCATCTTCTTTATATTTGTGGCGCCTGTTTCTCCAGTGAGTTGTTTAATTGTCCACCACCTTTCATGATTGGATGTGACAGGATTGCAGAGATTAGAACTTTGGTTGTGATATCACTTAGCTCGGTCTATCACTGCTTTTGCTATTTTGCATGCAAGTAGTCCTGTTTGGTGGCTTCACCAGGTTGACACCTCATCTTTAGGTATGCCTGGTGCTGCTCCTGGCATGCCCTCCTGCATTCTCCATTGAATTCTGGCTTGATGCTAATGGGAATATGCAGGCCATGAGGTTACAGATTGTGTTGGAGTACAATTCTATTGCTGTTGATGGCCCACAGTGCCTCATGGATGCCCAGTCTTAAGTTACTAGATCTGTTCGAAGCCTGTCCCTTTAGCACAGTAATAGTGCGACACAGCATGATGGAGGTTGTTCTCAATGTGAAGGCGTGCCTTCGTCTCCTCGAGGACTGTGAGGAGATCACTCTTACTGATACTGTCATGAAAGATGCGTCTGCAACTGGCAGATTAGTAAGGATGAGGTCAAGTATGTTTTCCTCTCTGTTTGGTTTCTTCACCACCTGCTGCAAACCCAGTCTAGCAGCTATGTTCTTTAGGACCTGACTAGCTTGATCAGTAGTACTCCTGCCGAGCCACTCTTGGTGATTGAAACGCTCACCCGGAGAACATTTTGTGCCCTTGCCATCCTCAGTGCTTCCGCCAAGTGTTGTTCAACATTGAGGAATACTGATTCATCAGCTGAGAGAGGATGGTATGTCGTAATCAGCAGGAGGTTTCCTTGCTTCTGTTTAACTCAAAGAGTTGTTACTGAGGACTCCCAGAGCAACACCCTCACAAACGTATACCATTGTGCAAGCAACTCTGCTGGGTTTGTCCTCCTGGTGAGACAGGACATATCCAGGGATGGTGATGGTGATGTCTGGGACATTGTCTGTAAGATATGTTTCCATGAGTACGACTATGTCAGGCTCTTGCTTAACTAATCTGTGAGACAACTCTCCCAATTTGGCACTAAACCCCAAAAGTTAGTGAAGAAGACTTTGCAAGGTCGACAGGGCTGTTTCCGCTGTCTTCTTTTTCAGTACCTAGTTTGATACCAGGTGATCCATCCAGTTTAATATCTTTGAGACTTTGTAGTGATTAATAAAACTGAATGACCTGCTAGTATGTTTCAGAGGACAATTGAGAGTCAATCACATTGTTGTTGGGTCTGGAGTCACATGTAGGCCAGACCAGGTGAGGATGGTAGATTTCCTTCCCTGAAGGGCATTAGTGAGTCAGTTCGGTCTTTCTGACAATGGAAAAAGTGATTTTTTTTCTATTCATTTGCGGGATGTGGGTGTCGCTGTCTGGCCAGCATTTATTGCCTGCCCCTAGTTGCCCTTGAGAAGCTGGTGGTGAGCTGCCTTCTTGAACCGCTGCAGTCCTCCTGCTGAGGGTTGACCCACAATGCCATTAGAGAGGGAATTCCAGGATTTTGACCTAATGACAGTGAAGGAGCAGCAATATGTTTCCAAATCGGGATGGCGAGTGACTTGGACGGGAACCTGGAGATGGTGGTGTTCACGTATGTGTGAAACCTTTGTCCTTCTAGTTGGAAGTGGTTGTGGGTTTGGAAGGTGCTGTCTGAGGATCTTTGGTGAATTTCTGCAGTGCATCTTGTAGATAGCACACACTGCTGCTACTGACCGTCGCTGGTGGAGGGAGAGGATGTTTGTGGATGTAGTGCCAATCAAGCGGGTTGCGTTGTCCAGGATAGTGTCAAGCTTCTGAGTGTTGTCGGAGCTGCAGTCATCCAGGCAAGTGGGGAGTATTCCATCACACTCCTGACTTGTGCCTTTTAGATGGTGACAGGCTTTGAGGAATTAGGAGGTGAGTTACTTGCTGCAGTATTCCCAGCTTCTGGCCTGCTCTTGTGGCCTTTGTGTTTATGTGGTGAGCCCGGTTGAGTTTCTGGTCAGTGATAACACCCAGGATGTTGGGGGATTCAGTGATGGTAACACCATTGGATGTCAAGGGATGGTGGTCAGATTGTCTCTTATTGGTGATGGTCATAGCCTGGCATTTGTGTGGCGTGAATGTAACTTGCCACTTGCCAGCCCAAGCCTGGATATTGTCCAGGTATTGTTGAATGAACATGCACTGCTTCAGTATCTGAGGAGTCAGTATCTGAGGAGTCACAAATGGTGCTGCACATTGTGCAATCATTGGCAAATATCTCCACTTCTGACCTTACGATGGAGGGAAAGTCGTTGATGAAACAACTGAAAATAGTTGGGCTGAGAGCACTACCCTGAGGAACTCCTGCAGAGATGTCCTGAAGCTGAGATGACTGACCTCCAACAACCATACCATCTTCCTGTGTGTCAGATATGACTCCAACCACTGGACCCTTTGTCCCCTGATGCCCATTGATTCCAGGTTTGCTAGGACTCCTTGATACCACACTTGTCGAATGCAGCCTTGATATCAAGGGCTGTCACTCTCATCTCACCTCTGAAATTCAGCTCTTTTGTCCATGTTTGAACCAAGGCTGAAATGAGGTCAGGAGCTGTTGGAACCCAAACTGGGCGTCACTGAGCAGGTTATTGCTGAGCAGGTGCTGCTTGATAGCACTGTTGGTGACACCTTGCATCACGTTGCTGATGACCAACAGGAGAAAGATGGGGCGATAACTGGCTGGGTTGGATTTGTCCTGAATTTTATGTATAGGACATACTTGGGCAATTTTCCACATTGGCCAGATACTGGTGTTGTAACTGTACTGGAATAGCTTGGCTTGGGGAACAGCAAGTTCTGGAGCACAAGCCTTTGGTACTATCACTGGAATGTTGTCAGGGCCGGTCACCTTTGTAGTATCCAGTGTCTCCAATTGTTTCTTGATATCACACGGAGTGAATTGATTTGGTTGAAGACTGGTATCTGTGCTACTGGGGACCGCTGGATAAGGCCGAGATGGATCATCCACTTGGTGATCCTGGCCAAAGATTGCTGTGAAAGCTTTAGCCTTTTTCACTGATGTGCTAGGCTGTTCCATCATCAATAATGGGGATATTTGTGGAGCCTCCTCCTCCAGTAAGTTGTTTAATTGTCCACCACCATTCACGGCTGGATGTGGCAGGACTGCAGATCTTAAATCTGATCCGTTTGTTGTGGGATCACTTAGCTCTGTCCCTCACTTGCTGCTTATGCTCTCTGGTGTTTAAATAGTCCTGTTTGGTGGCTTCATCGGTTGATATCTCATTGTCAGGTATGCCTGGTGCTGCTCCTGGCATGCCCTCCTGCACCCTCCATTGAACCAGGGTTGATCCCCTGGCTTGGTGGTAATGGTTGAGTGAGGGATATGTCAGGCCATGAGGTTACAGATCGTGCTGGATTTCACAGTCATGATTCTTAATTCCAGATTTTTTAAAAATCAAATTCTAATTCTGCCATATGCCATGGCAGGATTCAAACTAGGTCTCCAGGACATTACCTGGGTCTCCAGAATAATAGTCTAGCAATAATACCACTAGGCCATCACCTTCCCATTGAGCTGAGTACAATCTCTGGCCAGTTTGTTTGCTTTCTATGCTCTCACTCACTCTGAGTCTATCTGGTTGCTCACAGCATACCTGCTTTGCCTTACCTTTCTGCTTGTTTTCTCCTCAGCCAGAGATACCAAGTCACAAAAGTCCTCAGTGAAGTCAAGTGAATAGGCTTCGCTCAGGGGGTCTGGTCTCAGGAAGTCATGGGAAACTTGTCCAAGGGCTTGCATGCAACTAGCAGCCAATCAGGGTGGTCAGAGTCTCCTCATCAAGGCTGAGGAGCCAAATGCTGTGCTGTCCATCACTGACCTTCGCTCTTTTTGACCTATCAGGGGCTGCTTACTTCCTGGATTGGGAGAGAAAGGAAGAGGGACGTCATGGAATCATATAACATAGGATAGGTCCTTCAAGCCATTGAGTCTGCATCCACTAAAACAAAATAATCTATTTGCACTTATCTAATTTTCTAGTACTTGGCCCATAGCTTTGAATGTTACGCCATTTCAACTGTTCACACACACACTTTAAAAAAATTGTGAGGTTTCCTGCCTGTACTATCCCTCCAGAAATTGCAGACAAACTGACACTTTTCCAAAAGAACAGTGAGGCTCAGCACTAAGTGGACATCCAAAGCAGGAATCAACACTGCAATGCCACATGTTAAATAACATACAGTAAGAAAATCTTCAAGATAACAGAACAGGCAAGGGAAGGTTCGATGAGACCAACGTTAATGAGAAATATCATATATCAAGAGAGACTAGAAAAAACTGAAGCTTTTCCATTAGAACAGATACAATTAGGAGACCCGTAATAAGATTAATGAGGAGCTTCAATAAGGTAATTGGAGAAAAATGGCAGTTACAATGCTGTTGTGTACCTCCAGTATGCAGGCTATGCATCTTTCCCCCAGTTTCCTCCTAGCCACACTCCCTTGCTGTTGCGAGCCTGTAATCTTCCGATCATTCAGTTTTGTGGTTGGAATATCAGGAGCTGGGACTGTGGAATTTCTCAGATTTACACCGGAAGGATGATGTTGTGATTTTCTAGTTAAGGATTCTGAAGTGAAAAATCCCAGCTATTGCGTGTAACTGAGGAAGAAGCAAATATTTCAGAGAGGCAGAAACCTCAACATCACTTCAAACAACTGTATACTGAGATTGGTTAACGAAATGAAAGGTTCATCTTTGCAATTAAAATACAAAGTGATTACTATAAACAATATCATCAATATTTGCAGATGTTCCTCACCTTAATTATAATCTTTTGCAAATGTAATAATCAAAGTACAATTTTTCTTTGTTTTTTTGGGATCTCTTAGATTCTTTTCATTGTTCTCTTTATCAGAATATAGCAATGAACTGCTGGAGATGTGAAACCAAAATAGATACTGCTGGAGAAACCTAACAGGGGTGGCAGCATCTGCGGAAAGAAATCAGAGTCAGCTTTTTGAGTCTGGTGGCTCTTAGCGTAACAACATGTGAGAATAAACTTCACTTTATCCCAGTACCTAATAGTCTGATGAGGAGTCACTGGGCTCAGAACATTATCTGTGATTTCTCCCACAGATGCCACCAAATCTGCTGAGTTTCTCCAGCAATTTCTGTTTTTGCTTAAGGTTCTCTTTGCCAAATAGAAGTAAAAGTTAACTTTGCCAGCACAAGATACCTTTCAAGGGTGACAAACTAGAAGTAAGATGTGAAGTTGTCGCGGAAGTGGCCTGTTACAGGCTGAGATAAATGTGACAGTGGACTGTATAATAAACCAAGAGTTTTGCCCTACTTGTGTAACGCTGACTCAAACACAATCAAAGATTATGAAGAGACATGCTTTTGATGCTTTCTATCTTGTACTCATGTGATCTGATTGTCTGCCTCTCCACTTTCCTACCTTTTCCCCATAGCCACTGATTCTCAAACCGACTAAAAATCTTTATATCTCAGTCTTAAATTAATTAAAGGACCAGCCTCGACAGCCCTCTGCGGTAAAGAATTACACAAATACACTGATAGTAGGAACTGCCGACGCTGGAGAATCTGAGATAACACAGTGTAGAGCTGGGTGAACACAGCAGGCCAAGCAGCATCAGAGGAGCAGGAAACCTTGATGTTTTGGGTCGGGACCCTTCTTCAGAAAATTTCCGACCCGAAACGTCAAGCTTTCCTGCTCCCCTGATGCTGCTTGGCCTGCTGTGTTCATCTAGCTTCACACCGTGTTATTACTCAAATACAGTGTTCTCTGACAGAAGAAATTCCACTTTGCCTCTCTCTCAACTGTGTGACCCCCTTATCCTGAGATTACACCCTCTTTCCACATCAATCCTGTCAACTCACCTAAAAATCTTGTATGTTTCATTAAGGTTAACATTCATTTTTCTATATTCCAATGAGTACAGGCACAATCTACTCAACTGGTTTTCATAAAACAGTCTCTCCATACATGCCTGGTATCAACCAAGTGAACCTTCTCTGGACTGCTCCTAATGGCAGTATATCTCTCCTTAGACAAAGGGGCCAAATCTTCTCACAGTATTCCAGCTGTTGCCTGACTCGCGTCTATAGAATTTTCATAAAAAATCCCTACTTTTATTCTCCACTCCCTTTGAGATAAAGGTCAAAATTTTATTTGTCTTCCACATGACCTGTTAAACTCAGATGCTGGGTCTCTGTGTTTCATGGATGAGGAGTCCCAAATCTCTCTGTTCCATAGATTTCTACAGTCTTTCTCCATTTATATGATATTCAGTTCCTTTTGTTTTCTTGTCAAATGCATGGCCTCACATTAGTTTCCACATGCCAAGATTTTGCCCACTTGCTTCACCCATCTATATACCTCTGCAGGCTCTTTGTGTTATCTTCACCACTTGCCTTCCTCCTTATCTTTGCAAACATCCACTGACCTGGTACTTTCACTTTCCTAATCAAAGTCTTGAATATATATTGTAAGTAATTGTGGCCCCAGACTGATCCCTGTAGTACACCATTAGTAGAAGGTTGCTATCTCGAAAATGCCCACTTCATCCCGACTGTCTGTCCCTATTTGTTAGATAATTCTCTATCCCTGCTAGTATGCTACTTATAACACTATCAACTGTTATCTTCTTAAATATCAAATGCCTTATGAAAATCTAAATATATTCCCAAGAGGACTGTGCAAGAAAATAATTGTCATCATGATTTTTGCTAAGTGAAAAAGATGTATTGCCTGTACATGTTCTTCCTTCTTTTAGAGGACGGGATGTTTGCAATTGTGGCATAAATGTATTGCAAGCATCTATAAGTGGTTGATAATGTGATTTTTAGCACATTCAGGATTGATCAGTAAGTGCTGTCCAATCACAGAATGATAAATGTGTGTATATATACTGTTGGATACTACACTCTGACTTCTGCAAGGTCAATACTCTTCTCATTATGAAAAGCTGAAGGGACACATTGTTTGATAGATTAAACAGTCATTGGAATGTACATATGTTTGCA
The DNA here is from genome assembly GCF_030684315.1 of Stegostoma tigrinum. NCBI lineage: Eukaryota > Metazoa > Chordata > Chondrichthyes > Orectolobiformes > Stegostomatidae > Stegostoma > Stegostoma tigrinum. The sequence continues at coordinate 87,665,585 of NC_081355.1, read as the reverse complement.
CATTTGTCGACATATCTGGCATCATACCAACATTAAAATTTATAAAATGCATTACTCATTTATCTAGTCGGCTCAACTCTTTTTGGATTGATGGCAACATCCTGTCCGTGGAGAATACTGCTTGCTTTGCGACTGTATTGTAACAATGTGAAATGGATAATTTCTACTGTTACACAAAGCTATGATTCACATTACACTTCCACAGTAATTTGAGATAGATCAGGGACTGTTCAGAACTACCTGTAACTAAAATGCTCCAGGAGTTAATATTGATCTCGAATTAGATTTATGTTTATTGTCGCATGAATAGAGTGAAAAGTTTCCAAAGTTGCTGTTTACTGGCTGTCTTAGGTACAAAGGTACCTGAGTACAGAATCTTTGGAATAAGTTGGAGCAATAAAGGAAATAAATGTTCAACACTGCAGACCTTCAAGCTATCTTAGGTACAAAAGGTATCTAGGTACAAAATATTAGGAATAAATTAGAAAAATAAAGAAATAAAAAGACCAGATTTGCAGTCTTTCCAAGCAGAGAATATGGAGCAGATAAGACTGTGCTGGCCTCCAGCCCATGCTAGGCCCGTTCCACTTCGCGCCGGGACCTCACTTCGAGTCCTCTCCGGTCCTTGCCATAAGTCTGCGCTAGGCCCTTGCCTTGAGCCTGCTCCAGGCCTTGCCACCAGTTCACTCCAGGCCTCTTTCAGTCTGCGCCAGGCCTCATCACCAGTCTGCTCCAGGCTGCAGGGAGATCATTTTAACCATCCTGTTCATAAGGATAAATGTGTGTATATTCAGAAATATTACTGAATAGCAGTTTGTGGATGTTACTTAATTCTGTTATTAGAATCCAAATGGAGTTTAACTTTAAAAGAATCTCACCAATTATAATAACCCTCAGATTCTAATTCCTGCCAAAATTACTACAGGTCCATTAAGACTAATTTACAACGAAACACAAAATTGCCTGTGTTATTTTTATTCCCCATTAAATAACCCTACCCAGTAATGATCTTCATTTAACCAGCAATGGAACTTGACTATATTATCTGGTACTTGTACATATAAAAATTAACCTTAAATTGTGATTTTGAAATTAATAATAAGGTGCTGGTTCATGATCCTTTGTCTGATTTCTTCTTTGATAGTTTGGAAAAAAAATTAATTAAAATATTATGTAAATTCTGGTATCAAATTCAGACACTTGCTGGTCAATTTCCAACTCAATATAAACTGGTTAAATGTTTAAATCTCTGTCAAAAGGTCATCCGCCTAAAATATCGACCAACTCTGTTCTCTATCCAGACATGCCGAACTGGTGAGTATTGTCAGCATTTTCTGTTTTCGTTACAAAGGATAATCTTTAGAATAGGTCAAGAAAATTAAACTAATCATTGGAGAAAATGCTTGCCTGAAGTTGGAAAATTCTGAGTGGGTTGATTTCAATAAATCTGCCTGTGGGTTTGATGTCCTCAAAATCACTCATCAGAACATACAACCTACTTCAGATTAGATCTGTCACCAGGCAGGGTATTGTAAATTTATCTTCTAGAATAGTCTTGAAAATTTGGAATATCCTTTCAGGAAAAAAGTGCTGATGAATGCAGTGGACTTTGATGGAAATTGCTCTGCCAACTTGTGTTCGAAAAAAGACAGGTGATATATTCATCTGCAACAAGAGAATAAATAATATGTTTGATTATCTCAGGGTCACGAGTTTCACAGCTAAAAATAACTTTAAAGATTTGATGAATGGTTGCTGTTTCACAGTAGTAGTCTTGAGGAAAGTCTTTAAAGTTATTTTCACCACAGAAGATTGGAATGAATCATGTTACGTTCAAGTGCAGAGAGATGAAATGGCTCTGTGCCGTTTCTACTCTTTGATTGTATCAAGAGTTTTGAATTGAAAGGATGTACACGCCAAATGTGTAAATGTTTAACTATTTACACACTGTGTTAAAAAAGTACCAACATGGTAAGTTTGCTCAATTTTAACAAAGAAAGAGGTTAACTTTATTAAGATTTTAAAACATCGTACCTTTTGCAATTACACATATATTTGGAGTTTCTGACACATGTAAATACAGGCAGAATGAGGAAGGATAATTTGATTGAATTATTGTCAGTAGGTAAAAGGGTGGAGACTTCCCAGGCCCTGAGTGACATTAAACATCGTGAGAAGTCTAGGAGAACACCAGGAGAAGTCCAGCTAAGGCTTTCTCAACATCAGGAATGAGTTGTTGCTTTTTCAAATGAAGTCTCATATGTTGTGAAGAGATTCTCACTAGAGATGCCTATTAACAAGGATTATTGCTCCTCATCAACGTCATTATTACTTAGCCTTGCTTATTCATATTCACTCCTATTCTAACGCCACTGGATGGAAACCAGACAGGGAAGAATCGCAGCTTGAAAATCACAGCAGGTACCTGCGACTCCAGCTCACCACTTGCTCCTCTGGACCTTTTAAAGGTTGTGAGGTTTCCCACCTTAACTACCCTTGCAGGCAGTGCATTCCAGGCACGCCATCACCCTTTAAACCACTAGACGTTCACTTTATAATTATGCCCTCTCATTATTCAGCCATCAAATAAGTTGAATAGCTGAATTTTAAACACCATGTCTATACCCCTAATAATCTTAATAATCCCCTCTCAGTCTAAAGAAAACAACCCAAGACTATCCAGCCTTTCTTCATTGCAGCATGCATCATACCGTGTGCATTTCCTATGTCCACACAGTGACCTGCTGCTCATTGGTATAGGTCAATTGTACAATGCAGGATTTCCTGGGTTTTGTCAGACTGTTTTCAGGACAGGAATGGATCTCCGATGTACTGTGCTAGGATCCATACTATCTTGGCAAGATCAGACAGATGGCCTTTCATTTCCTGCTGCTGCTCCACCACCTCCTGACTTGTAAATGAGCTATTTCTGCCAGATGCTGAAATGCCTACACTCTAGCCAACATTTACTTGGAATACTGCGTCCAGTTCTGGGCGCCCTATTATAGGAAAGATGTGAATGCTTTGGAGAGGGTTCAGAGGAGGTTTACCAGGATGCTGCCTGGACTGGAGGGCTTATCTTATGAAGAGAGGTTGACTGTGCTCGGTCTCTTTTCATTGGAGAAAAGGAGGAGGAGAGGGGGCCTAATTGAGGTATACAAGATAATGAGAGGCATAGATAGAGTTGATAGCTAGAGACTATTTCCCAGGGCTGAAATGGCTAGCACGAGGGGTCATAGTTTTAAGCTGGTTGGTGGAAAGTATAGAGGGGATGTCAGAGGCAGGTTCTTTACGCAGAGAGTTGTGAGAGCATGGAATGCGTTGCCAGCAGTAGTTGTGGAAGCAAGGTCATTGGGGTCATTTAAGAGACTGCTGGACATGCATATGGTCACAGAAATTTGAGGGTGCATACATGAGGACCAATGGTTGGCACAACATTGTGGGCTGAAGGGCCTGTTCTGTGCTGTACTGTTCTATGTTCTATGTTCTATGTTCTATGCCAAGGTCAAGGGCCTCCTCCTCTACTGACATTAATATTACCAAGTAGGCCACTCTTCCTCCTGAATGACTGACTGCTGTCATGGATTGGTTGCTCTTTCCACCTGCAAGTTTGGGTTAAAGACTTTAACAACAAATTTTATAGTGGCTTTAATGTAATAAAGCATCCAGGATATTTCACAGCAGCATTGTTAAGCAAGCTATAACATGGCACATGTATGGGCACATTGAGCTGGATTACTAAGAATTTAGTCAAACAGATAGGTTTTAGAAAAGAAAGGGAAGTAGACACATACAGAGGTAAAGGGAGGCATTCGCGGGTTTAAGTCCTGAGCTGCTGATGGCATGATCTCCTATAGTTGAGAGATGAAAATCAAATGTTGATAAGGGACTAGAATTATAGGTAAGAAGGAGTCTCAGAGGAGTAGAAGTAGTCCATTTGACCCATCAAGTCTGTTCCACCATTCAATGGTATCATGTCCGATCTGATGATCCTCAACTCCATTTCCTGCCAATTCTCCATACCCATAACCCTCCATGACTGACTAAGGTCTGTGTAACTCATCCTCAAAAGTATTTAAATGACGTAACCTCTACAACTCCTGTGTTAAGGAATTCCACAGCTTCACCAGCTTCTGAGAGTAGACATTTCCCTTCATCTCCATTGTAACTGGGTGGCCCTTTCTTCTGAGATTATAGCTTCTGATCCTCGAATTTCACAAGAGGAAATTTTGCCTTTTTATCACTACGTCTTACTCCTCCTCCCCCCCTTCGAGGTTGTATGTATGACTGTTTCTGTAAGTTCAAACACTGTGACCTTCCCTGTGCCTCTCTGGGCATCATTATGTACATAGCTGCCCTGAAATGCTGTCATGTCCTCTTGTTTTATAAGGCTACATTTCCCCTATTCCAAACCCCCACCCCTTATTAGGATAAAGCCCTCTGTACAGCCCTAGTTATTTCATTCACCAGGAGAACAGTACAACAGATAGATGTCTCTATGAAGCAGACCTAATTCTGGAGGCTCCTGTGGAACACGAATCACAGAGTGAATGCAAGATTTTTAAGACTGCACTGGAACACCAAGCTGATTCCCTCACAACCTGGTCTCCAAGTATGTAAGATGTTCTTTACACAAAGATGCATTTTGTGGTTGATATGGGACCAGGAGGAGAAGAGATTAGTACTCATACAATGACCTACTGTATATTTGCAATCTGACTATTTGTGCTTTCATCAGAGTAAAGTTTAATGTCATAATTCCATGCAGACTGAATCTCTGCACACCACCCCTCATCCAATCCCCGCCCTCACCCCCGCCACCGTCTTGTTGGAGTGCTTCATGTCAAATTATGTGGAGTGTGTGTAAAGCTAGGAGTTGAGTGAGTGTTGTGAATGCTCACATTGATAAGTGCCTATTCTGTTCATTATCCTCCCCTCACAAATTCATTGGAAGGATGACTGAGGCATCCAGCCCCAGCAGGGTTTATTGTTACAGGTGCAGCAAGGGTGCAGAGAAATGGAGAAGATGTGCTAGCAAGCCTGGAACCAGTAACAATCTCCAGTGAGACTGGCCACTGCCCACATGGGAAGGTGACAGCTTGAAAGGTCCCTCAGAATGTGCAGAATAAGCCATAGTTCTCAATGCCATTTTCTCCTGATGAGCCAAGTGCAAAACGAGAATGTCCTGGCACACTGTTGCAGAACTATGACAACTGTTGGAACTGAAGGGTTGGCTGGCCCAATGGCTGTTAAGGTGAAAACTGCTTTCAACGTCTGCCACTGAGACCTATATGGGATCTATCAATCATACAACCATAAATCTATCTTAACTGTTACTGCTCCCATTTCCCTATGACAAAGCTAATGCTGCAGACCGAGGAGGAGGATTGAGCAAAATGACTGCTTTCTCCAAATGTAGGGCATGATAGACTGCACATACACCATCTCCTAGTGCAAGATACAGCACAGCACATATGTTGTTTGTATGTGGAATTTCCTTCCCCAGACAACAGTGGAGTTAGGTTATTGAAATTTATTCAAGTCTGAGTAATTTGAGTTTTGATAAACAGGGAGTCAAGGACTTCAGATGCGGACAAGAAAGTAGATTTGAGACCAAAATCCGAACAGCCTTGATACAAATGAGTGGCGGAACTGGGTCTAAAAGTCAAATGGCCTGCACCATCAGACAAATCCTATGTTCTTAACGCCACCTTGTAATATAGAAAGGGGACTTGTTTTGTCATCTCCTCTGACCTCCCAGCACTACAAGGAAACTCTCCACAACTTCACTCGCATTTCTGAAGCAGCCAGAATCAGATTGCCCAGCTAGAAATGTAAGGCTGACATAGAATTCAGAACAATTGCAGATAAGCAGCTAATATGTCCCTTGGTGAAATGTTATGTTTTCTAAGCTTTGATGAAGCATATCTGGGAGCTTTGCAATGTTAAAATTGCTATGCAAATTACAAGTTGTTATTTTTAATTTAAAATGATCTCCATCTGCCCTATGAACAAATGTTTGGAATCGAAAAGTGTACACTTTTTTAAAATTCACTTGTGGGATGTGAGTGTTGCTAGCTGGCCAGCATTTCTGGCCCATCCTTAGTTGCTCTTGAGAAGGAGGTGGTGAACTGCTTTCTTGAATTCCTGCATTCCATGTTGACCCCAATGCCCTCAGGGAGGTAATTCTGGATTCTGACCCAGTGACATTGAAGGAATAGTGATTTATTTCCAATTCAGGATGGTGATTGGATTGCAGGTGATGGTTTTCCCTTAAAGATGGAAGTGGTCATGGCTTTGGAAGGTACTGTATGAGGGTCTTTGAATTTCTGCTATATACATCTTGTAGATAGTACACACTGCTGCTATTGAGAGTCGCTGGTGGAGGGAGTAGAGGTTTATGGGTGTGATGCGAATCAGGCAGGCTGGATGGTGTTGAGCCTCTTGAGTGCTGTTGGAGCTACCCTCATCCAGGCAACAGGGGAGCATCCTATCACACACACTTTTCTCCTTCACAGATGCTGCCAGACCTGCTGAGCTTTTCCAGCAACTTGCTTTTGTTCCTGATTGAGAGCATCTACAGTTCTTTTGGTTTTTATTTAGTATCCTATCACACTCCTGACTTGAGGCTTGTAGATGGTGGCCAGGATTTGGGGAGTCAGGAATTGAGTTACTGACTGCAATATTCCTAGCCTCTGATCTGCTGTTATAGCCACTGTGTTTATGTGGTGAGTCCAGTTGAATTTCTGGTCAATGGTAACCTGAAGAATCTCATAGTGGGGTTTCTGTGTTAGTTGTGCCATTGACTGTAGGGGAGCAGTGATTAAGTAGGCCCTTATTGGAGATGGTGATTGCCTTGTATTTGCATAAATGTTATTTGCCACTTTTCAGCTCAAACTTGAATATTAAATCTTGTTGAATACACAAATTATATGATGGGAATATAATTCCCTTTGAATCGATATACACATTTTAAATTCTGTGATGCCTAGTGAAAATGACTCTTAGAAATGCCCTCCAGTGTTTGCCACATTTGAATTTTAAAATATGAAGCTAGAACTTAATCCTGCTCACACCCCTTTTACATATATTTCCATTGTCTGAGATTGTCAACACAATATTTAATTCATGTAGCTTTTACACCTCCATTAGTTTAAAAGTAAAACTCATGAAAAATATGTAACCCGTAGAACTCCATAAAAGTGTAACTGGCTTGTTCACACACATGTAGTGCATTGAAAACAGGCACAAATTCACAAATTTGATCCATAACATGAACCAGTATGAATAAATTCCAAGAAGTTTTGGCCTTTTACTTCCACCTCAATGTCTCTTGAAAAATCAAATTACATAAATCATGAGGGTGATAACATACAGTACTGGCACAGATTGATTCAGCCCTCATAGTCAGAGGCCACATTCAGATCTACCAACTACATTGAAATTTACATGAGCATTGTAGATTTTCATTTATTATATCCATTTAAGAATACAGGCCATCACCAGATGTAAAAAGACTTTTCAGACTTAAATAAACAGACACAATAGAACACATTTTAACAAAATGTTGCTTATGTTGTTATTACTTTCAGTAAATGTTGGTTGGAGACAATTTAGAACAAAGAACAAAGAACAATACAGGAACAAAAACAAAAGTTGCTGGAAAAGCTCAGCAGGTCTGGCAGCAGCTGTGAAGAAAAATCAGAGTTAACATTTCAGGTCCAGTCAGGAGGAGTCATTGGACCCAAAATGTTAATTCTGATTTTTCTTCACAAATGCTTCCAGACCTGTTGAACTCTTCCAGCAGTTTTTGTTTTTGTTCCTAATTTACAGCATCCACCATTCTTTCTGGTTTTTATGAAGAACAAGACAGCACAGGAATAGGTCATTTGGTCCTCTAAGCCTGTGCCGACACATTTTGCCCTTTCATATTAAAGCTGTCATTGCTTACAGGCCTGTATTGTTACAGAGAGGAGTTTGAACACCTCCAATATTTAGACTAAAATGTAAGTCCCCAACTTGTTATGGCGAGAGTAGAGGTTCCCTTCTAATAATTAAACCCAAAACACCCAGAGAAACTCACCTCTCCTTTATAATCTGTTAGAAAGTGTGGTTAACTGAAAGGAAATCCCTGATATTTACTTCATAAGTAACAAGTAACAATTTATTTATTTAACTCTGACAGTGAACAAGTTAACAGAATTACTAACAAACCAAACAATTCCCCTTAACTACTAACTATTCCCTCACTGAACTAAATTTCACTGGTATACTGTTCTAATAAACACAAGTCCAACTTATATAAACCCAAGTAATAAGAAAATAGATTGAAACTTAGTCTCTCAAAGTCTATATGCCTTTCTTCTGCTGTTCTCAAGTCATAAATGCCTTTCTTCTGTTGATCCTGCTGTTAGGGATGTTTTCTCTGTGAAGTCTTCTGTAAGGACTGTTACCCAGAAGTCCCATGGTAACCTCTATAGATAGGTGGTGCTTTCTTAGCAATTTCTAGTGAGTGCTAGATCACTAATTCTCAGATGACAGTCCACTCTCACACCAATTTGCAAAAACCCTCACTTTATATACATTGCATGACATGTCAATTTTGTTAAAAGAGCATTGGTCCCATTGTCAAAGCCATCAGATTTAAATTCAATTGGCATTCAATTCTTAATTGCTTGGCTTAAATTAATTGGCTGATTCCATCTAGCTGCCACAACATCAAAACAAGCCTAAGGTTTCCAATCACACAGCCGATTGATACATGTTTCAATTTCAGAACTGACTATGTCCTCAGCTGTATGCAGACACTTCGTTTTCTGTATAAGTGTCTAAGCTTAAAAAAGCACTTTATCTCTTAAAGGAACTATGCAATCTCCTCACTTTCTTAAATAAATAAATTCTAGCTTCCTGCCTTCCAATTTATGAATACTCTACACAGCTTTGTAGTCATATCCCTCTATTCTCCTCCTATTTATGTATTTGTCCAGGTGCTTCTTGAATGCTGCTATTGTGACTGCTTCTACCAGCTCCTCTGGTAGCGCGTCCCAGTCACTCATCATGCTTTGTGTGAAAAACGTGCCTTGGTCATCTCTTTATAACTTCCCCTCTCTGACTTGAACCTGTGTCCCCTAGTAACTGACACTTCCACACTCGGAAAAAGCCTCATACTTTCCACTCTATCCATGCAGCTCACAATCTTATAAACTTCTTTTGGGTCACCCCTCAAACTCCTGCATTCTAATGAAAACAAATGCAGAGCATCCAACCTTTCTTCATATCTGAATTCCCCCATACCAGGCAACATCCTAATAAACCTTTTCTGTACCCTCTCCAAAACATCCACATCCTTCTGGTATAGAGACAGTAGGAATTGCCGAGGCTAGAGAATCTGAGATAACAAGGTGTAGAGCTGGATGAACACAGCAGGCCAAGCAGCACCAGAGGAGCAGGAAAGCTAAAGTTTCAGGTCTGGACCCTTCTTCAGAAAATGAAGAAAGGTCCAGACCTGAAACATCAACTTTCCTGCTCCTCTGATGCTGCTTGGCCTGCTGTGTTCATCCAGCTCTCCATCTTGTTATCTCACATCCTTCTGGTATGGTGATGACCAGAGCTGTATGTAATATTTTAAGTGTAGTCTAACTAAAGTTCTACAAAGCTACAGTGTAACTTGTCTATCCTTATACTCAATTCTACTTCGCCCCCCCCCACCCCCATGAAGGTGAGCATGCCATAAGCCTTTTTTACTACCTTATCTACCTGTACTGCCACCTTCAGTGATCTGTGGACCCACACACCCAGATCCCTCTGCATATCAAAATTGCTAAGGCTTCTGCCATTCACTGGATAATTTCTACCTGTACTTGTTCTTCCAAAACACATCACCTCACGTTTATCTGGATTAAACTCCATCTGCCATTTTGCAACCGATGTCTCCAACAGATCTATATCTTGCTGTTACCTTTTGACAATCCTCCGCGTTATCTACAACTCCACCAACCTTTGTATCGTCCTCAAACTTACTAATTAGGTCAGTTACATTTTATTCAAAATTATTTACGTCGATCATGAACAGCAAAGGTCCCAGCATGGATCCCTGTGGAACACCGTGAGTCCTCCATTCTGAAAAGTATCCTTCCACCCCTACCCTCTGTCTCTTATGACTAAGCCAGTTCTGTGTCCATCTTGCCAGATCATCTGATACAAAGAACAAGGAAAATTATAGCACAGGAACAGGACCTTCGGCCCTCCAAGCCTGCGCCGATCGAGATCCTCTGTCTAAACCTGTCACCTATTTTCTAAGGCTCTGTATCCCTCTGCTCCCTGCCCATCCACGTACATGTCCAGAAAAATCTTAAAAGACACTATCGTGTCTGCATCTACCACCTCCGCTGGCAATGCGTTCCAGGCACCCACCTCCCTCTGTGTAAAGAACTTTCCACACATATCTCCCATAAACTTTCCTCCTCTCACTTTGAGCTCATTACCCCAAGCAATTCAATCCCCCACTCTGGGAAAAAGCTTGTTGCTATCCACCTTGTCTATAACCCTCATGATTTTGTAGACCTCAGTAAGGTCCCCTCTCAATCTCCGTCTTTCTCATGTAAATAATCCTAATCTTTTAACCTCTCTTCATATCTAGCGCCCTCCATACCAGGCAACATCCTGGTGAACCTCCTTTGTACCCTCTCCAAAGCATCCACATCCTTTTTGTAATGTGGCGACCGGAACTGTACTCAGTACTCTAAATGTGGCCGAACCAAAGTCTTATATAACTGTAACATGACCTGCCAACTCTTGTACTCAGTATCCTGTCCGATGAAGGAAAGCATGCCGTATGCCTACTTGACCACTCTATTGGCCTGCATTGCCACCTTCAGGGAACAATGAACCTGAACACCCAGATCTCTCTGTACATCAATTTTCCCCAGGACTTTTCCATTTACTGTATATTTGCTCTTGAATTAGATCTTCCAAAATGCATCACCTCACATTTGCCTGGATTGAACTCCATCTGCCATTTATCTGCCCAACTCTCCAATCTATCTATATTCTTCTGTAATCTCTGACAGTCCCCTTCACTATCTGCTACTCCACCAATCTTAGTGTCATCTGCAAACTTGCTGATCAGACCACCTATACCTTCCTCCAAATCATTTATGTATATCACAAACAACAGTGGTCCCAGCACAGATACCTGTGGAACACTACTGCTCACAGGTCTCCAATTTGAGAAACCCCCTTTCACTACTACTCTCTGTCTCCTGTTGCCCAGCCAGTTTCTTTTAACCATCTAGCTAGCACACCCTGGACCTCATGCGACTTCACTTTCTCCATCAGCCTGCCATGGGGAACCTTATCAAATGCCTTACTGAAGTCTATGTATACGACATCTACAGCCTTTCCCTCATCAATCAACTTTGTCACTTCATCAAAGAATTCTATTAAGTTGGTAAGACATGACCTTCCCTGCAAAAAACCATGTTGTCTATCACTGATAAGCCCATTTTCTTCCAAATGGGAATAGATCCTATCCCTCAGTATCTTTTCCAGCAGCTTCCCTACTACTGACGTCAGGCTTTAGTACCAGTCTGCCATGTCAAAAGCTTTACTGAAGTCCATCTGGACAACATCTGCCATTTTTTCCTCAATCACCTTCAACACCTCCTTAAAACATCAAGTTAGTGAGGCACATCCTTCCCTGCACAAAACCATACCATTTGTCACTAATCAGTCCTTTGCTTCTAAATGCATATAGATCTTATCCTGGAGCATCTTTTCCAATAATTTCTCTATGTGAGGCTCACAGGCATGTTATTTCCTGTATTACCCCATTACCCTTTTTAAACAATGGGACAATATCGGCTATTCTCCAGTCCTCGGCTCCAGCAATTTGTTCTCTTGCCTGCTTCGATATTCCAGGGCCCGAGAACTGGTCTTAATACATTTTAAGAAGCACATCACCTCTTCCTTTTTAATAGCAATTTGGTTTAGAAACTTGATACTCCCTTCCATGAGATTATCCTAGGACCAATTCTTTCTCTTTGGTGAATACTGATACAAAGTACTCGTTTAAGACCTTTTCCCATCTCTTCAGGCTCTACACATAGATAACTTCCTTTGTCCTTGAGTGGGCCAACCCTTTCCCTTACATTCTTACTTTTTATATATGTGAGTTAAAAAACCTTGGGATTCTCCTTAATCCCGTTTGCTAACGACTTTTCATGACCCCCTTTCAGACCTTCTAATTCCTTGCTTAAGTTCTTTCCTACTTTCCTTATATACATCAAGGGTTTTGTCAGTTCCCATCCTCCTGGACCTTATGTATACTTCCATTTTCTTTTTGACCAAGGTCATGACATCTCTGGTCATCCATGTAACTTGGCACACCTTTCTTTCATTCTCGCAGTGAGGTTCTGCCACTGAACTGTTGGGAGTTAATTCTGAAAACATTAAAATACTCCAACATAAAATAAAGGAAATTAAAACATTCTGAGCAGACCACTGGGCAACATGTTAAAATTAAGCAAACATACTGATTTTGACGAAGTAATTTATTTTTATACCGAGAATTCAAGAGATCCACTACAGCAAGCTTTTTTAAAAACAGTTGGTTGAGACTAATTAACGTTTAAAATAGAATTTTTGGCATTCTCCTAATAAACAAACCGAGGAAATACATATCCTCTACTTTCATATCACCAGGCATCTGCAGAATTCTTGTGCTATTTAAATCACCTTGAAAGAACTTTCTCCCCAAGTAAAATGAATGAAATGAAAACCAACTGAAATTAATTATCGGAATAGGGTGTTCTCATGCAGAAAACATAAAAGTTAGTAATACAGATTTAGTAACAAATATCAAACTTTAACTTAAAAAGTTCATAATAGTTTTGGTGCTTGTTGACATCAGAAAGGTTTGAAATCCTCAAATATATTATCGGATTGGTCTGACCAAACTCTAGCCCCTCATCTCATGCCAGGTCAGAGCCAAAATCTGATCCAATGTAAATCACTTGAGTATGAGGACAAAATATTAACGCTCCTCTCAGCTTATTCCAGCATGAACAGAAAGAGTCATAGAATCCCTAGAAAGCATATAAAGGCTATTTTCGCCCATGAAGTCTATGCCAACCCTCTGAAGGGCATCCCTCCCATCCCGCATTCACCATAGCTAATCCACATAGTCTGCATATTCCCAGACATGAATGGCAATTTAGCACAGCCAGTCCAACTAACCTGCACCTCTTTGAACTTTAGGAGGAAACCCACACAGTCATAAGGAGAATGTGCAAACTCCACACAGACAGTCACCTGTGGGTGGAATCAAACCTGGGTCCCTGGTGCTGCAAAGCAGCAGAGCTAACCATTGCGACACCATGCTGTCCAGCATGGAAGGCCAGCAATTCAGCTACAATTCTGATTTTCCAGGTCCTGCACATCTTTATCACTTTCCTAGTATTTTGTGTGAGTAGAGTTTATATGTACCACTTCTCAAACTCATCAATATCAAGTGATATGTGATAGGGGAGAAATTTCAGGTCAGCAATTTCCTTGCCTATATCCCGGTAAACAGCTGTCAGGTGAGAGAAATCATATCAGACACTGCACCCCAAAGCCTAGAGAGCAAATTCCCAAACTCACAACCACACGCATCTAGAAAGACAACAGCAGCAGATACATGGGAAAATCTTCACTTGGAAGTCCTCCTCAAGTCTGCTCACCATCCTTACTTGGAAACGTATCACCATTCCTGTAGTGTTATGGGGTCAAAATCCTGGAACTCTTTCCCTAATGGGTTTATGGGTCAACTTACTGCAAATGGACTGCGACAGTTCAAGAAAACTTCTCACCACTACCTTCTCAGATTTAACTAGGGATGGGCAGTAAATGCTGGCTCAGCAAGTGATTCTCACTTTCCATGAGAAAATTTTAAAAAAGCAAGCTCAATCAGCTGCACAGAGTATGCTTACAAGGGGTGACTTTTACAACATACCCCAACTGTCTCTTGCGCTATAATCCTATAATATTCCTTCATTTACTGTACTGGGTGCAAATCAGACAGAGTTCACCTAAAATATATTCTGTCTGGCCTGACCTGAATGAACCCACCTATATTTTTGGTTCAGACCACGTGCATAGACCAGTGTATCGCAGCTGCTGATCTATGACAGGAAGCAATGGTTGCAGTGTTGTGGATAGTGCATATCTGAGACTTAAAACAGTTGTATTAGGTGGCAACTCTGGGTCTTTAGATCGCTGTCTGAAATTAACTACCTAAAGCTTTCCTATGTGTAGATCTCAGAGGGAGTTGCAACAAAGTGTAATTGCTTAACATTTTCAGCATCCAGCACATAGCCTCCTCAATCTTCCAATAAACCAAAATTAGGAGGTTAAGAAAACAGTGAAACAAAAACACTGTTGCTGGAAAAGCTCAGCAGGTCTGGCAGCATCTGTGGAGGAGGAAACAGAGTTAATGTTTTGGGTCTAGTGACCCTTCCTCAGAACTGATGGTGGCTGGGAAAACGTCAGTTTGTATGCAGAAAATAGGGAGGTGGGGTGGGGTAGGGAGTAAACGATAGGATAGAGCCCACAGAGAGAGAAAGACAGTTGGACAGACAAAGGAGTTTCTGGGAGGGTAAACAGTTGTTGAAGGGGACTGTCAGTGACTAACAGTAGGGGGTGTGTAATGGCAGGCTATGTGGTAACAAGGCCTGGTGTGTGGGGTGGGACGCTGGGACATGGGAGAGTTTAGACCCTAAAATTATTGAACTTAATATTGAGCCCGGAGGTCTGTAGGGTCCCCAAGTGGAAAATGAGGTGTTGTTCCTCCAGCTTGCGTTGGGCTTCATTGGAACACTGTAGCAAACCAGAGACAGAGATGTTGGCCGGAGAACAGGGTGGTGCATTGAAGTGGCAGGCAACAGGTAGTTCAGGGTCTTTTTTACGAGCAGAACAGAGATGTTCTACAAAGAGGTTGCAAAGTCTATGCTTCGTTTCCCTAATGTAGAGGAGACCACATTGTGAGCAGCAAATGTAGTAGACTAGATTCTTGGAAATGCAGGTGAAGTGTTCCTTCACCTGGAAGCTATGTTTGGGCCCTTGGATAGTGGGGAGGGAGGAGGTAAATGGGCAGGTGCTGCATCTTTGCTGGTTACAGGGGAAGGTGTCTTGGGCTGTGGGGTGGTGTTGGGGGGTGAAGGAAGTGTGGATCAGGGTGTCCCAGAGGGAACGGTCCATGCGGAAGGCAGACATGGGAGGGGAGGGGAATATGTGTCTGGTGGTGGTATCTTGCTGGAGGTGGCGGAAATGGCATCTGATGATCTTCTGGATGTGAATGCTGGTGGGATGGTAGGTGACGATAAGGGGAACCCTGTTGCTGTTGAAGGAGGGAAGAGAAGGGGTGAGGGCAGAAGTGTGGGAGATGGGTCGGACCCAATTGAGGGCCCTGTCGAAAATGGAGCTGGGGAATCCTCGGTTGAGGAAGAAGGTGGACATTTCAATGGCTCCCTTGTCGAAGTTGGCCTCATCAGAACATATGTGATGGAGACGGAGGAACTGAGAGAATGGGATGGAGTCTTTACAGGAAGTGGGATGTGAGGATGTATAGCCCAGGTAACTGTGGGGGTCAGTGGGTCAGTAATGTAGAAAATAGAAAAAGAAAAGAAAATAGTGATTGATGGCAAAAGAAAGGAGGAGAGTTATGAAGATGGAATTTCAATTAAAAAAGTTCAAAGCAATAACATTTAGCAGGGTGTATTTTGAGGTGCTGTAAAAACTGATATTTGTATTTTGGTGTATATGTGTTTTGTTTTACAGAGAGCTATTGTATCAAAACTTATATTTATGTGCAGCTGTCATTATTTAGAAGTGGGACCTCCTTAATTCTCATCATCATTTTCCTGCTTAGAGCCATAATGTATTAAAGGTTTATTAGCTGATAAAGTTCAAATGGAAGTGTGCTTTAGTTTGTTTCTTTCATGGTAGATTAGATACTCATATCTATGCACATCCAGAACCTGGGTTTAAATGTAATTCAGACATTCCAGACAAGTGGAATCTGATGCTTGTAGAGATCCAACTAGAAGGTGTTTGACATGGCCTCACTCTAATAGTTTATGGGCATGGTACAATAACATGAACCAAATAATTCAGCACCAATTTATGTGAAATTGTCAATACCATTCAGGGAGGTTAGGAAATAAAAGCATCTTACATTGATACACTTCATACATTACTGGAAAAATTGAAGGGAACTCAACTTCATATCTACAACAACAGCATTCACCGTGAATGAAAGTAAATATTCACAAAGCTAAAAGCAATTAGCCTTTCCCTCTCCTGACCTTAATTTTGTTATTTCCTATTGTGCATTAGCAGATAAAATCCCATGCACCCTTATCCACCAAAGGACCAGAATGTTAGAATAAAAACATGAGTAGCATCAGCTGTAAGATAATAAAATGTGAGGCTGGATGAACACAGCAGGCCAAGCAGCATCTCAGGAGCACAAAAGCTGACGTTTCGGGCCTAGACCCTTCATCAGAGAGGGGGATGGGGGGAGGGAACTGGAATAAATAGGGAGAGAGGGGGAGGCGGACCGAAGATGGAGAGTAAAGAAGATAGGTGGAGAGGGTGTAGGTGGGGAGGTAGGGAGGGGATAGGTCAGTCCAGGGAAGACGGACAGGTCAAGGAGGTGGGATGAGGTTAGTAGGTAGCTGGGGGTGCGGCTTGGGATGGGAGGAAGGGATGGGTGAGAGGAAGAACCGGTTAGGGAGGCAGAGACAGGTTGGACTGGTTTTGGGATGCAGTGGGTGGGGGGGAAGAGCTGGGCTGGTTGTGTGGTGCAGTGGGGGGAGGGGATGAACTGGGCTGGTTTAGGGATGCAGTGGGGGAAGGGGAGATTTTGAAACTGGTGAAGTCCACATTGATACCATATGGCTGCAGGGTTCCCAGGCGGAATATGAGTTGCTGTTCCTGCAACCTTCGGGTGGCATCATTGTGGCAGTGCAGGAGGCCCATGATGGACATGTCATCAAGAGAATGGGAGGGGGAGTGGAAATGGTTTGCGACTGGGAGGTGCAGTTGTTTGTTGCGAACTGAGCGGAGGTGTTCTGCAAAGCGGTCCCCAAGCCTCCGCTTGGTTTCCCCAATGTAGAGAAAGCCGCACCGGGTACAGTGGATGCAGTATACCACATTGGCAGATGTGCAGGTGAACCTCTGCTTAATGTGGAATGTCATCTTGGGGCCTGGGATGGGGGTGAGGGAGGAGGTGTGGGGACAAGTGTAGCATCTCCTGCGGTTGCAGGGGAAGGTGCCGGGTGTGGTGGGGTTGGAGGGCAGTGTGGAGCGAACAAGGGAGTCACGGAGAGAGTGGTCTCTCCGGAAAGCAGACAGGGGTGGGGATGGAAAAATGTCTTGGGTGGTGGGGTCGGATTGTAAATGGCGGAAGTGTCGGAGGATAATGCGTTGTATCCGGAGGTTGGTAGGGTGGTGTGTGAGAACGAGGGGGATCCTCTTGGGGCGGTTGTGGCGGGGGCGGGGTGTGAGGGATGTGTCGCGGGAAATGCGGGAGACGCGGTCAAGGGCGTTCTCAATCACCGTGGGGGGGAAGTTGCGGTCCTTAAAGAACTTGGACATCTGGGATGTGCGGGAGTGGAATGTCTTATCGTGGGAGCAGATGCGGCGGAGGCGGAGGAATTGGGAATAGGGGATGGAATTTTTGCAGGAGGGTGGGTGGGACGAGGTGTATTCTAGGTAGCTGTGGGAGTCGGTGGGCTTGAAATGGACATCAGTTACAAGCTGGTTGCCTGAGATGGAGACTGAGAGGTCCAGGAAGGTGAGGGATGTGCTGGAGATGGCCCAGGTGAACTGAAGGTTGGGGTGGAAGGTGTTGGTGAAGTGGATAAACTGTTCGAGCTCCTCAGTTCATCCACTTCACCAACACCTTCCACCCCAACCTTCAGTTCACCTGGGCCATCTCCAGCACATCCCTCACCTTCCTGGACCTCTCAGTCTCCATCTCAGGCAACCAGCTTGTAACTGATGTCCATTTCAAGCCCACCGACTCCCACAGCTACCTAGAATACACCTCCTCCCACCCACCCTCCTGCAAAAATTCCATCCCCTATTCCCAATTCCTCCGCCTCCGCCGCATCTGCTCCCACGATAAGACATTCCACTCCCGCACATCCCAGATGTCCAAGTTCTTTAAGGACCGCAACTTCCCCCCCACGGTGATTGAGAACGCCCTTGACCGCGTCTCCCGCATTTCCCGCGACACATCCCTCACACCCCGCCCCCGCCACAACCGCCCCAAGAGGATCCCCCTCGTTCTCACACACCACCCTACCAACCTCCGGATACAACGCATTATCCTCCGACACTTCCGCCATTTACAATCCGACCCCACCACCCAAGACATTTTTCCATCCCCACCCCTGTCTGCTTTCCGGAGAGACCACTCTCTCCGTGACTCCCTTGTTCGCTCCACACTGCCCTCCAACCCCACCACACCCGGCACCTTCCCCTGCAACCGCAGGAAATGCTACACTTGTCCCCACACCTCCTCCCTCACCCCCATCCCAGGCCCCAAGATGACATTCCACATTAAGCAGAGGTTCACCTGCACATCTGCCAATGTGGTATACTGCATCCACTGTACCCGGTGCGGCTTTCTCTACATTGGGGAAACCAAGCGGAGGCTTGGGGACCGCTTTGCAGAACACCTCCGCTCAGTTCGCAACAAACAACTGCACCTCCCAGTCGCAAACCATTTCCACTCCCCCTCCCATTCTCTTGATGACATGTCCATCATGGGCCTCCTGCACTGCCACAATGATGCCACCCGAAGGTTGCAGGAACAGCAACTCATATTCCGCCTGGGAACCCTGCAGCCATATGGTATCAATGTGGACTTCACCAGTTTCAAAATCTCCCCTTCCCCCACTGCATCCCTAAACCAGCCCAGTTCATCCCCTCCCCCCACTGCACCACACAACCAGCCCAGCTCTTCCCCCCCACCCACTGCATCCCAAAACCAGTCCAACCTGTCTCTGCCTCCCTAACCGGTTCTTCCTCTCACCCATCCCTTCCTCCCACCCCAAGCCGCACCCCCAGCTACCTACTAACCTCATCCCACCTCCTTGACCTGTCCGTCTTCCCTGGACTGACCTATCCCCTCCCTACCTCCCCACCTACACCCTCTCCACCTATCTTCTTTACTCTCCATCTTCGGTCCGCCTCCCCCTCTCTCCCTATTTATTCCAGTTCCCTCCCCCCATCCCCCTCTCTGATGAAGGGTCTCGGCCCGAAACGTCAGCTTTTGTGCTCCTGAGATGCTGCTTGGCCTGCTGTGTTCATCCAGCCTCACATTTTATTATCTTGGAATCTCCAGCATCTGCAGTTCCCATTATCTCTGATAGCATCAGCTGTAACTTGCTTACACACCGAGCTTAGAATTTACAACTGCTGGTTACAATTATTTTGTTCCATTAGATTGATTTGGAATAAGCTTGCTTGTTAATTTTGCCTGACCTATTTTATTGTTTAACAGTCTCAGATAATTCCCAACTGGTTTTAATGTTATTATGACTTCTTTGCAACATTTGTACTTCATACCAAAGTCATTTAAAACATCTTGTAGCTTCAATTTATTTTCAATGATGTCGATATTGTGGTTTCAGGACCCTAATCAAAATATTCAAACTGTGGTCAGCTGACCTTGTGAAGTTCCCTTAGTGCTATATGCATTTTAATCAGTGCAGCCACACCCAAATCATTGACAAGAGCTATAATGCTACATATTGTATAAAGCAAACTAATATCACTTTTTAAAAATAGACACTAAAAAAGGCTCCCAGAAGTCAGGTGATAGTCCCTGTTGATTCAGTTGAACCACAAAGACAGACAGGCTGTATCCTACTTCAACAATCACAAATGAAGATATTTAAAATTGGTTAACCTTGGACAACTCAATGTGATTTGCTTAAAAGGTGTGAGAATTCAAAACATCTGAGGCAAAAAGAAAGGACACTGGAAGGACCACCCCCACCCCCCACCCCCCCCCCGCCCCACCGCCACCCCTGACCCATAGGAAATTTCAACTTAATTGTCTTACTGGTTAATGATACATTAAATTATTGAGCCATCTTAAGTTTGATCTGTATAAGACGCTATGATGCACCATTTTAAAACATGAGTCTCCAGGAAGGTAGCTGAGGTGACACCAGACAGACGTTTCTTAGCTGAAAAGAGAAAGGTCTTCAGAAAACAGCCACAATTCTGACAAAAATAAAATCTGGGTTATCTGCAAGAAGCAATACCACAGAGCTATTGAAGAACAAACAAAGCTTTTCTCTCTCTCCCAATGGCAGTTCTGCTAACCAAACCCATTTCTACAGGTAACCTTGAACTGTTCAATCGCAGAATCTGTGCTGAATACAGACTCCAAATTTTCAACCCTCTTACCTTTGGGAAGGAAATCTATAAACATATGTGTACGGTCTGCCAATGACGGTGAGAAATAATTCTTTCATCCTCAAAATGATCTTCATTTTTGTCTGCTTTTATTGTTTTCATCCATATTTTATCGAATAACTTCATTTATTTCACTGTGTAGCTTACAGCAACGGTCATATAATAACCTTTGGTCGTATTTAAAACTAAAGCGCTGCTGTTGGTTGTTTTTAAATTGCAGCACTTTAAAAATATTAAAATGGGGCTTAAAGGAGCTACATAACCTCATGAATCATTGCCCACACTACAGACATATGTAGCTGTGAAACCGTGGCTCTCATTGACAGAGAAGTGTCAATTACAATGTGATTTGCTTGGCCACTCAGTAATGCCCATTTAAACATTGTATAACTTGCTGAAGCATTAGGGGATTGTGGTCTCACCCTCTTTTTAACATGGAGGCCCTTTTTGTAATTCCAGTTTGAGTATTATCAATCAAAACAATGGATATGTTGTTGGATGGCAAATCTGTGCTGTGCCAATCTCACATCTACAGAGTGTGCCAGCTGCCCCCACCCATGTAATCAATTCAATAGCCATGCCTCAAAGTCAAAGTCATTCTCAATCAGGGAGAGCCGGGGGGGTGGTGGGAGGAGGAGTGGGGTGTGGAGGAGCTGCTGTCTGACAGAAGCACATTCTGTCGAGGGATGTATCCATTCTTTGTGCACAGTAGGTCATCTGCTTGAGACAGTCATGGTCAATGAGTCCATACACTACAGTCCAGGAGGGTGAGCCATAGTCAGTCCTCGGTGTCAGTGGAATGAATGTTGGTGCGGTGTCAGGGGGCACTGTAGGACTGAAGGGGTAAGGAGATAGACACAGAGGTTTGGAGGTTGGAATGGGGTCAGGAGAACTTGATGACCAGCTTGAACCTGGCACTGACAGTGCCCAGTATGGTTTGTATTTCTTTCCATAACCTTCCAAATCTGTGTAGTGACCTGTAATGCTTAATAGGGCCATATCTGGGGTGGCCAGAGTTAATGCCAGTTTGATGGTGATGGGAAAAAGCAAGAGAATGGGGTTGAGAAACATATTAGCCATGATTGAATGACAGAGCCAATGCAATGGGCCAAATGGCCGAAATCTTCTCCTATATTGTATGGTCTTTGGCCAAAAATGCAGGCTTCATTTCTGGGTGAATGAAAGCCCTCCAAGGAGTGATTGTATCAACCATATACCTCCAGAGTGTAGGTTCGTATCATCTGAAATTATATCACCATGCATGTGAAATACACACAACGTGGGGTGTAATTGCTGGCCACAAGCTAAGCTGATCATATCATTCGTCTTTCCACTTGGCAGATGGATATCATCTTTGACATAGAAGTAACGACAGATGACCTTAAAACAGGCATCTCGGGACCTCAATGTACACAACTAATGCAATGCAGCCTAGAGTAGACAGGGCGTGGAGCTCTAAATCCTCAAATATGCAGTGAATATGTCATTGGCGTCAACCAAAAGTTTTCAAGAGAGAATTCTGAATAATTGCTGCTTTTTCGAAGAGAACAAGAAAATTACCCCAGCTGTGACATCGGAGTGACTGCTAAATTGGTGAATTTCCATGTCTGTCTCAGGTTGCAGGATGGAGTACAGCCTCAATCAAAGGCAAGCAGCTTCTGGTTTCTAAATGTTATCAGTCATGGCCAAGGTCTTCAGGGATCCAACGGCAAGAAGGTGGCTGCTTTTCATTTTCACCTTACACAGTGAGAACCATGGACAGAGGGGTATCATGGTGGTCAACACAAGGGCAAAGGGGTAACTTTCAGAGACTATCGTTTTGTTCCCCTTCCACACTTCTTATTGCCCCTGGATTGGAGCAAATACCCCCAATCAGCCGAGAAATTGTCCTGGTTACCAATTGGGGAAACAGCCACTTTTTCAGCCTCCAGGGTATCAGACAATGAGGGGAGTGGGTGACCCACCTGACAACCTTAAATTGGTTTTCAGTGTAATTCTTAACAGGCCAAGGTTTTTTTTGACAAAAGTTGTTCCGTTGAGGAATTACACCTAATGTTGTTCACTGTTTTGAGTTACACAAGCATGAGCTGGTTGAGAATGGCGTACATCTTGAGCTTCATAATTGTGCTCAGATTCACATATCACTGTACTCATTTGTATGATTGTCTTTTTGGCTTGGTAGCGTGAAATCTGTATCCTTTTATTTTTCTGTTTCCTCACAATAAATGATTCACTTAAAACCAAATAGCAAATGCCAGCAGTATGATGCCTGATTAACAGAGATACAGAGCTTCCTGTAAATCTGTGAAACTAGGGAAAAAAAAAACAGCAGAATTTAAAATCAAGTATTTGATGACAATGAGATGGGGATTGAGCAATGAAGAAACATACCGGCAGAAATTGAAACTATCCAACAAATCCATGAGAGAGCAGCTGAAGAAACAAGGCTCTTCAATCTTCAAGACAACAAAACGTGAGGCTGGATGAACACAGCAGCATCTCAGGAGCACAAAAGCTGACGTTTCGGGCCTAGACCATTCATCAGAGAGGGGGATGGGGTGAGGGTTCTGGAATAAATAGGGAGAGAGGGGGAGGCGGACCGAAGATGGAGAGAAAAGAAGATAGGTGGAGAGAGTATAGGTGGGGAGATAGGGAGGGGATAGGTCAGTCCAGGGAAGACGGGCAGGTCAAGGAGGTGGGATGAGGTTAGTAGGTAGATGGGGGTGCGGCTTGGGGTGGGAGGAAGGGATGGGTGAGAGGAAGAACAGGTTAGGGAGGCGGAGACAGGTTGGACTGGTTTTGGGATGCAGTGGGTGGAGTGGAGGAGCTGGGCTGGTTGTGTGGTGCAGTGGGGGGAGGGGACGAACTGGGCTGGTTTAGGGATGCAGTTGGGGAAGGGGAGATTTTGAAACTGGTGAAGTCCACATTGATACCATTAGGCTGCAGGGTTCCCAGGCGGAATATGAGTTGCTGTTCCTGCAACCTTCGGGTAGCATCATTGTGGCAGTGCAGGAGGCCCATGATGGACATGTCATCTAAAGAATGGGAGGGGGAGTGGAAATGGTTTGCGACTGGGAGGTGCAGTAGTTTGTTGCGAACTGAGCGGAGGTGTTCTGCAAAGCGGTCTCCAAGCCTCCGCTTGGTTTCCCCGATGTAGAGGAAGCCACACCGGGTACAGTGGATGCAGTATACCACATTGGCAGATGTGCAGGTGAACCTCTGCTTAATGTGGAATGTCATCTTGGGGCCTGGGATAGGGGTGAGGGGGGAGGTGTGGGGGCAAGCGTAGCATTTCCCGCGGTTGCAGGGGAAGGTGCCGGGTGTGGTGGAGTTGGAGGGGAGTGTGGAGCGGACAAGGGAGTCACGGAGAGAGTGGTCTCTCCGGAAAGCAGACAGGGGTGGGGATGGAAAAATGTCTTGGGTGGTGGGGTCGGATTGTGGATGGCGGAAGTGTCGGAGGATGATGCGTTGTATCCGGAGGTTGGTGGGATGGTGTGTGAGAACGAGGGGGATCCTCTTTGGGCGGTTGTGGCGGGGGCGGGGTGTGAGAGACGTGTTGCGGGAAATATGGGAGACGCGGTCGAGGGCGTTCTCGATCACTGTGGGGGGAAAGTCCCGAGTCTGTCCCTGCCTCTCCCCCACCATGCACCTGCCGCCATTGACCATGAGGACACGGCCGGAGACCCCACCGATGACGTCACATCCGCCTCCGCCGGACCCACCACTTCCGGGACTGCTGCTGCAGTCACCCTCACCGCAGCCGCTGCTGCCGCCCACCCCGACACTCCCACTGCCGACGGAACCCCACCCACGGCCGACGCCGACGGAACCCCGCCCACGGCCGACGCCGACGGAACCCCACCCACGGCCGACGACGACGGAACCCCGCCCACGGCCGACGCCGACGGAACCCCACCCACGGCCGACGACCTCATCGCTCCGCCCACAACCTCCACAGCCAGCAACCCCAGAGAAGACAGCCACACTGAACCCTGCCGCATCTTCACCATCCCCCCAGACCTCCCACTGACTGAGGACGAACGGTCAGTCCTTAGCAAGGGGCTCACCTTTGTCCCCCTACAACCACACATCAACGAATACCAGTCACGATTGGACATAGAGCAGTTTTTCCGCCGTCTTCGCCTCCATGCCTACTTCTTCAACCGGGAACCTAACCCTCCCTCCACTGACCCCTTCAACCGCTTCAAAAACAAGTCCTCCTCCTGGACACCACCCCCAGGCCTCCTACCCTCCCTCGAGCTCTTCATCTCTAACTGTCGTCGAGACATTAACCGCCTCAACCTCTCTACCCCTCTCACCCACTCCATCCTCTCCCCTGCAGAACGGGCAGCCCTCTGCTCCAACCCCAACCTCACCATCAAACCCGCAGACAAGGGTGGCGCAGTGGTAGTATGGCGCACTGACCTCTACATCGCCGAGGCCAGACGCCAACTCTCCGACACCACCTCCTACCGCCCCCTCGATCATGACCCCACACCCGAGCACCAAACCATCATCTCCAACACCATTCATGACCTCGTCAACTCAGGGGACCTCCCACCCACAGCCTCCAACCTCATTGTTCCCCAACCCCGCACGGCCCATTTCTATCTCCTTCCCAAAATCCACAAACCTGCCTGCCCCGGTCGACCAATCGTCTCAGCCTGCTCCTGCCCCACCGAACTCATCTCCACCTATCTGGACTCCATTTTCTCCCCCTTGGTCCAGGAACTCCCCACCTACGTCCGTGACACCACCCACGCCCTCCACCTCCTCCAGGACTTCCAATTCCCCGGCCCCCAACACCTCATCTTCACCATGGACGTCCAGTCCCTATACACCTGCATTTCGCATGCAGATGGCCTCAAGGCCCTCCGCTTCTTCCTGTCCCGCAGGCCCGACCAGTCCCCCTCCACCGACACCCTCATCCGCCTAGCCGAACTCGTCCTCACCCTCAACAACTTGTCTTTTGACTCCTCCCACTTCCTACAGACTAAGGGGGTGGCCATGGGCACCCGCATGGGCCCCAGCTATGCCTGCCTCTTTGTAGGTTACGTGGAACAGTCCCTCTTCCGCACCTACACAGGCCCCAAACCCCACCTCTTCCTCCGGTACATTGATGACTGTATCGGCGCCGCCTCTTGCTCCCCAGAGGAGCTCGAACAGTTCATCCACTTCACCAACACCTTCCACCCCAACCTTCAGTTCACCTGGGCCATCTCCAGCACATCCCTCACCTTCCTGGACCTCTCAGTCTCCATCTCAGGCAACCAGCTTGTAACTGATGTCCATTTCAAGCCCACCGACTCCCACAGCTACCTAGAATACACCTCGTCCCACCCACCCTCCTGCAAAAATTCCATCCCCTATTCCCAATTCCTCCGCCTCCGCCGCATCTGCTCCCACGACAAGACATTCCACTCCCGCACATCCCAGATGTCCAAATTCTTCAAGGACCACAACTTTCCCCCCACAGTGATCGAGAACGCCCTCGACCGCGTCTCCCGTATTTCCCGCAACACATCTCTCACACCCCGCCCCCGCCACAACCGCCCAAAGAGGGTTCCCCTCGTTCTCACACACCACCCCACCAACCTCCGGATACAACGCAACATCCTCCGACACTTCCGCCATCTACAATCCGACCCCACCACCCAAGACATTTTTCCATCCCCACCCCTGTCTGCTTTCTGGAGAGACCACTCTCTCCGTGACTCCCTTGTTCGCTCCACACTGCCCTCCAACCCCACCACACCCGGCACCTTCCCCTGCAACCGCAGGAAATGCTACACTTGTCCCCACACCTCCTCCCTCACCCCTATCCCAGGCCCTAAGATGACATTCCACATTAAGCAGAGGTTCACCTGCACATCTGCCAATGTGGTATGACTGCATCCACTGTACCCGGTGTGGCTTCCTCTACATCGGGGAAACCAAGCGGAGGCTTGGAGACCGCTTTGCAGAACACCTCCGCTCAGTTCGCAACAAATTACTGCACCTCCCAGTCGCAAACCATTTCCACTCCCCCTCCCATTCTTTAGATGACATGTCCATCATGGGCCTCCTGCACTGCCACAATGATGCCACCCGAAGGTTGCAGGAACAGCAACTCATATTCCGCCTGGGAACCCTGCAACCTAATGGTATCAATGTGGACTTCACCAGTTTCAAAATCTCCCCTTCCCCAACTGCATCCCTAAACCAGCCCAGTTCGTCCCTTCCCCCCACTGCACCACACAACCAGCCCAGCTCTTTCCCTCCACCCACTGCATCCCAAAACCAGTCCAACCTGTCTCCGCCTCCCTAACCTGTTCTTCCTCTCACCCATCCCTTCCTCCCACCCCAAGCCGCACCCCCATCTACCTACTAACCTCGTCCCACCTCCTTGACCTGTCCCCTCCCTACCTCCCCACCTATACTCTCTCCACCTATCTTCTTTACTCTCCATCTTCGGTCCGCCTCCCCCTCTCTCCCTATTTATTCCAGTTCCCTCTCCCCATCCCCCTCTCTGATGAAGGGTCTAGGCCCGAAACGTCAGCTTTTGTGCTCCTGAGATGCTGTTTGGCCTGCTGTGTTCATCCAGCCTCACATTTTGTTGTCTTGGATTCTCCAGCATCTGCAGTTCCCATTATCTCTTCAGTCTTCAAGTTGGAGAAACAAATACTTGAAGCCCCAGTTTGAGTGTTGTGCTCAGTTTATGGATACTCAAGTGATACTATTGCTCAACACAAACTATAAGACCACAAGACCATAAGACGTAGGAGTGGAAGTAAGGCCATTCAGCCCATCAAGTCCACGCTGCCATTTAATTATGGCTGATGGGCATTTCAACTCCATTTCCCTGCACTCTCCCCATAGCCCTTGATTCCTTGTGAGATCAAGAATTTATCAATCTCTGCCTTGAAGACATTTAATGACCCGGCCTCCACTGCGCTCTGTGGCAATGAATTCCACAGGCCCACCACTCTCTGGCTGAAGAAATGTCTCCTCATTTCTGTTTTAAATTTAGCCCCTCTAATTCCATGGCTGTGCCCACAGTTCCTAGACTCCCCGCCTAACGGAAACAACTTCCCAGCGTCCACTCTTTCTAAGCCAGACATTATCTTATAAGTTTCTATTAGGCCCCCCTCAGTGAGTTTACTGAGTGTCACTGGTAAAACTGATGGACCAAGTGGCAATCTGAGAGCATTGAAAATCTGTATCAATTTGGGGAAAATAAAATAACTGAGTAATGCAGAATGAATCCAAAGCATAGCTATAATATCTCAAAAAGGCATTATTTTAAACAATGACTTAACAAACAATTGGATTAAAAGAAAACCAGACTGTATCAGACAGGACTGCAGCACGGTGAGGTGCAATCTGGAGCTTGTGATCATACCAAAACCAACCATTTAAAAACAGATGGGATGGACAAAATAAATAGAAGCCAGGCTAAAAATTGAGAGCACTACTGAAGCGGTTCAATTCAATGATTTAAGAGACAGGTTTTTGCAAAAATATACAATGAATTAACAACTCAATTGGAAGAAAGAGAAAATGTGCATGGATGAGCACACAAGAGCCTGGAAAGGAATAAGCAATTGACATGACCTTAAAAGAGAGAAAAAAAAATCAATTAATAAAAGGATTGGAAAAGGAAGAATAAACTAGAATGATAAGATAAAGGAGAGAGAGCTCTGACGTTTATATAGAATTGATACACAATATAGCAGAGATGTTCGATAGTTTTCGGTATATCTGCATGTAATTAAGATTCTGCAGAAACAAGTATGAACAAGGTAAGTCTGATTGAAGCAAGTGTTTCAGGTTGAGAAGATGGAAGACCACACACAGATATTTGAAGATTCCTGGCAGTAGTTGAACAGGAAAGAAAACTTCATATAGCAGAAATACTGCAAATTTAAACAAAATGTGAGCAACTGCATAATTAGAATTCATTGCCACAATTCCACAAAGTTATTCAGTGTAAAAGCTCAACATGTAAATAGAATACAAAAGCCAGTTAGAAAGTGACAAAGGAAAATGCAGGGGCACAAACTGGGAATGTGAAGTTCTACCTTTAAAATGTCAGAAATTGAGTAGTGTTTAAAATGAGTGAACAGATTTATGGTTATATGCTACAAAATAGAATAGGTCAAAGGTCCCCAGGCGTTGTTAGGAGAGGAATTCTCTCTGCTTAAGAACTTTCATGGAAGTTCAAAAGAGAAAATAAAATCTGATACAAATGACATAAATTGCTAGGTGACACGTGACTAAAGCAACTAGAATTGCATCACAGAGTTGGAGGCGTGGAAATAAGAAATATAAAATGCAGAAGTAACTTGCCAAATTGTAAAAAGACTTGTATCCTGTCCAACAAACACATAGTTGAAATAGAAATTATTAGAAAGAAAATTAACAAAGGAACTGTAAATAGGTTTAACTTGGAGATTCACAACTGAAAAACTTGCACTATCAAACAGTCTCGGAGAGAATACCACCAACAAATGAAAACTCTGAAAATTAAATGAACTAAGACTGAATGGTGAGTGTCTCACATGCTAATAGTCTGGCACTTTCATGAAAAGTAGCAATGATGTTAATGGATGTTGGTGGGTGTCCATGATCGATCAGTTACTCGCTGAAAGTATTGAAATTGTATAAATGCTGTGGACAAATGCAAGCTAATGTAGAAGGAATCTGACTAATCTTAGATTTAACTGACAACATATTAAATGAAGAGATTTACAAAGATGATGCCAGGGCTGGAGGGTTTGCGCTATAGGGAGAGCTGAATAGGCTGGAGCTATTTTCCCTGGAGTGTCAGAGGCTGAGGGGTGACATTATAGATGTTTATAAAATCATGAGGGGCATGGGTAGGATGAATAGCCCAGGCCTTTTCCCCAGGGTAGGGGAGTGCAAAACAAGAGGGCATAGATTGACAGTGAGAGGGGAAAGATTTAAAAGGGAACTAACGGGCTATGTTTTCATGTAAGGGGTGGTGCATGTATGGAATGAGCTGCCCGAGGAAGTAGTGGAGGGTGGTACAATTATAACATTTAAAAGACATCTGAGTGAGTGCATAAATAGGAAGGGCTTAAGGCAATATGAACCAAATGCTGGCAAATGGGACTAATTTAGGATATCTGGTCAGCATTGATGAGTTTGACCAAAGGGTCTGTTTCAATGCTGTACAACTCTATGGCTTTATGACTCTAAATGTTCAAGAATCCTCCTGAAAAGAAATAAGGTAAGAAAAGGTCAAGCAAGTTGCATTTTTCACGGTAACAAACCTATATTTAAATAAGAAAAAAATATATAATTAAACGTGTGCCATGGACGTCAACATATAAATCAATCTTTAAATTCTTGCAAAAACTCTCCAAAAATGGAGAGCTACCGAAAGATCACAGTTTAAAGTGAACCATTAGTGTGGGTGGCTGCCATTTTGAAATATTTTCAGCACCTGACACAAGGAGGGCTAACTCTTAAACTCTCGTGTATAAATGCAACACAGCCCATATTATGTGTCTGATTCTTCATGCAACTGCTGCTATAGTAAGTAAATTGTGGTGTGAAAGTTTGTGACTGACTACTAATGCAGCATACCATAGCTGAAAAGTGGGGATGATGTGTACACCGAGTGTTTTCAAAGCATAATGTTTGATGCAAAAAGGATGAGTTTGTCTTGTATGCAGGGTTGAGGTATATATCTTGATTTATGGTCACTTACAGCTGTAACCAATAAACAGATTCATCTCAGACATGGATTGTGATGGCTCTCGTGGCGCTGTGGTAGCATCCCTACCTCTGAACTAGGTAAGGCCTGGGTTCAAGTCCCAACTGCTGCACAAGTGTATGTGTTGTTTCTGAACAGGTTGATTAGTCATATCTTGATATAGCTAGGAATATTTTTGAGGTATGTTTGAATGAACAAAACCTAGGAAAATTAAATTGAAAATATCGTACCTGCTGTGGAACCCTCACTATCTACTAATGGTTAGGGTAGACTGCTGCTACCAATCCTCCTTTCCATACAATAGTCTTCAATACTACTTGATTAACAATTGTACAAGATGAAGCACTAGAAACTATTAAGAAGAAACAATTTCCTTAACAAGTTGTAGTTTATTTTATTCTTTTTATATCCAGTAGTGTTCTTACACACAACTGATATTTTTTCCCCATCATCAAAT
This sequence comes from Stegostoma tigrinum, assembly GCF_030684315.1. Lineage (NCBI taxonomy): Eukaryota > Metazoa > Chordata > Chondrichthyes > Orectolobiformes > Stegostomatidae > Stegostoma > Stegostoma tigrinum. The sequence continues at coordinate 87,634,932 of NC_081355.1, read as the reverse complement.
CACCCATGGAATATTCTTTTTCCAACTATTAACCACCAGGTTGCAGGTTATTGCGTGATAGCAAGAAGTATAAATTGTATCAGCTAGTTAGACATAATATATAAAAGCTGTCAGGAGACATGTTGACATTTCTGTCTCCATCAGGGTCTCAAATTAGACTCTCCTTTCCCCATTCAAGACTGTATGGCATCATCAGATTGGGGGAGCATAATGCAGTCATCAACACTACTTCTTTCAGAGTCATTACCTTATACAACAAGATCAACAGGTCCAATACACTTTTGACAGAAGAAAAAATCTTGATTAAAATCTAAATTAATTGGTTACATAATCATAGTTTAAAGATTATTATGAGAAAATAGACGTTTACTTATCGATCTGTCCCAGGTCACGTTGGAACCCAAAGAAATGATAACAGCTACCAGTGGTTCTGGAATTTAGAAGATGACAGAGTATTAGTTCCTTAGCAGAAGGTGAAAATGTCAGTGTTGGAGCCGGAGTTACAGGACCAAGATGGCAGCACCAGCAAGGTAGGCAGCGTTCAGGCTCCTGGGTTTGCCCACTCCAGACCAGCTGCTTTCTCTCTTCTTTCCTTCCCCTTTTGGTCTTCATTCTTTTTCTTCATCTTCTTCCTGTTGGTGGTGTCAAAGAAAGTGACATCATGGAGGAAGGTGGCCAGAGCGGGGGCTCTTGGCAAGGTAGCAACCTGGCCTGGCAGCAGAGACAGGGCTCCTGGCTGTGGCATGTTCAGAGTGGGGACTCCAGGCGTTGGTGTGGTGGCAGCAGCAGTGGAACCAGGGACTCGTGTTTGAGGGCCAAGTGTGGGTCCAGCATGGGATCTGGCATTGGTGACCCATCGGTGAGGTGGGCTTAGCGATAAAGAGATGGCACCTGAAGAGTGGCAGCTCTGACATTGGTGAATCTGGTAGAGGGGTGATGGCGTGGATGTTGTTGGTCAGCCAGGACTCATGGCTGAGGTGGCACAAGAAAGATGGGGTCTCTTTCACCTATATCTTCTTATTCTTAAACTATTCAAAATGATGCTGGATTGTGTTGACAGTTGAAGCTTTTCATTGTACTTTATTGTGTTGTTCACGATTGAGTACAAGTGACAATGAATCGTCATTCATTCATTCATGCTAGTTTACTGGGTTTCCTTTCCTCTCAACAAGGAGCAGGATAATCAATACTGTCAGTTTGCCGAGTGAATGCCAATGAAGTCCATGTTTTCTTGTCGATTGGGAGGGAGGACATATGCACTGCCCACTGCCTGCCCACTCTGTGCCACAGGGATATATCTTCTTGTTTTACCTAGCATACATCAGGTTAGTAGACTGGGTGACTGCTTCGTAGAACACTTACGTTCCAGCTGCAAAAATGAAATTGAGCCCCCAGTTGTCTGTCAGTTCAACACACCATTGTGTTCCCTGGCCAACATCTGTCTCAGGTTTGCTGAAGTGCGTCAGCCTTCTGGGCTTAATACCGAGTTCAATAATGTTAGGGTTTGAGGCAACTCTTTCTATGTCATTGCCTCCACCCCCATATATCAGGCCTTGTTATGACCTGGTCTGCTATTACATACCACTTCTTGTTAGCCACTAATTGTCCACTTACAGCTATTCATTCTCCCAGGCTGATCATTATCCACTGATTTTTCTGTCCATCAGTCCTTCTCTCTCTTTGGGCTCTAACTCTACTGATAGTTTATTCCTGAACCTCTCCCCACCAACTAATCTTTGGCATATAAACCAATCTTTTCCTGGCTACTGTCAGTTCTGACAAAGGGTCACTGAATCACATTAACACTTCACAGAAGATGCCAGACCTGCTAAGCCTTTCCAGCAATTTTTGTTTTGTTTTAGATTTCCTGCACCTACAGTTCTTTTGGTTTTTATCAGATTAGTATCGTTCATCTCTATCCAGATGAGCTGACCAGATTCTCAAGTGATTGTGTTGCTGGCATTTGAAGGCTTCATTAAGTGTGTTAATTAAGGTGAGGCATCCCTACTCTGCATGTTGCTTTCTCTGTTTCTGAAATGGTCTGTCATTATTGAAGATTTTTTTTCAGAAAGCACATTTACAAACTCGCTGATAATAAAATGTGAGGCTGGATGAACACAGCAGGCCAAGCAGCATCTCAGGAGCACAAAAGCTGACGTTTCGGGCCTAGACCCTTGATACTCCTTTACAAACTCGCTTCCTGAATAACGAATGTTTTCATGTTATATTTAACAAATTCTTTAAAATAATTCTTAATTGTGGGGTTTTAATTTATTCTCTGTAGATTATTTTCATTCAACTTGCTTTTCAGTTTTGCATTTATGTGTTTAAATAGTTTGTTGGCAGTACAAAGCTTGAGCATTGCTGAAAAAGACATATTTTCACAATCTTGCATTCATCAGAACAATTCACAAGAATGCCATTGCAAGGGAAAGCCAACATTTATACTGCCTGAGAAAACAGTTTTGATTGCTCAGGAAGTGGACTCTGATTTTCTTGGAAGGAGTAGATTGTGGTGATAGCTTGGATATGCTGGGACTGTTTCTGGTGGAATTTAGGACTGTGAGAAGTGACTTGATTAAAATGAATAAGATCCTGGAAAAGTTCAGCAGGTCTGGCAATGTCTATGATGAAAACATCAGAGTTCACATTTCGAGTCTGGTGACCCTTCCTCAGAACTCAAGGACCTAAATCGTTAACTCTGACTTTTTTCTTCACAGATGCTGCCAGACCTGCTGAGCTTTTACAGCAACATCTGTTTTAGTTCCTGATTTACAACATCTGCAGTTCTTTCGATTTTTATTTGAATAAGGTCCTAAGCAGTCTTGACAAGCTGAATGTGGGCAAGATGTTTCTTCTTTTGTGTCAGTCCAGAACGATGGGCCAGTGTTTAAAAATCTGGCTCACCTTTCAGAACAGACGGAAGACATTTTATCTCTCAGATGATTGTGCACCTTTAGAACTCTCTGCCTCAGCAAGCAGCCGAGATGAGGTCTTTGATTTATTTGTGATGTGGATTCATGTTAGTAAGGGTCCTCAAAGATTAATGAGGGTAAGTCGGATTTAGGCATTTGAAATACAAACAAATGAGTTGTGATCTTATTCAGTGTTGAAGAAAACTCAAGCTGCCCATTTCTTCTATTTTGTATGTTCATATTTGATTGGTAGAAGCTGATCAGAATCAACCTGCCTTGTTTAAATTTAAACAAAGCCTGGCAGTTAAATGGCAATCAGCATTAATAGGTACATTCTCCATGACAATATCTCAATCAATCAGAGTGCAGTAGCCAACCAATCAGCACTCTTCTCTCTTATATTATGTAAATATTATTTTTTTCCCTCAGGAATTAGTATTCTTGCAAAATGTCCTAATGAGCTTAAACTAAAAGTTTTGATGAAATGTATCTATTTTCAGCAATTTGCCTTTTATTTTATTTCATTTTTCACCATTTACGACTGAAAGGAGATTAGCTTTAAGTTTAAGGATGTAAACCATTAAGAAGCTTTTGCAGGAAGGTGCACTAGCAAATGTGTGTCTTTGTTCTTGCTGTAAAAGCATCAGAACAATATTGTTTTTGTAGTAACACCTCCCAAGATAATCCACAGGATGTGTGTCAAACAACACTTGACATTGAAGGACAGAGGGAGATATTAAGGCAGACAAGAGGAAAGAGGTTTAGGGAAGAAATTCCTAAACCTAGGCAACTGAAGGAGTGGAATGATCAAAATCCGGAATATACTGAGGCCTGATTTGGAGAAACACAGTTACCTTGTAGAGTCATTGTGCTGGAATTAATTCCAGAGACAGCGAGGGAAATATTCATGGAGAAATTTGAATGATAGATTTTAAAACTCCAGACTGTTCCCTAAGCAAGTACGTAGGTGAAAAGCGAATGGGATTGTGTGCACTATTTGCTTCTTACTCAAAAAGTTGAAACCATTATCCAGACCACAGTTATTGGATCTGTTCAAGAAGATCTGTTTCATTGGCTGTCCTTCACCAGAAAAGCGATCTCACAACTTTGCTAAAAGCTGCAATCTGGTTTAGACCAGTCTTGAAAATTATAATTGCTTCAGGTTCTCTGCAGTTTCTTTGTTTAAATCCTGCAAGGGCAACAAAGCACCGCTATCTGCAGCAGGGTCACTGAAGGGTCACCAGACCTGAAACGTTAATTCTGACACTTTTCTTCACAGTTGCTGCCAGACCTGCTGAGCTTTTCCAGCAACTTCTGCTTTTGTCTCTGATTTACAGCATCTGCAGCTCTTTTGGTTTTTTTCTAGTTTGCAACACAAAGCTAAGTGACACTCAGAAGTGAGCAGCAGGTATAGGTTTTATTTTTCCGGCAATTTAGTCAAGTTGTGTGAGTGAGTAAATGCTTAGAAGATGATGTATAAGCGTGAAGTTGTGCACTTTGGTAGGAAAAAGAGAACAGCTCAGTATTACTTGAATGCTGGTCGACTGGAAAATGTTTATGCATAGAGATAGAAGGAACTGCAGTTGGGATTTGGGTGCCCTTGTACAGCAGTCACATAAAATCTGGATGTGAGTTTGCTCGCTGAGCTAGAAGGTTAGTTTTCAGACGTTTCGTCACCATTCTAGGTAACATCATCAGTGAGCCTCCGACGAAGCGCTGGTGTTATGTCCCGCTTTCTATTTGATGATGTTACCTAGAATGGTGACGAAACGTCTGAAAACTAACCTTCCAGCTCAGCGAGCAAACTCACATCCAGAACCTCAACCTGAGCTACAAATCTTCTCAAAACTCGCTAGTCACATAAAATGTGTAGGCAGCTATGAAGACAAACGGCATGTGGGTCTTCATTGTAAAAAGACTTGAGCAGAGGAGCAAGAAAGTCTTGCTGCAGTTATACAGGGTCTTGGAGAGACCACATCTGGAAAAATGCATGCAATTTTAGACTCCTTACCTTAGAAAAGATATACTTGCCATAAAGGGAGTGCAGCAAAAGTTCAGCAGACTAATTAGTGGCATGGCAGGTTTGTTGTTAAAAAGAGAGATTGTGTTGACTGGGCCTGTATTCGCTGGAGGTTAGAAGACTGAGGGAATTTATTTGAAACATAAATTTGGACAAATCTGGACAACTTGAATGTTTCCCTGGCTGGGATCCAGAACAAGGGGACATGGTCTCCAGATAGGTGGTGGGATTGAGATGCGGAGAAATATCTTCATTCAGAGGGTGGTGAATCTGGGGAATTCCCTCTCTCAAAAGACTGTTGTATCCAAATTATTCAATATACTTAATAAGTAGATTTCTAGAGGTTGAAGGTAACGAGTATGGGGAGAGAGAGAGGGTGTATGTTGTTTAGACTGAGTCATGATCATGTTGAATGGTACAACAGACTCAATGGCCTACTCCTAGTTTAGCTTTCTGTGATTGTAAGAGATGATGACTTAATAATTCTCGAAAGGAAATATGTCAGGAACTGAAAAGAACTCTGCATTTTTCCAGGTGGCTGCCCTCCAACTTTGGGACCATTTAGCTCCTTTCAACAATATTATAGCATTTCTGGACATGAAATGATCCCGTGGAGTTCCAGGACTATGACACTGGATGGATACCAGATGGCCCGGGAACTGCTAGGGTCACATTTATTCTAGATTTATTGGTAGTGACACCACAAAATATCCAGATTAAGTAGGTTCATTTGTGGGAAGCAAGATGCAATCTCGAGTCATGGCAGTTGTGCCTGTCTGAAATTCACAGAACAAATCTAACAGAAAATGTAACAAAGCATGAGTAATTACAAGAATACAGATGGAACAAAAATGTGTTGAAGCAAAGCTTGCATTAGTAAAAGTGTTTAAGATCATCGCATACTTTAAACTTATACCCACAGGAGTGAGGTTATCAGTTAGATACTGAAATTCCTACTGCAAAAATAATTTGTGAGGTCAAACTTTATTTACACACAATTATGGCTCGAATAGTGTATTAGTCACATGGCGTAATTATTGAGATGTCTCAGTGTTTCCCAGTGCCTATGCTCTTTCCAGGATTTCCCACTACCAGGTTTCATATGTGAAGAGCTCAATTTTGCCAAAAAATGTCAGGCCCCACTGTTCATATCATTTTTTAATGCAGACACTGCTTGACCTACTGTTCCACAGTCATTTGATTTCTACAGGGAGTGATAAATAATTGATTCACCTCAGTAATATGGGTCTAATAAGAGGCTACACGCTTAATCAATTGGTAAGAGTGAATTGTTGTGGGTCCACTTAAATGGGACCAGTTGATGGGTGATGTGGGTCATGTGTCCCATGGTTCATCAATGCCTTCCTACAATTTAGAGGTGATGAGAGCCAAGAGGAACATCATAGTCTCGGAGAGTAGCAGGAGGAGGCTAGACAGAAAGACTAAGCAGCAGTCGTGTGAGTGCTCAGCAACCATATCATGGATATCAGAAAATGGGAACTATGCAGGAAGTGATTCAATGACCTTCTGAGATTTGGTAAGATTAATGAGACTGCTGTGATCTCTGTTGTGTCCAGAAACTTCCAAACATAAACTTGAAATTCCACTTACTAATTGATAGAATTATACCTCAAGATTTAGATTTTAAACTAAAACTTTTATTGAACAAGAGATAAACAAAGCAGGTACTGCCATCTTAACATCATATTCCATAAATACTTTATTCTTGCAACTGAAAATCTCAACATAACACTCCCCATTGTACTTCTATTTCCATGAAGAGTCTCACTATACGGGATATTCAATACGCATAATCTCTCTTTCACTTTTACCAAGCCAAGGTATACAGCAGCTGTCACGAATTCACTTTGATTCTTAATGTTCTGCTAATCTAGACTTCTGAGGTCACGAGGCATAGCCTCCAAATCTTCTTCAATACGCTTTAATTGTAGACTTCTTAGCTCAAGCATGGGTGTCACTGAATTCTTGTTTTATTCATACATGGAATGTGGGTGTTGCTAGCCAAGCCAGCATTCATTGTTATTATCTTCTGGATAGTTTCAGTATCTCAGACCCATGTTTTTCCATTTATCTCACATTTGATAATTCAATCTTCCACTAAGAAGTTATAGTTCTAGTTACTCAGCATAATGGTCACAGTAGATGTTTCCCTAGTTTTTAAAAATCTCAGCCTTGTTTTCAGAGGTGCATTGTCAATGGGAGTGGATTTGAAGGGTCAATTTTCATGTTGCATTAGTTCTATTTTATTGATGTAAGACCCAGTCTGTGGTTGGAGAACAAGGGCTCTGCTCTAGCTTTCGGACAGAACAGGTGTATCTATACCAGATCCCTAAGGTCCAGGTCATTGCACTTGACCAAATGGAGTTTCACTTAACTGCTATCATGCAATAAACCTTCTCGTTGTCCAAGGACAGTGTCTCTTCCATAGGTTCTTTGCATTGGTGCTTCCTCTAACATTTGGATGAAGGGGCAAAGAACAATAGGCTAAGGTTAGGGAGAGATGCTGTGAACATCCAGATAAACTCAAAGTGTGTGTGTGCTAAAAGGGCAAATGAGCAACCCTGAGATGTAGCCCAGTCCAATTTGTTAGCCTGGCATCTGTCCCTACGCAGACAGTGCCCTGGCAGCTGCATCCCAGTGAAAGCTGCTGATGCCCTCCAAAGTACAACTGCGAAATGTACTCTGCACGTCAGAAATGTTTCATGATGTTGGTAGTGAAGCTGGCACATGTCATATGCCAACATCTACGAATTGGAGTTCATGTGACGAACTGCCCTGGGACATGCTCTGAGACATTGATGCCAGGTTTCCAAGATGGAGGCCTGGAGGAGTAAGCAGTGAGCTGGTGTTGCCAAGTACCAGCTGGGATTTCCACTTCGGGAATTTTTGGCATTTAGTTCCCACCCAGTGGGTGACAGAATTAAGCCTGTATATTAGTAAGATTAAAAAGGAATGATGGTGATACTGAGTAATAATCCATGCTAATAGGTCACTCATGAGTGGAAATCACACCTTGATATCTGGGACTTAGTTTGAAAATACCACGTGTTGGTCTTGATCTGAGATATGCCTTGCTCAATGATTTGTGTGATTTATTCCAAATTCCTATGTTGCTCACAATCTGGGAAAATGCTGCCACAGCTTCTTTTGTTCTGTCTTCCTCCTTTCTTGAATAAGCATGTTTTATTGGCTACTTTTTTAATTTGCTGGGACCTTTACAGAATCTGAGTATTTTGGAAGATCACTACATAAGCCTCTATCTCTGCACCCGATTCATTTAAGACCCTAGGAAGCATGACATCTGCTCCTCTGGACTTATCAGACTTTAGGTGCAATTATTTTCCCCAGTGATGGTAATTGTATTAACTTCGTCCTTCTCTTTCTCCTCTTCATTTTTCAAACGTCCACGTGATGTTTTCTAAGTCTACCATGCAGGCAGATACAAAACATCAGATCACTATTCCATTGTTTTCCATTATCAGTTCTCTGGAGGAGCTGCCACTAGATTTTGTTACTCTTTCCCTACTTAAATGCTTGTAGAAACCATCACTATCTGTTCTATATTACCCGCTAGCTTTCTGACATACTGTAATGTCTCCCTCTGAATTAGTTTTAAGTCTTGTTACATAAGGTACTGGTTCTGAAAGAGTTAATACTTGTTACATTGACTCCAACATTTAGTAGAACAAGATATAGTTGTGGATGGAGACAAGGGCCCTTCGGAGAAGGTAATGGACCAAATTCAATGTCTACAAAGATCCTCCACAAAGAGTACCTGAGAGATATAAGATATTCCAGAGGAAAAATAATCCACAGACCACAATCTACAGCAACAATCCTTTAGCAATATAATTGCCATTCTTCCAAGCAAACAATAAATCTGAGGAAAATGTGAAACTTTCAGGACACGTGCATTTGTGATGTCACAGAATTGCAGGGTATAGGGGTGGTGGCAAATGTAATAGGGAGTGGTGGGCTTGTGGAATTCATTGCCACGGAGAGCAGTGGGGGCCGGGACGTTGGATGCCTTCAAGGCAGAGATCGACAAATTCTTGATCTCACAAGGAATCAAGGGCTACGGGAGAGTGCAGGGAAGTGGAGTTGAAATGTCCATCAGCCATGATTTAAATGGCGGAATGGACTTGATGGGCTGAATGGCCTTACTTCCACTCCTATGTCTTATGGTCTTATGATAATATAGATATCTTCATGATTTGTGTAACGGTTATCTGTGAAGGGAAAAACTTGGAGGGTATCAAGAATGACAATTTCAGGAATACCAGTCGTAGGACTCTGATTGCATATGCCTCCCTTTTCTCTCATAAAGGTATAAAGCATGTTTCAAACTATCCTCCTATTTTATCAAAGTCATAAAAGGACAATAAACAGACTGCAGTGAAGAGGACCATCCCATGGATAATTGTCAACTCAAGTTCTCTGTCAGGACATAGTGGGGCAGGACAATATACATTGCCTTGAGCGTCAATTAGAAAGTGACCATGTGTCCCTTAAACTCACTAGCAATAAGCCTCACCTAGTCTAGACCAATCAGAATGTAATGATGTAATTAATCATGCTATGGTTGTAGCTCAGGTCAAAGGTAATAAGCAACTGTTTTCAGTGACCAAGACATAAAAGTCGTTTGAAAGCGAACTTAGAGCTACCCGTACTGGAAGAAAAGAATCGTTATAGGACTGGAGATAGATTTGAGAGCAACTAAACTAAAACAAAATGCAAGATTTGCAGTATGCCCAAAAATCACTGCCCTCCTTCTATAGGTATTATTTATAACCCAAGTAATGTTATGTTACTGCGCAAGGATGTCTCCTATTGCATTATTCATTGAAGTCTCAAATGAACAAATTAATATTGGGGTTTCCGTTTACACTATGACCAGTGGAATTTGCAAGATATAAAGTTGCCATAATCCTGGGTGACCATAAGTCTGCTCTCTCATTCGACAGAGCCGGTTGATGATGAGTTTAACAGGAGGAGCACCTCCACAGCAGCCAAGTGGCAATGTTGAGAAGGTAGCACCATCACGGTGACCTCAGCTAGTACAGAAATTGAAACTGTGCTGGAGGCCCATGCATCACAAACCAGTCAAACCTGTCTGAGAAAACTGTAGTGCAGTTTTATAAAATGTGGAATCCATGTCACATGGTAGGAAAACCTCAATATATAATTAAACCTGTGCGTTAGAACCCTCAACGGTTTTTCATTACCTTTATCAGTTTTGAAATGTGAAATGACTTATGGATTTTGACAGCTTGCTGTAAAAGAAAATCATAGATCAAACAAGCTTTGTTTGTTTGTGAGGTCAAGCCTGAAGGCTAATGTCAGGCTGAGCCTTGATTAGAACAGTTCCAATAGACACAGTGACCCTGTGAAGAGCACTGCATTTAAACAGGTAGCAGACATTGGCTGTTAATGAGGTTAGTACATGGGAATTGGTTCCAGCCAGTCTGGAAGAGATCCTATGTTTAAGCAGATGGCATGTATTGAATGATAATTGAGGCTTCATGAAGCCTCAATCAGTCTATCAGGACAGAACAAGAATTAAAAGTTGTTTGTATTTGAAATATGTTTTCTGAGAGAAAGTTCTCGACTGCTGCTAAGGCAGCATGAAGATTTGAAAGCCCCCTGACTAATCTGATACACTAGCTTCTGGAAACCCAAAGAGTAGAAATCTGAGTTAGAGTACCTCTGCCTGGGTGAACTGAGAAGATGACCCTGATCAGTGTTTCTCGAAAGCAGCAAAAGAGTCCACATTTGTACTTGTGAAACAACGCATAATGAAAGCCATTTAATTAATCTGGTTAGTTTCATCATTTCTTCATTCATCCCTTAACTGTGTGTGTTTGGCTACCTCCCTTATGTGTGAAGAAGGATGAAAAATAAATGTTTTGGACTTAAAACACAGACATTAATCAGCTCACTGTGTTTAATTTTCAGTTATTGTGCATCTAATAAATAGTTATGTCTTGTTTAAGAAAGAAAACTGGTGCATGGAAATTATTTGCTCACAAAGTCTGGAATTGGTTATACAAAAGGCTGGTTAGGAACCATTATTGTGACCGTTTGGAAGTCTTTAATTGTTTATTTTTACTGTGTTGTGAATATGGATGTCAAGGGGCTGATTTGGTTCAGCTGTCTGTCTCCTTGTGGTCACAATAATCAAACCAGTTTACATGGAATCATTCATTAGAGTGTTGATAGATTGTGTAGGAACATTGCCAAAAATAAAGAAGGACTTCAATATATCTTTACCATTTTGAATATGATAATCCAAATTTCAGGAAGTTATTCCTTAAAGGCTCATTACAGATAAGGTTGTAGTGGAAATTTAACTTAGTTTTTTTTTTAGTCATGTTGGACTTACAATTGAAAGATGATCTGATTGAGATTCTAACACTTGGTCTGAAAGGAATCAAAGAACTCCCATACTAGATGGGGCCATGACAGATGACAGTAGTAGCAATGCAGCAGTCAGGGCTGAGGCCTTACAAGCAGCTTCTAAGCCTGGAATGCCTGGGCAGGTCCTGGTCCAGCGCAGAGGACAGCGAGCCCTTTTGGGGAACCCCAGTTTGAAGTAACTGCAATGCCATTGGCTCAAGAAAGGACTACTGTTTTGACATTTTAACCTTATTTCTTAATTTTTGTACTTTCATGCTAAGAAGATTGCAGCGATGTATCTTTTAACTTATTTCTCTATTTATGTAACTAAGACTTTGCATCTGGGTACTTTGTACCTAAGATTGCATGTATGTGGCGACATTGTACAATTTTCTCTGTCCTCTTGTACCCGGTACTTGAGTACATGTGACAATAAACCCCAAATTTAAAATTTTCCAGTCCAACACCAGCAGTTTGGGTATAAAACAGTTGTAGTCAACTTTATATCATCCACAGACATGGGAAACTTTGCAGGGATACCATCGGTCTCTCAAAATCCTGATAAAGACATACAGTCATGAATATCCAGTAGATTGGCACAAAGGATTTGATTTCTTACTATTGTTTACCAGAGATTCCTCAAATGAATCCATTGGGTTAAGTCCATTTGAAATGATGTATGGCCATGAGACAAGAGGTTCATTAAAATTGATTTGCGATTTTTTTTCTCAAAGTGGAAAGATGAATCATTAGTGGTGGATTATATGCTAATATTGATAGAAAGACTTGTGTAAGGCAGCAAAGAGCACTGAAAATTGCAGAAGTAAAAATAAACAAATGGGCAGAGAAACACTCTACACTAGAATGTTTCAAGCACGGGATGAAGTATTGGTATTGTTGCCTTTGCAAGGTGAACTTTTGAAAGTGAAATCCAGTGGCCCATATAGTTAGGAGTTAGAATTGGCTGTGTCGCACTAACATATTGAAATGCTATCATCACAGGGAAAAGGATGAGGAGCAAGTGTATCAGATGGTTACAGTAGTGGAGAATGAATAAGATTGAGGTGGGAGAGGTAGACATTTCACAAAGTGAACCTTCTAAAATTCAATCAGTCAACACATGACTCAGACAAACATTGTGTTCTCATATTTAGAGGAAGGATATAGAAAATCTTATAAGATTACTTTGGAAATATAAGGTAAACTGTACAGATAAAGGAGGAAGTGCTACGTTAACTAAGTATGATGTTGAAATAGGAGAGTCAGCATGCATAAAAACACCCTTGTTGATTTGAGGGATCACTGCCTGGGTTGGCCCTGGGTTATGGCCTAACGGTGAGCTCCTTATTCTATCAGGGGAGGAGTGCCGTCAGCATTTGTTGACTTTTCCTCATTTCTTTTGAACTGAATTTCATAAAAGCCATTTCAAAGGGAGCTGAGCATGAACCACATTGCTGTGAATCCATAAGTATCACTCATCCTTACCCCAGCTGTAGATTCCCTAGCTACTTCTGACCTGTGACCTCCTGCAGAGTATGCACTCCCCATTAAGTATTCAGGCTGGCTTTAGAGTAGGGTAACAGCATAATAAAACATACAAGGTGAAGTCACAACTCCTCACTGATGTTCATGAAACCTGCACTAATAACCATCACATTTAAATAAAGATTTGGAGAAAGCTGTTGATGCTGAATATGTCTGGTTCACAAAAGTACCTTTGGATGTTTAGAATGTTATAGTGGTTGATAAGTTGAATGCTTTCTTTTGTAGGTCCCTGCAGTAAAATTAATGTTGATGTCTCTCATGGGAACTCCAATTCTCTCCACACAGCTACTGGAAGGCATTATTTAGATGCTATATACGTGAATATAAGGAAGCATTAAGATTGACAGTTTTAGACCAGGAGGGTGTTTTAAAATTCAAGAATGCCATTCAAATCAGCAAGTGGAAAGTTAAATAGCAAGATTGAAATAACTTGAATAAATCAGCACAATCGCAAAATGTGATCTCTATTTTTCAAGTACATTCCTGTATCATTTATATGAATTGTTGACATATCATGGTACTTGGGAACTGTCAAAAGTAAAGAAATCTCTGGGATCAAATGTTTTTGACAGGCTTTCATCAGCCTTGTGCTTGTCAAATGCTATTTTTCAAATTTACCAGCAGACTTTTCCGATTTGCCTTCGATTTTGTTACTATTGGGATGAGCCTTTAAGGAAGTATATCTTAAATTATGGTCACTGATTATATACCTTAATAGAATGTGATGTTTTAGTCCTGGCAGTCTATGAGCAGCTGGGTAGAAATTGTGAAATAGTGGAACTACATTCTGAGTGAACAAATCTGTACTTAGCATTACCTTCAGATAAACAATCCACATCATTGCTTCACCAATTTTGTCTTTGATTGGTATAAATGTAGAAATGTAGAATATAGTATACTGGCAGTCTGTGGTTTCTGAAGACTTTTGGTTTTCAAGTGTACTATCCATAATACTTAGTTTGCTGTATGGTCTTTGGAAGAAAAAGCCCATGGAACATAAAAATCACATCCCCTTACATGCAGTAGAAAAAAAATAACTGTTATGAATGTGAAACAATCACCAAACCTCACCATATGTAACTATTCTATTGTTTTGCAGTGTTTCTACACACAATACCATCATGCCTGGGTCACATCTCATTCCAACCAGCAGGCATAGGACACTGGGAGGAATGTCCAAATGTGGCAAAGCTTAAATAGTCAAAATTTAACTGCTACAAATTTTAAGCATGTACTGAAATTAAATAACAAAATTTTGAGTGAGACCTTACTTTAAACTCAACTCTGAAAGAGGAGACTTCATTACTGCTGAAGCTAAGTACTACAGACTGATCTGGGAAGAAGAATTAATGCAGTAACTATTCCTAACAGCTGGAAGAAACCCATGAAACAGCTTTGTTTCACTGTTTGCTTCCACTTTGAAACTCATGGCAAAATTTTCTTACCTAAACATGTCTTTTTGATGGCAGGACTTGGGTGAAAACTGGCAAAAGTCAGTGAGTGATTGCTCTCCAGCATTCTGGAGACAGGGAGTTAGTGGCAATGCCAATCAACTAATAATCTAAAAGCCTAAGCAAAGACTCTGAGGAAACAGCTTCAGATCCTACTGCAGCAGCTGTTGGAATTTGAATTAACGAATAAAACTGGAACTAAAAGCTAGTTTCAATAATTCTGAAACTATGAAACCATTGTAAATTGTCATTTAAAAAAAAAATCTGTTCCGCTTGTGACCTATAGGGAAGGAGATCTGCTGTCCTGACCTGTTATGGCTCACACGTAACTCCAGATCGACAATAAAGTAGTAGACTGTCATCTGCCTTCCGAAACAGCCTTGAAGGCATTCAAGAGAAATCAGTGAAGGGCTACAAATGCTGGCCTTGCTGGAGAGTCCCACATTCCACAAAAGAAAAAGGAATACCACGATCACAGCCAAGCTTTAACTTATGACCAGCTCAGGTAGTGGCCACTAATGGCTTTGCAGCTCAAAGCCAAGCATAAAATCAGATACTGTTTGTCGATAATAAAATGTGAGGCTGGATGAACACAGCAGGCCAAGCAGCATCTCAGGAGCACAAAAGCTGACGTTTCGGGCCTAGACCCTTCATCAGAGAGGGGGATGGGGGGAGGGAACTGGAATAAATAGGGAGAGAGGGGGAGGCGGACCGAAGATGGAGAGTAAAGAAGATAGGTGGAGAGGGTGTAGGTAGGGAGGGGATAGGTCAGTCCAGGGAAGACGGACAGGTCAAGGAGGTGGGATGAGGTTAGTAGGTAGATGGGGGTGCGGCTTGGGGTGGGAGGAAGGGATGGGTGAGAGGAAGAACCGGTTAGGGAGGCAGAGACAGGTTGGACTGGTTTTGGGATGCAGTGGGTGGAGGGGAAGAGCTGGGCTGGTTGTGTGGTGCAGTGGGGGGAGGGGATGAACTGGGCTGGTTTAGGGATGCAGTGGGGGAAGGGGAGATTTTGAAACTGGTGAAGTCCACATTGATACCGTATGGCTGCAGGGTTCCCAGGCGGAATATGAGTTGCTGTTCCTGCAACCTTCGGGTGGCATCATTGTGGCACTGCAGGAGGCCCATGATGGACATGTCATCAAGAGAATGGGAGGGGGAGTGGAAATGGTTTGCGACTGGGAGGTGCAGTTGTTTGTTACGAACTGAGCGGAGGTGTTCTGCAAAGCGGTCCCCAAGCCTCCGCTTGGTTTCCCCAATGTAGAGGAAGCCGCACCGGGTACAGTGGATGCAGTATACCACATTGGCAGATGTGCAGGTGAACCTCTGCTTAATGTGGAATGTCATCTTGGGGCCTGGGATGGGGGTGAGGGAGGAGGTGTGGGGACAAGTGTAGCATTTCCTGCGGTTGCAGGGGAAGGTGCCGGGTATGGTGGGGTTGGAGGGCAGTGTGGAGCGAACAAGGGAGTCACGGAGAGAGTGGTCTCTCCGGAAAGCAGACAGGGGAGGGGATGGAAAAATGTCTTGGGTGGTGGGGTCGGATTGTAAATGGCGGAAGTGTCGGAGGATAATGCGTTGTATCCGGAGGTTGGTAGGGTGGTGTGTGAGAACGAGGGGGATCCTCTTGGGGCGGTTGTGGCGGGGGCGGGGTGTGAGGGATGTGTCGCGGGAGATGCGGGAGACGCGGTCAAGGGCGTTCTCAATCACCGTGGGGGGAAAGTTGCGGTCCTTAAAGAACTTGGACATCTGGGATGTGCGGGAGTGGAATGTCTTATCGTGGGAGCAGATGCGGCGGAGGCGGAGGAATTGGGAATAGGGGATGGAATTTTTGCAGGAGGGTGGGTGGGAGGAGGTGTATTCTAGGTAGCTGTGGGAGTTGGTGGGCTTGAAATGGACATCAGTTACAAGCTGGTTGCCTGAGATGGAGACTGAGAGGTCCAGGAAGGTGAGGGATGTGCTGGAGATGGCCCAGGTGAACTGAAGGTTGGGGTGGAAGGTGTTGGTGAAGTGGATGAACTGTTCGAGCTCCTCTGGGGAGCAAGAGGCGGCGCCGATACAGTCATCAATGTACCGGAGGAAGAGGTGGGGTTTGGGGCCTGTGTAGGTGCGGAAGATGGACTGTTCCACGTAACCTACAAAGAGCTTGCTCTGATGCTCAGTGGAACACCTCAGCAGGCCTGCGACAGAAACGTTGGCATGGGAACATGGTGGTATGCTGAAGTGACAGGCAACTGGAAGCGCGGTAAATTTTTGTGGAAAGAGTATAGGTGGAGAACACCAACGTTTTGTTTTCCGCTTGGGGGCCCTGCAACCTCTCGGACTTAACATCAAATCCAATAACTCCAGAGCCTGATTCCATCCTACCATGCTTTTTTTTTACCCACTCTCTCACCCATCCCGTTATGACTTGCGTTGCTTTTAGCACATTCCCACGTACTCCTAGGCCTAATATCACATTATATGGGCTGCATTCAGCTCGGTTGACCCATCTTCTCACTCTTAGCTCTTTTATTATCTCTCATTCAGCTTTTCTTCTGTCCTGGCCTGGTATCTATTATCTCCTTGTTTACCTACCCCTTTCATATTTCTCTCTCTCTGTCTCTGGGCTCAGTCTCCATCTATCTGTTCTCCACTCCCTTACCCCGCTTCAGCTTCAACATAAATATCAGTTTTTTTCTAACTCGTAACAGTCCTGATGATAGTCACCAGACTTGAAATGTTAACACTATGTTCTTCCCACAGACACTGGTCAGACCTGCTGAGTTTCTCCAGCAATTTCTGTTCTTGTTGCAGATCTACAGCACCTGCAGCTCTTTGTTTTACAACTCTGAATACACTGTGTGAAACTCATGTCCTTTAGGCAGTCACTGACACTGACCACTGACAGATAGTAGATGAAGGAAAAGGGATGTGGTTGCACTAACATCCAACAGAACTTAGCCAACATAATAACTGAACTTGAGAATGCAAATACCCCAATGTAATATCATTGACTCACCCAAAAGTTATACCATGGAAACATCGCTGCAAGTGGACACAAGTACTAAGCTATATTAAAAAAATACAGGAATAGTAGGAACTGCGGATGCTGGAGAATCTGAGATAACAAGGTATAGAGTTCAGATCCTGAGCAGACCAGCTGGCGCGAGTCGCAACCGCCATTTTAACCTTTCCTTACCACAATCTGGAGTCCCCACTTGTTTCAAGAAGACCACCGTCAACCCACTGCCAAAGCAAAATCATGCAGTGTGCCTCAATGACTACCACCTTGTGGCTCTGACCTCAATAAATATGAAGTGTTTCAAGAGGTTAGTCATGGCTCACACCAACTCCAGCTTACTGAATTGCCTTGAGCCTTTGCAATTCGCCTACTGTTGCAACAGGCCCATCTCCCTGGCCCTACTTGCATCCTTTGAATACCTGAGTAATACAGATACTTATGACAGGCTCCAACTTATTGCGTTTGACTCAGCCTTCAACAACATAATTCCAAACTCACCTCTAAACTCTGATATCTCGGTCTTGGCTCCTACTTCTGTAAACTGGATCCTCAACTTCCTCACCCATAAACTGCAACCTGTAAGGATAGGCAACAACATCCCATCCATCATAATCCTCAACGCTGATACTCTGCCCCCTAGTATACTCCTTATACACTCGTAACTATGTGGCCAAATTCCGCCCCAAATATATTTACAAATTTGCTGACAACACCACTGTTGTAGGGCGGATCACAAGCAACAACGAGTTAGAATACAGGAAAGATATCGAGTGCTCAGCGGCATGGCAGAAAGACAACAATCTCTTCATCAACACCAGCAGAACAAAGGAGCTGGCCATTGACTTCAGCAAGTGGAGTACAGGCCAATCCCCTGCCTGTATCAATGATGCTGAGGTGGAGATAGTCGAGAATGCCAAGTTCCTAGGAATGATGATCACTAACAATCTATCCTGATCTGCCCATGTCGACGCTACAGTGAAGAAAGCACAAAAACATCTCTATTTCCTCAGGACCTATGAAAATTTGCCATGTCCACAAAAACTCCACCCAATTTTTATTGATGCTCCATAAAAAGCATCCTATCTGGCTGCATCACAACATGGTTTGATAACTGCCCTTCCAAGACCACAAGAAACTATAGAGAGTTGTGAACACAGCCCAGTCCATCACACAAACCAGCCTTCCATTCAATGCTTCCATCCATTTTACCCATTGCCTCGGGAAAGCAACCAACAGAATCAAAGACTCTCTTCCATCCCATAGAAATAGGTTCTTCCTTTTTCATTAAAGAAAAACTTCTTCCCCACTGGATCAGGCGTCTGAATGACCCTCTCAAATTGTGAATTTAGTGCTGATCATGCTCTCTGTGCACTTTCTCTGCAGCCGTAACATTGTACAGTTTGCTCTGTTCTTTTAACCGAATGTACTTTGTATGTTATGACCAGCTTGTACTAAAACTTCTCACTGCACTTAGGTACTTGTGAAAATAATAAATCAAATCAAACAAGCCAAGTGGTGAGATAACAAGGTGTAGAGCTGGATGAACACAGCAGGCCGAGCAGCATCAGAGGAGCAGGAAAGCTGATGTTTCAGGCCAAGACCCTACTTCAGATAAGTGAAATTTGTCTACCGTTGACATGTCCCACCGAAGGACTTTGGAAACGCCATGGCCAAAAGCAAAGGTCAATATAAATGAACTTACATAAACAACATTGACTGTGTTCCTCCCGATTAACATTATGAACATTGCATGATCAGTGGATCACCAAAGTGTAAGGATCTCCCGTATCATAAGAATACGGTGCGCACAATTGGAAATCCAGTGCTCATATGGGAGAAAGTCACCTAACTCTGCAATGCAGCTCATTAGCCAAAAGGCTAACTATATGAACCAAGAACATCTACCCACTTCGAACCTGCAATTCTTCGTACTGTGAAACCAGTGCAGAATTACTGTTCAGCAGACAAGTGCAGACTTACCTCCCTGATCATGATTTGACAATACCATAGGACTATGGGATGTGTTACTCAAATAAAGGGCAGCTTATAGATACTCACAGCTAGTGAACCAATAGAGAATTTCCCAACTTGAACATTGGAGAGAAAGTTTGAATGCAACATTCAATTGCTGGCTCCTGCAATTTAGCCGAACTCATCGATGTATGAACCGAGGTCACACTAAACACAAACATCAAATGGCATGACAGTGCAACAAAATGGATGTCAAGTCAGAACAATACCATAATTAGAAACACTGAATAGTCCTATTGTGCATGGAACATGATTCAAGCTGCAACACAAACAAAGCAACATTAACTACATTCTGAAAATATACAGCAACTACCAGAAAAGATCACCGTAAATAAATCTGGATAAGAAAACCAGCAATGTTTTTCCAAGGTTTGTACATTTATTCCATTGTATTAAATTAGATTCATCCATTGCTTTTTTGGTTTATTTTCAATAATTGGTTTGATTCTTGGGGGTAAATCCTTATTTAGAAAAAGGAGAATGTTGTGATCTAATCAGTAGTACAAGTCAGGCTATTTTTAGCTCTAAGTAAGCATTATTTTCAATTAATGAACCCACATTATTACTTTATCAATCTTTGTACAACTATATACATTTATATTAATGAATGTAACATTTCCTTGCATGCTGTTGCCTCTAAATTTCAAGGGGCACCATCCCTGCATGAGTGTCAAGATGTGCCTGTCCATGGTGTAATGTCAGCGGGATGTTATCTCATCACAGTGAGCCAGCTAGGTAACTAATTAAAAAATGCCATTGAAGGCAACCTTGGTGAAAAAGGGGGTATTCAACCCTAACAAAGTAGTCAGATATGATTACAAAGAAAGATTACACACTTAGCTCAATAAAAACTGAAAGAACTGTGGATGCTGGAAACCAGAAATAACAACAGAAATTATTGGAAGAGCTCTGCAGCAGCTCTGTAGAAATCAGAGTTAGCATTTCAAATCCAGTGATCATTGGTTCTGAAGAAGGGTCGCTGGACTTGAAAAGTTAACTCTCATTTATCTCCACAGAAGGTGCCAGACCTGCTGAGCTTTCTAGCAATTTCTGTTTTTGTAACACGTTTAGCTGTGTGGATGAAGTAAATTTGTTCTTCTTAATCGTGAAATGTGATGCTTTTGACATGATGACTAAAAAAAAGCCTGTGAGATCCTAGTACTAAGAACTACTCTATTGTGATTCTGAGATTCATATTATGCCACGACTAAGAATGAGACTGTGAAGATAAACTTATGTGTGAAAACCAAGCAGGTACCTGCTGGTGATAATGGGAACTGCAGATGCTGGAGAATCCAAGATAACCAAGTGTGGAGCTGGATGAACACAGCAGGCCAAGTAGCATCTCAGGAGCACAAAAGCTGATGTTTTGGGCCTAGACCCTCTCTGATGAAGGTACCTGCTGGATTAGGTCAACTACTTCAGATCCAGGTGAGTTATCTTCCTTCATTCCACTGTGGATAAAGCCAATGTCACTCTGGATCTCTACACACAAAATTGGGCAACGACAATTCAGTAGCCTGGAAATGTTGGCTTGTTTGTTATCAGGAGGCTTAGATAGCACTTGTTCTCATGCAGAGACTCAAGGGTCAGATTCAAGGAACAGTCTCTGGCCACAAGATAGAACTTTAGCTTAGAAGGAAGGGCAGACAGCTTCTGGTTCAGAGTCAAAATTTAACACAGAGGGAAAGGCAGGTAGTTCAAGGCGGTGGGAAAAAGTAAGACTCTAAGATCAAGTGCACATGTGTGTATGTCTGTGTGTGCATGAGTGTGTGTGTGTGCGTGAAAGAGAGAGAGAGAGAGAGAGAAAGGTATTCACTGTCTGGTAAGGTGTTGTGCCGATGCTACATGAGTCAGAACCTTTCACTGCAAACGCAGCCCATGTGCTTGATGAAAATGTGTGAAAGTCAAAGGGAGGAGTGCTTAGTGAGGTAAAGGCAGACTCCAGTCAGTCAGTAGGGGTGGCCATATTCAGTACAGGGGCTTGGCATTTATAGACAGAGAGTTAGCCCAGTCAGTCACGAAGTTGGTTGAAAACCAGTTCAGGAGTTTGTACCGTTGCAGTCTGTGAACAGGCCAGAGTCAGTCCAGGTCATCAATTAAGATCAGTCCAGGCCCTGATGTTTGGTCAGAGCAGATCCTGTTGCATTATCAATCCAACAGACAGACTATGGTCATTTGGAGATTAGAGTGAACATATTCCAGGTGCTGTTCAAAAGGTCTGTCCATGGTGTCATTGGAACCGAGTGCAGTTCCCAGCTTGAGATCGGCCTTATTGTGTAGTGTCACTTAAGGAAGGGTCACAGTGTTAGGGAACAACTGAGGAGAGAAGGAGGGGACTGGGAATTTATCAGAGAGCACTGTGTGGTCTTGGGGCCAGCAAGGATATCTGAATCTCAAGCAGCATGGGTTCCAGCAGGTAAAGGGTAAGGCAAGTACTTAATCTGAAGCAGGTGACCTAAATGGGTTCAACCAAAATTGAGAAAGGATGAAGAGTCAGTGGGAGCACAGGGATGGTGACAAAGCAGGGAACATGAAGAATGGAAGGGATAATTCAAGGAGCAGAGGTCAAGCCATGAAAATCTCACACTCTCAAACACAAACTGGAACCTCATTCTACTGATTTGAAAATCAACTGCACTATAAGTTCTCAGTGTAGGAGCAGCTTTTGCAGATACAACAAAAGTGACAGTCATCACCAACTGCAGCACGGCCTCTCGAGGGACAAGCAGCAGCAGGAGGAGAGTTTTGTTACAGAACTGGATGTACAAACTTCCACAGTGAAGCAATCAGAAACAAGTGGGAGCCTGGACTGAAGAAAAATAACAGTGTCCCAAGACACCATGGCCCATCTTTACCAGCTTCTGGGTGAGGTCTTGACCTCACAACACCTGGTGGCAATCCTAAAATGGTACTCCATGGGTAACAGCTGCACTGAATGTTTTCACCAGCAGACTATTTCAGTGAACAACCGGAAGTTCTGTGGGAAGTTCGCAGTCCTTTACTAATAAGAACAGCCAGGATTTCACTCATGTTATGTTTACCAGACCACAAACATTCATCTCATTTCCCCAGGGGCCAGTACGCCAGCAGCAATATGTCAGGATTCCCAGCCAGCAGTGACTTCCCACAGGCACAGGCTATTGCAGATTGTATCCATTCCACTTTGAGAGCACCCTACCACCAACCAGCAATGTTCATTCTGCTCCTTGAATAATCAACTGATCTATGACCATAACTACCAGATTTTTCAGGTCTGTTATCAACACAGATATGTGTGACCTTATACATTTTGTTAGGAAGATAGTGAGATCATCTTTTACTTTGGGAAAAATGATGGGTGCAGTGGCTATTCCACTGGTTAATAAGCCAAACTCCTAGTCCAATATTCTGGGAATGCAGCTTCAAACCCAGCTAATTGTATTTGGCTAATAAACCTGGAAACTAAAGCTAGTCTTGGAAGTGGTGGCTATGAAGCTATCATTGATTGTTGCAATGTACTTTAGGGATGGAAATTAGTCCTTTTACCAAGCTTTTTTTTCTACTTTACAGGGATAGAAAAGAGAAGTAGGAAAGTCATGCCAAACTAATATCAAATTGTGGATAGAACACTGAAAGAATTGTGTCCAGGCCTGGTTAGCATATTATAAAATGGATTTTCAGGCACTTTTGGAAGAATCAATAGCAGACTATTATTTAAATGAGAGACACAAAAATGTGCTACACAGAGAGATCTGGGTATTCCTGTCCATGAAACTTAAGAAGTTAGCCCATAGACACAGCAAGTAAATGATAAGGCAAATGGAATTGTGGCCTTTATTGCACAGCGATTCAAGTTTCAAAAGCAGGGAAGTCTTTTTACAGCTGTACAGTGTTGGTGAGGCTGCATCAGGTGTGCTGTGTATAGTTTTGGTCCCCATATTTAAGAAATAATAAACTGGCGTGATAGTTGAAAAGAGAGTCATTAGGCTCATTCATGGATGAAGAGGTTGACTTATCAAGGACGAGCTTTATTCATTTTAGTTTGGAATCATGAGGAGTGCTCTTTTTGAAACATACCGAGTGCCGCGACACCAAAGAAAGGACAAAGAGCTGTGGATGCTGGAAATCTGAAATGAAAGCAGAAATTGCTGGAGAAGTTCAGCAGGTCTTGCAACAACTGTGGAGAGGAAGCAGAGTTAACGCTTCAGTTCCAGTGACCCTTTCAAAGTTGTCCTGAGCTCTGACGAAGGGTCGCTGGACTCAAAACATTAACTCAGGTTTCTCTCTGCGGATGTTGCCAGATCTGCTGAGTTTCTCCAATAAGGTTCTGAGAGGGCTGACATGGTATATGTTGAAAAGATGTTTCTACTCTTGGGGAAATCTCTAATTAGGGATCATAATTACAGAATAACGGGCATTGATTTAAAACTGAGATACAAAGGAATTTCATTTCTCAGAAGGTGCTGAATGTCAAAAAATTGTATGTGCTGGATCACTGAAAATATCTGAAGAGGAAGTAGTGAGTTAGGACCTGATCCTATAGTATGGTAGACCAGGCCTGACGATCCTACTCTTCAGCCTGCTGCCATCACTACAATGCTTCTAAAAGCACTTCAAAATAATTCTACAAGCTTTGTAAGGACAAACATTAGTTAAAATCATTCAGCTTATCAACTAGTAAAACAATTGATGCTTTAAATAATGATAGTGGGTGGAGTTGGAGATCCGTCTTGCATTAAAGGCATGTTCAACTATGAAACAATATTGCAGGCTTTTCAGTGGGCTTGTGCAATTCAAGTGTCAGAAGTATGCAAAATCTCAGCAGGAACACAGTCAGCCTACATGTGGTAGCTTGCCCACACTGATGCATTTCCCAGCTTGGGACATGTGAAGGCTGCACTGGGGGAGGCATGATGCACTGAATGTGCAGCTCTTGCTTCAGCAATGCTGTAGAGTAAAATCTCCTTGTATGACTTGGTGTTATATTTTGTTTGTTAATTCTCCTGTGAAGCACCTTGGTGCATTTTACTACACAAAAGATTTGATTTAAATACTATTGTTGTTGCTATCTTTGTACATGAAATGTTTTGGGACATCATGAGGACACATCAAAGTATTAGATAAATCTTAAGTTTGTTTTGTGGGAAGTACCATTTTGTTCCCCTGGTCACAGAGACTAGTTTAAACATTTTATACTATTTTTTGAAATGCTCTATTTCTCGCAATCATATTTCATCTTCCTAAACATAGTTATTCTTTTTGTATTTAAAATTACATTTTAATGTATATATGCACCTAATTTATTGGAACACAGCACATTGCTCCTTCTATTGAGTTCCATCTCTGTACTTCCTGCTGTATCTTTTCTGTTCCAGTGGCTTCTATATTTTGTTTCTGTTTATTTTACTCCTGTTGTTTTGGCATCTTTTCCCCCTACTCTTTTTGTTGGTTCATTCTCTGATGCCCCAACTCCTGATGTTCTTTACTCCTCTTTGTCTTCTAAATCATTCCAAATTCTTGACAACTAAACCACAAGAACTGTGGTACGCATACAAAATTCTAAACGACCACCCAGATTTTGTAAGTAATAAACAACACTTCACATTTTCTGAAAAGGTTGGATAATCTTGCCAACTATTTGTGAGGTTCCCACAGGCAGTGCAAATCTTTTATTTTGTACCTGGAATTCAAAGGAAAATGTGAAATTCATTGAGGTAGTGGCAAGTACAAATAAGAGCTTGTTCCTTGTAGGTCTGTTTCAATGGATTCTTGCTGTTCTTTAGAAAGCTTTACTGTAGGGATTAATTTGGCACTGATTCAAACTGGAGTGTGGTTGCTTTTTAAAGTGCATTACACATCCTTTATGTTCATTTACCCACTATTCAGCAGCCTTTCAGTTTCTCTAGCATATTGTGTAACACATTGATCCAACTCCTCAAGGCTATAAACTTGAATTTCTCAATCATCGGAGCAAATTCTAACAGAGTTTGTCATTTTGGACACTGGACAAGGCACTAGAATGATTAAAATAATAAGTAAAAACAGGAAACCTGCTCTAGCATGTTGGTTTTGTCTGTATCTGAAATAAATTGTGATACTCATGAGAATCCTGAAAATGATTTTTTTGAACAGAATACATAATCATTGTTTTTTATTTTTAAGCTGTACCATCTTCACCCTTGTGGGGTAAGAGGGTAACAATCTTAAAAATTAAACTCTCATCACTGAACTGCCATGCTTCTGAATGCAATAATACTTAGAATGCTAATTCAATCCCTGGAAAATGCTTCTGCTGAAAGCAGGCATAAGATTTGTGTCCAGTTTAGTTTCTGGTCAATGGCTATCAGGATGCTCTTGATGGAGAATTCAGCAATGGTAATGTCATTGAATGCCAAGGTATGAAGGTCAGATTCTGTCTTGTTTGAGGTGTTAAATGCCTGGCATTTGTGTTGCACAAATGTTATTTGCAACTTATCTGCCATTTCCTTCTTATCAATAATTAACTCCCCATTCTCATTCTCTGGAGGACCAATACACAAAACCAGAGAAGTGAGAGAATCAAGAAATAACTCACCCTGCACCCATTACCCCAGATTCCTACTGACACCTCCTGTTACCAAGTGCCCACCATCACCTATTGGCATGTTGTCATTATAGCTGAATGCAAGGTGGTACTTTTACAAATATTTATTCAAGTGAAGCCTAGTTAAAAATAGTAGCGTCTCCATATCCTCAACATGGTGAGACTCACTGCCCATTTCTAGGCCATATTCTGCCTGGTAAAAATAGAACCCGTGAAATCAGGCAGCATAGATTCAGTTCATTCAGCTCATTGTGTATGTGATGACTCCTTCGGAAGAAAGCTATATCATTCTTGGTCTCACTGTTCAATGAAAGAAGATTTACAGATTCTCCTGAGGTAACAAAAATGTGATTTAAGAAACATCGTACTGTGATTTCATCCTTTCACAAGGCTGGCAGAGACTGCAAGATTGTGTGAAATTGAGTTGCTTCCTGTAATGATGGTGTATATAGTTTCTTATGAGAATTTGTAATATATTTGTTGTTAGGATGCGGGCTTTCCTGGCTAGGTCAGCATCTATGGTCTGCCCGAATTGTCTTTGGGAAAATGGTGGTGAGCTGTCTTTTTGAACTACTGCAGTCCATCTGGACAGCTATTAGGAATATATCTCTAGGGTTTTAGCTTAAATGGGAAATTGAAGGGGGTGCCCCTAGTCATTTGCTATTTTTCTAGGTAACAAAGGTTGAAGGTACTGTCTAATGAGCTATGGTGAGTTGCTGTATTGCACGTTTAGATAGTACACACTTTTGACTCGCTGCATTAGTAGTGGACGAAGTCAATGTTGAGTGTGGTGGATGGATACATATAAAGTTAGCAGCTTTGTCCTGAATGATGGCTACAGCATTTATTTGGCTGCTCTGGTTTCTCATCACTGGTAACATCCAGGATGCCGATGTTGGAGAATTCAGCAATGTAATATCATTGAACGTCAATGTAAGATGATTAGATTCTCTCTTGCTTAAGATGGTCATTCCTGGCATTTGTGTGCCACAAATGTTACCTGCCACTTATCTGCCCTTTCCTTATTATCTATTATTAACTTCCCATTCTCATTCTCTGGAGGACTGATTCACTTTTTTTGACTCTTTTCATTTTAACATACCTGTAGAAACTCTTGCTATATTTATTTTTTACATTTCTAGCTGGTTTCCTCTAATACTTTCATTTCTTCTCCTGATGAATTTTTAGTCATTGTCTGCTCTTCTTTATTTTCTTAACAATCATTTGATCTTTTTTGCACAGATATAGGCTTTTTCCATAACATTGAAACTTTTCCAAACTTCTGTGGATAGCAACAAATAGATAGTGAGTACTCCTTATAGAATTTATCCTTATAATCAGAAAATATTTATTCTAATATTTTGAAATATCCGCTTAAATGTCTGCCATTGCATTTCTATCTATCTATTCTACAGCGTTATATTCAATTCACTGCAATTAGCTCAGTTTTCATGACCACATGTTTCTCCTTATTAATGAGTAACATGCTAGTCTTAGACCTGAGCTTTTGCCTTGATTTGGATGTAAAATTCAATGATATTGTGGAATATATATATTAACATACTGGAGCCATGTAAATACTGTGACTACAAGGGTGGGTCAGAGACTGGGAATTTTGCAGTGGAAAAACACCTCCTGACGCCAACAAGACAGAAGTCAGGATTGTGATAGACTACTCTCCGCCTTCCTGGATAAGTGCAGCTCCAACAATACTCGAAGCTCAACACCATCCTAGGAAAAGCAATGTGTTTTATTAACACTTCTTCTAGTACATTCAACATTTATTCCTCCACCATCAACACACAATGGCAGCAGTGTATACCCATCTACAAGATGCACTGTAACAACTCACCAACACATCTTTGACAGTACCTTCCAAAGTTGCTCTCCACCACCTGGAAGGACAACACCAACAGATCTGTGGGAATACCAGTATTTGCATGTTCCACTCCAATCCTTATACATTCCTGCCTGGAACTCATTACTTTCACAGTCACTGGGTCAAAAGCTTGGAGTTTCTCCATAACATCACAGTTAGTGTACTTACACAACAAAGATTGCAGTTCAAGAACTTCAACTCACTACCAAACTTTCAAAGTCAATTAGGGATTGGCAATCAATGTTGGCCTAGCTAGAAATTCCTATATCCTGTGAATTAATTAAAAAATGAATTCCAAAAACACTTCATATAACTAAGTTACTTACCTGTAAAATTATTGATGCAGCTCATTTGGTAGTGCACTTGCCTCAGAAACACCAGATTAGGACCTGACCCCAAAAATTAAGACTGACACTACTTTGTTGTGCTTTGGTAGCTTTGCACTATGGGGAGTGTTGTCTTTTAGATGCTAAACAGAGGCTTAATCTTCATACCTCATGGATATTCAAGATCCCGTTGCACTATTGTGATGAAAAACATAGGAGTTAAACTTGGTGTGCTAGCAAATACGTATTCTTCAACTAATATCACACAACAAAGCAAAATTGTCTGGGTTTTTGTAAATTGTTGTTTGTGGGAGTTTCCTCAAATTATCTCTGTGTTTTGTAAACTACAACACGAATAATGTTGTTTTAAAAAAGTTCTTCATTGGCCGTAAATTTCTTTAAGATAAATGTTGGTTAAGAAAAATGCAATATCAATTTAATTGTTTCTAAGTTTCATTCAAGTAAATCTCTTACATAGTCGGTCCAAGGTTTTGAAAAATCTTTCCTAAGGTTTGGTACCTGGAATTGGATAGCATAGTCTAATCACAAACTCATAAAGGATGTGCACAAATTCTTTACTTTTCAATTTCATGCTATTATTTATGATATTTCAGAAACCAAATAATACATGAGACTGGGTGTTAAATATTCCTGGATGAAAAATGTTCAGGAAGGTTAAAAAAAGGGAAGGAAATGAGGACAGGTGGCCATATTAGTTGAAGAGCTTATCGCAGTGTTGCAGAAAGAAAATATCACAACAAGCTCAATCAACCTGGCTATACTGATGGAACAAAAAGGGTGGTATTACTTTGCTCAGTGTAGTCTATAGACCACAGGCTAATGGGAAGGAAGTGGAGGAACAAATCTGCAGGGAACTTAATGAGAGGTGCCAATTTTTAGAGTAGGTATAGTAGGGGACATTAATTACTGAATCTCGATTGGGACAGAGTTAGTATAAGGGACAGCGAGGGACAAGTCTTCCTAGTGTGATAATACTCTTGCTTTAAGAGGTGTATTTTGTCCTGGTTGTTTTTTAAAGAGAGGTTTTAAGGCAGAAGCAATGAGCATTATTCTTGGAGCCATTAGACTAAACAGTTAGTGAGGCCTTGGGTTTTTTTTAAGTATGAACAATAGGAACAGCCTGAATGGGTGGGACAAGCTCCCACAGAACCAGAGTTCTTACTTTTTTTAGTTTTTCAGTAGCAATCGGTGGATCTTGAAGCTGGATTTGGAAACTGCTATGCATCACTCCCCTCTATGCTGTCTCTCAGAGTTTTTTTCTTGATGTTTTGCCTCCTGGACTGGACAATTATCTGTGACACAATGTGAGTTTCTGAATTTTCCATTTGCCAAGTGTGCATTTATGGGATGCTATATTGGAACAATTAATTAGTAGCAGTCACATTCTGTTACTCTTATCTTACTGTTATCTTCTCAAAACTCGCTAACATTCTGTTACATTCTGAATCTATAATTCTGTTAAGTCTTCCAATAGAGCTAGATTATCTCAATTTCTTGTTTCTTTTATTGTATTTTAACTATAGTGTATGAATAAAGTGTATTTTGCCTCAAAACTTGTAGTTTGATCAGTCGCATTGCATCTGGAACACAACACCCTACACTTACATTTAAAATAAGAGAAAAGTTAGAGTCTAGGCTCTTTTGAATATATTCTGAGGGGTTTTGGTCTGATCCATAACACTAGATTATGTTCAGGAAAATTTCCATCTATTTTATATTTTTCTTTAATTAACTTGTGGGACATGGGTGTTGCTAGCTCGACCAGTATTTACTGCCCATCCCTAACTGCTCTTTAGAAGCTAGTGGTGAGCTGCCTTCCTGAACTGCTGCAGTCCATGTGCTGATTTTGACCTGGTGATAGTGAAGGAACGACAATATATTTCAAAGTCAGGATGGTGAGTGGCTTGGGGGGGAAATTCCAAGTGGTGGTTTTCCCCTTGTATCTGCTACCCTTAGCCCTTCAAGATGGAAGTGGTTGTGGGTTTGGACGGTGCTGTGTAAAGATCATTAGCAAATTTCTGAAGTGCATCTTGTAGATAGTATGCACTGAGCATTGGTGTTGGAGGGAGTGAATGTTTATGGTTGTAATGTTAGTAAATGGGCTGATTTGTCCTGGACAGTGTCAACTTTCTTGAGTGTTGTTGGAGCTGCACTCATCCAGGCAAGTGGGGAGTATTCTACCAGAATCCTCACCTGTGCCTTGTAGATTATGGACAGGCTTTGGGGAGTCAGAAGGTGAATTACATGCTGCAATATTCCTAGCCTCTGACCTGTATTTGAAGCCAAAGTTTTAATATGGTGAGTAAAGTTACGAACAATGATAACTCTCATATTGATAGTGGGGCATGCAGTAATGGTGACACCATTTAATATCAAACAGCAGTGGTTAGATTGTCTCTTATTAAAGATGGTCATTGCCTGGCATTTGTATGACTTGAATGTTATTTGCCACGTTTTAGCCCAAGCCTGGATATTGTCCAAATCTTGCTGCATTTGTGCAATCATTGGTGAACATCCCTACATCTAACTTTATGATGGAAAGAAGGTCATTTATGAAGGAGCTACATATGTTTGTGCTGAGGACACTACCTTGAGGAACTCCTGCAGAAATATCCTGGAGCTGAGGTGACTGCCCTCCAACAGATACGACCATTTTCATTTGTGCCAGGCATGACGCAAACCAGGGGAGAGTTTTCTCACTGATTCACATTGACTTCAGCTTTTCTAGGGCTCCTTTATGCCACAATCAGCCAAACATGGCATGAGTCAAGAGCTGTCACTGTCATCCCACATTTAGAGTTCAGCTCTTTCGTCTATGTCTGAACCAAGGCAGTAATGAGGTCAGAGCTGAGCGAGCCTGGTGAAAACCACACTGAATGTCTGTCTCTGAGCAGGTTACTGCTGAGTGAGTGCTGTTTGATAGCAGTGTTGATAACACTTTCTATCATTTTACTAATGACCAAGAGTAGACTATGAAGTAGTAATTGGCTGGATCCGATTTGTCCTGCTGTTTGTGTACAGGACATACCTGGACATTTTTCCACATTGTCGGATAAATGCCAGTTTTGTAACTGTACTGTAAGAGCTTGCTAGGGGAGTGGCAAGTTCTGGAGCTTAAGTCCTCCGTACTATTCCCACAAACTTGTCGGGGCCCTTCCCTTTGCGGTATCCTGTGCCTCCAAATGTCTGTTGGAGTTAACTGAATTGGCTGAAAACTTGCATCTCTGATGCTAGGGACTATTGGAGAACTTTGGGCTGTGTCCAGTCCAGTAAGAGAGGATGCACTTTTGTGCCTGCTCCTTAGAAATAAGGTGAGACAAGTACACCAAGTGTCAGTGCAGGAACATTTAGGAGACAGTGGTTATCATGTGGTAAGGTTGAGTTTGAAGAATGACAATGTGCAATCCTGATTGAGAAAAACAAATTGGTGGAGATGCAATTTCAACGGAGCAAGAATGGAGATGGGCAAAATAGAACAGAATGAAATATCGATGTTAAAATCAAGAGAAGTCATAAGAAAAAGACTGGCATTCAATAAAAATAGGATTCCCAGAATCCTCTATATAGGTATATAAATGGTTAAAGGATGAGTAACGACAACCAGAGACTACAAAGGGGAGGTAGAGGCATTGGTTGACATTTTAAATGAATATTTTTCACACAAGAGTAATTATTACACAAATCACAGTGACAGAGGAGTAAGTGCTGCCAGTAGCAGGGTTTAAAAATTGATAAAAAAGATGACTTAGATGGACTGTTGACAAGCCACCAGGACCAAATGAGATGCAAAACAAGGACAATGAAGGAAGTGAGGGTGGAAATTGCTTGGATGTTGGCCGTAATCCTTCAGTCTTCTTGATACTCAGGGAAGGTGCCGGAAAATCAGGGACATCATGTCCTTGTTCACAAAAAAGTTTGTCAGCGCAAGCCAGGCAATTGCAGGCCAGTCAATTTAACTTCAGTGGCAGGGGACATTGTGGAAACAATTATTTGGGATTGATTTTTAGACACATGGAAAAAGATGAGCTGTTGTAGATTTTTATAGGGAAAATTGTGTTTAACTACTGGATGATTTTGAAGATGCACCAGAAAGGGTCAATAAAGATAATATCATTGATATGCTGAACATTGACTTCGAAAAGGTGTTCACTACAATTCCACATGACAGACTTGTGAGAAAATGTAAAGCTCTCAGCATAAAAGGGACAGTAGCAACATGGATACAAAATTGGCTGAGTGACAGGAAACAGAGTTAACTTAACAATGTATGGTTTTTGGGCCAAAGGCAGGTTTGGAGTGGAGTTACACAGATATTGAAATCCCTTGAATTTTCTGAAATATAGTAATGATCTGGATGTGCAGGGTACAAATTCAGAGTTTGTGTGTAAGATGAAACTTGGCAGCATTGTGAACTGAAAGGAGGACAGTGTAGAACATCAAAAGGAGGTGGGCAATCGTAGAGTAGGTAGCTAGGTGGCATATGAAATTCAATGCAGGGAAGTGTAAGGTGTTGCAATTTAGTAGGAAGAACATGGACAGGGAATAAAATATAAGGGGTAAAATTCTAAATGGAGTGTAGGGACAGAGGGACATTGCTGTGTATTTAGACTGATCATTGAAGGTGGAAGGACAGGTAAAGGGAGCAGTCAACAAAGCATACAATATTCTGAACTTGTATAAGACACTTGTTAGACCTCAGCTGGAGTATTCTGCACATTCTTGGCAGCACACTCTCAGAAGGATGTGAACATATTGCAGAGAATCTTGAAGGAATTTACAAGTTGGTTTCAGGAATAAGAGACTTCAGTTTTGAGGGTAAGATGGAGAGATTGGGACATTTAAGCTTGTCGAGAAGAAGGCTCAGATGAGACCTGATAGAAGTTTTCAAAATAATAAGGAACTGGATAGGGTAGAGAGGGAGAAAGTGTTCCCAGTTACAAAATCTCAACAAGAGGGCACAGATTCAAAGTGTTTTAAAAAGGGATCAAATGTATTTTTCACATAATGAGTAGTTTGAGTTTTGAATGCAATGCTTAGAAATGATGTGGATATACCGGTGTTGGACTGTGGTGGACAAGGTCAAAAATCACACGACACCAGGTCATGGGCAAACAGGTTTATTTGAAAACACAAGCTTTTGGAGTTCAGCTCCTTCCTCAGGTGTAGTGAGAGAGAGAGAGGGTATAAAACGGAGAGCTTAAAAGCAGAAAGGTAACAACACTAAAGCGGGCCACGTCTTGTTGAATCTTTAATCAGTTAGGAAGGAAACTATTGATTGAAATGCAAAATCCAGATCCTTTTAAGTCATTGTCCTGAGATACTTAAAGGCTTTATCAATGTATAGAAGAGATGACATCTCATGTTGGACAATGCATTTTAGGTGTGAAGTCTTGCTTAGAATTTGTCCATGTTTTAAACTGGGGTCAGGTTTTATTTTTATGAGCAAAACAGAATGTATCTGCAACTGTACAAATATTTTGATGAAATAATTTGTGTGTGTGTGTGTGTGTGTGAGAGAGAGAGTGAGAGAGAGAAAAAGAGAGAGTGTATGTGTGTGTGCATATGTGTGTGAGAGAGAATGTATGTGCATGTACATGTGGGAGTATATAGAGTGGTGGAGTCACCTGTAGTTCAACATGAATCCAAAATCACTATTGAGTCCATCATAGGTATGGAACTTGGCTTTCAGCCTCTGCTCATTGATTTTGCAATGTTGTTTATCTCAAAGTCCACTCTGAAGGATGCTTACCTGAAGATTGGAGGCTGAATGTCCTTGGCCCTTGAAGTGCTCCTCCACTGGGTGGGGGGGGCGGGGGGGGAATCACCCATGTCCAGTGATCATCACGTGGTGCTTGGAAATATGGTGGAACCCTACATATGAGGCATTTAAGAAGACAAGAGGTAATTGTTTCTATTTAAATTATGTGCAAGTTATTGGGAAAAGGCAGGGGAATGGCACTAATTCATGAGGTTTATTTAGAGAGTTACAGCAGATACAATGAACCAAGCTGCACCCTTATGCACTACAATACCTCTGTGATCTGCTTTTTGAACTGCCTCATTGACTAGCCTCATTGACTAGCCCTGCCATCATCATGATTCATGAATGTAAACACCCAGCTCTCTCTATTTCAGTACACCCTTTAAAATTCTTATTTAATTTCTATGTGCATGGCTTCTCCTTATTTTTCCCTCAAAGATGTATCACTTCATATGTCTCTGAATTTTAAATTAATCTGGAATGCAGTTGCCCATTTCACCAGTCTAACTTTGTCCTCCTGAAGTCAGTGAGTACACACTTCAATGTTTACTAGACATTTCCTGCATCTGTGGTTATTCTTTTTATCTCAAGGATAATTATAATACCTGTTTTCTCCATCGGAGCATCTCAGTGGAATTAAAGACCATCTAAAACCTAATAAAAGGCTCGTGTACAACTGATCACCACAACTCAGAGGACTCATAGCTGCCTAATCCTTTCACATATATTCTACCAAAAAATAAAAGCGTAGAATTCTCGAGGTCAAAGAAAAACCTAATCTTGTCAGAAACACATAAACAGAAGCTACCCACTGCTCCTGAACCTAATTTTGAAGCTTAATGATGCAGGCATTGCAAGTTTAGTCCTAAATAATTACCACAGGCATTATATTGAAGTTGCTATCTCTAACAGAAAAAATCATATTATTGATGTACATAGTAAATAGTTTTAAGCTTCTGTATCTGGTATTGTGACTGATTTTCTTTGAAAATATCATAATTCTTCTTTTTGTGAAGATGGAAAGGGCATTAGGCTGTAAATTATTTATGTAACCGTAATTTTGCTGGGAATGAATTCAATCAATAGATGTGTCTCATAGTAATCTTGTCTTGCTGTAGCTATTAGTTCAATGGATGGTAGGGAAACATATTTAGATAGAAAAGAAAATTTGTCCCAAGGTTAATTGTGTACGTCCTACACAGTCTATTACGATGACACCATTGCAGGTCCACCAAAATGTATTTTGAAAAAAAGGGATTAAAATATTAATGTGATGTTTGTTTCCTGCAATTTACGCCTTTTTTAACTTAATTCCTACCTATTAGTGGTGGAAGAAGAATATTACTGGTCAGCAGAGATAATGGGAACTGCAGATGCTGGAGAATCCGAGACAACAAAATGTGGAGCTGCATGAATACAGCAGGCCATGCAGCATCTTAGGTTTACTGGTCAGCATGCAGCTTTCTCTAAAACACCTCAAACTTCTCCCAATCCTTCTGTTTTTCTTACAGGATTGGTTTGGTACAGTATTTTTACTCCTGTTAGAATTACTCACTGTCATTGAGAGAGAGGATGACACAGCTCCAGTTCAGGTTCCAAAAAGTTAAGGGAAACATTGTTTTCTGCAATGCTGTGAAAACACCAGCAGCAGCATCATTAGGGAGTATGCCACACAAGTGAATGCATCCCTGATGATCTTTCTGTCAGACCTCAGGTCTAGAAGAGCAAGAATGCAGAGCAACAGGATCAAAAAATCTCAGAAGAGACTAATGCAGGCTGACTGGAAGAGTTGATGGAGAGATTCCATGGTGCCTCCACTAGCCTAAGGTTAAGGCCCAAATTGTTCAATCTCTACTTGAGAACCAGCTCCAACACAAAATACATTCTTCCCTTCCTGTGAGTTTTTGGTCCCAATTTCCAATGCAGGATCCATCCCAGTAGACACAGTCTAGTCAACCACACAAGCGTCATCCCAGTAAATGCAACAAAGATCACATATTTTCTTATGATTGTGGCTGCAGTATTTTAAATAGTAACACATTTTTAGTAACCTAAAGCCTCTTTGGCAACTAATGAGAGAAGATAATTGCAAAATATAAGAGAATAAAGTGTTAGGATAAGAGGAGGCTTCATAAAGGGTTAGAGTAGCAGGTGAGTAGCTGATGGGGAAAGTGGCATTTAGGTAGATGGGCAAGGTGCCAGTTTAGTGAGGAAGTACAGTAGCAGAGAGGCAAGGGAATATATGGCTGAGAAGTTGATGAGAGGGTTTGATGAGTCAGATCTTGGTGGAGTGATGTGAGGGGAGGTCGGGGGGTCAGTCAGGTGACCAGTGGCGTTGGCTTTTGTAGACATTTGTGTGTTGGGGGAGGACTGGGTATCTGTGAGGTCTGATTTTAGGTGTGTTGAGGGAGATAAGCTCAGCTTATAGGAGGTGTTGTGTATTTGGGGGTGTTGGGTGAAGGCTGGGTATCAGGAGTCAGGCATTGGGAGGGTTAGCTTGAGTTTTGGGAGCATCAGCTGTCAGGCAAGTTTGGGTATTGGGGAGATTGGATTGGATGTTGGCCTGGATATTGACGGGGGAGGGAGTGGAGATTGTTCAGACTGAGTGCCAGAGGGTGTAAGGGTTATTTGGTCTTTGTTGGGGGCACTGGTCATGTTGGGTGTTTGGAGAATCAAGTATTGAATACATTTATCGTGATGTGGGGTTGAGAGTTCATGGAGTGTGAATGATTGGAGGTAGAGGACGGACATTTAGCTATCCAGGAGTTATAACATATTACCTTTCCAAGCTAACTATTCAGGCAAGGGAATCAGCTTTAAGGCAGGCATTGCCAGACTTTGAGGGTGAGTATTTAATTCATGGGGGATGTGCCTGGCTTTATGCCCTTTTTCATGTAACTTCAACTATTAATATTTAATCCTCGTTTGATTTTTTTTCTCAGGGTATGGGTAAAGCTGGGAAGACTGATGTAAACGTCCTGTGCTGTGCGGCTCTGAGAAAGTGATAATGGAGTGTCTTCTTGAACGGTTGCACTAAGTGTGGATTGCAGCCATTACGAGCAATAATCCAGAGGCTTCCTCAGGAAGAAAAGGGAAGAGGATGAGGAGACAGGGGTAACCCTAATGCATCATAAGAACATTAGAAATAGCAGCAAAAGCAGATCTTACAGCCCCTTGAGCCTGCTTCCCTATTTGCTATGATCCAGGCTGATCCTTCCCCTCAACAGCACTCCTGCTTGCTCTAATGTTCTTTGATTCTGACGAGATCAGAAATCTGCCATTCTCAGCCTTCAGTATACTCCATGTTGCAGAATTAGAACTTACTGGAGTTGAGAAATTCAGACATTCACAGTCATGTCAGTGAAGAAATTTCTCCTCATTTGGGGCAGCATGGTAATTCTGCTGCCTCACAGTGCCTGGGTTCGATTCTGCCCTCAGGTGCCTGTTTGGAGTTTGCACATTTTCCCCATGTCGGCTTGGGTTTCCTCCAGGTGCTATGATTTTCTCCCAAGGTCCAAAGACGAACAGGCTAGGTAGATTGGCCATGCTAAATTGTCCCATGGTGTCCAGGGATGTGCAGACTAAGTGGGTTAACTATGGTAAATATGGGTTTAGGGGGATAGGGTGGGATGATCTTCGGAGGGTGTTTTTGACCTCTTCAGATGGTTGATGCCATCTTAATAGGCTGAATGGCCTCCTCTGTACTGTAGGGATCCTATGATCTTAGCCTTAATAATTAGCAGATAATGCTGAGGCTGTGGACCCATGTTGTAGATTTACAAATTAGAGGAAGATATGTCTCAGTGTTTATGCTATGGAGACCGTTCAGAACATTTTACATTTCAATTATTTTCTCTCTGATTCTGCTAACCATGGAAAATATTGACCAAACTTACTTGACCTTTCATCATAAAAACCCCTCCTAACCTGTTGATCAATTTAGTGAATCCTTGCTATATCTACCCCAAGTTAAGTGTATCCTTAAATATGGAGACAAACATTTGCACACAATTTCAGGCATGGTCTTACCAAAGACTTATGCATTTGCACCAATAATTCTCTACCCTGTACTCGAATCACTTTTGCAATAAAAACTTAAATTTTATTTGTTTTCACAGTTGCTTGCTGGACATGCATGCTAACCTTTTGCATTTCTCGTACAAGCGCAACCGAGTCTCCAAACACCAACATTTAAAAGTTTCATGCCTTTTAAAATACTCTACTCTTCTTACTGTCAAAGTGAATTACTTCACTCTTTCAACATTACATTCCGTCAGCGACATTTTGCCCACTCAGTTAACCTACTCACATCTCTCTGTGTTCTCACAGCTCACATTCCTACCTGTCTTTGTATCATCGGCTGACTTGGATTTATTATTCTAGGTGTTTGAGTAATTAATGTAGAATGTTAATAGCCGAGACCCAGCACTGATTCTTAAAGCTTGCTGTTTCAAAAACTTTCAAATTTGCAGCTATTTTTTACAATAACATAAACAGTTTTGTTTAAACTAAAACTATCCATTACTTCCCTAGTAATCGAAGGATGGATAAATTTCTTTTTTAACATGAAATGCATATTTGTTGACTATTTTGAATCCTTTTCCAAATGATCTGCTCAATTTATTTGCCACCAGTCTACTTACTCACTCAACCAAAACCAGTTCTTCCTCTACACTTATGAAATTGACTTCATTTAAGTTTAAGATTCTTGTTTAGATTTAATAAGTCTTTCTCAAACTTAATGAAGAATCTTTTACTCAGAGGATCTTTTACTCAGTGATTATAAATTAACCTGCCACATCCAAAGTAACGTTATCTCTAGCTGATCGTACTTTTTTGGAAACTGTCATGTAAGCGTTATATATGTATTTATTTCCGAGTTAATTTGCCAATTGTGAGCTCACCACCATCACCTCGACTGCAACTAGCAAAGGGGAAAAATGTTGGCCCAGTCAGCGATGCCCACAAACTAGCAGCACATTAAAAAAAATGGATGTACCCAGCCTATATAAAGATTAATGTCCCCAAAATTATTGCATTGCCTTTATTACAATTTCCAATTATTTCTTGTGTTTTATTCAGGTCAACAGCTAAAATTACAGTCTGGAGTCTATAAAATATTCCCACCAGCATTTTCTAACACCTATTGTTATTAATCTCCACCAATACTGATTCTATATTCTAACCTTCACTGCCTGAATCTTTTCTTACTAGTGGCTTTATGTTATCCTTTACTATCAAAGCCACTCCTCCTCCTTTCCTATCCACTGTTTTTTAAAAAAATTAAGTGCCATGGAATATGACCCACTTTATTTGCTGTGCATGGGAAAGATTTATCAGATGGAGGTGAGGGCAGAGGTGGGTGGGCACATAGATTCACAATGTCTGACAGATTGCCTTTTGCATACTCAATTTCACCTCAACGCCATTTTCCAGTCCTTGTTCAGCCCCTGAGATAGCAGAGATGTAGGCCGGTTGCCTAGAAATGGGCTCACACTGGCAGAGAGAAGGCTTAGCACTCCAGGTAGACTTTGAGACCCTCACCACCTGCCTGGGTCACAGCTGCTGAAGTCATTTTTAAACATGAAAGTTTTAAAGTTTATAAAGTGCCAAATCAGAAATTTCCTCTTTCTCTTTCATGAAATTCTGGCTGCTGCAACTTTAGTGATTGCGGTGGGTCACTTCTTGGCTCTTATTGGCATACTCAAGCGCCCACCCATCTTCTTAATCAGACAATCAGGTAGACCTCTGGTTTAATCACTTAATCCAAAGTCAGAAAATCAGTAAGAATTCACCCCATGTCTCTGTAAAGGTGATTAGACCCAATGCATTTAATTTAATTTGTGCCATCAATTTGTATCTCTTATTCTAAATGCCTTGTGTACTCAGATAAAGAGCATTTTTTTAACCATTACTATTGTCTCCAGGTTACTGCCTTACTTTCCTGTTATACTTTTCTTGTCTCAGCCCAAATTGTTATTCTGTTCTAATGCCTTCACTTTTCTCTTTAGATTTCTAAAATTCTGTTCAATTGGCCTTTCCCACACTCTTTTTCAGTTTCTAAAAGATCACTTTGCCACCACAGTTCCAACAATCTCTAACAGAGAATTTCCATTCAGAATTCCCTTATTCACCAGCTTACAACAAAAGCAAAGTACTTTCTATCAGCCGAAGTATGTTTAGAACTTGTCCACTTTTAGAAAAAAAACTGAGTATTCATTTTTATGTATTTCCTTAGTGCCTGTCTTTACCTTATCTAGGGCTGTGATAAGGTTCTAGCTTAGTGGTTGCAGGTTGGCTGCTGGAGATGGCTTTGCAAGTTACTGTCAGGCACCTCTGGAGTTTGAGAGTTTTGTTTTGGGCAAATTTACTTTAGCATGGGCTGGTTAACCAAGAGGTAACAGTGAAAGCACTGTTGGAATGATATAGCAATGGGAGCATGACACAGTCATTCTGTCATCCTGAAACAGGATAGCAGATACGTGCTTGTTGTGGCCACTGCCACTCCCACAGGGCAGCACCTGCGCAGTCCATTGGAAGGCCAATAATTGCACTGCAGTGAGAGTCTGCAAGCCTCTTTGAACCTGTAATTCACAGCCACGATAGCAGCAGTCCATGCCTGTGTGATTGCAAGAATCAAACTCATCATCTCCATCTGTGTGGACACTGAGATGTCAGATGCTGCAATGGATATGGTGACAAATACTATCACATGCTGTATAATGGCTAGGTACCCAGGTGTTGCCATGGGGTTGGCCACCACCTCCTCGCAAGAAAGATTAGAGTCCAACCTCTGTATGATACACTCTGATAGGTAGGGTCCACCATCCTCTTGATGGTGACAAACTAGCCTCCCCTATCATTGAGTCTACCGTTTGGCATTCAACCAAACAGCAGCATGGGCCCCATCGGGTGGCAGACCACAATCAGGAAAAGGATCATGGCAGCATAATGTTGTCTACAAATCTGCCTCAGTAGGAATTGGTGCAGGCACAAATCACAAACCCATGCTTAAAACCAATCCCAATGAACTTTTGAGATCATTATTTTGGAAGTTCACTTGAAAGAGAAATTAAATTTTCAATGTTATTCTTAAACCTCTTGTGAAAGTGACCTTGAAAAAATTCAGATCCAATGGGACAGCACAGCCAATAACAGCTACCACAATACCCAACATAGTTTGGCATTTTCCTTGAGTTCCAGTGCTCATCCATCGACATCAGAGCTTAAAGTCAGTCCACACCACTGCTAGAAGCTTTCCATCTGGTTGACAGTTATGTTCAAAGGTGCTTATGGACAGTTACATTTGGTGTTGCTGCTCACTGAACACACAGCTGTGAATCTGTTATAAGTTTGCCAAGAAATTATAAGAATTATGTTAAATATTAAATTTCTACTGCAATGTAAGGTTTTGTAGATGCTGCTAATGTTCCAATACATTGCGTTACAGAATGTTCAGAGACAATGTCATGCAATGAGAGATTTTCTCTGTGCACTGGATGTACAACATAATCAGTGGTCTTTTCTGGCACATGCAGAATTTGTTGTGTTCATGATAAATTCCACAATTTAGTTCTGTAAATTTTTGGAGTTGTCTGTAAGAAGGAAATGGATTGCCAGAAGAAAACAAGAAAATGAGAGCTGTATGTATGTCGGCCAGCATCACTTGCCACTTACCATGGTACCATGAGCAAAGGTTATAGAGTCATTACCTAACAGAAGGAGAACAATTGCTGCCTTGAATAAATATCAGTATTAGAACAATTCTTCAAGACAGCTAAGGAAAATATGTCATGTTTGCATTGGATTTTCCAGGGGCTATTTTGACATTAAATAATGAGTCTGTGCTACTGCCATGTTTAATCTTAATAAAACATTTACATTCAACAAACTGGATCCTCAAGGAACCTGCATGCCTCTATCTGATGTTACACCACAGCACAAATGGTATGACATTTTGAGAAACCTGCTTCCTGGAAGTGGGCTTCTTTGATGGGGAAGACAAGATTTAGCGAATGCATCTTTCTTTCCTCTTGGCTGTATCTTCGGTCCAAAGGCAACTACAAAAGATTTTCCTCAAAGATGGCGCTTGTCACAGAAAAAAAGACCACTAGAATAGCAATCTTCCATGCCACCTTGGAAGCATATCAGACTGAGTGTAGGACATATAGATCAGAGGTTTGACAACCTCTATTTTGAATTGCAGCATCTCTACCAGTGTTTCTGAGGAAAGAAGTTAGCAGCTAGGCAGAGCTGAAACCACTCACTGGATAACTGGGGACCTCAATGCAAAATTGACACATCGAGCCCACGTAATCTGGTTTGCTTTTGGATCTTTCCCATCAAATTTTGCACCTGCTGTACGGTCGCTCAGTTTGTGATAAATTAAGCACAACAGAAGCCATAATTATGGGCATTTTGTTCATGGCGGTACAATCGAGGACTTTTCTTTCCATCAGCCTAGACTATGCTCTGTTTATATCCTTGTGGATGCATGTGCCTCATCATATATTTTTATTGCTGCTGTTCCTCACCACTGCAGTGGTATCAGCACTCAGAGCTCAAGCAATTTTTCTGGTTATCCCAGGATCCATCTAACCAGGACACAGTTCCACTGCAGATAAGGCATTTTGATAAATGCCATAGAAGGCAGCTTGTAAAGAGTCAATTTCTGTAGAAATTCAAGACATTAACCTTCATAAGCAGTTTGGAGCTATCCATTGATCAGAATTAAATGTTTACCAGCTGGAAATGATGTAATTCCAAGGCTGCCTTCCTGGTTAAGTTGACATAGTGAAGAGCTCCTGAGGCTTGTGCATGTAACCATCATTCTT
The DNA here is from genome assembly GCF_030684315.1 of Stegostoma tigrinum. Lineage (NCBI taxonomy): Eukaryota > Metazoa > Chordata > Chondrichthyes > Orectolobiformes > Stegostomatidae > Stegostoma > Stegostoma tigrinum. The sequence goes on along the minus strand of NC_081355.1, from coordinate 87,592,169 downwards.
TTCACACAGTCTCGTTGGATTTTATCAGATCTGCTGAACTTTTCTCTGTTACAGAAGCACCTGCCTCCTTTTGTATTGATGAAGGTCATCCTCTAGTTCCCAGAAATAAAGAGGACAGACCAAAGTGATGTAACAGAAAGCCTCTCCTTTCATGTTTGAATTAGTTCAACGTTTGGGATTGAGGAAGTCTCTTTGTCCTTTACATGTTTACATTCTATGTGCTGAATTATAGATGCAAAACTGCTGAAGACAAGCCTGATAAATTCCTCTGTGGCAACCAAATTCCACCCCCCAAATGCAAAAATCAAAAAGATGCCAACATGATATTCTGTCCGGGGAGGGTAACGTTTCATAAAAACTAAAAGAACTGCGGATGCTGTAAATCAGGAACAAAAACAGAAGTTGCTGGAAAAGCTCAGCCGGTCTGGCAGCATCTGAGAGGTAAAAAAATCAGAGTTAACATTTTGGGCCTGGTGAACCTTCCTTAAAATTGTGGATAAGGTTTCATTCTGTACCATTATTACTTCCATCTGGAAGATGCACAAACAACAGAATTCTTGTGAATAGTTGAACTTACAGGGAAACAGACATTCTTTTAACAGTCTAATATACTGTCTTCATGTTAGAAACAAAATACTATTTGTAATAGCACATATTTGTAACACATTTCATTGGGACTTCTTATTAGAAGAGTTTCATTTTGTACCTAAGTACCAAACATGACTCCTATGAAACATTATTACATCTTATATTGTATGCAAGCTTTACTGAGCAGAGATACAAGTCTACAATTGGTTCTCAATCCTGGGAAGTTATGGAATGTATTACAACAACACAGCAGAAATAATTATCTGTTTTCTATCCTGTCCAATAAAGAGATTTTATTATAACAGCTGGCTTTGAAAGATTCTGGGAGAAACATAAGTCATGCACTGAGTGTTACCCAGCTAGAATATTGAAATGCAGAGACATGATGTGCTCTATTTATTCTATTTTCTGAAGCATTGAATGTGTTCACGCAGATGAACTTAACATCTGTCTATAGTTACATGAATTTCTGTTGCCACTCATTACCTTTATATGGACTTACATTACCTATGCAGCTAGCTCTTGTTCTGCTCTCTTTGTTTTGTTGAGTCCAATGAGCAGCTATTTTAATCACATTTGTTCTGAAGAATAGTCTTTTCTAAAAGGCTAGCACACTTTTTCTTTCATGCATATTGACTTTTGTATTTGTAACAGTACTTTCTGTTCATTTTATATTCTGACCAACATCCAGAAAGAAATCAAGACATAACCCTGTGACAGGGAGTTTGTGGTTGAGTAGTGAAAGGCTTTGTGTGATCTTTTGTACTGGCCTTTAGTTTACACATTATTTGCAGTCAACTTAGTTTTATTGTGCTATAGTTTGTTCCGTTATCTCACCAGCAATTTATATTTTTTCACATTGAGTAACAATTTACACTGTATAAGTCTTGATTGTTAACCTGCAAATCCTTCCAATTAGACAAGGGCAGGTTGTAAGAGTGGAACTGGCAAACCATCAAGGTCTAGCCTCCCATGATAGGCTAGTGACTGGTTGCAGGGCTAACCTAGCTACGGGGACAGATATAAGTGAATGTTTGTCTGCTCCATAGGCCACTAGGCATAGGGTAAGAACTAAAGAAGAAGGCAAATATTTAGTTTGTTTAAACACATCTGACTTCTTTTTTTATACAAAAAATGCTAAGTTTTGATTTAGATATTTTCCGCTGTTGAACATTGTGAAAGACCACAATTTTCTCTTTAAAAAAGAATGAAAGCAGAAAGGTGTCCTTTTAAGCAGAATGCAGGTTTATAACTAGTGCAATGGGTGAGCTGCTAAATATGGAGACCTCATCCTGGTTAACGTTGATGAATCTGAAATTACAACAGAGGAGGTATCAAAGTACGAATAGCCTCTTTCTTAGACTTTGATAGATCCAATGAATTCAAAGGAAGGTGCAAGTGCCATATTTAAAGCCTTCCATGTAATCATGTAGTGCTGCTTTATTTGAATTGTCTACATGACCAGTTTGGCAGACAACCTCTCCAGGAGAACAGAAGTTGTAAGAGATTGACCCAGTGGCATGTTACAACTGTGGTAGAGGGCAGATGACCAGGTGAACGGGGACTCCCTGCAGACTCTGCACCAGCTAAAAAGCCAAGGGAACTTCTCTGCTCAAACCGCACAAGAGGAGACCAACACAACTGACCATACAGAGAATACTGAAACCTTCAGAACAATTACGTTTGCAAAATCAGACAACTGGGAGAGATGTAGTAGAAATAAATGTAGGCAGAATTTACAGAGGTGATCAGCTGTCAGAGTCAGCCCTGCAGCCCTTGATGTGGTGTCACACATAGTTTCTCAATGCCTCTGCTGGTGACCTCACTTCCAGATGTCACAATGTCCAAGGTGGGTCTATCCCAGGCAGACAAAGGGCGAGTGCTAATGTCACCTCAGGGCATTGGGCAGCAATGTCAGCAGCCTGACAAAAATGTTAATAATGCTAAAGAGAATTCTGATTGCAGCAGCCAGCAGTTTGAGGGGAGAAAGAAGCAATGAGATAGCCAAAGAACAAAGTGTTCCAATTGAGCCAATTGATAAATCTGAAAATGACGTGTCTTGAAGTGTAATGCAGCTGGTGGAACAAATAGTGACAACAGATTCAAGTCTGTTGTAAAAAAATCATCAAATAGTAGAACTGAGGAAGAGAACATGTTGGTTTCATCAATAATGCTATTATTGAAGCTCATTGAGATGGTTTGAGATACAAATCTGAGGACACAGATGGAAGATGTGGTTTATACAACTCCAAGGAAGCCACCACTGAGATGAAGTGACCAATGTCCAATGATTCAAGAGACTGCAATGAAGTAATTGGCTTTTTCAGCAGGGAAGACATCCTACATGAAGGATGTCCAAAAGATTAAATGTCCTCCAGTTTATAGGCACCTACAGACTCAGTGTGTCAGGAAGAAAATCAAAGACAGTAGTCATCCAGAAAGCTACCAGTCTTCTGAGTGTAAAGAGAATGTGTTTTATGAAAATAGTAAATTCAGAATCACATGAATTTCTGAAGTCAGAGTTGGGGAGCGAGACGATGTATTGACAAATGTAAGCATATATACAAATGTATAACATTAAAAGGAGGGAAAAAAGATGCTGAAGGGGATGTTGCGTATGGGTCTAGCAGCGTTACTGCTGGGATGTACCACAGACACCACCCACTATGATGGTTTTTTTCACATTAATTTGTGGGTTATGGGTGTTGCTGGCTGATCAGCATTTATTGGTCTTTGCCAGTTGCCCTTGAGAAGCGGGTGGTGACTTGCCTTCTTGAACCACTGCAGTCCTCCTGCTGTGGGTTGACCTACAATGCTATTAGGGAGGGAATTCCAGGATTTTGACCCACTAACAATGAAGGAACAATGACTTATATCCATGTCAGGGTAGTGAGTCACTTGGAGGGAAAGTTAAGGATGTTGGTGTTCCCATATATTTGCTGCTTTTGTCCTTCTAGTTGGAAGTTGTAGGATTAGAAGGTGCTGTCTGAGGATGTTTGGTGAATTTCTGCAGTGCATCTTGTAGACAGTACACACTGTTGTTACTGAGCGTCGGTGTTGGACGGAGAGGATGTAATGCCATTCAAGCGGGCTGCTTTGTCCTGGATGGTGTCAAGCTTCTTGAGTGTTGTTGGGGCTGCACTCATCCAGGCAAGTGGGGACTATTCCATCACATTCCTAATTTGTGCCTTGTGTATGGCAGACAGGCTTTGAGGAGACAGGAGGTGAGTTACTTGCCACAGTATTCCCAGCTTCTGGTCTTGTCTTATAGCCACTGTATGAATGTGGTGAGTCTAGTTGAGCTTCCGGTCAATGATAGCCCCAAGGATGTTGATAGTAGGGGATTCAGTGATGGTACTACTGTTGAATGCCAAGGGGTAGTAGTTAGATTGTCTCCTATTGGTGATATTGTCTCTTATTGATCATAGTCTGGCATTTGTGTGGTGCAAATATAACTTGCCCTTTCTCAGCCCAAGCTTGGATATTGTCCAGATTTTATTGCAATTGAACATTTTATTGCAATTGAGGAATCGCAAAAGGTGCTGAACATTGTGCAATCACTGACGAACATCCCCACTTCTGACCTTATGACGGAAGGAAGGAAGGTCATTGATGAAGCAGCTAAAGATGGTTGGGCCTAGGACACTACCCTGAGGAACTCCTGCAGAGATGTCTTGGAGCTGAGGGGGCTGACATCTAACAACCAAGACCACCTTCCTATGTGCTAGTTGTGACTCCAACCACCGGAGAGTTTGCCCCCAGAATCCCATTGATTCCAGTTTTGCTGGGGCTCCTTGGTGACGCAATCAGTCCAATGCAGCCTTGATGTCACAGGCTGTGACTCTCACCTCGCCTCTGGAATTCGGCTCTTTTGTCCATGTTTGAGCCAAGGCTGTAATGAGGTCAGGAGCTGAGTGGCCCCAGGGGAGTCCAAACTGGGCATCACTGAGCAGGAGCAGCGGTGAGGACACCTTCCATCACTTTACAGATGACCAAGAGGAGACTATTGGGGCGGTAACTGGCCGGGTTGGATTTGTTCTGCATTTTACGTACAAGATATACTTGGGCAATTTTCCACATTGTTGGGTAGATACCAGTGTTGTAACTGTATTGGAACAGTTTGGCTAGGGGAGTGGCAAGTTCTGGAGCATAAATCTTCAGTACTATTGCCAGAAGGTTGCCAGGGCCTGTACCCTTTGCAGTATCCAGTGTTTCCAACTGTTTCTTGATATCACATGGAGTAAATCGAATTGGCTGAACACTGGTGTCTGTGATGCTGGGGACCACTGGAAGACGCCAAGCTGGATCGTCCACTCGGCACTTCTGGCTGACGATTCTGTGAATGCTTCAGCCTTATCTTTTGCACTGATGTGCTGGGCTCTTCCATCATCGATGATGGGGATATTTGTGGAGCCTGCTCCTCCAGTGAGTTGTTTAATTGCCCACCACCATTCATGACTGGATGTGGCAGGACTGCAGAGCTTAGATCTGATCCGTTGGTTGTGGGATGGCTTAGCTCTGTCTATTACTTGCTGTTTAGTGGGAAAGTAGTCCTGTTTGGGGACTTTACCAGGATGACACCTAGTCTTCAAGTATGCCCACTGCAGCTCCTGGCATTCCCTCCTGCACTCTCCATTGAATCTGTGTCATATGGTCCTGTGGACAGAACAGCTTACGATTTGCTAAGACTGAGACCTGCCACTGCTAATAATGTCTATCATATCAGCGTAATCTAATCAATTACTAACATCAAATAAACTATATCTTGGCAACTACAAGAGACTGTTTTAGTTAGGCCAGGAATTAATTTCCTCAACCGCATTAGAACTTGTGGGCCCTATAGTTTCCAACACTTAAAGCGAGTGGTAGCAGCAATCTTCATTATGAGCAGCAGCTCATATAGCACAATGAGCTGGTATTCCCATACAATAGATGGTGCTGAAATTGTCGTCCAGTGTTAGCAGGTTCATCTGATATTTTACCTTGCTGTTGTTTCACTTGAATACTCTCTGAAGTAACTTAACAATTAATTCAGGCAGCATTGACCTGAACTATATATTAGGGGGAAGATTTACATGCGGGTGGGACGAGGTAAGAGGCAAATACTTTTTGCTGGAGAACATCTGTGTACTAATTGAGCATGTGTAAGATTCAGGTAACGTGGAATCGCTAACATCACAACATTAAAAAGTTATATAGCATATAACAAAGAATTGCATAGAACATAGAACATAGAACATTACAGCACAGTACAGGCCCTTCGGCCCTCGATGTTGTGCCAACCTGTCATACCGATCTCAAGCCCATCTAACCTACACTATTCCATGTATGTCCATATACTTATCCAATGATGACTTAAATGTACCTAAAGTTGGCGAATCTACTACCGTTGCAGGCAAAGCGTTCCATTCCCTTACTACTCCCTGAGTAAAGAAACTACCTCTGACATCTGTCCTATATCTCTCACCCCTTAATTTAAAGCTATGCCCCCTCGTGGTCGCCGTCACCATCCTAGGAAAAAGGCTCACCCTATCTAACCCTCTAATTATTTTATATGTTTCAATTAAGTCACCCCTCAACCTTCTTCTCTCTAATGAAAACTGCAGATCTGAAACTGTAGGTTTGGCAGCATCTGTGGAGAGAAAGCTGAATGAGTGTTTTGAATCCAGCACAACGTCCTCTGACTAAGAGTTACTGGGCTGGAAACATTAACTCTGTTTCTTCTCTACAAATGCTGCCAGATCTGTTGAGTTTCTCCAGCAATATCCTTTGTTGATTATTATGAAAAGTTATATCTTGACTCTGAAGTGCTTTGGGATGTTTGAAGTTATGAAAGATAGTGCATTTTTTTCAGTTGAACAAAAGCTTGCGAGATAGTTGGTATATTCTTGATAGATATAACGCACAACGATGCCTCAACCAATCAGATTGGCTTGCCTGTTTTGAATTTAAACAAAAGCCCAGGGAATAACTGGTTCCTGGGACATTCTTGCACAGTGCCTCAACCAGGCGGAGTCAGGTTGCCAATCAATCATTATCCTCTTCTCATGCAGTATAAATTAGTGCTCCAGTTGAAATTTAGTGTTCTTGCAGTTCTGTCCTGATAAGTAAAAGACAAAAATTTCAACAGGGTGTCTCTCTTTTCAGCAATGGGAAAAATTATATATAAATATGACGGGCTTTCTATCATGGATATTTTTCCTAATGCTAGCCCACAAGTTTTTGATTTGGGTAAATCATTTGTCAGACGGGTTTTGAACTCAGGATTTCTGGGTTGGTTATTCAGTATCACAACTGTACCAATACGCCTGGTGATTTTGCTTTCATCTCTTATGGCAATAGCTAGTGACTTCAGATGCTGTACCCAAGTCAGTTACTTGGTTCAATACATTTTGAATGTTGGTGCCTGATGTATTGATACAGGCCATGAGAGCCCAAGGTGATCAATACAAAGGTTCTATGGGCATTTTTGAGCCTGTTGAAAATATTGTGTCGTGAATGAGCATACTACTTGATTGGGCTCCCCCTTCTGGGTTTAATCAGTAACTGATACAGCGAGTCAGCTAGTCAAAGTGACAAATCCTCATATTTCCTACATGATTGTAAGACTAATCCAGTATGTCATAGTATCAACCTTCACCTGGCTAGCCTCTGTTCTTCCTTTCGCTCACTATTTTGATGTTACATTTTTTTGTATTCCTTATTTGCTCACTCTGCTTAGTTAGGTTCCTAATAGTTTGGAATATGAAAAAAGGCAAGGAACAATTGTGCATTAAAAAAACTGAAGAAGAGAATCAGTTCAATGAGTTTAAAAGAGAATTGTAGATTATAACCAAAAACTGGCAAAGCCATAATTGCACAATGAGAGGTCTTGAAAAGAAAGTTGGATACTAAATAAAAGTATTTCCCAAGCAGCATAGGGAGGGCCAGCGCTCCAATAAGTGGAGCTTCTCAGATGATTAACTACACAGAAGTCTAACAAATAGAACAAAAGGGATACAAACAAATATAAGGTTCATAATGTTGTAGAAAACTCAGAAGTTCAGACACCTCATAGACACCTCCAGCACAGAATGATGCCATTTGGCCTGTCATGTCTGTGCCAGTCAACAAAGATCTGAAATCATTAATCTAAATTTCTATTTCTTGGCCATATTCCTTAAGGCTTTGGCAAGTGGATATCTACGCATTGCTTAAAGGTTACAAGAGTTTCTGACTCAATCATCCTTTCAGGCAATGAGTACCAGACTTGCACCATTCTCTGGCTGAAAATACTTCTCCTCAATTCTCCACTTTGCCTTCTACTGCTTACCTTAAATCAATTTCCCGTGATTATTGACTTGTTTACTAATGAGTAAAAGTGCCTCACTATTCACCCTATTTATGCTTCTCGTAACCTTATAAAGTTCTATCAAGTCCCCTCCCAACTTTTGCTAACCTAAGGAAAGAAATCCCAGCCTATCTTGCCTCATCACTCAGACTCTGCAGCCCAGGCAGCTTTCAGGTAAAAAGGAAAAGAACTGCAGGTGCTGTAAATTAGGGGCAAAAACAGAAGTTGCTGGAAAAGCTCAACAGGTCTAACAGCATCTGTGAAGGAAAAAACAGAGTTAATGTTTCAGGTCCAGTGACCTTTCCTCAGAACTCAGAACAGTTTCCAGCAACTTCTGTTTTTGTAGCTTTCTGGTAAATCCCTTTTGCAACCTCTCTCTCATGCAGTCACATCCTTCATGTAAAATGGTGACCAGAATTCATGCATTATTCTAGTTGTGGTCCACTCAGTGTTTCATACAGTTCCAGCATATCCTATAACTACCCTGTCTACCTTGCCTGCTACTTACAGGGATCTGTGGATATGTTTAACAAGGCCTCCCTCATCTTCAGTACTTTTCAGGGTCCTAAAGTTCGTACAGCAATGCCTTGCCTTGTTAGACTACTCCAAGTTCATCACCTCATTCTTTGCCAAGTTGAATTCCATTCGGCATTGGTCTGTGCATTTGACCAATCCATTGATATACTTTTCCAAGTTTACAGCTTTCCTTCTCACTGTTTACCATCTGACCAATTTTTTGTGATTTCCATGAACTTCTTGATCAAATTCCTAAATTTAAATCAAAACCGTTAACGTACACCACTAAAAGTAAGAATTCCAGCACCAAGCCTGGCAGAACCCCATGGAAACAGATTTCCTGTCACAGAAACAGCCCTCTATAATTACCCTCTGCTTCCTGCTTCTCAGTCAGTTAAGGATCTAAAATTTCAATTTACCTTGAATGCAGTGAGCTCTTAATTTCTTTACCATGGGGACACGATCAAAAGCCTTGCTAAAGTTCATGCAGACCATATTAAATGCATTACTCTCATTGACACTCCTGGTTAACGCCTTAGATAGTTTAATAAAGTTTGTCAAACATGTCCTTTCCCTAACTGATCCATGTGGACTATCCCTGATTAATCCATGTCACTCCAAATACAGATATATTCTGCCCCTCAGTGTTATTTCTAATAACTTCCCCATTACTGAGTTTATACTGACTGGCCTATAATTTTCCAGTCTATCCCTTCCTCCCTTTTTTAATAATGGAGCAATGTTAGCAGTCCCCTGGCACCTTTGTCTCTCTCAATAGTGCTGTGAGAATAATCTAACATCTGAAAGATAAGGGAACAGAGAAGAATTCGATATACATACACAGCATTTTAAAATGTCAAAGATGGAGCCGATTAGAAATTAACAACAAGATCTGCATGTGGAGGCAAAGGCGAAATCATACTTCATGTGTGTCTCCATTAGAGAAGAAGATGTCAATGTAACAGTAAAAAATGTTAGTGGTGATATTCAATGGGATAAATCTTGATAAAGGGGACATGTTTAAAAGATTGAGGGTGCTCATGTAAAAAGAACATCTGTTGTAAATCAGATTCATCCGAGGATATTGAGCTAAAGAAGGGTGGAAAAGGTCAAAGATCTGGTTACAATCTTTCAACCGCTCTTATAGGTGATATCAGAGAATGAGAGGATTTTAATGATTACATTCCTGTTTAAAATCTGAAAGGATAGATCTGACAATTACACACCAGTAAACTTGACGTGAGTGATTGAGGAACTTTTGTGACAATGATCAATGACAAAGTAAATTTGAAAATTGTGGGACAATTAGTAACAATCAGTATGGGTTTGTTGTTCCTACTTGATTAATGTCATTGAATTTTTTAGCAGACAAGCAAGTCACGGAGAGAGTGGTCCCTCCTTAAAGCAGACAAGGGTGGGGAGGGAAAAATGTCTTTGGTGGTGAGGTCAGATTGCAGGTAGCGGAAGTGTTGGAGGATAATGCGTTGGATCCGGAGGTTGGCGGGGTGGTACGTCCCGCCCTCAGTAGTTGAGAATGTCCTGGACCATGTCTCCTACATTTCCTGGAACTCATCCCTCACCCTACCTCCCTGCAATAATAAAAAATACCAAAACAGAATCCCCCCTCATCCTCACATATCACTCCACCAACCTTCGGATCCAACATATCATCCTCCGACACTTCCATCATCTGCAATCCTACCCCACCACCAAAGACATTTTCCCTCCCCACCCTTATCTGCTTTGCGGAGGGACCACTCTCTCCGTGACTCCCTTGTCCGCTCCACACTCCCCTCCAGCCCCACCACACCCAGCACTTTTCCCTGCAGCCGCAAGAGTTGCTACACCTGCCCCTACACCTCCCCCCTCACCCCCATCCCAGGCCCCAAGAAGACTTTCAACATCAAGCAGATGTTCACCTGCACATCCGCCAATGTGGTATACTGCATCCGCTGTACCCGGTGTGGCTTCCTCTATGTTGGGGAAACCAAACTGACGCTTGGGGACCACTTTAAAGAACACCTATGCTCGGTTCACAATAAACAACCACACCTCCCAGTCGTGAACCATTTCAACTCCCCCTCGTATTCCGCAGACGACACGTCCATCCTGGGCCTCCTGCAGTGCCACAATGATGCTACCTGTAGGTTGCAGGAACAGCAATTCATATTCCACTTGGGAACCCTGCAGCTCAATGGTATCAATGTGAACTTCACAAGCCTCAAAATCTTCCCTCCCCCTATCATATCCCAAAACCAGCCTAGCTTGTCCCCGCCTCCCTAACATGTCCTTCCTCCAACCTACCCCCTCTACCCACCTCAAACCCCACCCCCATCTCCTACCTACTAACTTCATCCCGCCCCCCTTGACCTGTCCGTCCTCCCTGGACTGACCTATCTCCTCCCTACCTCCCCACCTACACTCACCTTTACTGGCTCCATCCCCGTGTCTTTGACTAGTCCATCTCCTCTCCACCTATCTTCTCCTCTATCCATCTTCTATCTGCCTCCCCCTAGGAATCTTCTCCCCCTCCCCCATTTCTGAGGAAGGGTCTGGGCCTGAAACATCAGCTTTCCTGTTCCTCTGACGCTGCTTGGCCTGCTGTGTTCATCCAGCTCTACACTTTGCTATCTCAGATTCTCCAACATCTGCAGTTCCTACTATCTCTATCCACCTGGGTGGCAGCTTTCAGGGAACTGTGAACATGAACGCCAAGATCCCTCGGCTCCTCCACATTGCCAAGAATCTTTCTGTTAACCCTATATTCTGCTTTCAAGTTTGTCCTTCCAAAATGAATCACCTCACACTTTTCAGGGTTAAACTCCATCTGCCACTTCTCAGCCCAGCTCTGCATCCTATCAATGTCCCTTTGTAACCTGAACAGCCCTCCACACTGTCCACAACGCAAACCACCTTCGTATCGTCCGCGAACTTGCTAATCCACTCTTCCACTCCTATATCCAAATCATTTTCAAAAATTACAAATAAAAGAGGACCCAGAACAGATCCTTGTGGTACACCACTAGTAACTGAGCACCATGTTGAATATTTTCCATCCACTACCACCCTTTGTTTTCTAAGGGTCAGCCAATTCTGAATCCAATCTGCCACATTTCCCCCTATCCCATGCCTCGTTACTTTCTGTGTGAGCCTACCATGGGGAGCCTTATTTAAATCCATGTATTCCACATCCACTGCTCTACCTTCATCCACGTGTTTGATCACCTCTTCAAAGATTTCAATAAGGCTTGTGAAGCATGATCTACCCCTCATAAATCCATGCTGACTGTCACAAATCAAACTGTGCCTATACAAGTGATCATAAATCTATCTCTCAGAGCCCTTTCCAATAATTTGCCCACCACTGACATAAGACGGGGATAATGGGAACTGCAGATGCTGGAGAATTCCAAGATAATAACATGTGAGGCTGGATGAACACAGCAGGCCAAGCAGTATCTCAGGAGCACAAAAGCTGACGTTTCGGGCCTAGACCCTTCATCAGAGAGGGGGATGGGGAGAGGGAACTGGAATAAATAGGGAGAGAGGGGGAGGCGGACTGAAGATGGAGAGTAAAGAAGATAGGTGGAGAGAGTATAGGTGGGGAGATAGGGAGGGGATAGGTCAGTCCAGGGAAGACGGACAGGTCAAGGAGGTGGGATGAGGTTAGTAGGTAGATGGGGGTGCGGCTTGGGGTGGGAGGAAGGGATGGGTGAGAGGAAGAACCGGTTAGGGAGGCAGAGACAGGTTGGACTGGTTTTGAGATGCAGTGGGTGGGGGGGAAGAGCTGGGCTGGTTGTGTGGTGCAGTGGGGGGAGGGGACGAACTGGGCTGGTTTAGGGATGTAGTAGGGGAAGGGGAGATTTTGAAACTGGTGAAGTCCACATTGATACCATTAGGCTGCAGGGTTCCCAGGCGGAATATGAGTTGCTGTTCCTGCAACCTTCGGGTGGCATCATTGTGGCAGTGCAGGAGGCCCATGATGGACATGTCATCTAAAGAATGGGAGGGGGAGTGGAAATGGTTTGCGACTGGGAGGTGCAGTTGTTTGTTGCGAACTGAGCGGAGGTGTTCTGCAAAGCGGTCTCCAAGCCTCCGCTTGGTTTCCCCAATGTAGAGGAATCCGCACCGGGTACAATGGATGCAGTATACCACATTGGCAGATGTGTAGGTGAACCTCTGCTTAATGTGGAATGTCGTCTTGGGGCCTGGGATAGGGGTGAGGGAGGAGGTGTGGGGGCAAGTGTAGCATTTCCTGCGGTTGCAGGGGAAGATGACATGTCCATCATGGGCCTCCTGCACTGCCACACAACCAGCCCAGCTCTTCTCCCCCACCCACTACATCCCAAAACCAGTCCACCCTATCTCTGCCTCCCTAACCGGTTCTTCCTCTCACCCATCCCTTCCTCCCACCCCAAGCCGCAACCCCATCTACCTACTAACCTCATGCCACCTCCTTGACCTGTCCGTCTTCCCTGGACTGACCTATCCCCTCCCTATCTCCCCACCTATACTCTCTCCACCTATCTTCTTTTCTCTCCATCTTCGGTCCGCCTCCCCCTCTCTCCCTATTTATTCCAGTTCCCTCTCCCCATCCCCCTCTCTGATGAACTGACATACGACGAACTGGCCTGTAATTTACAAGGTTATCCCTATTCCCTTTTTTGAACAAGGGAATGATGTTTGCCTCTCTCCAATCTTCCAGAACTATACCAGTGGAAGTGGGGGTGAAAAGATCATCGCCAAAGTCCCTGCTGTCTCTTCCCTCCCTTCCCATAGAAGCCTAGGATAAATCCCATCAGGCCCAGGGGACTTATCTATCTTCAACTTCCACAAAATTCCTCACACATCTTCTTCCTCTAGCCTACCAGCCTGTTTCACACTGCCCTCCTCTACAACTAGGTCCCTCTCAGTTGTGAATACCAAAGAAAAGTATTCAGTAAGGAGCTCTCCTATCTCTTTAGGCTCTGAGCACAAATTGCCTTTATAATCCTTGACCGGCCCTACCCTTTCTCTGGTCATTCTCTTAGTCCTCACGTATGTGTAAAAAGCCTTGGAGGTTTCCTTGATCCTATCTGCCAAGGTTTTCTCATGCCCCCTTATAGATCTCCTAAGCTCTTTCTTCAGCTTCTTCCTGGATAACTTGTATCCCTCTAGAGCTTTATCCGTTCCTTGTTTCCTAAACCTTATACAAGCATCCTTCTTCCTCTTAACCAGTTTTTTGACCACTCTTGAAAATCAAGGCTCCCTCACTCGGCTGTATCTTCTCTGCCTGCGAGGGATAAACGTATTGAGCACACGCAGTATGCATTCCTTAAACAATCTCCACATTTCAATAGTGCTCTTCCCTGACAGCATCTGTTCCCATTTTATGTTGCCCGGTTCTTGCCTAACAGAATTGTAATTACCCTTCCCCCAGTTATAAACCTTACACTGCTGTATGTTCTTATCCTTTTCCATGATTATTGTAAAAGTAAGAGTTATGATCGCTACTGCCAAAATGCTCTCCTACCAACAGGTCTAACACTTGGCCCGGTTCATTGCCAAGCATCAAATCCAAAGTAGCCTCTCCTCGTGTTGGTCTATCTACATTCTGTGTCAGAAATCCTTCCTGAATGCACTGAACAAAATCCGCTCCATCTAAATTAGTACAACTAAAATGTTTCCAATAATATTTTGAAAGTTGAAGCCACCCATGACTACAACGCTGTGATTTCTGCACCCTTCCAGTATCTACCTCCCAATCTACTCCTCCATTTCTCTGCAACCATTAGGGGGTCTGTAAAAAAAACCCAACAAAGTGACTGCTCCTTTCTTGTTCCTAACCTCAACCCAAACTGACTCTGTAGACATACCATTCTCAAACTGCCTTTCAGTAGCTGCTATACTAACCCTAACTAGCAATGCCACTCCCCCGGTTCTTTTTCCTCTCTCCCTATTTATTTTAAAGAGTCTAAATCCTGCAACTTCCAACAATCATTCCTGTCCCTGAGTTACCCAAGTTTCTGCAATGGCCACAACATCGTAGTTCCATGTACTGACCCATGCATTAAGTTCATCCACCTTACGCCTGATACTTCTAGCATTGAAATATACACACCTCAAACTATCTCTGTGCCCACAATTATGATCCATCAACCGCATTTCTTTCTAAACAACCTCACTGCCTGTTGTGTCCGTTGGAAGGCTGAATACCTCATCCTCTGAATTATAAATCTGGTTCCCCACACCCTGCCAATCTAGTTTAAACTATCCCATTTAGCTCAAGCAAGCTTCCCTCCCGGGATATTTGTGCCTTTCTAGTTCAGGTGCAACCTGTCGTTCCTGTACCGGTCCCACCTTCCCCAGAATGTGCTCCACTTATCCACACTCTGGGATCCCTCCCTCCTACACCAGCCCTGCAGCCATGTGTTTAGCTGCACTCTCTCCTTATTTCTCACCTCTTTATCACGTGGCACTGGTTGTAATCCAGAGATAACTATTCTAATTGTCCCATACTTCAGCTTCCAGCCCAACTCCCTGGACTCGTTTTTCACATTCTCAGTCCTTTTTCTACCCATGTCATTGGTACTGATGTGTACTATGACTGCTGGTTACTCACCCTCCCCCTTAATGATCCTGAAGACACGATCCAAGACATCACTGACCCTGGCACCCGGAAGGCATCATGCCATCCGTTCATCTCATTCGCGTCCCCAGAACCGCCTGTCTGTGCCTCTTACTATTGAATCCCCCACTACAATTGCTCACACTTTCTTCCCCCCTCTCTTCTGTGCCACAGGGCCAGGCTCAGTGCCAGAGACCTGTCTGCTATGGCCGTCCCCTGGTATGTCACCACCACCCCCCCACCACCCAAGCAGTATCCAAGATGGTATACTTATTATTGAGGGGAACAGCCACAGGAGATCCCTGTACCATCTGCTTATTCCCTTTCCCCTTCCTGATAGTCACCCAGCTTTTTCTGTGCTTTGGGTGTGAACACCTCCTTATAACTCCTCTCTATTACCCTCTCAGCCTCCCGGATGATCCGCAGTTCATCCAGCTCCAGCTCCAGTTCCTCAATGCGGTTTGTGAGGAGCTGGAGTTGGATACACTTCTCGCAGGTGAAGTCAGAAGGGACACCAGCAGTGACCCTTACCTCCCACATCCTGCAAGAGGAGCAGGATGTGGGAGGTAGGAGACGTAACACCTGCAGCTAGGGTGGAGGGAACCTGCATAGTTATGACTTTGGGGTCGTGGGGTTCAGAGGAGGCTGAGCTGCTGCAAGCAACCTAGGCAGGTTAACCTGCTAGAAGTAATGGGGTTATGGGCAAGTAACCTAGGCACCTAACCTGCTGGAAGTAATGGGATTATGGGCAAGTGACCTAGGCACCTAACCTGCTGGAAGTAATGGGATTATGGGCAAGTAACCTAGGCACCTAACCTGCTGGAAGTAATGGAATTATGGGCAAGTAACCTAGACACCTAACCTGCTGGAAGTAATGGGATCATGGGCAGAGGGGAGGTGAAAAAGCAGGCCTCCAGGGTGCATCTGATAAAGCTCCCAGAATCCAAGCTGGCGTATCTCCTCCTTACAGCTTCCTTCTAGCTCCTCCTATCCCTTTGAGATGAAAATGATGCTTGAGCGAGGTTGAGATTTCTCCTCCTCCTATTGCCTTGTCAGTCATGCTGGGAAGCTTTGTTCATATCAAGGGATTGCAGGTTCACACCCATATATGCAATCACTGAGTGTTCTGCTAAACTGTGGTCTCTCCTGCAGCTGCTATATATTCCATGGAGACATTCAAACACTCGCATGTCAGAGCTACAATAGCAGGCAGAACGCAGAGAGCTACCTCCATCTCTCATTCTAAGCTCTCGCATCATTGCCTGATGTTCCACTTCCAGTCTCCGCATACTCAGCTTGTCACTTGGGTCCACATCATCCACATGGGGCTCAGCAGATGCCTGGTTTCCAGCAGTCTTACAAATATCAGATACCTCAGGCAATGCTTCCTACCCTGGCTATGGAATGGTGTCAGTGAGGAGCTTATCAGATTGTGATCCCACCTGCATAATTACACAGTGGGCTCGCTGGATTGGATGTCTCTGCGTTTATTGAAAGGTGTAGGCAAATACGTATTCTCTAAGGTTACAGATGTCATCTTCAGGAATGGTGCCATCAGACTGAGCGAAGATTATGCCATCTTGCCGTTTCATCTTCTTCTGCTGGCAGCCAATACCTGTGCTGGAGAAAAGAAAGAAGTAGGAGATGAAGATGCACCGTCCTTTATATAAACAACATCTGGCACCATCTGGGCAGCATGGTGGCTCAGTGGTTAGCACTGCTGCTTCACAGCACCAGGGACCTAGGTTTGAGTCTACCCTCAGGTGACTGTCTGTGTGGAGTTTGCACATTCTTCCGGTGTCGGTGTGATTTTCCTCCGGGTGCTCCTCTCATAGTCCAAAGATGTGCAGGCTAGGTGGATTGGCCAAACTAAATTGTCCATAGTGTTCAGGGATGTGTACGTTTGGTGGATAATAGTGGAATAGGTCTGGGTGGGATGGTCTGAGTGTCGGTATGGACTTATTGGGCCAAAGGGCCTGTTTCCACACTGTGGGGAGTCTATGATCTGCATATCTGAGTATGGCAGACAGCAAGCTTCTTTACTAGCATCCTGTCACAGTTTGGTCTCTCTATCAATGTAGGAGTAGCCACAGTGTTCCCCTGCCAGCCCCTTCTTCACAAAACAGGGGAGGGCATGATTCTAGCTCAACCCTCCAGCAATCTAGGCATGCTTCCTCCTGTTGTGTGTGATCTTGCCTCACAAACAAGACAAAGAGAAGGACTGAATATCATCACATTGGGTGCATGTGCACTTGATGAGCATACTCAGGCTACACCCTATGCCTTTCCCAGTAAGCGAGTGGGAAGCACACTGCCTGGGGAGCTACCAGAACATTGCTGGCAGGGAGTGGCCATCAAACATTCACAGCACACTACTTATGTGGTGTTGAGCGCTGCAGGCAATCATCTTATGTGCTATCCCACTTGGTACAGTGTGATATCCCTTGGGTTAAGTGATAACTCAACAAGTGTCAGTTTTCAATGAGTGGAGGGTGTCAGTTCCCCTGATGCTGTGCAAGAGATCATTTGTCCTCTTCCTGAACTGGTTCTAGTTTCCAATGCGCAAGCCACAGGCCCTGTCCTGTGCTGGCATATTGGGCTGAAAGATATCTTACGCAGGGTGGGGCACCAACACAGGCTCAATGATGATGACCTGTGTAAGGTTGGGAACAACAGAAAATGACTTGTAGATTTCAATTAAATATTAATTACAATTTATAAACAGTGTTAAATTTGTACAAAAAGTTTAACAGTTTGCCCACCAACTGACAGCATTCAGCCCTCAATGTTTAGAATAATGTTTAAAAATATTATTTGAGACCATTCAACTGTATGTTTATTTTGTCTTTTCATTTTCAGTACTTTGAAGTTTTAAGGTTTTTTTTAAGGAAGGGCACAATAAGAAATGATGATGTGAGAGGCATGTGAAGCACCCTGCAGTTTCTCTGTTGATCGATGAAGACATCTAAACATTGCCTTCAGAATCGCTGCATTTCTTTTAACAATCATTTTACATTCTGAATTAGCCTTGTTGATGGATTTGACGGTCAAGTCAGGTTGAAAGGCTATGGAAGGAAGGAGGATTCATTCATTCCCTGAAGCTACATGAACCCTTCGCTACATTTCCCCACTGAAACTGCAAAACTGGCATTTCTTATGGATGGAAATGTTGTGACAAATCCTGAAACATTACACTGAAATGCCAAACTAATTATAATCACCCACCCTGAATATTTTGTGAACTGAGATGTCCAACTCCCAAACCTGTTCTAACCTAAGTCTGTTAGTGCTCTTGGATCGCGCCTTCCCATAACAACTTGTATGTTTCACTTCCCAAATGCCTTTACAATACTTTGCATAAATCTGCATAAGCATGTTGGGCAGTGTGACTCAGTTGAACTTTGTCATAGAGTGATACAGTACAGAAGAGGCCTTTTAGCCCATCGAGATTGTGCTGACCAATCTACACCAGTCTCACTTTCCAGCATGTGGCCCAAAGGCTGGAATTTTATGCCACTTCAAGCGCTCATCCCTGTGCTTTTTAAAGGCTGTGAGGCTTCCCATGTCAATTACCCTCCCAGACATTCCAGATTCCTACCTCCCTCTGAGTGAAAAATATTTTCCTCTAATCCTTTCTAAGCCTCCTGCTCTTCATCTTAAAGTTATTCCTTTCATTATTGACTCCTCAACAAAAGAGAACAGCTGTCACAATCCACCCTGTCCATGCTCCTCATAATCGTATACACCTCCAACAAAAGGGTCTAGGCCTGGAAAGTCAGCTCTTGTGCTCCTAAGATGTTGCTTGGCCTGCTGTGTTCATCCAGCCCCACACTTTGTTATCTCCTCAGCCTCTTCTGATCTAAAGAAAACAATTTGAATTCATCTAGCTTCTCTTCACTGCTAAAATGCCTCATCCTAGGTAACATCCTGGCGAATTACCTCTGCACCCATTCTCGTGCAATCGCATTCTTCCTACAATAAAATAGAGAAAAGAACTGCGAATGCTGGAAATCTGAAACACAATCTGGGATCGTTGGAGAAAAAACAGCAGGTCTGGTAGCATCAGTGGAGAGAAAGCAGAGTTAACATTTCAAGCCCAGTGACCCTTCTTCAGAACTGATAGTAGCGACAAAAAGGTGGTATTTATGCTAAAGGAAGCTGGTGGGAAGGAAAGAAGTGAGTGGCTAAGTGGAGATAGGATTAAGGAGATAAAGAGATAGATGATAGCATGCTTGGGAGAAGAAAAGCTGATAATAGCAGCCATAAATAGGTGAAAATGGATTGGCTTCCTTCCAATAGTTGTGGTGAACAGGACTGCACAGAGTACTCCAACTGAGGCCTAACTAAAATTTTAAACAGCTCCAACATGATGTGCCTGCTCCTGCGATCCATAACATGACTAATAAAAGTAAACGTCCCCATGCCTTCTTAGCCACTCTATTAACCCTGTCACCTTTAGGGATTTTTGACCAGCATTCTAAGATCCCTCTGTTCTTACAAGTTTCCTAGTTTCCTGCTATTCATTGAGCACTCCCTTGTCTTGTTACTTCCTCCCAAGTGCATCACCTCTCACCCTTTAGGGTTAAATTCCACCTGCCACTGAGCAATGTGCATATGTCTACCCTTAACCTGAGACTTTCTTCCTCACTATTAACCACCCAGGTAATCTTCATCCCATTACAAACTTTCTTATTATTAGATTAGATTCCCTAGAGTGTGGAAACAGGACCTTCGGCCCAACAAGTCCACACTGCCCCTTGAAACATCCTACCCAGACCCATCCCCTTATAACCCACACACCCCTGAACACTACGGGCAATTTAGCATGGCCAATCCACCTAGCCTACGCATCTTTAGACTGTGGGAGGAAACCCACAAAGAAACTGGGAGAATGTGCAAACTCCGCACAGCCACCCGAGGCTGGAATCAAACCCAGGTCCCTGGCACTGTGAGGCTGCAGTGCTAACCACTGAGCCAACGTGCCGCCCTAAATTATCCCCTACATTCTTGTTTTTACCATTTATATGTATCACACATAATAAGGGACCTAGCACTGATCGCTGTGGTATGCCACTGGACACTGGACACTGGTCACACAAATAGAATTCTACCACCACTCTCTATCTCCTCCCATTAAACCAGTTTTGGATTCAATATGAGAAAGCAAGAACTGCAGATGCTGGAACCAGAGATAACAAAATGTGGAGCTGGAGGAACACAGCAGGCAAGGCAGCAATAGGGGAAGAGGAAAGCTGACGTTTCGAATCAGGATGCTTCTTCTGAAACTTGAATCGTCAGCTTTCCTGCTCCTCTGATGCTGTCTGGCCTGCTGTATTCCTCCAGCTCCACACTTTGTTCTCTATTTTGGATTCAATATGCCAAGTTGCCCAGGACACCATGCGCTTTTACCTTCTTTATCTGTCTCCCATGCAGGACCTTGCTGAAATACTTTGTTAGGCATGCCCTGCTTCTGACAAAGCCTTGCTGACTATTCCTGATCAAATATTGCCTCACCAAGTGGAAATTAATTCTCTCCCGCGGACTCTTTCCAACAGTTTTCTTACTACTGATCTAAGACTCACTTATTTATAATTCTCTGGTTTATCTCTACCACCTTTCCTGCACAATGGAACCATATTAGCTGTCTTCCAGCCCTCTGATACACCCCATGTTGCCAGCAAGGAGTTTAAAATTTGGTTTCGAGCCTCTGTAATTTCCCCCATGCCTCCCACAGCAACCTGGGATACCACTCACCCAAACCCAGGGATAAATCCACTTTTAAGCCTGCCAAAACTTCCAATACCTCCTCACTCCTGATATCAATCTGCTCAAGAACCTTACAGTCCCTCTTCCTGAACTCTTTACCTGCATCTTTCATCACCTGAGTGAAAACAAAACGTGAAGTATTTATTTAACACCCTTTCAATGTACTCCAGTTCCACACACAGACTTCCTGTTAATGGCCTACTCCTTCCCTGGTTATCCTCTTTCCCATAATATACTTATGGAATATTTTAGGATTCTTCCTTATCTTATCTGAGAGTGCTTTTTCATACCACCTCTTTGCTCTCCTGATTCTTTTCAGACGTTTCCCCCTGCACTCTGTATACTCCAGGAAGGCCTCCATTCCTTTGCTTCCATATTTGCTAAAAGGTTGGCTTTCCCTTCTGATCCAGTCCTGAATGTTCCCAGACTCCAGAGTACTCCAGGATAACAAAGTGTGGAGCTGGATGAACACAGCAGGCCAAGCAGCATCGCAGGAGCACAAAAGCTGACGTTTTGGGCCTACACCCTTCATCAGAAAAGGGGGATGGGGAGAGGGTTCTGAAATAAATAGGGAGAGAGGGCGGAGGATCGAAGATGGATAGAGGAGAAGATAGGTTGAGAGGAGAGTATGGGTGGGGAGGTGGGGAGGGGATAGGTCAGTCCAGGGAGGACAGGCAGGTCAAGGAGGTGGGATGAGGTTAGTAGGTAGGAAATGGAGGTGCGGCTTGAGATGGGAAGAGGGGATAGGTGAGAGGAAGAACAGGTTAGGCAGGTGGGGACGAGCTGAGCTGGTTTTGTGATGCAGTGGAGGGAGCATAGATTTTGAAGCTGGCAAAATCCACATTGATGTCATTGGGCTGCAGGGTTCTCAAGCGGAATATGAGTTGCTGTTCCTGCAACCTACGTGTGGCATCATTATGGCACTGCAGGAGGCCCATGATGGACATGTCGTCTGAGGAATGGGAGGAGGAGTTGAAATGGTTTGTGACTGGGAGCTGCAGTTGTTTATTGCGAACCGAACATAGGTGTTCTGCAAAGCGGTCCCCAAGCCTTAGCTTGGTTTCCCCAATGTAGAGGGAGACACAACGGGTACAGTGGATACAGTATACTACATTGGCAGATGTGCAGGTGAACATCTGCTTAATGTGGAAAGTCATCTTGGGGCCTGGGATGGGGGTGAGGGAGGAGGTGTGGGGGCCAGTCTAGCACTTCCTGCAGTTGCAGGGAAAGTGCTGGGTGTGGTGGGGTTGGAGGGGAGTGTGGAGCGGACAAGGGAGCCGCAGAGAGAGTGGTCTGTCCGGAAGGCAGACAGGGTTGAGGTTGGACAAATGTCTTTAGTGATGGGGCTGGATTTTAGATGGTGGAAGTGTCGGAGGATGATGCGTCGTATCCGGAGGTTGGTGGGGTGGTATGTGAGGACGAGGGGGATTCTCTCAGGGTGGCTATTGCGGGGCGGGGTTTGAGGGATGAGGTGCGGGAAATGCGGGAGACGTGGTCATGGCCGTTCTTGACCACTTTGGGAGGGAAGTTGTGGTCCTTTTCCCAGCCCCACCCCTGTTTGCCCTCCGGAGAGACCACTCTCTCCGTGACTCCCTTGTTCGCTCCACACTGCCCTCCAACCCCACCACACCCGGCACCTTCCCCTGCAACCCGCAGGAAGTGCTACACTTGCCCCCACACCTCCTCCCTCACCCCCATCCCAGGCCCCAAGGTGATTTTCCACGTCAAGCAGATGTTCACCTGCACATCCGCCAATGTGGTATATTGCATCCACTGTACCCGGTGTGGCTTCCTCTACATTGGGGAAACCAAGCAGAGGCTTGGGGACCACTTTGCAGAACACCTACTCTCGATTCGCACTAAACAACTGTACCTCCCAGTCCTGAACCATTTCAACTCCCCTTCCCATTCCTTCGATATGCCCATCCTGGGCCTCCTGCAGTGCCATAATGATGCCACCCGTAGGTTGCAGGAACAGCAACTCATATTCCGCTTGGGAACCCTGCAGCCCATTGGCATCAATGTGGATTTCGTCAGCTTCAAAATCTCCCCTCACCCTGCTACATCTCAAAACCAGCCCAGCTCGTCCCCACCTGCCTAACCTGCTCTTCCTCTCACCTATCCCCTCCTCCCACCTCAAGCCGCACCTCCATTTCCTGCCTACTAACCTCATCCCAACCCCTTGATATGTCCATCCTCCCTGGACTGACCTATCCCCTCCCCACCTCCCCACCCATACTCTCCTCTCCACCTACCTTCTCCTCTATCCATCTTTGGTCCACCTCCCCATCTATTTATTTCAGAATCCTCTCCCCATTCCACTTTTCTGATGAAGGGTCTAAGCCTGAAATGCTAGCTTTTGCGCTCCAAAGATGCTGCTTGGCCTGCTGTGTTCATCCAGCTACACACTGTTACCTTGGATTCTCCAGCATCTGCAGTTCCCATTATCTCTCTCTAGTCTGTCTTTTCCTCTTGTTTCTCTTGATTTTTTGTTCATGTCCCTCCTACTATATCTATTTAAACCCTCCAACAACACTCAACACATCTCAGTCAGACTGCCTTGTGCAGGTGTAGGTCATATATATAGACCAGGACAAATCTGCACCACATCAAGTCCCAGTAACTCAGGAATCTGAAATCTTCAAAGAAAAGCAAAATACAAAGGATGCTGAAGATCTGAAATAACAACAGAAAGTGCTGGATTGGCATTCGAACAAAAACTCTGTTTCTCTGTCAGTTGGATCTGCTGAGTTTCTACAGCACCTTCTATTTTTATTTTGCATTCTGAACTCTTCTGATCTACACCTTCTCCTCTTAGATATTTAATTTCCTGGCCATTGCTGCATTTTATTTTGCTGACTACAGGCTCATTTTGCAGGAACTCAGTTCTACATCTTCCTATTGTTTAAGTTCAGTAAGAGAAAAGCAGTAAATTGAAATCTACATCTCTCAGAATGTGCCAATGTCTATAATTCGCAGAAATGTTTCTTTGCCTTTTTTTTGCAACTGTAGCATTGTGTTTTCCTCTCCCATCTCCACACCCTGGCCTCCCACACTGCTTGCAACAGTGTTAGAAAAAGTAGTGACAAATATATTGACAAATGAATCACAGGAGAAAAGAAAAACTGCAGGTCAAAAAATAATCAATGCAGCCTGGTAATCCCTAAACAACTGAAGAACAACAGATGATCCCAGGCAATGTCAGAAACTGTGGTATCTTCTGACACATAACGTATTATTCAGAGTTGTGTAAGCAGATGGTTACAAATTATTCTTCAGTTCTGTATTCTGAAGTACTCCTGCTGGCTCTGTTACAAATATTGATAACTCAAAGCTCCTTGCAGAAACCTATGATCACCTTTTAGTTCAGACAGCAAAATGACCATTAGGATGGGCAGTTATTTCAAGGTCTGGCAAAGATTAAAATATTACATGAAACCTCTTGTGTTTATGCTGTTCTTTTATCGTTGTCACCTGACAATAATGAATATGCTGCAGATCAGAAAATGGTAATCAGGATGACAGACAGGGAAATGTCGATTTGTATGTGGTATATATCTTTTTATTATTCAAAAGAGGATGATAATATGTTACATAAATGGATGGAGACATTACAAAGCAAATTTCAACAAATTACAATTATAGCTATTTTGCAATGCTGTTTTGGTTTGGCATGTGAGGCATATATAATGCACATAAGCAGGTAATGTTGCCAGCCAAGTCATGTAAAATGTTGAGAGCAAGTAGCTATTTTTGCACTTACTGACAGCTTTCCCCAGATTTGCACAGAACATAAGACAGACAAAAGCAATGAGATTATTAATAATAGCAAATAGTAGACTTGTAAGTAATTTTCATTTAACACAATAATAGTTATCACAAGATGTGAACACAGAATCAAATGCTTATTTATGGTGTTCCACGGGTCCTTTTTATATATCTTTTTTCTTTTTTTTGTTATCCTCCTAGCAAATTGATTCTGTAAGACAGAACTTAAATGCACCAATTCTCTTTGAAGTTAGGCCGAACAGCAGCAAAAACAATGTAAAGACACCAGTTTAATGACCGGACAGAACCTCCAATGAATACGTTCAATGAAAGAATCCCAACACTGTGGAAGCAGACCATTCAGCCCATCAAGTCTACACCAATCTTCTAAAGAGCATTGCATCCAGTGTGACCCTTCTATCCTCTGCCTGAAACCCTGCATTCCACATGGCTAATCCGCCTTGACTTCACATCTATGAGCGGCATAGGCAATTTAGCATGGCCAATCTACCTAACCTGCACACCTTTGGGCTGTGGGAGGAAACCGGAGCACCCGGAGGAAACCTACGCAGATACAGGGAGAATGTGCGAACTGCACACAGTCACCTGAGGCTAGAATCAAACCTGGGTCCCTGGTGCTGTGAGGCAACAGTGCTAACCACTAGGCTACCGTGGCACGATAAGGTGAAGCAAAATATGATTGAAAATTGACTATATGTTAATAAATTCACATCTCTACAAAGGAAGACTCCAGACAAATTCAAGTCTGAATGAAATTAGTTGAGGCTAATTATGCAAATAAAGCATCAGTTGTGAAGAAAGTCAAAAAAACTTCTCCAGATATAATTCCCACCTGAGAAGAACCCTGAAGAAATGAATGGGGAGTTAGATGTGGTTGTGTTAAATATCTGAAGGTATTTTGTACATATGGAGGAGGTTCTACAGCGGGCAGACCATGCACATTCCTGACCAAAAGGTCAGCTCCTTGTCAACCTCACAGTGATATCACACTGGGAATAGTGTTAATTAGTTGAGCATGGATGTTCTATTCCTACTAACAAGGAAATCCCATCCTCGTGAACTGACAGCCTATCTAATTGGCTGGAAGCTCTTTTATCTGAGTAACACCAGTCCTCACAAAGAAGTGAAGCTCGCTTCTGGACTGAAGGCAGTCGGGTCAAATTAGAGAGGCTAGGGATGGAGATATATTGTCAGGGGAGTCTTGAGTAGTGATGGTTATAATTAAGAAGATTAATGAAGGAAAAGGTGCTGATTGTAGTGGGCAATGGAGTACATAAAACACAGTTCACAATATTACTAAACTCAAGGAGTCTAGAGTCAAAGCTCATACTTTAGAAAGCAGGACTAGAAGCATTATTTGAGGAATGAAGTACAGTTGATGTTGCGCGATATGAGGATTGAGACAGGAATTATGGAATATTGGACCAGTTACTCTCATCGTAATAATAGAAAAATTCTTAAAAACTTTTGGAGAGTGATTTTAAAATTCATCAAAAGAATAATAGTCAGTATGTTTTTGGGGGTAATACGGTTGATATTCCTTTCTGGATGCTTACTGACCAAATAAGCTTGGAAAGTAAGTGCCACATCGAAGAAATATGGGCACAAACATCTTCCCCTAATTTGCTGACTATAACACACTGCGTATGAATGTCATATAGTTTTACTGGTAGCTGCATCTGACTGAACTTGAAAAGAGCAAAGCAGTGTAAATAAATGTCACTTAGCTGGGCATACAGATTTCCTGTAATAGTATCAAATGCTGATCAGGGGCAGGCTACCTCTATTAAAGCCTGGTGTTCTACTCCCTGAGCTGCTGCTCAGTTGTTCACTGTATTAATGATAGGTTGATATTCCTGGAAAGTTTTTTTTATTTTTAAATGTTTGCCTTGAGGATTGATTTTTGTTTCAGTTCTTATCACAGATGCCATTAGTTTTAGAGTCAGAGGCAATGTTTAATAATGTGCCATCCCTTCTGTCTGTGTGCTTATAATTTATTTGAATACAAATGATGTGAAAGAACCACAAGCTTCCTTGGCAGCTGATGAGGATATTCATCTAGTCATTTTATGATCTGGTAGAAATCAGTGAACAAGAACCACCCCCTTCTATTCGACTATATTAATGCTATATCCCACTGGGAAACAAAAGAGAAGTTAGGTAACCAACAACTCCTGTAATCAATCCCTCCTCAGAATCTTACACTATCATCCAGCGTTTTCAAATGTGCAATCAATCTCTGTTCTTCCACCGACGGCATGAATCAACCTCTGCATGATGATCACTGCAGTCAAATTGCAGTGATTGTAACAAGGTCAGCCAGGTCAAACTCATTGAAATGAGTTCCCTGATTGGGGCTCTCTGTCTGGTCCAGTCAGGGAGCCTTGGTTGACAGACATAAACAGGAGGATCAGATGTTCTGCTCACTGTAGGAGCTACCTCTGAGTTAGCTGGGACAGGGTCATGTACTATCCACATGTAGATAAAGGGAGACTTGACGACGGGATATCATCCTCTGCGGAGTTATTTCATACATGTTCGGCAATATTCATTGTCAAGGTTTACCCATGACTGATCGGCTGAATTCCCAGGGACCGCCTCCAGAACTACTCTCCAGAAATTGATCAGTGCTCCCAGTACAGGAAAGAAGGGAAGAATAAATATAATGAATTAGCTCAATTTAGTGGATTTCACTTGGTTTAGTGTTTCAAATACCACTTCAAATAGAGTAATTATGTTTTATTTTTGGAGAAAATTGTGTCCTTCATTGGTTTTAGGTTAGCTGGATTGCAAGTTAGCCTGGCAATAAATGAGAAGCTGATGATTAATGGAAAGAGATCTGTTTGAGAGGCAGTGACAGGTACAGTCCCTCTGGTCCTTTTCTGGGTGCCTTGCTGTTTGTACCATTCATAACAATGCCAAGGAAGCAAGTCTAATAATAGAAAAATTAATGCTGATATGAACATATGTCTGGTGCAAAATTGATACTGCTCAAAGTGATCGGGCGAAATTAAGCAGATGGGGAAAGAGGAGCAGATGGATATTAATTTGGGTGAATGAAAGCAATGAACATTGATGCAGGAAATATGAAAGGCATACATGATGAAAAGGATCCTAATTTGTAAGCATGAACTGTCACAAAATTACACATGCCCATTCAAGGACCAGCTCACAAACTAAACCAACACAACCACATGTATCTCAAGTATAAGTACATGGGGTGGGGGGGGGGGGGGCGCGGGGACGAAGGTACAATATGAAGGATGGACTTGAGGAATCATTCTATTTATGATGTTGTTTGGTGACTGTTTCTGCCGAACACAAGAAGGCTAGTAATCAAATCCTGGATGCATTTTGAGGTCTTTAATTATAGGGTAAATTAATTAATCCTGTATTCCCCAAAGGCAGACGTTGTTCAAAAGCAAACCAGGGAATTAATGTTGCAGTGTCACAACCTGCACTCCCTTCAAGGGATTGGATTGAACTGGGATTGCAGGCGGTTTAATTTACCCTGCAAGTCAAGATTGTTGGTGAAACCACCAATGCAGTATTGTGTGCACCTTTGGAGATTAGCTTGAAAGGGTACGGACTGAAGACATTATTAAAAAAAAGGGCTTTTATTCCCTCCGATTCATTTTAATTCTGGGAATGGAAAATATTTTTAATATTTACCTGACCACCCTTTCTGGTGTTATTTCTTTACAAAATGCATTGGACAGAAGTTAATGAAGCCCAAAGAATGAGAACAGAGATGGGATGGAGAGCATTGAATTGCAAGAGAGGCCAAGCGTCAAAGTCAGGATGACAAGAGTTGCTGGAGGAATCATGTGAGCAGCAGGAAGGCAGTAACATTACTAAACTGTAAAGAAGCAGACAGAAACAAACCAGGGCAGTTGAAAAGACACTTATCTGTGATTACCACATCGTTACAACCAGAGTATGAGGGAAGGCTTCCCAGTTCATTATCGCTCAAGGGCAAAGGATACCCCAAACCGTTGTGTCCTTGTCTCCCGTTCTTCATTCACCCATACCCTCAGTTTGTTGTAGCAACATTAAATTAAAAAGAATCCCTTCCCTTGAGAATTCCTTTCTCTCAGCCCCAAATGAACTTGTTTTAAAAGGATAATAAAATGTGAGGCTGGATGAACGCAGCAGGCCAAGCAGCATCTCAGGAGCACAAAAGCTGACGTTTCGGGCCTAGACCCTTCATCCTCTCTGATGAAGGGTCCAGGCCCGAAACGTCAGCTTTTGTGCTCCTGAGATGCTGCTTGGCCTGCTGCGTTCATCCAGCCTCACATTTTATTATCTTGGAATTCTCCAGCATCTGCAGTTCCCATTATCTCTGATATTGTTTTAAAAGGATCCAATTTTACCTGGCTTTCAGGAATTAACAATGCGTTCTATGGTCTGTTCCCTGGGATGCATACAAAGACAAACATCGACTGCACCTGGACAACCATCAACTTGATGAAAGACACTTTTTGGTCTGCTGAGATCGTGTTTTTTTTCGGAACAAGGAGTTGATGTCAACTGAGTGCTGCAAACTGACACCTTCCAAGGTCACAAAATATCATGGTCCAGGCTGTGTTGAATTGCTACTGGCCCCTTAGAAAAGTTGTTTTTTGAAATTTCCTTCACATCCATACGTGTGACATTCTGTAGGTCCTTCTCGCTTTGACAGTCTCTGTCTTTGTCTCTCTCTGTCTCCAGACAGCAACTTGATTTACATCAGCAGCCATTGTTAGCACTAACAGCCGTCTATTAAACAACACGATTTGGAATTGCAAATTAAAATTTTCCACTGCAATTTCAGGGTTTGACCTGTGGTCAAGACAATATTCTATGATAAAGAGTCAGAGAATCATAGCGGCATATAACATGGAAACAACCCCCTCGGATTTAGTGACACTTAGCAAATTTATTGTGTGACAAATGGGGTTCTCCTATTGTCTGTTACACTATCGATAAAAGCTGACAGTTTTTCAAACAAGATTATTCAATATATTTGAATAGTCAGTCATTACCTATTTGCAATCTTTATAAACTGCTGGCAAAGTAAGAGAAGGTACAAGAAGTATCAATCAGAATTTAAAACAATGAACAGAATTTGATTGAGTGGCAGGGCTGGAGGAGACTTTCTCCTCTGAGTATACCAATGTTGCCAGACGGCCTGCATCTGTTGGCGGTTGGGTGGACACATGATTTCACTGGTAATAAACATTATTACACCATTAAATTTGTATACCTTAAGATATTTCCAAGGATCTACTCGAGACAGGAGACATCACAAACAGCTACCTGTATCAGTGAAACAAGGGACACCCAATTTAAAAGAACTGGAGTGATTGTGCATTTCCAGTGGGTTCCAGATAACTAAGCTTTGGGATTATTGCATGTGCAAGGAATGACAGACTGCATGTGCACCGACATTACAGATGCAAATCTTCCAATTCTTTAATGCATTACCAAATTTCAATACTGTTCTCCCTACTTTAGGAAAGATATTACAAAACTTGAAAGGGCTCAGAAAAGAGGTAGAAGGCTGTTACCAGGGACGGAGGGTTTCAGATACAGGGAGAGGCTTAATAGGCTGGGGCTATTTTCCCTGGAGCCTCGGAGGCTGAGGGGTGACCTTATAAAGGTTTATAAGGGGCATGGACAGGGTAATTGGACAAGGTCTCCTCCCCAGGATAGGGGAGTCTGAACTAGAAGGGATAGGTTTAAGGTGAGAAGGAACAGATTTGAAAGGGACTTAAGGGACAACATTTTCATGCAGATGGCAGAGCATGTATGGAATGAGCCATCAGAGGAAGTGGTGGAGGCTGGTACAATTACAACATTTAAGGCACCTGGATTGGTACATGAATAGGAAGGGTTTAGAAGGATATAGGCCAAATGCTGGCAAGCGGCTCTTGATTAATTTAGGTATCTGGTTGGCATGGACGAGTTGGACTGAAGGATTTGTTTCCCTGCTATACAGTTTTGTGGCTCTATTAGTGTCTCTTTATACTCTTTCTGAGCAAATTTAAAATCAATTGAGTTAACTAATGGACAGCCCTTAAAGGGGCACTGTAAAAAGAATTAAAAAAAAGAAAGCTTATCAAATTAGATTAAAATGTGATTTCCAGGGACTGATAATGCACACCAGTCCTGGGTGCACACTAATAGCGGAAGGTTTAAGCTGGTGGCTACTGTGAGCGTCCTCTCCACTGCTATATGAGCATTGACCTAACCCTGGAAGTGAGGCGGGAATTTGGGTCAAATGACCCCCTCTTCTACCCACAGCCTGAATCCAGGTTACCGTGGTCAGGCCCAGGAGCAGGCTAATGAGAAGGTCCTCCAATCTGTCCACCCTTCTCTGCATTGGGTGCCCAAATATCAAGAGCAAGGGCCTGAAGTCGCAAAAATACTTGAGGAATAGCGCCCTCAAATAGTGGAACAAGGGCGGGAATCTCACACAACCTATCCCCTCATGAAAAATGGACTCCTCAAGGCTGCAGGCCCTGCTAGTGACCGAGGGGTCCCTGAACCAAGTAACCACTTTCTTTCATGGGACTGCAGCCTGCAACACCTGCCATGCCAAATCACTGATGAGTACAGGTAGAACTCCCAAATAGAGGGCCTTCTATTGGGTGTCTCTTGCAACATTTGGGTGGCAGGAGGAATGCCATAGCGTGTGCAAACCGTTGATGGGCAACAAAATAGGAGGGTGAGCAGTGGCCCTTGCACAAAATACCTTCATGCACAAGAAAAGCACAAAGAGTACTTCCTCAAGATGCCTCAAATTGTGCACTTGAGGTTCCCAAGGAATGTTTTGGGACCTGGGGTGGATTTGAAATTCCATCTGTGCAGAGGCCAGTTCAAGTTAGAGTATGGAGCGTGCCTGAGCCGCCTTGGCACCATGAGGGCAGCCATTTGTATGGTGCGAATGTTACTTGCCACTTGTCAGCCTGGGGTGGCTAACTTTGTCACTTAAGTGGATTTACACTGGATATGTTCCTGTAGATGGGACGCATAATGCCAAAGTGAGGGGTTTTGAAAAGTGACAGCTGATACCAATGTTACAGTAGTCTGCCCTATAATTGGTTAAGTAATTTTGAAAATCTTTTTGAGCGGCTTTGGCCACTGATTCATGGGAGTGTAGATTAATTGTCATAAAGACAGCATGACCGCAGACAATAGTTTTCAGGGGCATTTCTCTAAAGCATTTTCAGCCCTGGGAATTATGCTATCATTTAAGTTTCTATTGAAGATTTTGCTTGCAGTTTTTTTTATTGTTTTATTTGCAGTACCCTTTTAAAAGGTTGCCCTTTAGTTAATTTTGTTTGATTTGCTTAAAGAGCATGAAGAGAAATTACGAAATGGGTTCAGGAGGCTGGTGGAGGGGAGAGAGAGATCAGGCTGCTGGTATGAACAACCATACCGGATGGTGCCAATGAAGTTGCCTGCCGCACGTGTGCAGATGCTCAGTTCATGACCAAAGGCATCCAGAACCTTTCAAATGTGACATTTGACCTCAGCTGCCCTCATGGTGCCAAGGCGGCTCAGGCACGCTCCATACTCTAACTTGAACTGGCCTCTGCACAGATGGAATTTCAAATCCACCCCAGGTCCCAAAACTTTATCTCCAAACTGGGCAACTGGCTGTGCTAGTTCTGTCATGCTTGTCATGATCATTCACTTTACCACCATTGAATGCTTGGCTTATCACATTCTGGACCTTGGGACATTCAAAACTTGTTTCTATCAGGATTTCAGTGTTAATTCTAAGCAATTCTGTGAATGAAATGTAACAGTTTGATTGGGAAGTTTGATAGCTACTGGTATGCCATTGTGACCTATTACTTTATCAGGCCCTTCTTTTCCCGATAACTATCTCTTTTATAAGACACCAAAACCTTCTAAATGAAATTCTGTATCTAATAGTTTCATACAAATCATCTGTCGTCTGTGAATTTTCTCTGAGATGTTGACCGTGGTGAAAATCTGTCCACGCGCATGTATTAAATTTTGAAAAACGAAATTCATTTTTTTTAGAAGAGAAGGTCTATTACGTAGCACAGAATATAATTTGAGAATTCTCCTAGTTGCTAATTGATAGGGACTTATATCCTCGAACGGTCTGAGTAAATTCTTTACAAGAACCATTCATGCCAGGGCTATTGTTAATTTGAAAAGTAGTTAATCAGCAAAACTTCTCTGCAACATTTCAATAATTGCTGCATGCTTTTGTTCATAAAGTCCATTGATAAGAGGACTTCCACCTCAAGACAGTGTGTTCATAGCTTCACATATTTCTTTCAACTTGTCATTGGTAAATTCTCTTCTGTTATCAGTCAGAAATTTCACTAATCTCCCAAATCCCATCCCTATCAATTTCTCCCACTTGTCTATAATAACCCTTTAATCCTCAAATAATGTTTTAAATTTTCTTTTTATGGGATACAAGCATCATTGATTAGGCATGCATTGACCATCCTTAGTACCTTATTGAGGTGATTTGTGAGGAGCAGCCTTGAATTGCAGTGATCCTTGAGGTACAGAGAGGCCCACAGTGCTGCGCTGGATTTTAAACAGCAAGTGTCAGTTAAAAGTTAAGTGTGACATACAGAAAAAGCTAGATTTTTAGAAAGAGATTAGATTTCCCATCATTCCTGGTACTCCCAACTCCTACAACTCTGTTCAAAAGCGTACATTGTAAGACTAAAGTAAGATTTACCTTCTGAAAAGTGGTATATTAGCTTCTTGTGTTTCATTTACAAGGACACACAAATACCTCTTAAACGCGAGCATTGAATAATTTGTCATCATTTAAACCACACTTCCGGCAGTAGTAAATTAACTCACATTTCCAGGTCTTTTATTTCATCTGCAGCCCTCATGCCCTTAATTTAACATATCTGTATTACTCTGCAGGTTCCTAGTGATCACATTGCAATTTACTTTCTCACTTTGCATCATTAGCAAAGCTGAAATTATACACTCTGTTTCTTTATCTATATCGTCAACATAGATTTGAAATAAATAACATCGCAACACAAATTTTCAGTACTGCCCATAAGCAATGATTCTTCCTGACTGCTTTTTACATGAGCCAGCAAGAGGAAGACCCCAAGACTGGCAGTGAACAGCACTTAACAAACTAGGCAAGAGGGTGACCTAAAGACAGTCAGTCCAAAGCACCTAGAGGAGCAGGTAAGATGAGGACCCCTGGAGAGGCAGTCAGCAGCATGTAGAGGAGCAGGTGAGAGGAAGACCACAAGACAGGTAGTCAGCAACATATAAAGGAGTGGACAAGAGGAAAAACCTCAAGGCAGAAGTTGAAAGGGGTGGCACGGTGGCTCAGTGGTTAGCACTGCAGCCTCACAGCACCAGGGACCTGGGTTCAATTCCATCCTCGGGTGACTGTCTATGCAGAGTTTGCACATTCTCCCCGTGTCTGCGTGGGTTTCCTCCAGGTGCTCCAGTTTCAAAGATATGCAGGTTAGATGGGTCGGCCATGTTAAATTGTCTGTAGTGTTTGAGGGTGTGTAGGTTAGGTGGTTTTATAGGGGAATGGGTCTGGGTGGGATGCACTGAGGGGTGGTGTGGACTTGTTGGCATGAAGGGCCTGTTTCCACACTGTAGGGATTCTATGGTAAGAAGCAGATGGTCAACAACATCTTCAAGGAGTGGAAACACAGCAGACCAGCCAGTGGCAATTCTACTCAGACTAACATCACAATAAAACTGTAAGCTGATTGGTTGATGAGAAACTACTTTAAGGGATAAAAACAGAAGCTGCTGCAAAAGCTCAGCAGGTCTGGTGCAGCATCTGTGAAGAAAAGAATCAGAGATAACATTTCAGGTCAGAACTCAGTAAGGGTCACCAGACCGAAAACATGAACTCTGATTTTTTTTCTCCACAGATGCTGCCAGACCTGCTGAGCTTTTCCAGCAACTATGTTTTTGTTCCTGATTTACAGCATCCACAGTTCTTCCAGTTTTTAACTACGTTGAGGGAGTGTCTGAGTATCTGAGAATTAGAAAAATGTATCTTTCTTTAAAAGTAGCTTTAATTTAGTACAAGGGCTATAAAGTATGTAAATAATGTATGTTAAGGCACAGTAAGGCAATTCAATCATGTGGGTTGCACCTCCTGTAGTATATAGTAATGTCATGGATACTAGCAATAACCTAGATGACTACAGGCATAGAATGTGTCCCAGCTGCAGAAACTTGAGCTCTGGGTTTCAGAGCTCCAGGGACAGCTACAGTTACTGTGGCATATCCATGAGCCTGGGAGCTATGTGGATAGCACACTCAGAGAAACAGCTATGGCATAGTTTAGGATCATGGAGGCAGAAAGAGAATGGGAAACCACCAGGCAGTCCAAGAGAACCAGGACTGCAGAGGTCCCTTTCATCAGTGAGGTTTCTGATTTAGATGTTGGTAAGGCACTTGTTTCTCAATGTCTGTCTCAAATTCAAAGGGGAGGCAATGGCCTCGTGGTATAATCATTGGACGC
This sequence comes from Stegostoma tigrinum, assembly GCF_030684315.1. Taxonomy (NCBI): domain Eukaryota; kingdom Metazoa; phylum Chordata; class Chondrichthyes; order Orectolobiformes; family Stegostomatidae; genus Stegostoma; species Stegostoma tigrinum. The sequence continues at coordinate 87,557,066 of NC_081355.1, read as the reverse complement.
TGTATAATCCAGTAGACCCAGATAATGCTCTGGGGATCCAAGTTCGAATCCTTCCATGGCAGGTAGAATTTGGATTAATCAAATATCTGGAATTCATAATCTAATGATGACTGTGAAACCATTACCATTGTCAGGAAAAACCCATCTGGTTTACTAATGTTCTTTAGGGAAGGAAATTACCATCCTTACCTAGTCTGGCCTCCATGTGACTCCAGGCCCACAACAATGTGGTTGACTCTTAACAGCTGTCTGGGCAATTAGGGATGGGCAATAAATGCTGCCTAGACAGTGATGCCCTCATCCCGTGAATGAATAAAGGAGAAAAAAATGAGTGCAGTTTGAGCCAGGGATTGCTCTGCTGAAAAGGAGGGGAGGAAGAAGAAAGGGAGAACAGTAATGATAGAGGAGTCATTAGTTAGGGAAACTGACAGTTCTTTCTGTGGTTATAGGCATAACTCAAGGCTGGTATGTAGCCCTTTGCTGATGGGGACAACAATATCATGGAGGAACTGAAGGACATTCTTCTGGGGGAGGATGAACAGTCAGAGGTTGTGTTCCACATTTGTACCAATGAATTAGGGTAAGAAAGAGGAAGAGTTCTGAAAGCAAATTTTAGAGAGCTAGCAAGGAAATTAAAAAGCAAGACTTCTAAAGCAATGACCTTAGGAATATTCCCTGTCCCATGTGCTAGTGAGCAAAGAAATGGTAACATTGAGCAATTGAACGTGTGACTCGAAAGCTAGTAGAAAGAATAGCATCAGAATGGTGAGGGCTGGAAAGCACTGAGAGACTGAGGCAGCAGAACGGAAAGTTAGACTCTTAAGTTATTTTTTTTTCTTATCTTATTCTAAGCTAATGTGAATGGCACCATGTATGTACAGTGAAGGTAGACACTTTTCACCGTACTTTTACATTGAATACATGTGAAAATAAATGATTCAATTTAATTCAATTCAATTCAGCTGTCTATGCTTGAACATGACTGGGGGAATGCATATCCTCATGGGGAGATTTAAGTTAGGGTGGGATAAACTTGATTGATGGGAAGATGGGAATCTGAGGGAAGATCAAGACAATCAGACCAGGGAGAGCAAGACAGAGAATTAGCAAATGACTCTGATAGACAGAAAAAGGAAGGAACAGGAGTGTTGTGTTGTAAAGAGGTGAATATAAACAAATAGTAGAGCAAATATACCTGATGAGCTGAGGGCACAGATGGACAGATAGTAGCATGATGTAGTAGAAACTTGACTTAAAGAACAGCTCAACATCCCTGGACAACAAGATAGAGCGGGGAGTTCTATCTTCTTTTCCAGGAATGTTGAGCTGGAAACAGAAACAGAGAGGATGCAACATCATTAGTTAAGGAAGAAATTCCAGCTGTGTGAGGGACGATATTCTAAATGATTTATCAAGTGAGGCTTTACGGGATGAATTCACAAGTTAAAAAAATGGCAGCTACTCTGCTAGCAATGCACCATAGACCCCTAAATAGTTGAAGGAAGAGCAAATGCGTGGGCAAAGCTTTGAGTGCAGAAGCAATAGGGTAATAATAGTTGGGAACTTCAACAATCCTAATGTCAATTAGGATATGAACAGTGTGAAAGGCAGGGAGGTCACAAAATTCTTGAAGTGCATTCAAGAGAACTTTTTAGGTGGCACATAACAAGTCCAAGGACCAGAGGTGCAATTCTAGACTTTGTCTTAGGAAATGATTATGCACAAGTGGACGAAGTAGCAGTTCATGACCATTTTGAAGAAAGTGACCATAACAGTTAGAACAAGCATCATTATGGAAAGGATAAAGATAGAAAAGGGACAAAAGTTCTAAATTAAAGAAGACAAACTTTACAAAGCTGAGAGGTGATTCATTGAAGGTGAAGCAGATTCAGCTACTGGAAGACAAATCAGGGCCATATTAATGGGAAACATTCAAAAGCGAGATTTTACAGGCATCATGTAGACGTGACCCGATCAAGAAAAGCCCTGGTGCTGCCAAATCTCAAACCCCTTATTATCCAGCAGCATCCTCGGTAAGAAAGCAGTAAAAGAAAGCCTATGATGTTCACAAAAGATATAATTCTGTTGAAAAACAAAAGATGTATAGGTAGCACTGGGGTGAAGTAAATAAAGGGTAAGTAGGAAAGCAAAGAGAGAATATGATACAATCAAGGAAAATCCAAATGTTTTAGCAGTACAATAAAAACAAGACAGTAGCTTAAGGCTACAGCTCATTATAATTGTACAAAATAATTTATGCATGGATAGGGAAGGTGTGATAGGAGTTCTTCATGTCTCTGCCTTTACAAAGAAAAGGAATGATAGAGATATTTTAGTTTAAAAAGAAGAGTGTGAAATATTAGATAAAATAAACACAAGGAGAGGCGGGTACCGGAGGAACTGATATCCTTACGGCAAATGAATCCTCAGGGTTAGATGGATTATATCCCAAACTGCTAAATGAAGCCAGAGAAGACACAATGGATATTCTGATGATCAATTTCTAATCCTCACTTGAGGATATGTAGTATTTGGAACTCACTGCCTGGATTGCTAATGGAGGCAGAAATCCTCAATTCACTTAAAAGGGATCTGGGTCTCCACCTAGATATCTGCCTGGAACTCCGCCTGGATTTGCACTATAACCTGCAAAGCCAGAGGGTAGTTGCTTTTATAGTTCCTGGACCAGTGCAGACATAATGGTCTGAATGGCAACTTTCTACGCCATAACTTTTCATTGTTTCTTTATAGTCTTATTGTCAATTATTTCATCCCCACATACCTTTGTCATTTTGCCTCTCCGTTCAAAATATCAACAACTGAAATATTTTGTTCCCAACTTTATTTATCATATGGTTATGGCTCTGGAATGTTATAGATAGAGTGGCCAGTTTTATAAGATATTATATGCTGCGATAAAATGAGCCCAGACTTCACCATCGCCTTGTTCATTTGGGATTCAAATATATCGGAACTCCTTGATGACTGATAACTTTGCCGCAGCCTTGCAATAATGCACTGATCCACCAATGGTCCCTCCAGCAGGGTTATATCAATGAAATGTCACTGATCCTAAGAGGAAGCATGATGAAAATGGGCCTGAGTGTGGTGACACCGCCCTAAGTGCTTTGAGCATTCACTTGTTGCCCTTCCAGCCCAAGTCAGTATCGAACATCCTGTTATAGAAGCACTGTGCTGCAGATCCTAAAAGATCTGAAATAAAACAAAGTGAAAGTGCTGCAGAAACTTAACAGTTTTGGCAGCACCTGTGGAACGACAAGCAAAGTTAACATTTCAAGTCCAGTAGAACTCTTTGTTAGAACTGAAGGGAGCAACTAAATGATGATTTTTATTCTGTTAACGAAAGGGGAGGAGGAGCAAGTGGAACATATTGTGAGGGTACCCAGACCGAAAGACAATAGAGGTGTGCTAATGACAATAGAGGTGTGCTAATGACAATAGAGGTGTAAGGAGTAGAAAATAAATCAATCTTGATGAAAGGGAAAAAGGACCTGGGGAAGGGGAGGGAGGGAAGGATGGAGTGTCTTCAAATGGAGATCTGTGCTTATACACTGGTGGTTGTGTTCTGAAAGTTGTAAAGTGCCCAAGCAGAAACTGAGATGTTTTTCCTCTAGCTTACTTTGGGCTTTACTGGAGCAGGCTTAGGACAGAACTATTAGCATGACAGTAACATGGTTTATTGAAATGGTACACAACTGCAAGTTCAGAATCATTCTTGCACACGGAGTGGAGATATTGTGAAATATCCAGCTGCATAACGTCTCACCGATCTAACGATGACTAATGATAATTATGAGCAATGAATACAGTAAACTAGAGCTAAACATCTGGTGGCTGTGTTCAGAGCCTTGGATAGTGGAATTTGGCATGAGAAGGAATTTCTGTCAGACTGTACTGAATCAATGGAATTTTTTTATCGCAGAAGACTATTGAAGCTGGGTCATTCAAGTCTGAGGTAGACAGACCTTAATCTGTAAAGGAATCAAGGATTATGGACATAAAGCAGGAAAGTGGAATTGAGAATTCTGAGATTAGCCATGATCTCACTGAATGGTGGAGCAAACCCGATGGACTGAATAGCCGACAACTTATGGTCCTGGGATTATCCATTGAACGGGGGATGGAAGATGAGGACAATGGGAAACTGTACTGTGTTCTGTGAGGGAGGAGAAGGGAAGAACGGTAGGACACAGAATACATACAGTTCTATAACTCACTATTGAGGATGGAATTCTACTGAAGATAAAGGCAGACTTATTGAAGTGTGGGTAAGGAAGGTGGCAGCTTCCAAACAGATGAAATGGAAACTCAGAACTGGAGAACGGAAGGCAGTACCTACAGGAAGAGTGTTGGTGTAGAGTAAAGGGTTAACTATATATTTATTCCAAGATCAGCTACTCAGCCTGTCCAAAAGGAGCAATGTCATTGTAAAGTCAAATTATGTGGAACTTGAGCGGGTGTTCAGAAGGCAGTGACACCTTATCCTTTCTTACCACCTTACAGTTACATTAAGAAAGCTCACTCCAGTTTAGGCTAAAATATTCTACATGGTATCAGGTGGTAACCAAACCCAGAGGAAGCCAGCACATGTAACAGCCCAAAGTGAAAACCAGCAACAGTACAATGTCAACGGTAAACCACATGCTGGCCCAATGTTCCAAACTATGAAATGAAGGAAATATGCGAAGAGAAGCTCACTGCTACCAGCAGGCAATGAATTTCAAAGTCTTTACACACATCAAACCACAGAGAGACAAAGCTCAAGCAGAAGCTGAAAAAGCATGACACACAACCCACTTGTGAGAATCCGCCAAGAAGCAACTTACAAGAAGCGAAAGACTTAATCAACTTCGGTGAGTCAAATATTGTGGTAGACAAGACACAACCAAACCATTGAGTAACCATATGCTATGGACCAGCAAGAGGCAAACATGCAGAAAAGAGGAAAATGCATGAGAAACAATGGAAGCATTTCTGTCGCCATAGTCCACACAGTGAGTATTCTGCAGGTAAAAAAATTCTTGCCTTTACCAGAACCTATAAAAAATATGGAGGGCCTGAACCATGGTATGTATTGGATAATATCTGAGAGTACTGTGGATGCTGTAAATCAGAAACAAAAATATAAATTGCTGGAAAAGTTCAGCAAGTTTGACGGCACCCATGGAGAAAAATCAGAGTTAACGTTTCGGGTCGAGCGTCACTTCTGTTCTCAGAAAGGATCAGTATTGGCACGTATTGGCTTCACTGTTGGTGACATTGCTTCTTCAGGCCTCGGTGTCGGACAACAATCAGTTTGATGTATTGCTGTTAAGTGCCAACACCATGCTTGTCAATCAAAACATAGCAGGTGATTAAAGCTTTCAACTTCAATTTCAGTTTAAAACAAAACTACATGGTAGACCAGAGATAGTAGGAATTGCAGTTGCTGGGGAATCTGGGATAACAAGGTGCAGAGCTGAATGAACACAGCAGGCCAAGCAACATCAGAGGAGCAGGAAGGCTGACGTTTCGGGCCTAGACCCTTCTTCTGAAGAAGGGTCTAGGCCCGAAATCTCAGCATTCCTGCTCCTCTGATGTTGCTTGGCCTGCCGTGTTCATCCAGCTCTACACCTTGTTATTTCTACATGGTAGATCAGGCACATTTTACTTGGAGCAGCCATCAGTCAGGAGATACCATCTACACCCTCCTTTTGATTCATATCACTTAGTGATTGTTACCAACAAGAAAACTGACGGATGAATTCACATGAGACAGCAGTTACTACACAAAATGAATGAGGTGAAGCAATGGTTTAACGACGGGAAGAAGTTCAGGAAGAACTACCAAGAGTGAAGGATATGTTTAATTTCACGTTAAATCATGTCCACGTTCACATTTCAAACATGGCTACACCATAAGAAAGCCAACAACAGCCTCCAGCTAAATCCCAAACTTAGGGAAGAACTCAGGCCTTCTCTCAACAAAAGGTAAACAGAAGAAAATATGGAGATCCTCGACACACAGATGATCTTGGCAAACTTTAAGGCTGAGCACGAAACAGCTTGAATGGGTCAAGGTTAAGCAAGACTTTGAGTATGCTTAGCTACTTTAAAGGGGTTGGATAGCTCAGTTGGTTGGATAGCTGGTTTCTAATAGAGGGTGGTGCCAACAGCATGGGTTCAATTCCTGCACTGGCTGATTGCTACTGTACAGGGCCCTCTTTCTCAACCTGTCCTCTTTCCTGAGGTTTGGTGGGCCTCAGTTTAAGTCACCCCAGTCATTTCTCTCTGATTATACATCAGCTCTGTGGGTCTGGTAAGACTGCAGCAACTTTGCCTATTATTATAGAACAGCCAGTGAAACAGTCTGAAGCCATTTGCACAATTCAATAGACTGTTACTGAAACACAGTATTAAAAGACCGGCACATGAAAGAAGCAATGTAACATGATTGTTGCACAGCATCTAGAAAGGTCAACAGTTGTTATATGTGAAAAAACAATGGTGAATACAAGCATACAAGCTTAAAGAACAACAGAGTTAAAGCGATATTGAAATGGCACATTTTAAAACTGCTTTACAGTAATAAAATTAATCAGCACATTGAGAAAAAAATAGACAAAACTATAATACTGCTTTGCAATAATAAGATTAATCAGTTAATTGAGAAAAATATGGATAAAATTGTTATAATTCTGAGCAGATTCAAGATCAGAGATGGACCATTCAGAACACAAGACAGGACTTGATAAATGTGACAGTTCTTTGCATGCACCATTGCCTAAAAATCAAATATTAAGTACAGACGTGACTCACAATTACATACTTGCATAAAAGGAGGAGGTCACATATGCAAATAACTTAATATGGTGCAGCAATCTTCTTTAGAAAAGATAACTGAGCATTTACTAGGGAAATTGGTATTCCCTGTGATCTGGGATACATAGACCTTACTGATATCAATAGACAGACTATTGAATTTAAGGTTGACACAGTGTCGAGGACGTTATTTTAGCAGACCAGTTACTATGGATGTCGACACAGATGTACAGCCTACAGAGATGAGACCACAACGTAACAAGAGTACGAATGGTACATAGTTCGCAATCAACACTCATCGCTTTTGAATTAATATGCATGTTTGAGCCTCCACTTCCTTAAGGAGTCAGAAAGAGTCCCGTTAGCTCATAATGAGATTAGCTGGTCCAACAACAAATAGTTGGTGAAATCCAGAAACAAACTACAGGGAATCAAACAGCCAAAGGATAGCCAGTAAAAGATTTCACTGGTCCTCCTACATTCATGATGGAGCCCAAAATGAAGAAAGAATCTGCTGAGATTGCCTACGATGGTATGAATGAAATGTTTCATGTTATTGAGAAGAAACAATAATCAGTAAGCAAGAGAGGCTCGATGAAATTCAACAGGACCAAAAATGTGTCAAAACATATGCTAAAATTCACCAGTTTTGTCGTGAAACACGGCAGTCCAAAGGTCCACCTTTGTGGCCAAAAACAGGTACTTTGAGCACCAACAGCATTTTGAAATCCTGATAAATTTACAAATTGATGACAAAAGGTCATTATTTCAGCTTCCATTCAGGAGGATGTATTGGCAAGAATATATTGGGAACATGCAGCCATTGTTAGCTGGATGGCCTGGGCTCAGTCAGTGGTCTAGTGATCAGAGATCATAAAACAGGCTGATGATCTTGTAATTCATTGGAAAATCTGTAACTATGCAAAATTTGAAGATTTTGTCATCACTGGAGACAGTTTTGGTTTTGATTTTTGATTGTACAAAAGACAAACTCCAAAAATTTTTCCAGACAAGTCATCACTGAAATGAAGAATAAGTGTACAATCCACGTGAGCCCATTCAGAAATCTTTAACCAATATTGTTCAAATAACATAACAATTTGGCACATCACTTCAGACAGCAGATTTGTCAATCTCAATGAAAAAGATGGTGTTGAGTGAGCAACAATCTGTCAGTGACAGAGATGAGATTCTGAAAAATTCACTTCGCCAGTCAAACAACCATAGAGGATGACATACATAAGGAAATATGAAATAGGCACAGACATGGGCCATATAGCCTTTCAAAACTTTTCCGCCATTCAATAAAATCATGGCAGATCTACCTTTGTTTCAAACTCCACATTTTTATCTACCTCCAATAACCTTCGGTTCCCTTACACACCTTCCCAATATCTTTTGCTGCCTTAAAAACATTTAATAACGCTGCTTCTGAGGCAGAGTTCCAAATGTGCACAACTATTTGAAGGAAACAATTCTCATCTCTTTTATAAAAAGGCAATTTTATAACAGTGTTCCTTATTATCCAGAAGAAGAAATATGGTGTCCACATGCAATTTGTCATAATCATTGAAGATCATAACCACTTCGATTAAGTTATCCGTCATTGTTCTAATCTCCAGTGGAAACAAGTCCATACTATTCTCATTTTAGACAAAGAAATCATTTCAGGATTCAAACTAACAATCTCCTCTGTGCTGCTACCAACACATTTTCGTCCTTTAAAGTACGAATGTGTACATCAGCATTGGACAAATCAGATTAGAAGGATGAATGTTTGGCTCGGAGCCTGGTGTGGGAGAATTGGGCTCAGGATTGTGGGCCACTAGCATCAATACTGGGGAAAGTATCATGTTATCACCCAGATGCCTCTTAAATATCGCCATGTGCCTGCTTCCACCACCACCTCTGGCAGCGTGTTCTGGGCTCCTAACACTTTATGTGTGAAAAACTTCCCTCGCACATCTCGCTTTAACTTTTCCACTTTGACCTTGAACCTGTGCCCCTTGTAATTGAATCTTCAACACTGGGAAAAAGCCTCTCACTATCCACCCTATCTGTGCCTCATAATTCTGTAGACCTCTATCAGGTCTCCTCTCAGCCAGTGTCATTCCAGTGAGAACAACCCTCATCTTTTTAACCTTTCCTTATAGCCAATGGCCTGGAGACCAGGCAATATCCTGCCAATGTAGTATACTGTATCCACTTTACGCTGTGTGGCTTCCTCTACATTGGGGAAACTAAGCAGAGGCTTGGGGACCGCTTTGCAGAACACTTCCGCTCGGTTCGCAATAAACAGCTGCACCTCCCAGTCGTGAACAATTTTAACTCCCCCTCCCATTCCTTAGACAACATGCCCATCATGGGCCTCCTGCAGTGCCACAGTGATGCCACCCGAAGGTTGCAGGAACAGTAACTCATATTCCGCTTGGGAACCCTGCAGCCCAATGGTATCAATGTGGATTTCACAAGCTTCAAAATCTCCCCTTTCCACACTGCATCCCAAAACCAGCCCAGCTCGTCCCCTCCCCACACTGCATCCCAGAACCAGCCCAGCTTGTCCCCGCCTCCCTAACCTGTTCTTCCTCTCACCTATCACCTCCTCCCACCTCAAGCCGCACCTCCATTTCCCACCTACCAACCTGTCTGTCCGTCCGCCCTGGACTGACCTATCACCTCCCCACCTATACTCTCCTCTCCACCTATCTTCTCCTCTATCCATCTTCAGTCCGCCTCCCCCTGTCTCCCTATTTATTTCAAAACCCTCTCCCCATCCCCCTCTCTGATGAAGGGTCTAGGCCCAAAACATCAGCTTTTGTGCTCCTGAGATGCTGCTTGGGTGGCCTGTTGTGTTCATTCAGCTTCACACTTTGTTATCTTGGATTCTCCAGCATCTGCAGTTCCTATTATCTCTGTGGAAAAGGGTTAGTTTTAATCTGAACTATGCTAGGGCCACTGTTCTTGCCAGCCACATTACTAGTACAGGCGAATAAATAGTGGACACAAGTGATAAAATTTTGGAAGAAGCAGTAAATCAAAGACTAGAATCTAGGGAAAAGCAAAAGGTACTAATATGGAAAATAATAATTGACGATGACAGGAAGGGTTAGCGAGTGCAATGTTAAGAATAAGCTAACAGATGAGACTAGAATTTACAAAACAATAAAAGGACAAAACTAAAGGTTTTGTATATGAAAACAGATAACATCTGAAATAAAAACAGAGGAACAGGGAGTACTAATAAAAATATGTCAATACAATTTGGTAAAAATTATGGAGTCATGGCTGAGGGATGATATCCATTTGGACCTGAATCTTTATAGACATTGAATAGTTAGGAAGGGCAGGGTAGGAGGAAGAGGTGGAGGGATCTCTCTGCTAGTTAACAATGGCGTTAGCACAGTAGAGTGGGATAACTTAAGTTCAAGAAACCAGGATATGGAAGGAGGTGGGTAGAAATGAGAAATTATAAGGGCTATGAGTCACTTGCAAGAGTGAGGTATGCACCCCTCAACAGTAACCACACTGTACAATGCAGTAAAAAGGACAAAAATGATGAGAGTTTGTCAGAACTGCATGGCAATAATCATAAAAGATTTTACACTATGCATTATCTGGAAAAGTTAAGTGAGTTTAGGTATCCTTGCTTTGGAGTTTATAGAATGGTTCAGGATAGTTTACAAGTTTGCTGATGATACTAGTGTTGTTGGTTGGATCTTAAACAACAAGACAGAGCACAAGAAAGACACAGAGTGCTTAGTGGTTTTGGTGTAAACACTCTCTCCCTCAATGTCAGCAAAATGAAAGAGCTGGTCATTGACTTCAGGAAGCAGGGTGGAGGACATGCTCTTGTCTGTATCAATGGGGCTGAAATGGAGGTGGTCGAGAGCTTCAAGTTCCTAGGAGTAAGTATCACCAACAATCTGTCCTGGTCCATGCAAGTCGACGCTACAGTAAAGAAAGCAACAACACAGCTACTTCCTCGGGTGGCAAAGGAAATTCAGCATTTCCACAATGACTCTTACCAATTTTTACAGGTACACCAGAAAAAGCATTCTATTCAAATTTTGGTATGGCAACTGTTTTGCCCGAGACTGCAAGGAATTATAGAGGGTTGTGAACACGGCCATCACACAACTAGCCTCCCATCTGTTGACTCCATCTCGACTTCCTGCTGCCTTGGGAAACAGCCAACATAATCAAAGACCCTCCGATTCGGGTTATATTCTGTTGCACCCTCTTCCAACATGCAGAAGATACAAAAGTTTGAAAACCTGTGTCAACAGATTCAAGAAGAGCTTCTTTCCTGCTGTTGTCAGACTTTTCAATGGACCTCTCAGATATTAAAATTAATCTTTCTCTGCATGTTCTCTGTGGCTGCAATTCTATATTCTACATTCTGTTCTATTACTCTGATGTACTTATGTATGCTATGATTTGCCTGGATCAGGGACAATACAATTCTTTTCACTACAAAGCAGTACATATAACAGTAATAAAATCAAGTCAAATCAAATCAAACAGTTTTTTTACAACAGCATGTTTTTGGAGCCAACCAAAAACAGAGTATACTCGACTTGTAATGAAATAGGATGTAATAATGATATAATATTGAAGTTTCCCTAGTAACAACAGCTGTAATATAATTGGAATTATAGATTTGGTTTGTGGGTGAGATGACCATTAAAACGAATTGGCAAATTACATTAAAGGATCGGTGAATAACGATGTAATGTTTGGTAAGTGAGAGGATATTTCAGTATATATACAATAGTTATATTCCAAAGAATAAGATAAATTCAACCGGACAAACCCACCATCTGTGGTTAACAGGAAATATTAAAGATAGCTTCAAACTAAAAGGAAAAAATGTAGTTACAGAACCACAGATGCAGATTGGATATCACATTTTAAAAAAGCAAAGAATAACCAAAGAATGAATAAGGAAGAAAAACTTGTAGAATGAGAGAAAGGTAGACAGAGACATAAAAACAGATAATAAAAATTTCTGTGAATACTTTCAAAGAAAACAGCTAAGAAAGTAAGCATTGATCCTACTGAAAGTGGGATCAGAGAATTAATAATATAAAATAAGGAAATTACAGATAAATTGAACCGACATTTTATTATGGAAATTATGGAAAATATAAGTCACTTCATTATGGAAAATATAAGTCACATCCCAGAAGCAGAGATAAATCATGAAATGAAGGAAGGGAGGAACTCAGGAAATTCACAGTTAACATAGAAATAATGCAAAGTAAATTCTTGGGGCTAAAGACTTTCAAATGCTCAGGTCCGATCTTAGGAAATATTAGAAGCTGTTACTAAACATGTTATAACAGGGCAAGTTTGAATTAGGTTTAAGATGACCAGGCAGAGGCAACATGGTTTTATGAAAGGGAAATCATATTTGACTAATGGATTAGAGTTCATTGAAATGATGGGTCAAGGGCTGCTAATGGATGCATAGTTCTTAAGGCATTTGATAAAGTTCCACATCAAAGGTTATTGATGAAATGAAACACCTGTGAAGTAGTGGATAGCATATTGCCACAGAAAGAAGATTGCCTGCAAACAAGAAGTGGACAGCAGGAATAAAATGCATCCTTCTTAATTTGACAAGATGCAATGAGTAGTGTGCCACAGGGAACTATGTTGGGGACTCAATTGTTTATAATTTATTGAAATGACTCGATGAAATGACAGAAGTATGATTGTCAAAATTACTGATGATACCAAATAGATTAGAAAATAGGTTGCAGGTACAAAAGGAGACTAAGGAGGCTACAAGTAGATATAGGTGGATTAAGTGAATGGGCAAAGATGTGGAAAATGGAATATAAATTCTCCTGTCCCGAAGTGCAATTGGGCCCACATTTATCCTTGTAATCTTTTCCCTTGCACATATTACCACAATCTTCTACAATGTGTTTTTGTTCCTTGCTTGCTTGTATTTATATTCTCCTTTCCCTTTCTTCATCAGGTTCTTGCCTCTCCAAAATTGCTATAAATTCTTAGACTTAACACATTTACTGGCATTCTTATAAGCTACTTCCTTTAACATAATACAAGCTTTAACTTCTTTCATTAATCATTATTGATTCATCTTTCCCTTTATGTGTTTCTGCCGTGGTGAAATATTTATACATTGGAGATTTGGTAATATTTCTTTAAATACTAATCATTGCCTATCTACAATAAAACCGTTTAGGGCATTTTCCCAGTCTAACCTAGCAATTCCTTTGTCTTTTTAACTAACCTGTCCTAGTAGACCATCCCTGAATATTCTTTTCCCAATGTAAATCACCTTGTTGTTGTGTCTCTGTAGAAGCAATTAATTCATGTTTATTTACCTCAGTTTGTGCATTCTAGTCATCATTTGGAGGTGCTGGAGTTGGACTGGGGTAGACAAGGTCAAAAACCACATAACACCAGGTTATAGTCCTACAGGTTTATTTGAAAACTCCAGCTTTCGGAGTCTCACTCCTGTTCAGCTGCTCGTGAGAGGAAGCAAGAAGACACAGAATTTATAAGTAAAAGATTAAAGAGTAAAACCCAGCTGTGAATTAAACAGATTTGAGATGCTGTTAAATCTTTAATCAATTACAAAGGAGATGCAGGTTTCAATTTGTCAATATGTAAATCCCTGAATATCTGCCCAGAGATAAGTAAAGGTTTTATCAAAGAAGATGTGACATCTCAGGTCAGACAATGTATGTTAGGTATCAGGCCCTGTTGAGAATCTTCTTGTGTTTTGATTTGAAGTCAGATGTTTAAATTAGGAATTTATAAAACACCATATTGACTGTCTATAAATTGTGTGCTCTTTTAACAAAATATAAATCTGCAAATGCAAATTCACCCCAAAGACCTATGTGTGTGTGAGTATGTGCGTGTATATGTGCTTTTGTGACTGTATGTGTGTATGTATCCCTGAGTGTGAGTGTGTGTATGTGAGAATGTATACTGTGGTAGGGTCACCTGTAGTGCGACACGAACCCAAGATCCTAGTTAAGGCCATCCTCATGGGCTCCAAACTTGGCTATCAGCCTCTGCTCAGTGGCTCTGCATTGTAGTGGATCCCGAAGACTGCTTTGGAGGACATTTACTCCAAGATTGAACGCTGAATATTCTTGACTGTTGAAATGTTACCCCACTGGGAGGGAACATCTCCATCTGGCAATTGTTGCGTGGTGTCCATTCAGCCGTTGTTGTAGCGTCTGCATGGTTTTGCCAGTAAGCCATGCCTCGGGGCATCATTGCCTGTGGCGTCTGAGACAGACAGCGTTGGTTGAGTGACATGAGTATCCTCTGTGCACCCAGTGGGTGGTGTTCCCACGTATGATGGTAGTGTCCATGTCGATGATCTGACATGACTTGCAGAGGTTACCATGACAGAGTTGAATAGTGTTGTGGTCGATATTGGCCTGAAGGTGGGTAGTTTGCTGACAATAATGGTCTGCTTAAGGTTTGGCGGGTGGTCGAAAGTAAGAACTGGAAGCATAGGGAAGACTTTGGCAAAGCGCACTTCAATAATATGTTGAAAGCTGCGAAGAACACACTATACACTCTCACGCACGCGTGCACGCACACACACACACGCACACGCGCGCATACTCGCATGCTCACACACATGTGCGCAGACACACTGGGGCTCTCATGCACACACATACTCCTACATATCTCCCACTCACATGCGTAAGTCTACAGGGTGAAATTGCATTTGCAGATTTATACTTGAGGAAACATTCTATTTTGTTCAAAAACCACACAAGTTGTAGATAGTCAGTTAATGTGGTATGTTAAACATTCCTACTTTAGACATCTGACTCTAAATTGAAACAAACAGATTCTAAACAGGACCCGACACCTAATATGCATTGTCTGACCTGAGACGTCACGTCTTCTTTGATAAAACCTTTACTTATCTCTGGGCAGAAATTCAGGGATTGTCATATTAACAAATCGAAACCTGCATCTCCTTTCTAACTGATTTAATATTTGGCAGCATCTCAAGTCTGTTTCACATCGGTGTATGACCCTTCGATCTTTTACTTACAAATTCTGTGTCTTTTTGCTTCTTCTCTCACGAGCAGCTGAAGAAGGAGGGATACTCTGAAAGTTTGTGTTTTCAAATAAACCTGTTGGACTATAACTGGTAACAAAGTGTGGGGCTGGATGAACACAGCAGGCCAAGCAGCATCTTAGGAGCACAAAAGCTGACATTTCGGGCCTAGACCCTTCTTGTCATGTGGTTTTTGACCTTATTCAAATCATCAACAGTTTTGCAAATGCTATGTGTGTGCAGATGGAGTGCCTTCAGCCTTTTTAACATTATTCTCCATTTTGTTCATATTTGTGCTCGATATTGTTTTGCCTGTCTTCTCTTTTACTTATTGCACTTCTATTTCCTTTTATAACTTTCCCTTACCTTGAATTTGTCCTCTTCTCAGGTTTCCATTCTTTCCAATCTTGTTTAAACCGTCATCAAAAGCTGAAGCAAATCTTTCTTAGAGGATGTCAATCCCAGTCCTGTCGAGATGCAACATCCTGCACAGATCCCACCCGTCCCAGAGCCAATCCCAATACCACAGAAATCTGAGGCCTTTCTTCCTGCGCAAGTTTGTACTCTCAATTCTCTTATTGCTATGGTCTAGTAGAAAACCAATTTGTGAGCAAAGTCTCAAAAGACTCTAACAGTACCTGCCTGTTTTTCTTGTACTGCCTGGGCAGTCACCCATGCCTACCAGTCTGCACACTCTCAGGTTGTGAAGTGACTACCTACCAAAGGCTGTCTATGTTGTCCTCTACCTTCTGGACACACAATAGTGAGTCCAACTGCAAAACCTGGAGTTCAAACTTTTAAAAACAGTGACACTTCCGCAGATGTGTTTGTCTTACGTGCATGGTGCATCCATCAATTCCCACATTCCTAAAGCTACACATTCCACTTAGTTGAATTCCCCTACCATATTTTCACTGCACTGGCTATTTATTACAGGTAGTATAATTTATTAGTTACTTGCTCACAGCCTTTTCCATTGCACCAAAGTAAGATTCAAGTGCTAGGAGGTGTAAAAAATGAAAAAAGGTAAAAATCCACCACCTCTCCAATTCACCTCACCCACCGTTAACCAAATGCACTCTGTATAAAGCCTACACTTTACGTGCAAGCTGCACAGAAAGTAGTGCATTTATACTCTTTGTAGATACAGTGCAACAACTAAACTAGGCCGGTTTACCTAATTGACTAAGTTAGAACTGTCCAACAGAGATTTTTTTCTCTGCCCAAGGTTGGGAATGATTTATCATATTTTCCTACTATACTTTAGTTTTCATCACAATAAAAGCCAGTTAAATGTTAACTATAGGCAACACATTTAGAAAGATGTTGCCACATAATAATTCACCAATCAACAAACATACTCAAGAGAAATGATCTGCAACTAATGTCATTGGAGATAAGTCCACATTTATCGACCAAAAACACAGTCACAAAGAAGAAATTGCCTGGTTTAAGCATCCAGGATGCAACATAAAAGAGCGAGCTGCTTCCAATTAGAAAGAGATCACCTGATTTCAAAATTTAAGATACTAAAAGGAAGAAAATATCTGTTTCAACAGAGAAATTGTTTTCCATGTTGAACATTCACTGTATTAAAGATTTCTAATGTGGGGTTAAGTGACAAATATCTCTGTTAGCATTAGAGCATCCTTCTACTAAGGAAATTCCAGAGATTAATGGTTCCCTAGATAAGTTAATGGGCTGACAACAAGATTGCAAATGATGACCCCAACCGCAACTCTATCTGAGAACAAAAAGATCCTCCAGTGAAAGAAATGGTTCTCACATGACAACGATGATCAACTGTCCTCAAATAGCGACCTACCACTCTTCCAAATCATAGATTCATTGAGGTCTACTGCATAGAAGAAGGAAATTCAGAACTGGCCGAAACAAGTGCCTCACTATTCTAATCCCATTTTCCAACATTTTGCCCATAGTCTTGAGCGCTTTGGCATTGCAAGTCTTTGAGGAGAGTACGTTTTTGAGAAGCTTGAGGAGACAGCACATTTAGAAAAATGTGAAGCTTTAGACAGCCTGAATGTGTGAACCCAGACTTGGAGGGAAATGAAGGAATGGTCAACATAATACAGTTATATACATGATTTCCAAATGAGCTAACTATGGGAATAATGTCTGGGAGGAGAGGAGAGTGGAACAGTGAGCAGATGGATAGAGACAGAGCTCAAAGTAAGAAGAAAAGTTTAGTCAGGCAAAGGGCTGTTTGATAATAATCCAGGGATCAGGAAAGACCAGAAAAGCCTTACTTGAGACAATGGGTGGATGAAAATGGATTGACTGTGGTGAAAACAATCCAAAATACGATGGGCCCTGGCGTTCGACTCAGTGTTGAAGAAGGAGCAATGTCATAGCAATGTGACACACAGAAATAGAGCCGGTGTCTGTAAGGCTGCAGCAGCATCATTTCTTTTACCACACCATGTTATGGAGTGGTGGGGGGATGGTGGCGGTTGAGGCAGGGGGTGGGGGAGAGGTTTTCATTATCCAGAAACTGAACTGGACTAGCTCCATATATGTTGTGGTTACAGGAATAGGTCAGAGGCTAGAGTGAGTAACACCCCTTCTGACTCCAGGGAGACTGTCAACCTTCTACAAGACCCAATGCAGTGCAATGGAATACTCTCTGCTTGGCTGGATGGGTGCAGTTCCATCAACACCAAGGATGTCTGTTGCCATCTAGGACAAAACAGCCCTCTTGATTCCCACCATGTCCACAAATATCCACTCCTTTTACTTCCAATACTTAGTAGCAGCAGTGTGTACGACCACAAATACACTGAAGACATTCAGCAAGGCTCATTAGACTGTACCTCACAACCCATGACTACTTGTGTGTGATGGGACAAGATCAGCAGATTCACGGGAACACCACCATCTGCAAGTTCCCCTCCAAGGCACTCATCATCTTGACTTAGACATATATCACTACTACCTCTGTGTTGATAGGTCAAAATCTTGAAATTTCTCCCTTGAGGGCATTGTGTGTCTATAAAAACATATGGACTGCAGCAGTCAAGAAAGCAATATACATCACCACCTTCTCAGGGACAACTAGGGATAGCAATCAGCCAGCAAGACCCAGACTATCCTATGAAATTTTAAAAAAAGCTAACTTTCAGTCGTGAGAGAGTAGACTGTATTTTTGTTCAAATGCAAGAAGGGTAGTCAAGGTGAATGTGTGTACTGGTGAGTTTGTAATAGATAGACTTCTACATCCTGCAGTGACATTGTTATTTCTCATGTCACCACCAGCTGAGCTAATATCATGTTCATGCCTACATGTATCTCAGATGCATCTTGCTGGGATATCCTTAAATGTCTTATGCAGTTAATATGAAACAATCTTGTCATTCTTTCTTGCAATAAAGTGCACCACTTTACAACATAAAAGTATTTCAAATGCCATATGTACAGGTAATAACCTGGAGAGGACATGACTATGAACAATTATACAAACGTTAGTGCCAGGCGTTGATTCCGTTCCTTTTTGTTGAAGAAAACAGTGCAAACAAATCATGTTGAAAGCTCATCTCTATTGTAATAATTCGGCTAGTCCTCCAACTGCAGCAGGAGTTTTCCCAGTAGTTGGGCACAATTCCCACTCTATTTTTTTCTGCTCAAATTTGGCTTGAGCTGAAACTTAATGTTGATTTTTAAAATCTGTATTTTATCGATGTAATTTTAACTGCAGAATGTACTTTGGACACAAGCTCTAGAGTGTAGCATGAATTAAATTGCTTAAAATACATATAAGCTGATGGAATTCTTACATTTTGTCAAAGCCTGTGGAATTGTTTATTTTGGACATTGTTCTTTCTGTTGGTAATGGTTTTGGGGAGACAAATGTATACATTTGATTACAGATCTTAAATCAATGTGGTGTTGTACAATATGGCATGCAGCAGTGGTTTAAATATTAAAACTTAGTTAAAAATAATACCAGCTGTCAAAATATCAAAGCTCCTGCTGCCAATAGATTAATTGATCAATTGATATCAATCTATCAGGGTCTACTCCCATTCGAAATTATTTTATGTTAGACTAATTTACTTCAATATTTCTTTGGGAATTTCTATTACCACTTGCCGACCATTAGCACTCTCCTGTCATGCAATTTAACTATTGGTTTTGTCTTTGCATTTATCTTCTTAGGAAATGTCCTGGTGAGTGAATATGAAAAACTTCTGACAAAATGTCTTCTTTTGCAACAGTACTGATATTACCTCATTCATGTGATACATTCAGCTACTTTTCTTAGATAGGGTCAGTTTCATGTCATTTGTAAACTGGTGTTTCATCCATGGAGAGAATGAACATTCATGGAGAAAACAAGAACTCAGTTATCTCTTGAGATTTATTGATACACCAGGCACAAGTATATGTGAGACATAGAAACTCCAACAAAGGAAGATGTGGCACAATAGTTTAGCTGCTGCAGCAATATGGATTTCAGTTGGGCCATTTCCAAAACTGGAGCATTAAACCCCAGCGTAACTAGTTGCATAAAGCAATGGTTCTCAAACAGTTAATACTGAAACTACAATACCCTCCATCCAATCTGCGGATGTCACGGAGTCCTATATGGAGATTGAGCTGTCTAGCACAAGGTCATGTCAGCCTGGCTCCTGATATGTAATTTTGCCTAACAGATCAGGGTACCTTGTAACTGTTGCTATCATTTAATAAACTGAATTTCATTGTCCAAACAAATGCTTCTGCCCGTTAAGGCTCAATAGGCTTTTATATTCTACACGTGTTAATTGTCTAGGTCAATCCTGGCTTGAAACTATGTTGTCATTTGTTCATTGTCATAGTGCCAAAATTGTGAAATTCTCTCCTTATCTTCATTGTGGATTCCTGACACCTCAAAGGCTGTAGCAGTCCAAGAAGGCAGCTGACCACCAGCTTCGCAGGGACAATTTGAGGTGGACAATAAATGCTGGTCCAGCCTTTGATGGCACAACTCAGGAATGAATACAAAATAAGCTCTTATTGTCACTAAGGAAAAATCCCAACTTCAGCTGTGCTTGGCACCACAGTATATGATGTACTAAAAAGTCATGTGAGATTATTAGATTACTAACAAAAATACTAATTATCAAAATGTGACAAGTTATAAAAGGGCTTACTCAGAGAATAAAAAGAAGTTGAACATTGAGGATGTTTGTGAGAAACTGTTCTTATGAAAATTCAATGTAGATATTGAACTATCTCCACAGAGACTGTCACCAAATCACCCTTTACTTTTATGTGCTTGTGACTGGTCTGGCTACCTCTGACGCTCCTTTTCATATCTGTCAGCAGGGCTCCCTGATTGGGCCAGATTAACAATCCCAATCAGGGAACAGACATTCTACGAGGTCTACCTCACTGAGCTTGTTACAATCACTACATCTCTTTCTCCCTCAGTCCAGGAATGTAGGCCTGTTCTTTTCCTTGGAGTTCTCCTGGGGCATTTTTGCTGGGGGTCAGGTTTCTCCTGGGCAGCCTGAACAGGGCTGTAGCTCACCTCTTACAGCAGAAGGCTCTTGGAGGAAATTCATCCTCTTCTTCAGGTGGTAAAAGCATTGAGGCGATGACATCTGCTGCATTCGTTGCAGGCTCTGAGGTTTCTTCAACATTGGATGGAGGGGAGAACAAATGGGTTCCAGAACTGTTGGAAGGGCTGTCGAGCAGCTGGGTACATTTTGCTCCCACACTGTTTGTGAGTCTGTAGCTTTCATGTGGTCAATATACTTATTGAAGACCATCGCACCTACCTAAGCTTTGTACATCACTGGACCTTTTGTTGTCCATGACTCTTATCCACACAGGGAGATTTCCGTGGTTCTGACACCAAACTTCATCCTCTGAAGTAAACTGTCTCTCTTGCTTGATGGAGTCTCGTGTCCGGCATTGATGTTCCTCATCACATTTCACCCACCTTCCGGTCCAGGAAGATCAGATTTAACCCGGTGCAGAGAATTCTGCCCATTAGTAACCCAGCTGGAACCATCCTTGTGGTTGCCTGAGGGATGGTCCAATAATTAAACAACAATTAGTCCAGTTTGGTATTGAGTGAAGCTGTAGGCTGTTTCTTTAAGCCTGCCTTCCAAGATTTTTCCACCAGACTTTTGGATGATGGATGGTGTAGAGCTGTCCTTAAATGCAGAAAGCCATTCAACTTCAGGAAATACGTGAATTCCCTGCTGGTAAGCAAGACTTCCGGGAGCTGGTGTATTGCAAAAGTTGCTTGCAGCTTATCTAATGTGGTCCCATGTTTGATGAATGAACTCACTGCATGTGCAACCACATTGAATGGGCATCCACAATGACTATAAACATACACCTCACAAAAGGACCGGCATAGTCGACATGTAACTGAGTCCAGGGGTTTTCCTGGCCATTCCCACAAATGCGGGAGAGCTCTGGAGGTAATTTTTATCTTTGTTGGTCCTCTGGGCACTGCCCAACAACATCTAATCAGCATCCAATGCTGGTCTTCAGACACAACTTCTCACCAACATGTTCATTTTGGACAGTATGGATGGCCCCGTTGAGTTCAGCCAATATCAATGGTAATCTGGTCTCGAAGGGTTCAGAAAGATTTCAATTCTTGCTGTTATCACCCTCTTGTTTCCCCCACTACCATCAGTTGTTTCAGTTTCACCAGGACTGGATTGTTTTGCATCCACAGTCTGATATTGTCAGCAGTAACGGAAAGGGTGTCCAGCAAAACCAGAATGAACTCTTCCAGTGTCGATCCCGCCGGTGGTGTATCTGCCAATGGGAGGCAGCTCAAGGCAAGCCTATTTGCTACTCGGCCTTCCACACAGTGTTCCTACTTGGAATTGTATGCACTTAGAATGAGAGCACACTGCTGAATTTGACCTGAAGCTATGGGTGATGTGGCCTTGTCATTTTTGAGCAGCCCTAGAAGGAGTTTGTGGTCTGTACTACTACAAATTAATGTCTGTAAAGGTACTGGTTGAACTTCCTCACACCGAACATGACCGCCAAACCTTCCTTCTCCTTCTGGGCATATTTGTGTTTGGCATCAGCCAAAGTTCAAAATGTATCCACTATTGGACATTCTTCTCCGTTGAGCCACCTGTGAGCTGACACTGTCCTGATACCGTATGGGGAGGCATCGCATGATAGCACCAAATGTCATTTGGATCATAGTGTACCAATGCTTTAGATGATGATAGCTGCGTCTCCACTTCCCGAAAGGCTATGGCTTGGCCATGAGGCCATTTCCAATGCTGACCCTTTTACAGCAGCAAATGTAAGAGTGCCAGGATGGAGGCCAGTTGTGTATGAACTTTCTGTACTAATTCACCAAGCCAAAGAAGGATCTAAGCTCTGGCACAGACATGGGAGCCAGGGCACCTTTCATTGCCCTCACTTTCTTTTCCAACTGGTGTAATCTAGACTTGTCAACACTGTATAGTGAGTAGTTTACTTGGGATGCCTGGAGCACACATTTTTCCATTCTAAGATATTAGTCCACCTTGGAGAAATGTTTAAGGATTATGTCCAAGTCCTCAATGTGTTCTTTATTGGTCTTTCCTATAATTAACATATCATCCAGATAAATGGCAACCTGGGGCAGACCTTGTAAAATCTTCTCCAACATCTGTTGAAAAAATGGCACAGGCTGATGATACCCCAAATGGCAGATTCATCTACTGGCACAAACTCTTAGGGGTATTAATTATAGTATACTTCTTGGAATCCTCACCTACAGTAAATGGCAGAACCCTTAAGAGTACTGAGAGGCAGAGGGATCTGGGTGTACAGGTACACAGGTCACTGAAATTGACAACGCAGGTGGAGAATTTAGTCAGCAAGGCATGCAGCATGCTTGCCTTAATCGGCTATGGCACTGAGTTTAAACATTGGGAGGTAATGTCGTAGCTTTATTGCACCTTAGTTAGGCCACATTTGGAATAGTGTGTTCAATTCTGATTGTCACACTACCAGAAGGATGTGGTGGCTTTGGCGAGGACACAGAAAAGATTTACCAGGATGTTGCCTCATATGGAAGTCATTAGCTGTGAAGAGGGGTTGGAGAAACTTGGGTTGTTCTCATTAGAACGATGGAGGTTGAGGGGCGACCTGATTGAGGTCAACAAGATAATGAAGGGCATGAGCGGAATAGACAGTCAGAAGTTTGTTCCCAGGGTGGAAGAGCCTGTTACTAGAGGACATAGGTTTAAGGTGTGAGGGGCAAGGTTTAAAGGTGATGTATGAGGCAAGTTTTTTTACACAGAGGGTGGTGGGTGCCTGGAACTCGCTGCTGGGGGAGGCAGTGGATGCAGATATGATAGTGAATTTTAAAGGGCATCTTGACAAATACATGAATAGGATGGGAATAGAGGGATATGGTCCCTGGAAGGGTAAGGGGTTTTAGTTGTAATGGGCAACATGTCGGTACAGGCTTGGAGGGCCAAAGGGCCTGTTTCTGCGCTGTAATTTTCTTTGTTCTTTGTTCTTTATTCTAACCACAATAGCAGGTAAGCATGGCTCACATCCACCTTCATGAAGGGTAGCCCCTATGTCACCTTTGTGGATAAATCCTCTATGCGAGGGATTGGGAATTTATCCAGCTGCTCAGAGTGGTTTACCATTTGTTTAAAATCTCCACAAAGGCAAATAAACCCGTCAGGCTTTACAATCGGTATGACCAGTGCCGCTCATTCCACAAACCGCACTGGTTTGATGATTTCTTCGCTTACCAGCCTCTGGATTTCAGCTTCTACTTTTGCTCATAAGGCAAATGACACTGGATGGGCCTTGAGAATCATGGAATTGCGTCCTGGTCAACATGCAAGGTGGCATCGGGGGCTCGTCTGATCGTCCCTAGACCATCCTGAAAATCTTTCAGCTATTTAATTAGTACCTCACTCACAAACAGCCTTTTTCTAATTGAAAAATGTTGAGTCAATCAAGGTAAATCTTTCTCAACCAATTTCTGCCACATTAAGATTGGGCCATTTACTATAATCAATGGGAACTGAACCAGCTGCTCCCCATATGAGCTTAATTTGTAAAGATTTAACGGTATAGATTCTCAGTCAAGCTGAGGTCTAATGCAAACTTAAGGGTTAGAGAACAAAACGAAATTTGTTAAAGACTGTCTCTGCAATCACTGATTTAGCTGCGCCAGTATCAACCTCCATTAGAACTGGGTGACTATTTAAACAGAGATAATGGGAACTGCAGATGTTGGAGAATCTAAGAATACAAAGTGTAAGCTGGATGAACACAGCAGGCCAAGCAGCATCTTAGGAGCACAAAAGCTGACGTTTCGGGCCTAGACCCTTCATCAGAGAGGGGGATGGGGAGAGGGTTCTGAAATAAATCGGGAGAGAGGGGGAGGCGGACCGAAGATGGATACAGGTGAAGACAGGTGGAGAGGAGAGTATGGGTGGGGAGGTAGGGAGGGGATAGGTCAGTCCGGGGAGGACGGACAGGTCAAGGGGGCGGGATGACGTTAGTAGGTAGGAAATAGAGGTGCAGCTTGAGGTGGGAGGAGGGGATAGGTGAGAAGAAGAACAGGTTAGGCAGGTGGGGATGAGCTGGACTGGTTTTGGGATGCAGTGGGGGGAGGGGAGATTTTGAAGCTGGTGAAATCCACATTGATGCCATTGGGCTGCAGGGTTCCCACGTGGAATATGTAGGAACAACGATTCATATTCTGCTTGGGAACCCTGCAGACCAATGTCATCAATGTGGATTTCACCAGCTTCAAAATCTCCCCTCCCCCCACTGCATCCCAAAACCAGCCAGCTCGTCTCTGCCTCCCTAACCTGTTGTTCCTCTCACCTATCCCCTCCTCCCACCTCAAGCCCCACTCCCATCTCCTACCTACTAACCTCATCCCGCCCCCTTGACCTGTCCGTCCTCCCCAGACTGACCTATCCCCTCCCTACCTCCCCACCTCTACTCTCCTCTCCACCTATCTTCTCCTCTATCCATCTTCAGTTCGCCTCCCCTCCTCCCTATTTATTTCAGAATCCTCTCCCCATCCCCCTTTTCTGATGAAAGGTTGAGGCCCGAAGCATCAGCTTTTGTGCTCCTAAGATGCTGCTTGGCCTGCTGTGTTCATCCAGCTCCACACTTTGTTATCTAGGGTCCAATTGTCAGCCTTCAATGAATGAAAAAAGCTGCAATTTTGTTACTTGCTTACTCCAAGAAGAAAATTAAAAATATAACCTCAAATGTACATATTTCCAGATACAAAGCTGAAAAGGATTAGTTCCTAGTTCAAAAGGAACATCAAATGACTATAAAATGTTATGTCATTTGACTGTCCTTGAGGATTTAAGGCTTTGACTTGAGACCATAATCATTTAATTCATCAAAGTTTTGAAAAGTGTCACAGGACTCGAAACATTAATTCTGCTTTCTTTCCATAGATGCTGTCAGAAAGATTGAATTTCTCCAGCAATTTCTGTTTTTGTTTCAGATTTCCAGCATCTACAATACTTTGTTTTAGGTTAGACATTTAATTATTGTCTTGCATCCTCAGCAGTAACAAATATTTCACTTTATCTTTGAATTTTCTGGTATTTCCTTTCCATCAGCTATCACCAGGTACTTTTCCTTCTCAAGAGACTGTAAGATAACCTCCTGAAATTGGCTCTAGTCACAAATCCATCTCCTCCAATCTGTGTAAAGCGATTCACTGAGATTTATCTGGTTTGAACATTCCGAAACCTGAGTTTTTTACTTCCTATCTTGATAATTCGAGGTAGTGTTTTTCGTCTCTAATATAAGAAACTTACAGCCAATATGTTTACGGTCATTTCGGCTGTTGGCTTGAGTATTCAAGTGTACACAGACAAGTGTATTTCTCCAAGTTTGAATAATTTCAGTGTCTTTCGATAAAAAATATTAATTTCGGTTCAAACGTTTTATTCTACATTAGTTTCAGAAAACTTGTTTAATGTATATGTGAGCTGATTGCTGTGGCCATTTCAAATAAAACATTTCTTTTAATTTAGTCCATGATAATGCCAGGTAGTAAAATATAAAAATGGAATTCAAGAAATGATGGTCTGCATTTTGATCACGTTTATGATAATTGATATGCAATAGTACATACATAGGGCATGACTTAACATAAATATTAAAGGTTAGCATCAGCCACATTAGCCATTCCTGATTAGTCAAGGAAAATATACTCATGGATGGAGCCAATGATCATTTAAAAATGAGAGCAGTTAATTGGAAAGCAGCCATGAGGAAACTTCTCTGACCTTGCCTTCATATGAAACTATTCAAAATAAGAACAAGCTAGACAAGATACAAGAGAGAGGGCAAATGAGATCGACAGAGACAGAGAAAATAAGAGCTTGACGACAAAAAGCCAAAAAAGAAGAGTCATTTTATGCTCTCAATCCAGTTCTAATAAGAGAAGCATCGACCCCATATAGACAGCATATTACTGACTGAGCTCATTGTGATAATCCATCTGAGAATCCAATGAATGTAAAGTTGCCATAATCCTACCAGATCCTAAGGCTGCTCTCTCATTACGCAGAGACAACGTGGTGGTTATTTAACCTGAGCATCACCACAGGTCAGGGAGCGACGAGATTGAGAAGGAGAGTCCTCCATGGCAACGTCAACAAATGTGGAAATTGAACGCACACTGTTGGTGTCACTATGCACTGCAAATCAGCCAACTGACCTAACTGGCCTTCTTGAGAAACTAATAATCTTGGCTGAGATTACATGCCCCTGCCGTGTGTATTTTCAGCTGGACTCAGCTATCAAAGATTGGGTAGCAAGTCCATCACCTTACCACCATCCAAGACATCAGCAGCTCATTCACCACATGCCACTGAATAATTAAGAGTCAGTTGTGTTTCTAAATAAACCAGTTGATCCCAATGCTCACCTGCCCATATTCTAATACAGTTGGCATGGACAGTAAGGTGGGAGTGGGTAGATCTTTTCTTTTAAGGTTTTAAACCAAGAGGTGGGAAAGGGTGTATTATTTTCAGAGGGTGCTGTTTGCTTTTTTGGAGATCCTCCTGAGAAACTAGTGTTCTTTCTTCCCTGCCTATGCTTCATAGCCTACAGCTCTCACCCTTGTACCTATGCTGGGCAAACTTCTTCCCCAGTGTCCCAGATGTAATTGATTCTCGGGTTTTGTTGTTGAACCTCCTTCGTGGACCTGCCTGCAGTCCTGGCAGCACCTACTCAAGAACCCTGGTGCTGCTAAAACTGTTGGGGTTGACCAATTGCTCCAGAGGTTGGGATTTCTGCTGTTGGGAAATAGTGTCCACCTTTGCATTAATCTAGCCCCCCATTAAACTTTATGTCTGCAAGATAGGCATGTTCTCCACCTTTTGAGATACTGCCAACTTTACTTCAGGGCAGTGGACATGAGACATTGATAGATTGATTTATTGTCACATGTACTGAAATGCAGTGAAAAGCTTTGTTTACGAGCAATTCAGGCAGATCACAGCCTGCAAAGGATGCACAGATCAAAAAGAATTTGAGGCATAAATGTTACATTGGAGGTTATGTTATTTGAGACTAGAGTCCATTCAACAGTCTGATAATGACCAGGAAGAAGCTGTTCCTGAACCTGCCAGTGAATGCTTTCAGGCTTCTGTACCGACTGCCTGAGAAAGGAGGTTGTCAGAGGTCATTACTGGGGTGCAATCTGTCTTTGATGATGTTGGCTGCATTTCTGCAACAGCAAACCATGTAAACAGAGTCCATGGATGGAAGGTCGGATTCTGTGATGGTCTAGGCTGTGCACACCAGCTTCTATTGTTTCTTACGATCCTGGACAGAACAGTTGCCATACCAGGCCATTATTTACCCAGATGGTATGCTTTCAATGGTGTGTATCTGTAGAAGTAGGTGAGGGACCTTATGGACATGCCAAATTTCCTGAGCTCCCTGAGGAAGAAGAAGCTTTGTTATGCCTTTTTGATTGTCACATCTACGTGGGAAGTCCAAGACAGGTTGTCGGTCATTGTGACTCGGAGGAACTTGATGCTTTCCACTCTCTCAACCTCAGTTCCATTGATGTAGATGGGGGTGTGTTCTCCTCCTTTCTTTCTGAGGTCAATGATTTAGTTTTGCAGATGTTGTGAGACAGATTGTTTTCATTGCACCACGTCAGCAGCTCTCTATCTCCACTCTGTATTTTGACTTGTCATTGTTAGATATCCGTCCCGCTATGGTGATGTTGTTAGCAAACTTGCAGGTGGCATTTATTTGGAATTTGGCAACACAGTCGTAGGCGTACAGGGAGGCATTCACTCCCTCATACAGTTCTGTCTCTTACTCTTTCCACGGCACAACATCGTGGGCCGAAGGTCCTGTACTGTGCTGTACTTTTTTCTGTGTGACTCTAACTCATTATTCTCATGCCAATGGTTTGCCAGTATGGTTGTATAATAAAAGTATAGGGTCTCAGAATACTCAAGCCAACAGCCGAAATGACTGTCAATATATTGGCAGTAGGGCTTTTCCATGCCTTTTCAGGAGGATAAGCAATCTCCCACTGTTCCAGCACACAGGTGACAGATGCTCTGTTTCACTACAATGAGACATACATTAACATTAGCATGGCAGAAACACCATATGGAGTGGCAAATGTTTTTCTTTTGACATCATAATTTGGTCAGGCACAGGATTATACAAACTGTGCTCATCCTGTAATAGTCTATTGAGAACTAGTGATTAGGATACTGCTCCATCAATGTCCCAATAAGCTAGTACTATGGAATAAAGATCACTGATGTCAATGCATTTTTTCCAGGAATTGTACATTACTCTTTCATCTTCAATTTCAAACATGCAAGAGAAGTCAGATTGAAAGTTGTATGCAAAACATATTGTATGCAAAGCAACTATGAGCCATGACATTTTTATATGGTCCACATATTGACCAAATAATCTTTTTTTTTATTCATTCAGAGGATGTGGGCATTCATTGCCCTTTCCTAAATAGAGTCAATCGCTTGGCCAAGGGGCTGGAGTCACGCATAAGCCATGCCAGGTATGGCTGGCAGTATCCTTCCCCCAAGGACATTAGTGTAGCAAACAGCTTTTCCCGAAATTGGTTTTGCGGTCATTATTAGACTTCTAATTCCAGATTTTTATTGAATTCAGATTCCGCCATCTGCCATGGTGCAATTCAAACTGAGGTCCCCAGCACATAACTTGGGTATTTGGAATTATAGTGTAGCAATAATATCACTAGGTCATTGCCTCCTCTAATCAGATGCATGGATATGCCAGAGAAGATGTTGAATATGTCTTGCTCTACTATAATTATGTTATCATCCAGTCACTTCTATCTTTCTCACAAACTTTCTAAGGAAATTAATACCATATTAATAGCTCAGAGATAGCAAGAACTGCAGATGCTGGAGTCAGAGACAACACAGCGTGGAGCTGGAGGAACACAGCAGGCCAGGCAGCATCAGAGGAGCGGGGAAGCTGATGTTTCAGGTCAGGACCCTTCTTCAGAAATGGGGAGGGGGCAGGGAGCTGGGAAATAAATACAAGGAAGAGTGGTAGGACTGGGGAAGGCAGGTAGAATGGTGATAGGTGAGTTTAGATAGGGAGTAGTGGGAATTGGTCAATCGGGTGGGACGGCTGGAAAGGCTGGAGAGAAGATGGACAGGTTGTGTCAGGTCAAAGAGGTGGAGCTGAGAAGGAGGGTTGGACATGGGAATGAGGCGGGAAGGGGAGATTTTAAAACTGGTGATTCTATGTTTAGGCTATTGGGCTGCAGACTTCTGAGGTGGAATGTGAGGTGCTGCTCCTTGAGTTTGTGGGTGGTGTTATTGTGGCACTGGAGGAGGCCCAGGATGGACATGTTACTCACGGAGTAGGAGGGGAAGTTAAAATGATTGGTGACTAGCAGGTGTTGTCATTTGTCATGTACAGAGTGTAGATGATCTATGAAATGTCTCTGAGTTTTTGCTTGGCTGCTCCCTCACCCCTTGTACATTCTACACTCCGCTCTAACCCCATCACACCAAGCACCTTTACCTAAAATCGCAGGAAGTGCTACACCTGCACCTACAACTCCCCCTCACCTCCATTCAATGCCCAAAACAAATGTTTCATAACAGACAGATGTTCACTTGCACATCCATTAACTTGGTCTACTGTATCCCTGGTCCTGATGTGGCCTCCTCTACATCAGTGAGACCAAACGTAGACTCGGAGACCATTTCATAGAGCATCTGCACTCTGTTCA
Organism: Stegostoma tigrinum; assembly: GCF_030684315.1. NCBI lineage: Eukaryota > Metazoa > Chordata > Chondrichthyes > Orectolobiformes > Stegostomatidae > Stegostoma > Stegostoma tigrinum. The sequence continues at coordinate 87,526,926 of NC_081355.1, read as the reverse complement.
TGACAAATGACAACACCTTCCAGTCGCCAACCGTTTTAACTCCTCCACCCACTCTCTGAGTGACAAGTCCATTCTGGGCCTCCTCCAGCATTTCAGTAATGCCACCCACAAACTGGAAGATCAACACCTCGTAATCTGCCTTGGGAGCCTACAGCCCAATGGCCTAAACGTGGAATTTACCAGTTTTAAAACCTCTCCACCACCGGCCTCATCCCATGTCCAACCATCCCTATTGTTCCCGCCTCCATGACCTGACACAACCTGTCCATCTTCTCTTCCACCTATCCGCTCCTTCCAGCTCACTGACCAATAGCTCACTGACCAATTCAGATAACTCCCTACTTGCACTCAGCTGTTATCATCTCACCTACCCTCCCCAGCAACGCCCCTCCTCTCTCTATTTATTTCAGAATTCCCTTCTCCCTCCCACTTTTATGAAGAAGGATCCTGACTTGAAACGTCAACTTCCCTGTTCCTCTGATGCTGCTTGGCCTACCATATTAATAGCTACTTGTTAATCACCAGTGAATCTGATGCTGTCAGCTATTTACCCAGACTTAAATCTTAGGCATATCTGGCAAGCATGTTCAAACTGATTTACATATTAATGCATATTAACATTGATTGCTTAACAATCCTTTCATCATTCACTAAATTACCTCATATAGGCATTTCTATCCTTGAAGCATAACAAAACCCTTGAAGACCACGTTACCAAAGTCTTTTTGCCAAATTTAATACTAGGTGCTGCTTTCTGTCCACAGAATCATACGATCATTCTTTTGTGGACCGAGGCAATTTGTTTCACTGAACTTGTGTAAGCATTTTACAGGAGTGATCTACTACATCACGTGTACTTCCCCTTCCTTGTGGCCCAGTATTCCTTTTTGTTCTCCAGGTGTTTATTCAATTCACTTTGAAGACAACAATTGAATTTGTGTCCAGTGAATGCATTTAAAATCATGGCTATTTGCTGGATAAATAGTTCCTACTCATTATGAGTCTTAAGTTTTTTTAATTTCCCCTGGTTCTTGTCTCTTACATCAAGGGGAACAGATTTTCTCTAACTACTCTGTCTGACTCTCTTATGATTTTGAAATAAATCACTTCTTAAGCTTCTCTCCTGTAAGAGTACAGCCCCAGAATAGAAGGTACTAGAGAAAAATCTCTTTCCTAATCCTTGTTTACTTTACTGTCTTCTTACATCACCTTCTTCTCAGCTCCATCTCCTCAATGTTGTCTTGGAAAAGCTGTTGATTTTCTCTTCTATTTTGTTCTTGGCCAGGAATACTTGTTTAATGGTCTTATGACTTTAGAAGCTATTCTGAGGCTTTCATAAATGACTCCCTAAAAGCCTGAAGGATTTTGCCTCAGAATCTTATCTCAACTTCATTTCCTGCTGTTCTTGCTCTGTTCACTCTCATTTTGTATCATCACAGGTGAAACAGAAAAGTAGACATTTGTTGCAAATGCATCATGAACAAATGGTTGTCGGGCAATGTTGCAGGTTCCCTATTTTGTCCCACCTATTGCATTGATTTACATTGTGCTCATCTTACTAAAAGTACTTTGCTAAAAAATTGTCTCTTTGTAGCTGTGTGATGTGAGTCTGTGTAAACAAGAGCTAACACTCAATTTGCGCATTTTCAGCAAGAAAACCGTCATGCTGACCAAATTTTGAATGTATTTAGCAAATTATTGAATGGAAAGTAAATGTTCAATCTTTATACATCTTTTGAAAGCTTTTTGTGACATGGTGAGGCCAGTTAACTCAATTTTTTGATGACTAGCATGTGGTTCAGATGGGTGCCAATGGGTTTGATTCCCTTTTCAGCTGAGATAAACTCAAGTCCTGCTTCTTTGCCTTACCCTTGAGAGTGGAAGACCATGATAAAACATCCAAGAGAAACATTTCAGGATGTAACTGCAGCAGACAATGACCATGTTCTGTTGAGTGGAACGCACAGGATGAAGATAGGAATGATATAGTTTTCCTGATTTCATTGCCGCTGGTTGTCACATTTAGAATCTGAACTCTGGAATTCCTCTCAACCCAAACCTCTTGGTCTCTCCCTGTTTTCTTCTTTAAAACATTTCTTAAAACTGAACTGGTTGACAAAATTTTATACATCTACGCTAAGATTTCCTTATGTGGTTCCATGTGAAAATCATTTGATACCCCTTCTATAACATGCCTTCGGATGGTTGACTATCTTAAAGTGCAATATAAATGCAAGTTGTTGTTATTCTAGTCTGATATCACCATAGAGACAAATAATGTTTAAAAAGGTCAAACTGCCAGTTATAAGATGAAAATTACAGCAATATTTCATAATTTAAGAATTTTCACAAATAATTAAGAACATTTAATGAAGCACTATTTTTGGAGATGTTATATTTTAAATCACAGATTCGAGCACCTTTTATGTTGGATGTTTTTAAATCAACACATTCAGGTGTGTTACTGCATATCTGTCAAATAGATGGGACTTGAACCTCGGCTTTTGGCCCAGAGGTAGATATATGGCCTAGGGGGAGTGTAAGCTTTTATGTCTTAAATTTTTCACACACCATACTCTCCACAGAACAAAACAAGACACAGTTGCTTTCATCTTCCAGTAGGCTTACAGCTTTGCAGTTTTAACAACCAACATGGCAATAGGGAGGCTGAAAATAGTATACACCGTATAAAACAGTTCACAACCAACATCAATATGGGAGCTGAAAACAGAGAGAGAGCAGCAGCAGCACAGGGTCCGTAAGCAGTATGGAAACTGAAGTTGAAAACAGTGCCAAATGTAATCAAACGGAATTGAGGTAATCTCTAACTATTGCACCAATGCCATCCTTGATGTCCCTCCATCTTCTACCCAGTGTCCTCTTCTTCTTGGATGTAACCTTCACTATTCAGGACTCAACCTTTCTCATTCTGCAGCCATGTCTTGATAATGGCTATCTAACATATTTGCTCACTTCAATGCGTATTATCTCTTTATTTACTTTGTTTATAATGCTATGCTAATTCAGATACAGAATCTTTACTTGCCTCTTGTTGTAATCTTTGTAACATCTAGTCTTGACATTCCTAGGTGCATTCCTAGGTTTTGTCTTGACTTTGTCTCTTTCAGCCACTCTCTGGCCCTCTATTCCCGGATTAGTGCTTTACTTGTCTACCTTGTCTTTACTCTTTGTTATACTATAGCTTTCCACGTTTGATTCCTTGCCCTTGCTATTTAGTTTAAAATTCTTTGCACCTCCCTGGTTATGCAGTTCACAAAAAACACTGGTCCCTGCATAGATCAGGTGTAAACTGTCCCAATGGTACAGCCGCCACGTTCCCCAGTACTGGTGCCAATAGTCCACTGGCCACAATCCCTTGGTTTCCACATCAGTCTTTGGCAACAGAGTCATTTCTCTAATTTTATGTACACTATGCCAATGTGCACACATCTCAGGTACTAATCCACAGATTATATCTTCTTAGGTTCTGCTTTTTAATTTCGTTTCCGATTCTGGTCCTAATCGCTGCATCTTTCCCCTTTGACAACTCCACCCCGTTACTTCTCTCTCTGATTTTGTAAGTATTCCAAATTTCCTTTGCTTTAATTCTTTCTCTTTCTCATTATCGCTCAGTGTCCAAATTTCCACTGCTGTGTAAGTTTCTGTATGTGAACTATCCAATGGAAAATGAAGATGCTATTGATGTTACAGGCAACATTATGTTATAAATTACAAAGCTCCCTCTATAGGCCTGTAAAGAGTGAACAGCCTGTAACCCGCAGAAGAACCCTTCACAACTCCTCTCGCCACTCTCCCCACCCAGATGTACTTCCCATATTGTCAGGTATTTATTTTGCTTATGTATGGTGAAACAGACAGCAATTCTGCAAATCGCAACGTTCATAAATATCTTATCAAATAGCTTCAGGAAATGTAAACAGATTATATTCACTGGATAATACACTTCAAAAACCATAAGAACTCTTCACAAAATACTTACGCACCCTTATAGTCTGTTATGCTCTTTTGATGAATATTGATAGCATCTTGTGAAGTTCTTTTAAGTCCTATCCACACAAATGGTAGTAGCTCAACTACCAAATGTATCTCAAATTGATACTACAGTACTTTTGAAATAGTGGAGCGATAAGTATTATTCCTCAGTTATTGGGGATCAATTCTGTTCTATTGGAGCAGAAAATGGTACAGCACAGAAGCAGACCCTTTGGCCTGTCATATCTGTGCTGACCAAGATGGCATTCTAAACCAACCCCATCTGCCTGTTTATGGTCTGTCTAAGTGCCTCTTAAACATTGATATTCCAGGCACTTACCATCCTCTGTTAAAACAAAAAACTTTTCTTGCACATTTCCCCTATCACCTTAATCCTATGTCCCTAGATTTTATCATTTCCAACCTGGGAAAAAGACTGTGACAACCATGCTATCCAGGTCTCTCATAATTTTATATACTCTATCGGGTCGCCCCTCAGCCTCTAATGCTCTCGTGAAAGCAATCCAAGTTTGTCAAACATCTCCTTATAGCTAATGAACTCCAATCTGGCCAATATCCTAGTAACGTGATAATGGGAACTGCAGGTGCTGGAAAATCCAAGATAATAAAATGTGAGACTGGATGAACACAGCAGGCCCAGCAGCATCTCAGGAGCACAAAAGCTGACGTTTCAGGCCTATACCCTTCATCAGAGAGGGGGATGGGGTGAGGGTTCTGGAATAAATAGGGAGAGAGGAGGAGGCGGACCGAAGATGGAGAGAAAAGAAGATAGGTGGCGAGAAGAGTATAGGTGGGGAGGTGGGGGGGGGATAGGTCAGTCCAGGGAAGACGGACAGATCAAGGAGGTAGGATGAGGTAAGTAGGTAGGAAATGGAGGTGCGGCTTGGGGTGGGAGGGAGGGATGTTTGAGAGGAAGAACAGGTTAGGGAGGCAGAGACAGGCTGGACTGGTTTTGGGATGCAGTGGATGGAGGGGAAGAGCTGGGCTGGTTGTGTGGTGCAGTGGGGGGAGGGGACGAACTGGGCTGGTTTGGGATGCGGTGGGGGAAGGGGAGATTTTGAAGCTGGTGGAGTCCACATTGATACCATTGGGCTGCAGGGTTCCCAAGCGGAATATGAGTTGCTGTTCCTGCAACCAATATCCTAGTAAACTTCTTTTGCATTCTCTTAAAAGCCTCCACATCCTTCCTAGAGTGTGTGGGCCAGAACTGATTACAATACTCTTAATGTGATCTCTCTAATGTTTTATACAGCTGCAACATGGCTCGCCAACTTTTATACTCAATATCCCAACTGATGAAGGCAAACATGATGCATACTTTCTTCATCACCTCATCTACTTGTGTTGCCACTTTCAGGGAGTGATGGATTTGCTCCTCAGGGTCTGGCCATTACCGTATACTTTCCTCTAGCCCATGACCTTCCAAAATGCAACACTTCACATTTGCTGGATTAATCTCCATCTGCCATTTCTCTGCCCAACTTTCCAACTGGTCACCTTCCTGCTGTATACTTTGAAAATCTTCCTCACTATGCACAACTCCACCAATTTTTGTGTCATCTGCAAACTTACTAATCAGACCATTTACTGATTCATCCAAATCATTTAAATAAATTACAAACAACAGGGTCCCAGTGCTGATCCTTGCAGAACACTACTGGTCACAGACCTCCAGTCAGAAAGAAAAACACTTTTCCAAAACTACCCTTTGTCTTCTATGAGTAAACCTGTTTTGTATTCAACTTACACAAATCACTGCGAATCCTATGCGACTTAATCTTCTGGACCAGCCAACCATGAGGGACTTCATCAAATGCTTTAGTAAAGTCCATGTAGCAACATCTGCTGCCCTACTCTCATCAACCATCTTCATCAATTCCTCGAAAGACTCAATCAAATTTGTGAGACAAGACCTCCTGCCTCAAAGCCATGTTGACTATCCTTAATAAGTCCGTTCTTTTCCGATTGCAAGTTGATCTTGTCCCTAAGAATCTTCTCCAATAATTTTCCTACCACTTTAATGTACGGCCTAAAATCTCTTGAATTATCGCTGTTGCTTTTTTTAAACAAAGGAACATCTTTGGCTATTCTTCAGTCTTCTGTAACCTCGCCTGTGGCTAAAGAGGACACAAAGATCTTTGCCAAGGCCCCAGCAATCTCCTCCTTTGCCTCCCCTAGTATCCTGGGATAGATCCCATCAGGCCCTGAGGACTTATGGACCATATTGATTATTAAGTTGCCCAACAGCTGCTTCTTAATGTACACATGCCCTTGAATATCACTATGCCCTTCCATAACCTTACCAACCTGGGAATAATAATCAGGCACATTATTAGTCTGTCTACATGTCTCCAATGAGCTCCAGGTGAGCCATATCTGTTGACTTCAGAGAGCACACACACAAAGAAACATGTACTGTATCTACACTGTTATAGTTAAATGAAGTTTTAGGTTCTGCTTCCACCTAGACCTCCTCAAACTCTTCATTGCAGTTTTTAAGATTTAGAGCTGTGTCATTAATATTGACCTGGGGCTAATTATATATTAAGTTAGGGATGGTTTATTGCTGGATGCATGTTACTAACTTGGTCTGACTACTGTGTATTACTGTGCTTGGAGAATATCAGCTTGGCCCTCAGCTAGTATGGAAGATAAATCACTTGCATTTGGGGAAATGAGACGCATTTTGAATGTGTCTTTGCACTAGAATATTTTCCATAAAACAGGAATCGGTGACATAATGCCATCTATGTGTTGGTTACTTGTTAGAGTCCAAACTAGATAAGCTATCAGGAAATCATGTAACTTCTGTCCCAGGAGTCAAATCCATCTTTCTATTCTCATGGCTGTGATATTTTCCAGTGATATTAATAATTATTTCCTGGTTTAAACATGACATAGATCAACAGAATAATAAAATGTGAGGCTGGATGAACACAGCAGGCCAAGCAGCATCTCAGGAGCACAAAAGCTGATGTTTCGGGCCTAGACCCTTCATCAGAGAGGGGGGTGGGGAGAGGGAACTGGAATAAATAGGGAGAGAGGGGGAGGCGGACCGAAGATGGAGAGTAAAGAAGATAGGTGGAGAGAGTGTAGGTGGGGAGGTAGGGAGGGGATAGGTCAGTCCAGGGAAGACGGACAGGTCAAGGAGGTGGGATGAGGTTAGTAGGTGGCTGGGGGTGCGGCTTGGGGTGGGAGGAAGGGATGGGTGAGAGGAAGAACCGGTTAGGGAGGCAGAGACAGGTTGGACTGGTTTTGGGATGCAGTGGGTGGGGGGGAAGAGCTGGGCTGGTTGTGTCTTCCCTGGACTGACCTATCCCCTCCCTACCTCCCCACCTACACTCTCTCCACCTATCTTCTTTACTCTCCATCTTCGGTCTGCCTCCCCCTCTCTCCCTATTTATTCCAGTTCCCTCTCCCCATCCCCCTCTCTGATGAAGGGTCTAGGCCCGAAACGTCAGCTTTTGTGCTCCTGAGATGCTGCTTGGCCTGCTGTGTTCATCCAGCCTCACATTTTATCTTGGAATTCTCCAGCATCTGCAGTTCCCATTATCTCTGATACTATCATAGATCAACAGGATAGATTTGTTTGCTGCCAGAGGATTGAACAATGTATTTGCTTGATTCAGAGTCTCCACGTAATAGAAACCAAGCGTTCTCAAGGAGCCTAGTGGCTGAAAATTGGTAGCACTCATGTTTAGCTGGTATCGATGGTGGGACTTCACAGGGTAACAGTGACAAATCACTGCTGTCGAGGGCAACTTTGTTTTCACTTGCCATTTACAATTGTTTTTGTTAATCATTCCAAAGTGAAGTTATTCTCCACACTAAACAACAGTGAAGACTGGAATGAACGATATGGGCAAACCTCTTTTAAAATGCCACAAAAGATAGTGGCGGAAACATAAAGAGTACACCGAGTGAGGCTTTAAACCACCAAGGTATCAAACGCTTACAAACTTTCAACGACTTGGGTTTGGTGAATTTCAATACGCTTTTTAACGTGCGATTCTTTCCCCAGAACTTCATTTCCATTCCAATAATTAAAAACATTCTTGAGGATGTTTACAACTAGAACAACAAATTGATTTCCAAACGGTCAATCTCTCCTTCCAAATCAAGTTCCAGTTAATTAAAAAAAAACGTAACATTCCTGGAGATTCCTGCACACAGTGAAAGTGAGAGTCAAAGCTGAAAATGGATCTGAAGCTACAATTCAAAATGAAACAACGGGAAGGTGCCGGTTGCGATGCGGATCTCGACACTAGGGAATAATTAATAGGTTACTGCTGTTTTGCAATTTTCGGGATCTGATTCGGTGCCTGAATTGGTCGCTGTTCCCTGTTTGCCTGTGAGGTGCGGGAACAGATGTTTTCGCTACTGTAATGGGAAGAAGTGCAAATAAATTCAGTGATTGACAGTCGAAGCCCTGATAATGATCCGGTTCGATTTATGGCCTTCCCCCTCGCCATAAAACACAAAACTCGTCCCTGTTTCATATTGGCATGTGTTTGTTTTATTATTAATACATATACACATCGTGGTCATTTCGTTTCTGGTGATTGTGTTGTTGGCAATTTCAACCAGTAGCTGAGGTCTGCTGTGTTTTGACTCCTTCGAATCCGCCAGAGGTTGAGTCCAATGCGGCTGGAGCTGCGTTGCTGTGCGCCTGTGTGTAACCCTGTGTGCTCACAGGCACCGCCAACATGTTCGGAGTGTGAACATTACCAGCGGAATCCCAGAGCGGCGGGTGTCCGAGCGGGCTCACTGCTCCACCGCCCAGGATGGAGCCCGGAGTTGGGTCACCTGCAGTGCCCCCACTGACAGTATTCACAGAGGCAGCGCTGCGGACATGAGGATCTCTTCCCCAGTCGAGCTGCCTTCCCCAGGGAGCTGAGTCTCCAACTCCGTCCGTGCCGGTGTAATCTCTTGTTTTGTTTGGCGGGGAGAGGGTGTTGGTGGGGATATCCCCGTTATCCCATCCTTGCGTTTGTATGGATTGGACAGGATGTGATGGGAGCTGTGGACGAGAGGTGAGCCTGTTAAGTGCTGAGCTCTATGCTGAGCTGCACATTAACACCCAGTCCAACACTGTGTAGATGTTCGGCGCTGCTTCCTCTGCAGGGTGTTTTTTTTCAAAGCCGTGCGGGTTCTGCTTTCCTTTGAACTGCTGCTGAAATCCTACTGAAGGAGGTGAAGAAGGCAACGCACGCAAATGTATGTTTCCAGATATTTTATATCTGTCAACTTGAATCAATGGTATTAAGAGAGGGGGCGCCAGGCGACGTTAAAACACGTTATTCGGGACCCCTCAACAAGAGCAGGAAGGGGCGAGCGGAATGCACTGAACTCGGATCAGCTCAGTGGCTGGACCAGATTGCAACACCTTAGAAGGGTTGAAGCGACAGAGAGGGAGAGAGAGAGATCGCGGCAGCCAGCGAGCCCCAGCACCACTGCCTACCTTCTGATGCGGCTCTCCTCTGGTTTGTGAGAGTGTGAGTGTGTGTGTGTGCGTGCGGTTTCTCCTCCAGGATGCAGACAATCTCCAGGACCTACCGAGCTGGCTTCTTCTGGCGCTGCCTGCGCCGTCTCGGCACGCTCTTGGTGCTATGGATCTGGGGCTTGCTCTCCAGCTCGGCTCTGGGGCTGAGGAACAGTCGCCTGGAAGCCGACTCCAAGCTGCCCATCATGGGGCTGATGCCCATCAACAAGGCGGCAGAGAGCATCTCCGAGGGCATCATACCAGCCGTCGAGCTGGCCACAGAACACGTCCACAACAAATTCTTACCCAACACCAGCAAACTGGTCCTGAAGTGGTACGACTCCGAGGTATGTTTCTTTTATTTGTGAAGCTATCTGTGTGTGTGTGTGTGTTTAATCCAGTCTGTTTACAAACGAACACGTAGAGGATTTCCAATTAGTTCAAACCCTTTGCCTGTACCCCCCCTCCTTGTACATATCTCCTTAATATATCCACAGTGTGATACTTACGAGGTGCGAAGTGTTAATTTTGAATTGTGCTGTTTTGTACAATGCGCAGTGGATGAATGAGTTAACCCTTCGCAGGGTTCAGCGGGGGTTTGCCGTGCCTGTTTAGCGCTCGGTTTCTTGTGTCTTGTGGCTACAGCGCGGTTAGCTTTTCGATTTTGACCCAGTTTTGCCTGTGCACCGTGTGTGGACATGCGGATAACATAACATTGGTTAGCAGCTAAGCAAGAAGCAAGAAGGAATGGGGACAGGGCGCTATGTGTGTGTGTGTGTGTGTGTGTGTATTTCTTTTTCCCTTTTGAGGAATATGAATGAGCTCCTGAAGTCATTGCATTAATCTGGCGAACAGCCCGTGCACTGCCTGGGGAAGCAATGAACAGGCACAGGCTCTGCTCATTGCTTGCCAGCAGCAAACAGTTAACACTGCAGACCACGGCCACCCCCTCTTCGCCAAGAGATCTGTGCATTAGTGACAATATAACGCGCTTCATGCGAAATAAAAACACTCCGAATCACCTTGAGACCTCGCTGTTGAAGGGAGGAGGTGTCCACTACAGCAGGTATTGTGTTTTCCTTCCCCAGATGACATACATAGATGCACATTCGTTTGTCACGGTGGAATTAACGTGCTAGGGGCGGGGACAGGCTCAGGACTGAGTGAGCATTACCTGAAGGTGGCAGCAGCTTCACACCAAGCGCTGCCCACATTGCCAAGGTAACCGCCATCCCACGTTGAGAGCGGGCAGGGGCACTTCACTGTCAGTGACCCAGTCAAATACACTTAGCACCAGGCTGGCTGTACGTGCTGCGGCTCTGAAACTGGCACAGAGGGCAGGCGCTCGGCGATGCTGTGAGGCAGCTTTCCTTTGCATCGTGTGTTTGTGTGTGTGTGCTCGCCTTCGTTTCTAAACAGGCTTTGCCTCTCTCCATTGCATTTTCATTCCATCTTGTAAGGTGATGTAAAGCAAAACATGGGGGCGGGCATTTACAAATGATTCCACAGGAGCGTTTGGCCCGATCGGCCCCTTTAAAAGGACAGGATGAGGAATTCGCAAACTAACCGAAAGCCATTTGGAGAAGGGGAAATTCCTTCAAATGTCGAAACGACAGGTGGTTGACCCAAGAGAATATCTCCGCAGTTCACAAGGGCTGAGACTATAACAACAACAAAAATTGCTGGTTAAACTCAGCAGGTCTGGAAGCCTCTGTGGGGAGAGAGGCGGAGTTGATGTTTCCAGTCCACTGACCGCTCTTTAGAACTCTGCTCTCTTATCCACAGATGCTGAGCTTCTCCAGTTATTTCTGGTTTTGTTTCTCATTTCCCGCATCAATAGCTCTCTGTTTTCTTTTGTGTGACAGCTGAGGAAGGCCTTTAGGCTCATGTTAGTTCATAAATCCAGAAGAATCTCAATGGCCCCTCCCGTCCAGTGTAGTATCCATCTGGTTTCATTCATGGGAGTTAGGGCCAGCAGCGGTGAGGCCGGTTTGTACATCGCCTCAGCCCGGTTAATAACCGAATGGCCGTCAACAGGCCAACGCTTAAGTTACGGGGCCCCAAACGGGGTTATGATGAGGCAAAGAGGCAGATATCATTCCGAAAAAGATATTGGTGATCCAGAGATGTTTATACAACAATTCAGTCATTTCACGCTCAACAATACCGGCGCCACTTTTTATTAATAAACTAAATTTATATTTGCCATCAGCTGTGACGGGATTTGAACTCACATCACTAGGTTGCTAGTTCTTAATGTTTTGAGCATTTTGTTAAATCTCTCTGCTATTTCTCTTAATATTCACGTATTTCTCAAGTAACTGTGCACTCCACAGAAGCAAAGTCAGGCCTTTAATATTTTATCTTGATCAGGTGTTTCAAGTCCTTCAGATGAATTTTATTGCAGGGACATGATGATATTTTCTTTCTTTTTGACAAAAAAATTACAAAACCACTATACAGCTGTACATTTAAATTGCTCCCTAAATCAATTGCTCCAATTTTTACCTTCATAGAAGCATATTCCACCTATTGACTATTTTCAGTTTGAAAAATAATTTCTGAAAATCTGTTCCAAAAAGACTTTTTTTATAGTTTGAATTCTTCCTCTGGCTTTGAAGTTTAATGTAATGTCCTGAGTTAACCTCTTGTATACTCATAGGGTCATAGAGTTATATAGAACAGCAACTGACCCTTTGGCCCAATTTGTTCAAGTGAACCAAGTATCCTAAATTAATCTAGTCTCATTTGCCAGCATTTGGCCAATATCACTCTCAACCCGTCCTATTCATGTACCAGTCCAGATACTTTTTAAATGCTGGATTTGTACCAGTCTCCACCACATCCTCTGGCAGCTCATTCCAAAAACGTGCCAACATCTGTGTGAAAAAGCTGCTGCGTACTTCCTTTTTATATCTTTCCCCTTTCAGCTTAAACCTTTTGGTCTCCCCCACCCTGTGAAAAAGACCTTGGCTATTCTCACTATTCATGCCCTTCATGAATTTATAAACCTCAATAAGGTCACCCTGCAGCCACTGACGCTCCAGGAAAAATACTTCTGCTTATTCAGCCTCTCCCTGTAGCTCAAAGCCTCCAACCCTGTTAAAATTCTTGTAAATCTTTTCTGCATGCTTTCAAATTTAACATCAACATCTTTCCTATAGCAGGGGGACTAGAACTGAACGCAGTGCCAAAAATGGCCTAACCAATGTCCAGTACAACAGCAATATGACATTATAACTCCTGTACTCAATGCACTGACCAATAAAGGCAAGCATACCAAATGCCTCCTTCAGTACTCTGTCTATCTGTGACTGCACCTTCAACGAACGATGAACCTGCACCCCAAGGTCTCTTTGTTGAGCAACAGTCCCCATTAAGTGGATAAGTCCTTCCCTGACTTGCCTTATCAAAATGCAACATCTCATATCATTAAATTAAATTAAATTCCATCTGTGGCTCCTCGGACCATTGGTCCATCTGATCAAGGTCCCATTGTACTGCGAGGTAACCTTCTTCATTTTCCGTGACACTATCAATTTTGGTGTCATCTGCAAACTTACTAATCATTCCTGCTATATTCACATCTCAATCAATTATATTAGTGACAAAAAACAGTGGACTCAGCACCAAACCTTGTGGCACACTGATGGTCACAGGCCTCTAGCCCCAAAAGCAACTCTCCACCGTCATCCTCTGTCTCCTACCTTGCAGGCAATTTTGTATTCAACTAGCTATCTCTCCCTGGATTCCACAGGATATAACCCTGTTAATGACTCTATCATGCAGAACTTTGTCAAATGCCTTTCTGAAACCCATATAGACAATGTCCACCATTCTGCCTTCATCAATGTTCTTTCTCAATTCTTCAAAAAAACTCAATCAAGTTTTTGAGAATCAATTTCCCATGCACAAACCCATGTTGACTATCCTCAATCAGCCCTTGCCTTTCCAAATGCATGTAGATCCTGTCCTTCAGAATCCCCTCCAGCAACATACCCACCACTGACATCAGGCTGACAAGTCTGTAGTTTCCTGGCTTCTCCTTACCAAGTTTCTTAAATAATCCACCACATTAACCACCCTCCAGTCTGTTGGCACCACATCCTTGGCTATCAATGATACAAATATCTCAGCAAGGTGCCCAGCAATCAGTTCCTTTGCTTCCCACAAAGTCGTGGGATACACCTGATCAGGTCCTGTGGATTTATCCACCTTCATGCATTTTAAGATTTCTAGCACCTCTTCCTTCATTAAATGGACACTTAAAGATGTCAGTTTATTTCTCCAAGTTCTGCAGCTTCTGTTTTCTTCTCCATAGTAATCACTGACGGAAAATACTAGTTTTGTATCTTGTCCATTTCTGTGGCTCCACACATAGACAGCCTTATTGATCTTTAAGGGGTGTTATTCTCTCCCTAGTTACTCTTTTGCCCTAAACATATTTGTCAAATTTCTTTGCATTTTCCTTAATCTTACTTTAACTAATAAAAACATCACCTCAGACATGCCTGTTTCTGAGGTTATGTAGGCCATGTTTCTCTCACCTATCTGTAAACTGAACTTGTACTAGGGATATGTTTCACTACAATGTCCCCAGGGCTTGAATATTTTACTTATTGCTTGATAACCAGAACTGCAGTACCAAAGTACATTTCAACAAGAGTACAATAAAGATTCATCATTATGTACTCTGACTGATATTCTGTTATCTTGGCTCTGCAGTTGATATCTTATTAGACTTGTTGTTTGCTGTTCTGCATTGATCAAACATATCTTGCAAATAGTTTAGTAAATCCTCTTTCAGCTTCATCCTTTGTCATTTCAGGACAGTTCTTAAAGTACACATCATGTCTATTTGTCTTTCCTGAGTGGCATTTCACACTTTTTTTGCAATATAATTCATTTGTCATTGGCTGCTTACATAGATATTGCCCAATTGATGTAATAATTTATGCAATGCCTTCTTTAATTCCACTATCGTGGTATCAGCTCCAAATTTTACTACTTTGCATCTGTAATTAGCGAGAATTACTCATTTGGGTTCACCACGATGTGATACTGCCAAAGAAATCAAGGTTCAAAGACTGAGGCCTGACAGTCCTCTGTGCCAGCAAATATAATGTAATTTCCAAAAATTAGTGGATCACTAAGAAAATCATGCAATTTATCATTTTATTCAGTGGCAAAGAGAAAACTAAACATGGTGTGTCAACAACAACAATCTTTTGAAGCTTTTTAAAAACGTTAAGGAATCACTTCATTAGTAGAAATGTTAAGTTTTGATCATTCACCTGTGGTGTGTACAGTTGCTTGAGAAAACACATGAATACATGAAGGTAATTTAATAATATGATCCTGTCAGTACTAGTAAGACTAGCAATGTGATGTAAACACAATTTAATTGAGGAATGACAGTGGACTTAACATGCAAAGAATTGACAAAGTATAACAATAGTTCATACAGCAAGGTAACAAGTCTCAACATTGGGAAGGTAGCATAAAGGTTTTGGAGAAGATACTTAAAGAAGACGATGCACATAAGGACAAAGTATGACTGTGCAGTTACAGTATGAGACATATTGTGCATGAATGGAGATGATGTTTAAAGGTATAAGCAAAAAAAAGCACAGCTGACATAGAGAATTCACAGCAGCATTACATAAGTGATGGGTCTAAGAGTTAACTCAAGAAGGCTTTAGCATGTATCAAGCCACTATTCCTCCTTTCCACCATTCATATGTGTTGAGGTGATATAACAAAGAAACATAGCCTGCAAGTGTTTCAGCTACTAAGGTATAAATTCCGAATATTGAAGTTATTGCTTGTCTTTTTGGGACAGAGATATTAGAGGGTATTGAAACTTTAGAAATCAGAACACATGCAGAATCAGCGATCAATATTGTATTAATCATCGTGTCTGTAATTTGTCAGATTTATTCTATTCATGTGGCCAAAAACATTGTGTACATAAATGTAAAATAATAAATGGGATAAGAACGTATTACCCAAATAAAGACAATTACTTATCTATTCATTTGTAGAACAAGAACAATCCAGTGTGCTATCGACCATATCTAAAATACTTTACAGTTGGGCCATCTTTTACTCCTTTAACATTCAGGTGTACTTTTTGAGGCAGATGTTCATCATGGTGTTATCAGGCAAGCACAGATTCAGGAGTAGAGCTCTTTGAGTGGCGTGTGAGGACAGGTTGCTCCATTGAGGTTATGTTCCTGCTAAATTTAATAACTTTGTTTTGAAATGGATGGAGCTTGGCATGCCTTCTTGCACACAGCCCTAGTTTGGAACAGGGCAATACCAGTATTGAAGAGAATTCAAAGCAGCTTAGCATAGACACAAAGGTGACACTGAAACTGCACCCTAAATACATACTATAGTATATGCATGTGCTTTCCTTTGTGTGTAGTCTATAATCATCACTTATTAATTTATTGACAAACTGCAAATATGTCACATTTGAATAATATTTCAATTAGGACATCAAGACTGCAAAATGTGTCCCCTGTTATTTTTAGTGAAAGAGTGCTGTATTGCCTCTAAAATTGCAGTGGATCATGCAGGCTCACTGAGTTGAGATGAGTGACATTTTGGAGCGAGATGGTGCAAATGCACTTGCAAGTTTCCTCCAAGCCACACACTACCCTAACTTGGTGTATGTCATCGTTCCTTCATGATCACTGGGTCAACATCCTAGAATTCACTTCCTAACAGGATTTTGGGAGTCCCTATACCCGAAGGACTTTGGCAACCTAAGAAGGCAGTGCACCATTGCCTTCCCTCAGGCAATCAGGAATGTGTCAGAAATGCTGGCCATTCCAGCAATAACCATGTCCCATAAATAAATGACAAAAAAAAACAAACATTTGGTGGTATGTGAGCTCTGTAAGCAGATTGTAGCATCAATCTACAGTATAGGAGGAGGCTATTCAGCTCATTATGTTCTTGTCAGCTGAGAAACATTTTCCAGCCTAATCCTACCCTCTCGTTCATGATCTGTAGCACTGTAGGTTACAGCACCTCAAGTACACAGCTATGTGTCTTATTATTGATGGTAAGATTTCTGCCTTAGTTTTCTATCAGACAGTGAATTTCACACACTCACCACGTACTGGGTAAAAATGCTTCTCTAGTTCTTTTGCTAATCACTTTAAACCTATGTCCCTTAGCTATTAGCCTCACTGCTCATAGCAACTGGTCCTTCTTCTCCTTTCTATGTCTTACATAATCTTACTAACTTCAATTAGATGTCTTCTAAGATATTGATAACATTTCTCAGCTTCCTGAGCAGTGTTGCAAAGGGAATGTCCCAAGATGATGAGTTCCAAAAGAGCTGACTATGTTTCATTCTGTCTTACCAGAGATTAGCATTGAGGTGGGGTGAGTCCATGGCTTTGTAAGAATGGCAGAATTCACAATAGTGCAAAAAGCTAATTGCACAAGCATTACCTTCTGTGTAGTGCTTGTCACCTCTGTCCTCACTACAATTGAAAGGGATACCACTCATGCAAGTCCAGCAGATATGTGATCATACTCAGTAAATAATGCAGATGGATCCCCAGTACCCTGGAAGCAGCCATGATGCTTAAAGTCTGTGGCATCTATCTTCTAGCCACTACTATAAAGCAGAAGGTGGCTCCTGGGTGACAGGAACTATCCTTTCATAATAAGGCTGATATCTCAAGTTACCACTTATTTGTGTGCACCATCGATATAGTGGAGCTCAGATAGAACAGAAGTGGCATACTGGAACAATGCTTGTCCTACCTGACTATTCTGCAGGATCCCTGCAGTTGCCAGGAGAGCATGCTAGGATTCATAGTGGCCTATTACATGCTGCATAAAAACCGTAAGAACTGCAGATGCTGTAAATCAGGAACAACAGGAGTTGCTGTAAAAAGCTTAGTAGGTCTGGCCATATCTGTGAAGAAAAATATCAGAGTTAATGTTTTGGATCCGGTGACCCCTCCTCAGAACTACTGCAGTTTGTACCAGAGTGAGACACAGCCTATTGCATGCTTTATAGTGATCGGCTGAGGGAGTGGGAGGAGAATGGAGGAGGCAAGCATGATAGCCTCTTTTTGACTGGGCTCTCTCTGAATGACTCATGTGAGTGACAGAATAATTGTGTCCTTTGGATGCTCAAATCTACAGCCATGACAGCACAAACTGACCTCGCATGACTTTGAATCAAACTTCAGCTGCAGCCTCCAGATGGTGGGTGTTTGCTGTTTGTGTTTTAAGTTGAAACTTTGTCCATTGGACACTGCAGCATGTATGGGTCCTCCACCAGTGGCTGGCAGCTAGAAAGGATGGGAAAAAACTCTGTGCTGCTGTGGCACATAGTTCCTTCATGCTTCTTGACATTGACCAGCAAAGTTGTGAATACAACAAGCATTCTATTAGGCTTGTGTACTAGTCAGCGTCTGTATGCTGCCTATGAGTGGTCATCTGAATCGAGTGCAATATCCCAACTCCTGTACTCACTGTACTGACCAATAAAAGGCAAGTGTACCAAATGGCCTGTCTACCTGTGACTCCACCTTCAAGGAACTATGACCCTGCACCCCACGACTTTACCATTAAGTGTACAATTTCTGCCGTGATTTGCCTTACCAAAATGCAACGCCTTATATCAGTTATTGTACGAAAGTTGACTATTCTTTCTGTTGAGATGTTTTTCCGTATCTTTAAGAGGTGTTGGCTTACTTTAAGTCATGTGAGAAGCTTAGTCCCTAACTCTTGCCTCACCTCCTACTGAGGTATGAGCCACGCATCAGCACCCACACTGTAATCATGCAAATTAACAGTTCGTACAATATTGGCACACTACCTGCCTTAAAAGCAACAGATGCAGGTTAATCATTCATTGTGATCTGTGACATTTCATGAGGCTACTAAATTTTGCTCTCTGCCCTCCTGTATTAGTGGTGGTAGAGATTTCATGCATTTATCTTTATTTGATATGACGTCATGTCGAATAATTTATTTTGTGTGGTAGGCTAGCGTGTAGGTTATTCTTTCCTCATCATTATCTATGACACCAAGATTATAACTCAGTGGGGGAGAGAACGAGGAATTTAAATAGTAAACAGTTCACAGACTCGTGTTATAGAAAGCCAGTAAAAGTAGGTTTCTTGACAATTGTCATTGAAAATAGGATGAGCGGGTCAATTAGAAATTCATGCTGCTCAGAAATAGTCCAATATATAAGGACCAATAAATACACAGGGCTCACAGTCATTTCCCTACACAGCTTTGATATTGAGACTCAGGTTTGAGGTGAGTGTTGCTATGTCTGTTTTATACCAACTTTCAATAAAGAATTAGACGACAATCAGCAGCAGTAACAGCTTGGTGAGGAAGGACATGAGTAGACAAGAGAGGGCGCAGGAAGCATTACCCCGTAACAGGGTGTACAGACAGACACTCAGCTTGCTTGACCTTTTGAAAACACTGTGCTTCTTGAGGCACAGATTGTCACATCAGGTGGTGTCAGATATTCACGGGTTCCTCGAGGAGATGGTTCCTGCAACTACAGCTTTCAAATATTTTTCTTCCGGATCTTTTCAAAGCACTACCAAAGACACATCCAGGGCTTCACAGTAAGCAGCATGTAAATGCATAAGGCTAATAGATTATTTGCTAGGGCTGGCCATTCCATCAACTGCACAAGTGATGAGATTAATCAGAGTGAGCAGGTCAAAGGTTTTGCATATATGGCCAATTTCCTTCAGATGCATCAGTACAGAGTTGACAATCTACGCTTCCTCAGATCAGTCAGGGCCATCGAAAAGCCAGAAGGGATCCCATTGCATCAAAGGTGTGGTGCTTTATAGCCACAAGAAAGGCTTCATGGAGGCAGGTGCCAGATTCCAAGGATCCACCAATGACCAATCTGTTACATGGCAGTCGACCCACCCTTACCTTTTCAGAACTTGAAGCAGACTTTAGGCGAGGGGGTGGTGATTTTGGGATAAAACTTTTTGTGACACCCACTGCCAAAAAACCGAAGAGTGGTTTAACAAAAGCTACGATGTCAGCCGGAGGTGTCATTAAGCAGACAACTGAGTTGGCCAAATTTCAGTTTGGTTGTCTGAATGGATTTGGAGTTATCTTTCAGTACCGACCAGTGAGAATCTATAGAATGTTCAGACTGTGTTCTGCACAAGTTCCACAGCACAAAATTTGAAGTTGCACAAGGAGTAAGGTGCGAAGTACACAGTCAGTAACATCTGTCATTTATATGACTGGGGAACTGAGGTGAACAATCCATTTAGCAGCTTCAGGAAATGCAGTGTGAATGGTTGCAGATTCAGAGTGGATCTCTTCGGACTAATATTCAGCACATGGGTGATAATGTGGTCACCGTCACAATTTGAGCTCTTCCTTACAGCTGTGGTTGAATCCAGTGAAGAGGAGAAGTGGACAGCAAAGGATGAGAATGGCATTGACATCACAGCACCAGCCAATCACATTTCTGTCTGGGATAACACTTACAGCTACAAGCTTCAATCGGTTACTAATACTGGGCCAATGCAATAATTGCATACAATGCTCATTCTGTCCAATCTCACTGACAAAAAACAGTCCTGTAACTATCCAGTTAACAATGACACATCTCCCATTGATCCCATCAATTCATTTGCCAGCAAATGAATATTTGATGTGATACAAAACCACCAAGAGAAAGCAACAATAGAAGGTGGTGTGAAGCAATAACATTTATGACATTTATGTGATTCACATAAATAACAGAATCCTACAACATCTTCTCATACACCCACATGCAAATCTTTGTGGAATAAATAAGATTTTCCCACCACCCCTGCACATTGAAACCCTGTGGCCTCACAAGGAGTAGAAGCAGGTTGCTGAGGCAGTTCAGATGTCCTTGGCAAAGAGTTTCTGTGTGTTGGATGTTATACTCCAATAAACCAGTTGGTGAAGCATAAACTTGAGCCAATCTCCATGCACGCATATATATTTATTGACAGCAATAGTATAAGCATATGCCTCCTAAGCCAATCACCACAGTTTCAGTCTGTGTCTATTTATACGGATTTAAATGAA
This sequence comes from Stegostoma tigrinum, assembly GCF_030684315.1. Lineage (NCBI taxonomy): Eukaryota > Metazoa > Chordata > Chondrichthyes > Orectolobiformes > Stegostomatidae > Stegostoma > Stegostoma tigrinum. Next base: position 87,506,336 of record NC_081355.1, on the reverse strand, counting down.
TACCTGCCATCTAGATATAAGTAACACATAACTAACATTGGAATTGTGAGGACTCTGCCAGAAGACCTTTGCACCTATCTGTGTGCAGACACAGACTCATTCAAATTGAGAGGTGGCAGTGTTCTGTGTTCTGCCTTGGCAGAGAGGTGGGTGTGGCTTGGTGTAGGGTTTGGTGGTCACTAGTGCTGTGGATGAGAAGTTAGAGTGCTTTGTCTGGATTCATACATGTAACTGCAGTTTTGTCATCGCCCATTTTACAGGTCAGGTGCAGTTCATTTTCACCACCCTACATGAATGAATGTGCTGTAGATCAGCGTGGCACTGCAAAGCCAATCGTAAATGATTTTTTGTCCTATGTGAGGAATCAGGCATGGTGTCATCTAGTGCCCAAACGGCTATGATCAAGGCCTGCATGGATTCAACTAAGGCAACAGGGTGCTTCGGTGGCTAGTACTGTTGCCTCACAGTGCCAGGGCTCTGGGTTCAATTTCACCTCAGGTGACTGTCTGTGTCGAGTTTGCACATTTTCTCCAAGTCTGCAAGTGTTTCCTCGAGGTGTGCTAAATTCCACTCACACTCTAAAGATGCACTGGTTAGGTAGGTTGGCCATACTAAATTGTCCATAATTTCCATGGACATGCAGGCTAGGTGGGTTAGCAATGAGAAATTCAGGCGCTGGAGGGATAGGGTAGGGGAGTGGGATAGGTGGGATGCTCTTCAGATGGTTGTATGGACTCATTGGGCTCAATGGCCTGCTTCCACACTCTTGGGATTCCATGATTCTAACTTCTGGATTTGATGTTCTGTGGAATTGACCAATGCAACCATGAAAGAACAAATCTTTGCAATGCCCTGCAACATCACTCCACTTAAGTTCAAGCCAAATGTCTTGATGCTCCACAACTGTGGGCAGTGTGGGTGGAAAGTCCGTGAGCATTTTGCAGATTTTCTGCATCTGTCAAGAATATCCTCTTTTATTGATGGCCCCCAAGCATATATTCAGCCTGGGGAAAGCTGAGCCTTGCAATGCAGACACTACACTTTCCATTCAGCTGCAGTAACATAAGGAAGTTCCTCTGTAAACAAGGCCTTAAAAGCTATCTCATTTTCCCAACCTTTTTGGAAGCCTAGTCAAACATGTAGCTCAGTGTCAAATTAACGTTCCTGTGAACAAAAACAGAAGTTGCTCGAAAAGCTCAGCAGGTCTGGCAGCATCTGTGAAGGAAATAAATCAGGGTTGACGTTTTGTGTCTGGTGATACTTCCACAGAACTGGATTCAGGTCACCAGACCCAAAACATCCACTCTGTTTGAGGTGAGAGGAGGGGATAGGTGAGAGGAAGAACAGGTTAGGGAGGCAGGGACGAGCTGGGCTGGTTTTGGGATGCTTTCCACATCAAGCAGAGGTTCACCTGCACATCCGCCAATGTGGTATGCTGCACCCGCTGTACCTGGTGTGGCTTCCTCTACATTGGGGAAACCAAGCGGAGGCTTGGGGACCGCTTTGCAGAACACCTACGCTCGGTTCGCAATAAACAACGGCACCTCCCAGTCGCGAACCACTTCAACTCCCCCTCCCATTTCTTCGACGACAAGTCCATCCTGGGCCCCCTGCAGTGCCACAATGATGCCACCTGAAGGTTGCAGGAACAGCAACTCATATTCCGCTTGGGAATCCTGCAGCCCAATGGTATCAATGTGGATTTCACAAGCTTCAAAATCTCCCCTCCCACCATGGAATCCCGAAATCAGCCCAGCGCGTCCCTGCCTCCCTAACCTGTTCTTCCTCTCACCTAGATAATAAAATGAGAGGCTGGATGAACACAGCAGGCCAAGCAGCATCTCAGGAGCACAAAAGCTGACGTTTCGGGCCTAGACCCTTCATCAGAGAGCCTGATGAAGGGTCTCGGCCCGAAACGTCAGCTTTTGTGCTCCTGAGATGCTGCTTGGCCTGCTGTGTTCATCCAGCCTCTCATTTTATTATCTTGGAATTCTCCACCATCTGCAGTTCCCATTATCTCTGATACTATTCTTCCTCTCACCTATCCCCTCCGCCCACCTCAAGCTGCACTCCCATTTTCTACCTACTAACCTCATCCCGCCCCCTTGACCTGCCCGTCCTCCCCGGACTGACCTATCCCCTCCCCACCTCCCCACCTACACTCACCTCTACTGGCTCCATCCCTGCCTCTTTAACATGCCTGTCTCCTCTCCACCTATCTTCTCCTCTATCCATCTTCGATCCGCCTCCCCCTCTCTCCTTATTTATTTCAGAACTCCCTCCCCCTCTCCCTTTTCTGGTGAAGGGTCTAGGCCCGAAAGGTCAGCTTTTGTGTTCCTAAGATGCTGACTGGCCTGCTGTGTTCATCCAGCTCCACGCTTTGTTATCACAGGTGAGTCTGCACCTGCTTATCTTTCCTGGTTCAGTTCAGCTGTTAACAAGCTTTCTGTTCTGAACCCAGAAGCGTGACTCAATACTACAATGCACATGTGGCTATGCATTCTCATTGCTGTTGATCCTGTTGCTGGGGAAGTGTTACTCTCACTTCTTCCACTTCATCAAACATAACAATGCATCAAGGGCTGCAACTTTGAACTTTAACGCAGCTCATTATCATTTTGAATGAACCATTACACTGCTCCTTCAGGAATATTGCAACTCATACCACCTCTCTAAGTTTCTTCATTAGATTAACTCTTTCAGTGCTCGAGTTAAATGCACAACAGTGAGCATGGTGCACATTCATGTGACTCAAATGTCAAATCCATAAGTATATTATGATGTAAAGTGTCTGGTGGCACATTGATAGTGTTTCTATGTCTGACTTTAAACTCCGTTTGCCCTAGAAGTACATTATTACATGTCTGAATCAGGTGATTAATAGTATATAATGAAATGATGTTTTGAAATTGCCAAAACCAACACATTGGATCTTGTTTAAATTGGGCACCAAGAGCTAGCATTAATGATTTTCCCCATTTCTGAAACCGGATACTTGTTTGAAATGAGCAGCTCCTTTGCCTCAAGGCAGATACCAAATTAAATGCATTAATAGCTAAGAGTCCAACTAAATAACTTACATTTGTTTACTGATCGACGTTAAGTTTCATATAAAGATGATTGATGTAAAAGTTTCAAATTAAATGCACCTCCAAATTATCTTGTAGAATTAGGCATTTCAGTTGAACATTTAAGAAAGGAATGTTTAAATATCCATGGAAAATATCATCTGGGCTTAGCTGATGCCAGTTGATAAATTTATGATTCATTGAGGAAGGATGATGTAGAAAGCTTTTCAGAATGAAACTGACAAAAATGGCAAGATAACACCATGTTGCATTTCTGAAGTTAAATACTTTCAAAATGGTATCTAAAGCGCATTGTTACCGCATTATTTTGTGTTAGTAGTCATTTATAGATTTTGGATTAGAAGAGATTCTGCTGCTCCCTTTATACACTCTAAATTGTGTGCAAATTGTACCTAGCAGAATAAGATGAATAATACCCCTACTAATATATTAATGATATTAAGATTCACTTCGCTGGACTTACAATTTTGTATTGTATAAGATGGTCTGTTTTAGTTGGCTCAATTTTTGTCTGTCTATTCTAAACATTATGCTTCATTAATATATTTACCAATTTTTCAGGATTTCATATTAAAAATAACAATAAGGAGTTGTAAAAATGTACTATTTTGCAACATATAATGAGCTGAAGAAATCCTATGATGCTTGAGTTATGGCAATAGGGGAGAGGTTGCTTTAATTCTCACAGTTAGCTTGGTATTTTAATAAAATGCTTTCTTGGTATGTGGGCTTCACTGGCAAGGCCAGCATTTATAGTCCATTCCTAGTTGCCATTGAGCTGAGTGGTTTGCTTGGCCAGTTCAGAAGCCAGTTAAGAACCATCCAGATTACTGTGAAACTGGAGTCTCATATGGGCCAGACAGGTAAGGATGGTACAATTCCTTGTCTAAGCACCATCAGGAAACCGGAAGGAGTTTTACAACAGTCAGCCAAGATTTTATGGTAACTATTACTGGGCAAATTTTTTTATTCTAGTTATCAACTCCTGTGGTAGGAGCTGGATAGTTTAACCCTGAAGCATTAGGCTGGGTCTGTAAATTATGAGTCCAGTGACCTTACCATTTCTTACCCTCCCCCCTCACACCCCCCGCGATTTGAGGAATACCTAGTCATCAAAATGATAAGTTTACCTCATTTATTTAAATGAAAGTACGCACCTATTGTGAAGATCAATCTGAATTGCAAAACGGGTGAGTTTGGATTGGGTGGGAAGATTAAAAAAAATTAAAATCCCAAACTCAATTCCAATTCACCCACTTCTAATTTTAAAGAGAACAGGTTACCAACACATTCTCTGGGGATGGGTTACTTGATTAAGTCTTTTTGAAAGGCTGCTGCTTTCACTTTTGTCTGTTTTCTTAAAAAAATTCAGTGAGGTATGCAGAGAAGGGAAACTCACAAGGTGAATGGAGACCAAACACTAACTTTTCTGATAATGGTCCCCTTCCACCACCTTGCCTGCTGCATTTCTGGAGGGGAGGATTCTGCCTGTAGTAGATTGCAGGGTGTTTTAAGAGCTGAGAAATCAACTGTCTTGATGCAAAGTACATTGTTAAATGATTTACTTCAATGTGCAAGAAAGCAAAGGGAGATTTTTAAAGTGGATTTTAAGATTTTCCTTTGAGCTACCTTTGGAAGCAAAATCGACCATTTTACTCTGATTTGCTCAGTACAATACAAATGAGAAATCAACACTGACAGCAGAGATTAGAAAGTGCTGGTTCACAATCCACATGTGAATACTAATCAGGTTCCAAATAAGGATACAAATAGGAGAAAACTAGGGCACCAATAGTTTTTTTGGTGTCTTTCTTGTCCTTGATAAGTTAAAAATTGTACCCATGGCCTCCCACTGATTTGTGAATTTCACAAGAAAAGAGTTCAATTCTTGAATGATTCCACCCATCCCAAGAAGGTAAACATACCACAGTGCCTTGTAATTAAATAAACATTAAGATGCATCCACTCACTATCAGAATATATCTAACAGTTACTGCGCAAACTACATCAGCTTCTAAAATTCACATTTATTGTAGAATTTTGCAATGCAAAATCAAACTATGCAGTCATTATCTCTATGTTGGTCTCTGAAGGAGCTATACATTTACTCCCATTTGCCAGCTGTCCCTTGTCCGTATCCTTTTAAGTTTATTTCCAATTATACACACATTTCCCTTTGGAAAGCTTTTATCAATTCTGCTTCCAGCAATGATTCTGCTAGCCCATTTATTATGCAAAAAAATCTCCTAACCTTTTCCATTCTTTTGGGTGATAAGCATAAATTTGCACCCTTCAGTTACTGACTCACCAGCCAGTGAAAATAGAATATCCCTATTTCAAAGTTCTCATAATTTTCAATGCCTCTATCAGATCTTCTAAATGTTTTCTTTTGATACAAAAAAAATCCAATTCATTTACTTCCAAAGTAGAGTCATCTCAGACTGCTTCTCTCTCCATAGATGATGCCAAACCTGCTGAGTTTCTCCAGCATTGTCTGTAAATAATTTCAGTTTTTCTAGACTTTGAAAATTATACCACCAGCCCTGGTAACAACCTAGTGAATCCTTTACGTTCTATCTGTATGACATTGACATCCTTCCCAAAGTAGGATACCCAGAACTAGATGATATTGTGAGTGCAATCTAACCAATTATTTTGTACAGCTTTAACACACAGTAGCTGCTTTCATGTTCAAATCTTTTTATTTAAATAAAAAGCTCTTAGAATTCCACATGCATTCTCTTTCAGAAATTAGAATGGTAATTTTAAAAGATTTGTATAGTTAAATCTTTAAGATCTGGATTATCATTGAATCAGGATGACTCAGAACCCATATAAAAATGGTGGACAGGTCCCATTTTCAGATTCCTGATCAGAACTTGATTGTTTCCAAATTTCAGGAATGCTCTTTCAGGATAGGGATTGGTTTAGGTTGCAAGCACATGCCTGCCATTGCCATCCCGCCCAAGTTTATTGCAAAGTTAAGCATGATCTATTTGTCCCTAATTTGAAGTGTGTGGGAGTGGGAGGTAGTGAGCTATAGGAATCGTTCATGTTTTCTGATTTATTTTTAAACTTTGACCACAATGCTAGAGGCCCCCAGCGCTCTTCAGGAACGAACAGCTACTTAGGGCCTTCCCTAGTTGTTTGGTCCAATTCCCAATCCAACTCCTTGCCAACCCTGGAGCAAAGATGGGGAGTGTAGGTCACCATTTTTAAATGCGGGTTCAAAGCCCTGGGTTTTTCTCACCACTACGCACCAACCAGAATTGATAAGGGGCCTCCAAAAACCAGACCTTTTAAAGTATAAGAAGCTGAACTTGCAAACGCTTCGATAGTCTTATCCTTGTGTAATTAAATATTGTGAAATTGACAGCATTGAACTAAGAGCCAGAGTTGCCATGCAAGCAGGAGGTCAAGTGTTTCAATTGAATAATAACCATTTGGGCTATCAATCAAGTCATCATTACTGATAGAGGTACCATAGTCTGGTATGAGTAGCTTGAGGGGTCATAGGGGCTGTTGGGGAGGGGTCTGCAGCATAACTTGACATTGAGGTGTTATGTGTCATGGAGGAGTTGACAGGCAGAGGGCCATCAAGAGGGGATCATGGGACTGAGGTGGCGGCGTAGAAAGGGGAACGAGGAGCATGTGGGGCTGGAGGCTGAAGAGGGAGGGCAGTGACGAATACTGGTGGGCCGTTGTGTTATTATTGTAACTGAGAGGAAGTGCCACAGCACTGAGGCTCACCTTAGCAGCCATCAGTCCGTTGGATGTGCTGAACATTTCCTTACATTGGCTGGCCCACAACTCCTCTCATCATCCCCTGAGCCATCCTTCCCACCCCCCACAATGAGAATCACATTTTCCTGATGTGAGCACAGTGAGATACTTACCTTGAGGGGGAACACCTTGATGTAAAGCTCCATTTAATCAAAAGTTCTTTCTATTTCACTAGTGTTACTCTGATTAAGGAATTTTAAAATTTAATCTGTGTTTCTGTGCAGTCATCATATCATGTGCCTGAAAGCAGGAAAGTTCCTCCTTAACAATTCTGCTGAAAAGTTTAATGTGACCATTGGTGCCTTAATGCAATCGGAACGCTGGTTTGAATGAGGAACTGATACAACCGCACGACCAGCATCACTCCTGTACCAACCATCTTTCTCACCACACAGTGCCCCCAGCACAAGTTGAAGAAGGAGGATCCACAACAAGGAGGAGAAAGACATCTTAAATAAACTGTGGGAGAAATTCCACCAGAGACAGTAGGAACTGTAGATGCTGGAGAATCCGAGTTAACAAGGCGTAGAGCTGGACGAACACAGCAGGCCAAGCAGCATCAGAGGAGCAGGAAAGCTGACGTTTTGGGCCTCGACCCTTCTTCAGCAGGTCTGGCAGCAACCCCTCTGGGGAGGGGGATTGGAGAAATTAAAGCAGTCAGTGTGACAGCGGCAGCTCCTGATGAAGAGATCAAGAACTGGTGAAAGGCCAGAGGGCGGGGCTCAAGTGGAGGAAGTGTATGGGTGGTGGGAAGAGGAACTCTTGTCCAAAAAAAGTGGGCATAGGGACTAAAGGTGATGGAAGTACAGTTCAGCACATGTTGTGCCCAAAATTCATTGAGGTGGGTGTGTAAAGGGATAAAGCTACGTCTCTTGCGCACCTCAAGTCATTCAGCATCAGAGAGGGGAAGGCCAGCAGGTACAGTGAATACGTGTCAAGAAGTGGGATTGAGTGAGGTGATGGAGCCAGGTGGGAAAGGAGAAAAGGAAGAGAAAATGTTTCTTATGCAAGCATTGAATGAGACAAAGAATGAAATAGAATTATCGATCCAAACAGCTTTGAGATAGTTTGAAGTAGTACTGATAGAGAGTGACGTTCTTCAGTATTCTCTGTGCTTCAAATCTCCAGCATCAACAGTATTTTGGTTTTATTTAAATACATTTTAAATCCTTGTACGTTTAGGAAGGGCCATGTGTGTTCCTGGCTGTAGCGGTGGGGATTTTAGTTCCCAGGTTGGAGAAACTGGTGTTGTTTACTTCGAAAAAAAAAGGTAATGAAAGCTTTAGCTAAGATTGGCGAAGAACTGTTGTTCCATTAGTTGTTGGTGTGTGTCTGAGGATGGGCAAGGGAGGAAAATGATCTTTGCTGATCCATGTGAATTGAGTCAGGAAAACGGGATTGATTGAGTTGCTCTGTACTGCAATGGGTTGTCTAGGCAGAATGGTGTCCTGCTGGGCCACTGCCGCTCCCTGGCTCTGAAGTGAATTTTGGTAGCAGCCGAGGCTGCATTCACAACTGGAATATCTGAGCTCAGGAGGCCTGATGCTGTTTTGTTTGGAATTCTACAAATCAGGAGTCTGTTCTCTATTTGGCTGCTTATTTTCTGTTATGAACATGACAAATTTTCAAGAGTTTCGTTTTGAAACCGAAGCTTTATTTTCTGCACAAAAAGCCTCAGCCTGCATAACCCAATAGTAGTTTCCCATATCTAATAAATGACATTGTCTTATCGGTGCATGCGTTTTGCTGCAATTATTATCCCCTATGTGTTATAAATTGCTCTACGCTCCTTCTGGATACACCCTGCAACTAAGCATTTTCTAGGTAGTAACACTAATGATTCTGAAGGGAATAGAAAACGATTGCTATCCGTGTCTGCTTTTAACCCTGGAGAAGCTATGTCAGTCTAAGGTCAGCTCAGAGCTTCTTAAAGTGGTTTATAGTCATTTGTGTATAACAGGTATTGGCTTTACCATCAGTCCATTTGTAGTAACTGTGAAGGACATTTCCTGAATGTCCTGTGCATTCACAGATTGTGCTCATTGCTTTTAACAATGAAATTGTAGTTTTCCGTAGAATGTTTACCATGGTAAAATGTTCCAATGCTTCCGTCTTTGAAATATTTGACTGCAAGTGACGGAGATATTGGGACAGATGACAAAGATCCTGGTTGAAGAAGGTAGGTGTGGATTTTAAATCAGGTGAGAGGAACAAAGAGGTGCAGTGTTCCATAGAATTTCAGAGCATAGGACTTTGCAGTGTTGTTGATAGCAGAATGGTTAAAATCAGAAACGCCCATAAGGCCAGAATTTAAAGAGCACGGTGATCTCATAGGGTGATATGACTACAGGAGGAGCAAGGCCATGGATGGATTTAAAACATGGAAAAAAATTTAAAACCCAGGATACTGGAGCAAGCCTAAGGCTGACAGGTGAACAGGACAGTGCAAATTACAACATGAACAACAGAATTTGGATGATCTGAAAACAGTGGAGAATAAAGCATGGACCCATTTATGATATCAGTGAAATGCAACACATTTGGTTATTGAATTTGCCACAATTTGAAGAACATATTCCTTTTCTGTGTGCAAAGCAGTAGATTATTCTTCAAAACCACAAATCAGCTGCTGAAACCCATACAATCCAGTAAATGTAAGGGACAAGCTAACCCCATGCCTAAACTGGTTAGCACATCATCAACTGCATCCTTGCCATCATCTTCTTCAATCATAGATTTTGACTTACTCAATTCTTTCTCATGCTTACCCAATACTTTCTTACAGTAGATTTATCCAAGCAAGGAAATGATAGTGCAGATTGTCACGTGCTGTTGTGCCCATCTGACAGTGGGGGTTGGGTTACTTTTGAACTGTGAAGAAAACAGAGCTTGGATTTGTGTGGTTGTACCTTATGTATTTGTGCACGATTAATGCATATGGATATGTCTCAGGAAGCCAAATGGTCTATCGCTGCTCTTAATTCCTGTGTTTGTATATTGGTCTCTGCAAATCTGAGATTATTAATAGCTATGATACTTAAGATGAGCTTCTTTTGCTTCCCTGTTCATATCTTAATTTTGAGATTTATTTTATCATTCTTTCCTCAAACACTGCACTTAAGCTCCACTCCAGAAACTCACATTATTATTTATGCTCTACTCTTTTGTGACATTTTTACTTATTGAAAAAGATACAAAATATTTTGACCTGGGCCATTTTCTCCCCCAGAGATTTACTATTCCATCGTGGCACTCAACACAAAATTCCCATTTTTACTTCTAATGATATACTTGGTATAGTCTTGCAAACATTGTGCTGGTATGGCAAATTTTATATAAATCTACAAGTTGGCCTGAAATGCTTGTATACCTTGCCCTGCAATTTTGAAATAATACTTATTCTACTGTTTTCTGCTTCCTTTGAATATAAGCACTCTGTAAAATTCACACGCTGCCAGATTCTGTGACAAGAGGAGTTGCAACTGACATGATTAATGGTAAACATCCACATTGGGGTGAGGTTGTAGACATGCTTGCCGAGCCAGTGGGTTTGGTTGCAAACCTTTTGTCACCCAGCTAGGTAACATCATCAGTGTGCCTCCAGTGAAGCGTCGGCATTCTGTCCCACTTGTTATTTATATGCCTGTTTGTTGGTGTGTTTGGTACCACTTCCGGTTCTGTTTCACAGTGGCTTGTACACAAAGTCTAATTCAATATGTTTGTTGATGGAGTTCCGTAGAGAATGCCAGGCCTCTAGGAATTCCCTGGCGTGTCTCTGTTTGGCTTTGTGCGATTATGGATGTGTTGTCCCAGCCGACAAACCTGTGTACAAACCACTGAGAAACAGAACTGCAAGTAATACTAAACACCCCAACAAATGGAAGCATGTAAATAACAAGTGGACAGAACACCAACGCTTCACTGGAGACGCACTGATGGTGTTACCTAGCAGGGTAACAAAACATTTGCAACCAAACACATTGGCCCAGAGAGAATGTCTCCAACCTCATCCACAAACCGAGCTACAAATCTTCTTGAAAATCCACATTGGGACTTTTTGACATGCTGGAGGTCATCCTTCTCCAAGAAGCAATAATTTAATGCTCTCTATGACCTTTTGGTCAAATTTATTTTCCATCAATATTTTTCTTAATTTCCTTTTCATATTACTGGTAGATTCTTGGGCTTCTCAAAATTATTGGGGTCATGTCCCTCAGAAAGGTCTTCGCAAAAATGGCAAGGTCATGCCAGCTGTGTTGGGATTCAATATTTCTTGTCATCAATTCTGAATTCACATTTCTCACAAGTCATCACTTGTTTCCCAGATTAATTATATAGGAAATTAAAACAGACTTTATGGCTCCTCAGGCTTCTAGATTGCACAAAAAGTTCTCAAAAAAGCAACAGTGTGTGTTTTTAAAGAGTTTGATTAAGGAATGTATTAAAAACAATAGACCACTTATCTCTCAAATATGATATTTCATTGCTCATCCTTGACTTTCCAGCTGTTGGCTTATTGCCTTTAATAGACAGTGGGGAGTTTTGCGAGTCATCGTTGACAGTAAGAGCGTATTGTTTAAGAGTCAAGGCATGCAAAATATTTGAAAATGTTCTTTTCAATCAGATGCTTGGGTATTGTAAAAGCTACTAATCAAAAAAAAATGTCTTGTAGCTTGGAAGTTTTAAAAACATGCATTCAGGCAATACTTCCAGACAAATAACTAACTGTAATGTAACATGCACTTAGCAGTTGGAACGATCTGATGGTTAATATCCTATATCGTAGAATGTCAATGTGAAAATAGATTTTAAAAATACCTTTTCAGAAAATGCAGCTGTCTAACAAGACAATGATACAACTTATTAAAATTAGAAAAAACATCTTTAATTGCATAAACTGTATCCTTCAGGACTGAAGCATGTTGCAGGGATATGAGTAGATGAGGTTAAAGGGTAATTTGAAAACAAGGATGAAAATTTTAAAATCGAGGTGATGTTTATCTAGGAACTACTATAAGAATTGAGAACAGGAGTGATGTATAAGTTAGACTTAATGTAGAGTTTCAGAATGGTAAATTCATTTTAATAAAGAGCTTGCATTTGACTAGTGGAATCTAATTGTATCAATAAATACTTGCCCACTCCAATTGTGCTGACATTTACAGAAAGCAGTGAAACCTTTCTTAAAAGTTTGCCAACAAATTTTTAGAAAGAACATTTGATATCATGATCATGTAGCTGATCACATGACTCTGGCAACGGCTAGAAAGAAGACAATAATCGAGAATGTGCACGTGAAGAGAAAGATATTGGTCACCGCACTAAAAAAACAGTATTTAATAACCTACCGTACAGATGTAAATAAAGTAGTGTTATTGTGCATAATGAGTTGAAGACTCTTAGAGGTAAGGAGCAAGCAGCCTCTGGGACAGTGTATGTGCAGATAGCCTAGGCTCAAAGTCCTTCAGACTGGTGTCTCAATGTGCAGTTAGCAGTATTAGCATAGCGCGCAGAGATAAAGCAGGTTGAATGTAATTGCAGACCATGATCATTTCATTTAATGATTTTATTTTGTATTTACCTTTATGTTTGTCGTAATGACAGATATCAAAGCAGCTATATTTCAAGGTTTGCACTGGGGTTAGGTGTTAAATGCATCTGTTGTATTTCTTGACATGAGAAAAAAGAAATCTGGAAATTTGGTTGTAAATCCTTCTTAGATCTTATAGGTATTAATTGACTTAATCACAATTTACTCCGTCATTCTCTATTTCTCAATTTGTCTGAATTTTCTTTTTCTCCCTTTTCATTTTCAAATATGCCCATGTGCTATCATGCAGTCTCATTGGGTTGAAATTAAGCTTCATTGCAAAATTGTAATTTTTTTGGCCAGTTTCTTGAAACTATAGTGTGCCTTTTATTGGAAATCCAAAATAAAAACAGGAAATGCTGGTAATGCTCAGCAAATCTGACAGGATTGTTGAAAAAAGAAATCAAGTTAATGTTTCAGAGATAGTAGGAACCACAAATGCTGGAGAATCTGAGATAACAAGGTGTAGAGCTGGATGAACACAATCGGCCAAGCCACACCGGAGGAGCAGGAAAGCTGAAGAAGGGTCTAGGCCCCAAACGTCAACTTTCCTCCTCCTCTGATGTTGCTTGACCTGCTGTGTTCATCCAGCTCTACACCGTGTTATCCTTAATCAAATTAATGTGTCAGGTTAATGACCTTTCATCTGGAACATGCCAAAAATAAAATCACAATTTGAAACTTTGAGTAGAATCTTATAGGGATGTGGGCAACAGGGGCTATGGCAAGATCTGTGACAGAATTGAGCATAAAGTCCAGTAAAGTTGATCCTGACATTGGGAGCAACCTTTGTGTATTAGCTGAACATTGAGACGAGATCTTCACTAGATACCAGTGAGTTGCCAATTAAACGAGGTGATAGCTTATTAAACACCTTGTTAAGGCTGCAACTTGCCTGATCGTAATTTGACTTTCTACCTTACCAAACCTGTTAAACTAGCCAGGCGTCAGGAATTCTTATCCTGGAAGACAGAGCGGGTACCTGGTGACTTCAGCTTGTGACTGGTTATGACCAGCTGCCATGTTGCTCAGCACCAAACAGCATCTCAGGGCACCAGCTGCACACACTCATCATCTGCAGACATTGGCATCAGACATTTGTCAACCCCTTGTGACCATCACAGTACCTTTCTGATCCTCTTAGAGGTGCTTAGGAAGCACAGACATGCATTGCTGGGCACACCAGAAGCTAGTATTGAAAGGCTGGTGCAAAGACACTTTGTGCACTGAGATAGGCAACCAGCTCACAGACTGGACAAGGCTGCATTTCAGACAAATAAAAACAAAATGCTGTGGATGCTGGAAATCTGAAAGAAACACCGAAAATGCTAGAGAATCACAGGAAATCTGGCAGCAACAGTGGAAAGAGAAATGGGGTTAACATTTCATGTTGGGTATGACTCTTGTTCAGATCCCAAGTCTGAACCCACTTCTGAAGAAGAATCATGCCATATGTGAAACTTTCACTCTCTGTGTCTCTTCACAGATGCTGCCAGACCTCTTGTGTTTGCTGCATCTCAGACCTGCTGTTTTACTCTCTTAGTACTTGCTTACTTAGCGCCTGTGTGCATGCTCACACCATCCGTGCTTTCCATGCCAGGCCGTACAAGTTAGCCCAGACACACAAGCAGGCAGCTTGTCTTCCGGGCCAGCAGTCCCCAGTCTGAGGAGCTAACATCCTTGCTGTATGGCAGGGTGCTATGTCAATCCCCCACCTGCATCATGTGCCAGCAGCTCATGAGGAAATACACTGTATGTGCAGCAAGCTGGCAGCTTTATCTCAAAGTCTTAGAGAGTAGTCCTCACTGAAGGACATGGATGGGCATGTCAGTCAGGGGTCCCAACGCAGAACAGTAGGGGTCGTGGGATGGGGTATGAAGAAGGAGATCTGAATTTAAAGGTGACGCTTGGAAGTCGCAGGCTGATTGTCACTTTCTGTTGTGCTGGAAATCGCAGATGTACATTAGGGAATAAACTGGCCGCAACCCCACTTGGACTGGGCAGGAAAAGTGTCTCGATCGGTGAGGGAGGGGCCTGCAAAACCCAGGCCCTTTAAAAGGCAACTATATTATACACAGACCTCTGCATTGTACAGAACTCAGACCCTCTCATGTATGTCCAGTGCTCACTGTGTACGCATCTGCTCCACACGTTGCTGACCGCCTCATTCACATCAATCATTTTGGACACAAATGCCAAGGAAACTGTAGGGCACTGGCCTGTCTCCCTCTGAGGAAGGGTTACCCCCATCACCCCTGTGGTTGTGCCTGCAGTCCTCTGGACCAGTAGTGAGGGGGTCAGAGTGTAGGTGTTTGCTCTTCTCAGCGAAACCTGAGGCTGCTGGTCCTGGCCTTCCATGGCAGCCTCTTCCCTGAAGACAGCCAGACAATTGCATATGTTGCTGTACTGCAGCAGTTTCTAGGCAATGAGGACTGTATACCTCTCAGCCACTTCCCATCCTTGCTGAGCATAATAAGAAAGTGCCTTGCTGCTAACACCACAGTGTCCTCTCCTGCCCAGTCTCGAAAGCCCTCCAAATGCCAGAGGGCTTGGTCATTCGTTCCTTGGCCAGCTCTGGAGTTGTTGCTGCAGGATGCTTAGCACACTGCTCCTACACTTTCTAAAGCTAACATTCTCACTGAGTGTCTGTGCTGGTGAGAGATGCATGAGGCAGCCTTGATGATGCTCCCTCTCAGTCCTCCATACTCATGTTCTCAGAGGTCAAGGAGATGGCTTCTAGAAGAGTCTGCCAATTCTCTGTGAGTTGGTGGCGATGCTGTTGATAACTGCAGTACAAGAGAGGGAGTAGGCATTGTGGTCATTGGTTAGGTATGGCCTGCAATCACTGACACTGACAGCAGAGTTAATTTGAGAGTTGCAGTGGAATGAGGAGAGATACTTACTCAACAGGCAGGACATGGATGACTCTGCATTCTCAAAGGATTGGTCCTGGTCTTTTCGTGATCATGGAAATCAGAGTTAACAGTTCAAGTCCAGTGACCCTTCTTCAAAAGTGACCCAAAACTTTAACTCTGATTTCCCTCCACAGATGATGCCTGACCCGCTGAGATTTTCCAACAAGTTCTGATTTTGTTTGTCTTTGTTGAGCTTGTGCTGAGCGACAGAAATGTTGGTGTCAGTGACAGGCAAGCGGACACTCTGGGTCACTTTTATGGACTGGATGTAATTGTTCTGCAAAACAATCACCCAGCCTGTGTTAACATATTTCTAAGTCTTTGTCAGTGCCACTCATCAAACATCTTTTAGGAGCACCCTTTGTGTCAAAGTTATTTTACCTTCACGTTTAATTATTTACCTTCTAACCATCGACATTTTCATAATTATTGGAGAAAATCTTCATATGCACAAATTAAAGTCTACAAAAGTGGAAGCTGTATTAGATAGCAAAGCTTTGATAGTTTAATGAAGAAACACTTACATTCTAGACTGCTACATTGCATAATGATATGATGCAGTTTACCTTGTGAATTCTCCATGTGTTATGTTGCTGACTTTAACATCACATTTAGGGGATGAAAATTGGTTCTGGAGCTTGTGTATTTTCAAAGCATGAATGAACACAAGTTTTGTCTGAACATAATTTTAAATTATCTGTACAAAAGAGAAGTATTACAACGCAAGAGATTCTCCTCATAGCAATGAAGTCAGTGGGCTGGATGGAAACTGATTTTGTGTGTCGCAGTTACTACATACTGAATTGAAATATTCTCTTTGGCAAATATTCACTATGAGACATAGTGTCTCCTCATTATGATGTAAACTCCTGTCTTAGAATGACTATCTGACTACTTGCAAAAGGAAAAGGGATATAAATCTTAAAATATTAAAATAAGGTACCACTGATGCAAATTGAGTCTTTAAATAATCGAGCCTTGAAGATCAGAAAGGTTTAATCAAAGACTGTTGAGTGGAGAACTGCTATAATTGGTCTAAGTTTGGCATCCAGAGGTTTCTGTTCAAAATCTGTACACGTCAATATACAGCAGCTCAGGAGTTATTGTATGATAGAGTTTTTCTTTACATTTTCTAATGGAATTTGCACATGGAAAGCCAATGCTTGATTCTTTCTGAAGAATATACTTCATCAATGCCATCAGGAGGGCAGGAGAGGGGAGAAAATTGACACAAAGTGAATGATTTAGTAAATGAGCTTGGATTGAAATGAGGTGAAACTTCTTTACTCAGAAAGCTGTTATGATTGGAATGTACTGCCTGCGAGAGTGGTGTGGGCAGATTTCAAAGGAGGTTTCAAAAGAGAGTTGGAGACATACTTGAAAGTTATTAATTTCGAGGCTTACAGAGATAAGGCTGAAAGTGGGACTGGTTGGGTAGTTCTATCAGGAGCTAGTACAGACAGACTGGGCTGAATGGCTTCCTTCTGTAGTGTAAAATTCGAGGATTTTATGATTCTATTTCCTGAGGTGCCCTAGTGCTGGGCCTGAGCTGTGATTAAACTGTACAAACTTTCTGGAAATTAGGAAGCTGGAAGATGATCAGATTAAGCTGCTTCAATAGTAGTTCTGAAACAGTGTTGAATGGAGATCATGATGTAGTGGATGTACAGTCTCTAGATATGTTTGGTTTGACATTAGACAAACACACTTGTAAATAAATCTGTTGGGAAACTATGTTTCTTGTTTTTGATGGAAGTACAGAATATGATTCCACAAAAAAGAGTTGCTAAATCCTGTGTAATTAAATAGTGCATGATTGTTTCCATCTGCGATGTGCATGCAAAATGCTGGGAGACCCACTGAAGGACTCTCTGAAAATAATTGGATGCCTTGTTTTCTCACTTTGAGTGACAATACACCAGCACAAGAGTCTGTGACTCTGCTAACATAATCCACTGCACTCTTTGTGATGCTTGTAACCAAAACCGCCAATGCCCAAAGCAGCAGCAAAGCCCTGGCCACGACACCCTGGACAGTTACTCATGTTGTTCAGCCTGGCCTTGCTCATTTAGCAATTTCACTTATTTTGTAGCCGCTTAGAAAAGTCTCTACAGACTCTCAGGCATTTGCAGACCATCAGTTTGAGAAACACTGAAATAGGTCCTGACCCGATACATCAGCTTTTGTGCTCCTCTGATGCTGCTTGGCCTGCTGTGTTCATCCAGCTCCACACTTTGTTATCTCAGACTCCAGCATTTGCAGTTCTTACTATCTCGAAATATTTAAGGAACTTGACAAGATCATTGTGCAATGGTGTTATGCTGATAAGAAATCTGAAGCTGGGCTGCAGTTTAAAATTAAGCTAGTTAAAAGGAATACACTGAAATTTTCAACAAAGTGCTGTCAGCAGGTAAAGCACACTTTTTCATGGATGCAAATTAAATAGATTATTTAAAAGAGGCATAGTTAGCTGGAATATGGATATTAAACAATAATGGTGAAAAAATGGGAGTTTGTAGTAGTGGAAAAGGCAACCAGATAATTTTATTGATCCCAACTTCTCTGTAATGCAGCACTTATCATCACATTGACAGTATAGTATTAATTCTGCATGTCCAGCTGAGCTCCCTTTGAGGATAGCCCTTCAAGGGAGCAGAAGGAAGCCCAGAAGGAGGAAACAGTAATTGTAAGAATGAATGTGCTGATAGTAATGGACCTCCCTTTTGAGGTACACAAGATGAGTTACAACAGTGTACATCATTGGTTTTCCTTTTAAACAGATCAATGTCTTTACCAGAAGGAATTGCTGTGACTAAGAAAATAATGTGTTAAGCATGATAAGCTTATTCCTGTTCATATCTCTCAATGCTCAATAAATGCCTGCAGTTCTCTGTATGCTGTTCTTTTTTTTCTGAATTCTAATCCTTTCTTGTCAGGCAAATATATGAATGCCTGCCACAAACATGACATATTTCTGTTTGAAATGACACTTTTTTCCTGCCTTCTCTACTGCTGTGTGCAAGAGCTGACATGGAGAGGGTTCATAATTAAAGTTGCTAAAAAAAATTACTTTGAATTTTAAAGTGATTTTCAACGACCATGTAAAGAATTAAAAAAAATTAGTTTTTACACGGTTCTTCTATTAATTAAGGAACTGTGACTCCTTTTCCTTAAGTGGCAGTTTGGGCACAGACATTTTGTGCAAAATTGTGGATAATTGGGCAGAGAAGATGCAGTACAAAATCATGAGAAAGGTTCTCAGTGAAGAGGAACTTCAACTATGAGGATAATTTGAAGAAGCTGGGGCTGGTTTTCTTTGAGAAGAAGAGGTTGAGAGGAGTTTTCTAGATTCCGTAGATTCTGGAAATGTTTCATTAAATTGGAAAGTAGAAAATGTGACTTCTGTATTAAGTTAAAGAGGGAGAAGGAAAGCAGGATACTACTGGCTATTTAGCCTAACATCTGACAAAGGAACAATGCTACAATCTATTATTTCTGAAGAAGGATCTAGGCCCGAAACAGTAGCTTTCCCGCTCCTCTGATGCTGCTTGGCCTGCTGTGTTCATCCAGCTCTACACCTTGTTATCTCAGATTCTCCAGCATCTGCAGTTCCTACTATCTCTGAAACAATCTATTATTAAGTAGGTTTTTGCGGGAAACCTGCGTCTAATAAGGCAGCGCCAACATAGTTCTGTGAAAGGGAAATTGTATTTGATTAATTTATTAGTGTCCTTGACTCTATGTACCTGTTGAGAACGTTGAAAGCATTCAGAAAAAAAATTACAAGGATGTTTCCAGGGCTGGAGGGTTTGAGCTATAAGGAAAGGCTGAATAGGCGGGGGCTATTTTCCCTGGAATGTCAGAGGCTGAGGGGTGACCTTATAGAAGTTCGTTAATCACAAGGGGCATGAATAGGGTGAATAGGCAAGGTCTTTTCCCCAGGGTGGTGGAGTCCAAGACTTGAGGGAATGGGTTTAAGGTAAGAGGGGAAAGATTTAAAAGAAACCTAAGGGACAACGTTTTCACACAGGGGGTGGTGTGTGTATGAAATGAGCTGCCAGAAGGAGTGGTACAATCACAGCATTTAAAAGGCAGCTGGATGGGTATATGAATAGGAAGGGATTAGAGGGATATGGGCCAAATGCTGGCAAATGGGACTAGGTCAAACTGGGATATCTGATTGGCATGGATGATTTGGACTGAAGGGTCAGTTTCTGTTTATACAGCTCTAAGACTCTATGTCTCTGTTGTGTGGATAAAGGGAAATCCGTAGATGTGGGACAGTTGGATTTCCATATGCATCTGACAATGTGCCACATCAAAGGTTATCATTCAAAATAACAGCTCTTGTTGACGAGGGTTAACATATTATAATTGATAAAGGATTGAATAGCTATCAGAAAACAGAGACTGGATTATTTTTTGAAGGGTAAGATGTAACAAATGCAATGGCATAGAGATCTTTACTAGAGCCTCACCTGTTTACAATCAAAATAAGTGACTTGTTTGAAGAACCCAGGGACCTAACATACAGTTGCTAACTGTACAGGTCACACAAAGGTAGCTAGAAAAGTAAAGAATCCTATAAAGGACATAGATCAAAGAAGTGGGTAGTCAAACAGTTTGCAAGTGATGTACAAAGGGGGACAATGTGAACTTGTCCGTGCTTGATTAGGAAAGCAAATGTAATGTTGCTAAGGTGAATGGAATATAGAAGTAGAGAGGTATTCCTGCAGTTATTGAGACGTTTGGCATACTGTACTCAATTTGGTTTAACAAGTGATATGACTTCATTGGAAGCAGCACAGAGGAAGTTTGTTTCCTGTAATGAAGGGTCTGTCTGATGAAGAAATCTGAGAAAGATTGAATTTGTATCCATTGGAATCTAGAAGAATGAGAGGTGAACTTATTCATACATATAAGATCCTGAGAGGATTTGACAGGATGGATACTGAAAGGGTGTTTTTCTTTGTTCCTACTTAGTACTTTGCTTGTATTAGATATAAATCATGGGGGGGTCTGTGCAGATAGGGAGAACAGTTCTCACTGGGGAGAGATCAAGAGCCAAATGATACTGATTTAAGGTCATTGGCTAAAAAATCAACAATGGCACAAACTTTCCTGTGCAGTGAATGGCTCAGATTGGGAATGCAGTGCCTGAGAGTCTTTTGTAGACAAATTCAATCAGGACTATCAGAAGAGAATTGGACAACTTTCTGAAGAAAAGATTACATACTTGGGGGATGTATGAGGAAGTGAGATTTTGTGAGTTGCTTTGCAGAGAGCCAGCATAGTCAGGACAGAGCCAATAGCTCCCTTCTGTGATGTATGCTTTCTATGACACTATGAAATCATGTTCTGATGACATTGTAATTAGGAGTTTTCATAAAGTGAACCACATAACCTGACAAAAATGCTTTCTGTAATTTGAACCTGCTCCCTGTGTACCTCTCATTGAGTTTTGATGCAAAAAAAGAAGTCGGCATACATTTAAGTACCTAGGTACAAAAATAGGGTTTGATGGAAAAACTCAGCAGATCTTGCAGCATCTGTGGAGAGGAGTCAGAGTTAATTCTGAAACAGGATTCTGAGGAAGGGCCACTCAACCCAAACTGTTAACTCTGATTTCTCTTCACAGATGCTGCCAGACCTGATGAGCTTTCTCAGCAATCTCTATTTTTGTTTCTGATTTACAGCTATTGCGGTTGTTTCTAATTTCTCCCAATTAACTCTGTCCAGGCTTTCATAATTTTAAGCATTTTATCAAATTTTCTCTCCATTCTCTGAGGAAAACTGCCATAGGGCCTCCACTCAAGCAATATAATGGAACACCCTGGAACCATCCTCGTAAATCTTCTGGCCAATGCTTCCACGTCCTTCCAAAATCATGACATGCAGAATTGGTCCAAAGTGTTCCAGTTGAGAATGAACCAGAGCCTTTACAAAGGTTTATCATAACTTCTTTGCTTTCGTTCCTCTATTTATAAAGTTCAGGATCCCATATGCTATAACCGCAGTCTTAACCTTCCTCTACCACCTTCAATGCTTTGTTCACATTTAGTAACATGAATCTATGTTTCTACACCCGCTTTAGAATTATGCTTTCTGTTTCTATTGCTTTCCCTCATTACTGCTGCCAAGATGTGTCATTTCACACTTCTCCAAGTAGCTGGTGGAAGACTTAGTCAAGTACTCTTAACTGATATAAGTGAGCCTATGTGTGAAGCAGAAGTGAGAACTAAACATATCTCTGGTTCAGTTAGAAGACATCTTTTGCTGCATGACCTATAAGACTGCCTACCATCTGTTTGCAACTGACCTCTGCATTCTGGCCTGGCTAGGGTGAAAATTAGCCAATAATCACAGTTCCATTCTGCATCATTTTCTGCTGTTTGTGGAAAGTGTAAGATTCTTGGGTGAGAATACAATTAGGACCATTTTTTTTTGAAAAAGCCTCTGTGGTCGAATCATTGCTGAACTCCATTTGTACGGGCTCGTATGTGAAGAATGACCACATGAGGGAAGACACAGGAAAATGGTGCCACTGAGGAGATGAGGAGAAAAATCTGATGGCAAAGAGAAAAAGGTTGTAGGTGGCCTGTGTAGTGATTGGAGCAACGTCAGCCAGGTGGATCCATAGAATATGAGTTCCCTGATTGGGGCTGTTAACCTGGTCCAATCAGTGTGCCCTGGCTGACAGATATGAAAGGGAGTGTTAGGGGTTCTGTTCCCTCTAGGAGCTGGCTCTGTGTTAGCCAGTCAGTATCTCATACTATCAATGTGTTAACAAGGGTGACTTGGTGACTAGATACTGGCCTCAGTAACGTTTTTTCAGCTCTAATTATTTACCCAATCACTGTGCCTTGTCCAGACAAATGCAGATTGTATGAGTCATACAAAATATAGTTGAGCTGTAACATGACAAGGTACTATTGTCTTGTTCAAAATTGTAATTACATTCTCATAAGCAAAACTTTAACAGACAGAATCGAGAGGAATTTCATGAGGTCCAATGGAAATGAAATCAGTATGTGAGGGATTGAAATTCAAATTAGAAGCATTACATTGAAAATGAAGTCATCATAGTGTTACCAGGTTAATTACAGAGCGATGGTTCCTGTGGTTTACCCTGAGGATCACCACACCCCAGGCAAGGAGAGAGGTTGAGAAAGAAAACCCTTTACAGTAACGTCAGTTTGTGTAGGAATTGAACCTTTGCTATTGGTGTCACTCTGCATCATAAACCCCCATACATTGAGAATAAGAAGCTTAATACCCAAGAACCTAAATCTTGCTTCAAAACAAAATAATTCCATTGAATCTTCTGAGATTCTTTGTGAATTTATTTAAAATAGTACCTCAATGATTGCTATTTATGTTGCACTATCAGCTTTTGTTTGAACCACTTTCAGTGGAATTCAATATTGAAATTAATTTGGAGACAAATATATACAATAATGTGATTACACTGGGATTGGATTGTGAATGATAAATCCCTGTCACTGCAATTGCTATAAGTAGCCCAGTGTACAAATCTCTTTGGGAGAAAGGGGATTTATTTAGCATGTTTGATGTGCAGATTTCAGTTCTACATCCCTTATGGCATTCTGGCTGATTCCCTAAGGGTCAAATCAAATTCCTAGAATATGCAGAAAGACAAGGAAATACCAAGCTGATAAACATGGCAATTTGGAACATGAGGTGTATGTGTATTCTTGGTGTCTCCTCTCTGCTTGTTCTCAGAGCCTCAGTAGGATTGCAGAACATTCCGATCCTGTGTCTTTTGCCAATGACTCAGACCTCAGGATCTACCAACTTCACAGCAGCGGTTCTACCTGCTATTAATTTAGCTTTGGTCACTGTAAATAAACTTCCATTTTTACTTGAGGACTATAATCTCCACTTGGTGATAAAGGATACTCAGGTAATTTCTTGTTAAACTATGTTTTCATATGGATGTGACCCATTTTTAAAATGCACTCAAATGTTGTTGAGTTCTGTTTAGAATTGATAAAACTTACAGAGGTCAACTTGCGCGGTTGTGATGTAGTCTTTCTGCTAATTAGTTGGAGAATTCTATGTTTCCAATGTAACACTCCACAATAATTTTTTGAAAGGTTCAAAATATGAAAGCTGGCTTTTGTCTCATTTGTGCAAATAGAGCATGTGTATAATAAAAGAGATTGATAGAATGTTATAAAGTTTTTAATTCAGTAACCGTTACATCTTTAGCAAACTATTCTTCCCAGTTATTTAGGTGTTCAGTTAAATCTGCTTTACGTTTTTCTGTGTAGGGAATTGACTACAAAAGTTGCTGCATTGTAGGAGGCCCCTTGTTTTCACTTTCAAAGCTAGTCAAACAGAAAAATTCTTGCCACTCCTAAGAACATACAGAAGCACCAAATCTAGAAATATATAGGAATCTAAGGATTTCACGTGTCCTGTTTTCTCCCCAATGGAACAACCAGGGTTAAGAGTCCAGTTTAAAATCTGTTGATTAAACCCCACCTCTACCCTGTCATTGTTATAACAGAATAATTACTAAGAAGGTTCAATAATGTACGTTGTAGGGACCCTTGGACATTAAACAACATAAAACTAAATTGGCTGTATATCTCGGATGAATGTCCTTTTCAATGTTTCGTTTAATTACTTTTTGTTGTGTGTATTTTGTTTGTTGCATTATTCTGTACATTCTAGATTGCTGTGCAGCCACTCATCTGTAGTGCTTGGAGGCAATGTTACCCTCCTCCTCCTCAAGAATTCCAGTAAATTAAAGATGTGACTGGATTTTAGGAAGTTATCAAGCATAAGGCCTTGTCAAGAGATGCTGGCTTGCTAAGTAGAAATAGGAGACATGTACTGGTTTCCATTTGTTTGCAGTGCTATGTCTTTTAAGGGATTTAAAAGATTAACTAAAGGTCTTAATATATAAGAGCATAAACAACAGTAGCCAGACTTGGCCATTTGACGCTTTAGGCCTCCTCTGCTATTTAGTGAGATCATGGTGGAGCTGGGACTACAACTTCACCTTCTTACACCATCACTGTATCCTTTAATTCAAAAATCTATTGGTTAATGTGGTGTACATGGACTTCCAAAAGATATGTGAATAAAGTGCTGGAGTGTTGAGGCTCAGTGAGTAATGTGGAATTTGGAAACATGGTTACAAAGTTAGTCAAGCGACTGGAAATAGAGTAGTGGTGAACAGTTGTTTATCAATTTAGAGAAAGGTACACAGTAGGGTTCCTGGGGTCAGTACTCAGACCACTGCTTTTCTTGATATGATCTAGATGGAGACCAGTAACACTCCCAGTATTTACTAAAACAATTATACCTGATGATTTCACAATATAAACAGAAGTCTTTACTGTGGCAGTTAAACAAAGAAAATGTGCCTAACTTAACACGTATGTTGCAAACACATATATTTTAAACCTGAAAATCAAAGCAGAAAACTTCTCATTCTACTTTTACATCCACTCAAGAATTACTGTCTACTTTACGGAATCCTGATTTTTCCTTTATTTCTCCTGAGTCCAAACTGGAATTTGCTTTGTTTCTCTTCTGCGTTTCCCAATCTTCAAGGTATGGGATCTTTGGAGGTCCTTCTGGTAGCATCCAGCTCAGTGACATTACAAATCTCATTAAGCAGCTAACAATTGCAAACAGTACAGTTCAGGCATTGGCCTAACTACATTGTTGCTTAGTGAATCTATGTCTGAAATCTGTAGTTTCTGATAGCCCTCTGTACTTAGCCCACGACTGGTTTACAATTGCTGACCTTATGTTTAACTGCCTCTGTCTCAAAGCTGCTTTCAAGCTGACTCTCTGTTTCTGGGAGAAATCATACAATTCAACCAAAAGCAAACAAAATATGTCCTGCAATTTATGCCAATAGCAATGGGGCCCATTTGGGATGTGCCAATAATCAGTAACTTTAACTTCTAAACCTCCCTTTGATTCTGGGATCCACATGAATGTTAGAATTCCTGACGCAGAAAGCTGGGTTCACCCATTGTTATGTTTTCTTTTCCTTCCACTTCTAACTTTGACCTAATGAAATAAACATGGACTATGTTTTAAATTTAAATTTTATTGACTTTGAATACCAGCCTCTGAGTCTGGGAGATTTTGTTTATTATATTTAAAACAATATTAAATCCTGAACTAAAGTTATTGTCCGGTTGGATTTTCTGATGGCCAAGTCAATGTTTCTGCAGTGTGGATGGGAGTTTCACATGAGGACCTTGCAGAATCCCATCATAACAACCTCAAAGGAATTGACCTGGAATTTGAAGATTTCCACTGTGGAAGTCCACTACACCTTGGACCTATTGCAAGTATCCATTTAATTCAGCAAATTCAAAGGGCTCCACTGCAGTTAAATAAGTAGCTGCACGGGAAAGTTAGATATTAAAAATCTGGTCTAAGTCCTGAGTGATTATGAAACTGACATCCCCACAACTTACCTCACATAGCCCCACAACCTCCATCTATACTCCCTCAGACCCAACCAGGCCCTGCCCAAAATTCAATGTCCCCTTAATCCTCACTTACTATTCTACCAACCTCTGACATTTCTGCCACCTACAATCAGACCCCACCACCAAAAACATTTCCCTCCCCACCCCTGACCGCTTTCCACAGGGATCATTTATTCCGCGCCTCCTTCATCAGCTCTACACTCCCCATCAACTCCTCCCTCACACCCGGTACCTTTCCCTGCACCCACAAGAGGTGCAACAACTGCCCCATACCTTCCCCCTCACCTCCACCCGAGGCCCAAAACAATCCTTTCAGATCCTGCAGAGATTCATCTGCACTTCATCCAATCTGATCTATTGCATCTGTCGCTCCTGATGTGGTCTCCTCTATACCGGGGAGACCAAACACGGACTCAGGGACCTGTAAGCAGAGCATCTACACTCTGCACACACCAGCCAAACTGACCTTCTGGTTGCCATTCATTTTAACTCCCCCTCCCACTCTCCTAGTGACATGTCCATCCTTGGCCTCCTCCACTGTCAGCGTAAGGCCAAATGTAAACTGGAGGAACAACGCTTAATATTTTTCCTTGGAAGTCACAGCCCAAAGGGGTTAACATTGACTTCACCAGTTTCAAAATCCTTTCACCTCCGATCTTATCCTATGCCCAGCCATCCCCCTCCTGACCTGACCTGACCTGACCTAACCCATCCATTTTCCCACTCACCCATCTGCTCCACCCTTCCCAGAGACCAATCACAATAATCCCCTACCTGCATCCACCAATCGCATCTCTTCTACCCTTCCCAGAGACCAACCACAATAAGCCCCTACCTGCATCCACCTATCTCATCTCTTCTACCCTTCCCCAAGCCCCACCCCCCATTTATTTCTGGGCTCCCCTCCCCCTTCCCAGAAGCACTTTGGCCTGAAACGTTGACTTACCTGTTCCTTAGATGCTGTCTGACTGCTGTGCTTTCCCAGCCTCACACCAATGGAATCTGGCTTTCAACATCTGCAAGCCCCTTTCCCCAGGACCTGAAAGACCCTACGCTCTCCACAGGACAGCTGAGCAAAGTGACAGCTCCAGGCTGACAGTATTTGACTGGGAGCAGTGCAGCCTTTCATAGAGCACAAGGAATGCTGGTCTTTTGGTAGATATCCGCTGAATTGTTCTGAGAACAGCATGCGTAGAATGGGTAGCTCTCTGGAATAGACTACCCTTTGACTGAAAAATTTTTTTTTACAAAACCAGAAGTTGCTGGAAAAGCTCAGCAGGTCTGGCAGTATCTGTGAAGAAAAAAAATCAGAGTTAACGTTTCAGGTGTGGTGATCGTTTGTCAGAACAAACTTATTCTTACTTAAGTCTTATATAGCCAGCCCCTCATTCTGAGGATTATGTTTTCGATTCACTAGCCAGGCAAATAGTCTGCCAACATCCGCTCTGTCAAGCAACCTAAAGTTTTTATATCTTTCAATTAATTCATTTCTCGTTCTTCTGAGTTCTGTGGAATATAGGCTCAGCCTACACAATCTCTCCTCATTTGCTAATCCCTTCATCCCAGGAATTAACCCAGTTAACCTTATGACACTGACTCCAGGACAAGTATGACTTTCCTCATTGAAGGATACCATAAATATCAAGGTAAAGTCTCATCAATGCCCTTTATAGTCAATGGAAGGTTTTTCCTTCAGTCTTACACTTCAGTTCCTCCGTGCAAATCTAAATTAAAAAATACGTTTCCAATTGCTTGCTCTACCTGCATGTTGAGGGGTCAATAACAAGAGGGCATAATTTTAAGGCAGGAAACTTGGAGGGGATTTGGGGAAGACTCTTTTTTATAAACCCAGAGGGTGGTGGGGAATCTGGAGTACACTGGCTAGGAGGTTAGTTGAGTTGGGAAACCTTAAAAACTGGAGAAGGTTGTTTCAGAGATAGTAGGTTGCTGGAGAATCAGAAAATTTTCTGAAAAAGGGTCGAGGCCTGAAACATCAGCCTTCCTGCTCCTCTGATGCTGCTTGGCCTGCTGTGTTCATCCAGCTCTATACCTTGTTATCTCTAAACTTGAGAAGGTTCTTAGATGAGCACTTGAAGTGCCATAATATTAAAGACTATGAGCCCAGTGCTGGAAATGGGTTGGTGTAGATTTAGAGTAGTTTTTGTTGGTACAGATTGGATTGGTTGATTTTATGGTTATGTCATTTGTGTGCAGACACAACAAAATACATCCGAATAAAAACATTTCCTAGTCTTTCACCATTCAAGATTTATTCTGTTTTTCTTTATTTTTCCTACCAAAACATTACACTTTGTAACATTTCATTCCATCTTCAATGTTTTTGCTCACTCACCCAACTTTCTATATTCTTCTGAGGCCTTTTTATGTCCACTTACTGCTTAATTCACCACCTAATTCGTCTGCAAACTTGAGTATATTACACTAAATCCCTTAACACAGATTGGAAGTAATTTAGGTCAAACCAAAAATGCCTTGATTATGCTAGCTCTCAGGACTGAATTTATTTGAAATGTGAGGTTTCTCACCCCATCACTGAAAAGGTCAGTGGCCAGTTCCGTCGATGCCGGCTGTGCTGTAACCATTTAATGCTGGGTGAGGCCAAACAATTTGGCCAGCAGCTTTCCAGTTCTCAAGGCACTACTACATTCCACTACTGCAAGCTCTGTACCCAGGTCCATGGGTCTCAGTGGCAAGTATCTGGAAGAAAGGGAAATACCAGGCACTCCCACTGGAGACCAGCGCTCATGCAGCGGGAGAGTCGAAGGAAAGGTGGTGGCATGTAAGGAAGGTAATGGGCATTGGAAAGGACTGCAAATGGAGCACAGATAGAACTTATACCTTAGGTAGTGCTCCCAGTCAGGGAAAGCGGGTCTGTGATTGAAGCCTCATTCCCATTAACCCCTGTTGTATAAAATGACAGTTCCCAAAGTGTGAATGTCAAAGCTGCATTAAGCTCCACCAAGTCTCATGATGTCACAGTCTTTGAGTGAAGAAAGAGCAATCTAGTGCAAGGGTGCAATGGAGACAGAAGTGTCATCTCTTCCTCTGAGAGTCCATACGGTGTGGAAACAGGCCATTCGGCCCAACAAGTCCACACCATCTCTGCAAAGAGAGCCCCACCCAGACTCACCCCCTACCTTATAAACCTGCATTTCCAACGGCTAATCTACCTACCTCACACGTCCTTGGACAGTATGGGTAATTTAGCATGACCAGTCCACCTAACCTACACATCTTTGCGCTAAAGGAGGAAACCAGAGCATCTGGCAGAAGCCCACATGGACGTGCAATCTCCACACACAGATGGTTGCCCGAGGCTGGAATCAAACCCGGATCCCTGGTGCTGTGAGGCAGAAGTGCTAAGCACTGAGCTACCACACCACTCTTGATAGTCTTTATAAATATGCTTAAGTACACCATAAAACTGGTACCTTTGTCATCATGTAATAAGCTATATCTTGTTATGTAAGATAAGTGCTTCTCTTCTTTTAGACTCACCTGTGGCTTACCTTCTTTCATTGTTAATTAGATAGGCCCTTAGAGGCAACATAGAAATGAGATTTGTTGGCAGTCCTTTATCTCAACCATAAGCCTCTAATGGTTCTTAGTGGAACATGTCAACAGTGGGATTGTCGCATGTATAATTCAAGGTGACAGCAGTGAAAAATGTCCAGTCAACCCAGTAGAATGAGTGGGTGCTGCAGTTTGCAGCTGTGACTAGAATCCTAAAGACAGAATGTGCCACTGAATGCACAGACATTGGAATTAAAGAGCCACCAGATCAGCTGGGAGTGTGGTGCAACCACAAACCTAACCAAGGGTAGTCACAGCTGGCTGTGCATACAAAACGTTCCTCACCAGCCAAGATTTGATCTGCAGGAGGAACAGGGTGCACAGTACAAGTCTTCTTTAAAGGATTCCAAGGAGGAGCAGAAAGTAAAGAAATGGAGTGTGATATAAGCCATGCACTCCCAATGATTACTCCAAAGATCCCTTCGGTCTCCAATGCATCTATCTGATAACATTGTGCAAAAGCCACTTTAGTCACTGCATCACCCTGCCACCATGTCACTAATACATAGCAAACAGGCAGTCCTCCTCCTCACAGCACTCTATCACTCCATGCCAGTTCATGTCTTGCAATTCAGCATCATGCAATTGAAAAGACCGCTTGCTAAACAATAACCAAGAGTAGGTTGAACTGAAAAGTTATAGACAATCAAGTTTGTGCTTCAATGTACAAGTGAAACTTACCTGTACTACATAACAATGTGCAACTTACCTCTATGCGACCCTAGCATTTACATAGTGAATTCCTGTGGATTCAGCAGAGGCCAAAGCAGCTGGTAAGATACTTGATTTAACAGCTGAGTTATTTGGGGTTTTGGAGCCTGAAAACACCCTGTCAAAGACTGCACTAGCTGTATCAGTGCAAGGACAGACTGAGCCATCAGGACTTAAGACACTGCAGAGAACTGTAGAGCACAAACTGGCCTCTGTCTATGCAATCAGCTTACACTGTGCTGGCTTTCTGCTAGAGTACAACTCAGTTCATTAAACTCTCCTACCTTTACCTATTCATTCCCAAAATTTAGCTCTTCAGATGGTTATCCTAATCTCTCTTGAAGATCACAGTTGAATCTGCTGCTGTTGACTGAGGGACAGATCAATAGTGAAAATGTAGAAACACTAAAAAAACCCAAAAGGACTGTGGATGCTGTAAATTAGGAACAAAAACAGAAGTTTCTGGAAAAGCTCAGCAGCTCTGGCAGTATCTGTGAAGTAAAAAACAGAGTTAACATTTTGGGTCCGGTGACGCTTCTTCAGATCCTTCCCTTCTGAGGAAAGGTCATCGGACCCAAAACGTTAACTCTGATATTTTTCTTCACAGATGCTGCCTGACCTGCTGAGCTTTTACAGCAACTTCTGTTTTTAGGTGTTGGTGTGTGTGTGTGTGTGTGTGTGTGTTCACCATCAATCAAATTATGGCCCAGCTAAACTTCTCGACAATTAAGGTCTGGAGAGCATATTACAGCAGAATGGTGGAGTGGCAGAAAGTTAAGGTTAAGCAATCAGTTATGTTGTTTCAGCTGCCATTCATAGTTTGCAAACCAATATTAAAGACATGCTTGGAATTATTTAACTTCTTTTGTTGCTTCATGCAGTTGGCCGCTGTTTGCAAGGTAGAAGACCTCTACAAACTGGCATGCAGTATTACACGACTGAATCTCATTTGTTGATTCTATCTCTACTTTAGTTCATCTCTTGCTGAAACATTTATTTCTGCTTTTGCTTGTATTTAGATTTGACCAGTCCAATGCTCCCTGAGCTGGCTTCCCATCTGCTATTCTCAGTATCATTCACAAGTCATCTAAAACTCTGCTTCCTGAATCCTGACTCTCACCAAGCCCATTCACCCATCAACCCTGTACAAACTCACTTAGATTAGTTCCTGATCCGATTTCTGGATTCTAAAGTTCTCATATTTGTTTGGAAACCCATGTGAGACTTTGCCTTTGACAACTGCAGTAACTTCTTTGAGTCTTAAAACCTCCAAGATCTCTTCTGACTTGGAATTTTAGACTCCTGTGAAATCCAGTTTTAATCATGCCACCAATGGCAACCCTGCAGTAGTCATGATCTAAACTTGGGAAACCTTTCCCTAAACATCTCTGCCTTTCAAGCTCTTTCTCCTCCTTTAAGACACTCTTTTATCCCTCTCTGAGCAAGATTTTGGACATCTGCTCTAATGTCTACTTCTGCGGCTCTGTGCCAAATCCTGTTTGATAGCACATCTTTAAAGTGCCTTGGGATGCCTCAGATGTTTTGTTTCAGAGATCATGTGATACATTTGTTATCACATGGCAGAGATTTTGAGCATCAGCTGGTACACTTGGATACAATGATTATGTTATGGCATTGAAACAACTGTTCCTGTACATCAGAGATAATGGGAACTGCAGATGCTGGAGAATCCAAGATAATAAAGTGTGAAGCTGGATGAACACAGCAGGTGCTCCTGAGATGCTGCTTGGCCTGTTGTATTCATCCAGCTTCACACTTTATCATCTTGTTTTTGTACATCGTCCATTTTAATATTTCCTTAGTTTTAAGACAGTTTTGCATAGGTAGAAATTTCCACAAATTATCCCAGCACAAATATAACTGCAATTTAGTAGCCACTAAGGCATTTGTTTTCAAATACCTATCTTTTACAGAACAAGTCGTATTAATACTGAGGAAGTGAATATGTTCTTATCTTTTGCACCATGTGTCAGCATCAAGTACACTCTAGGGTCAGGATTAGTCTGAACCAGATGGAGAGTTGAACCACCCACTCCACACTGTGCCCTAATCTCAAATTCAAAAGAATGAGAATCCAAGTATCCTCTACTGAAGGGGCGACATGGTGGCACAGTGAGATTCCTCCTACAGTCCAAAGATGTGCAATATGGGTGGATTGATCATGCTGAATTGCCCACAGTGTTCAGGAATGTGCAGTCTGGGTGGGTTAGCCATGGAAAATGTGGGGTTACGTGGATAGGGTGGGATGTTGTTCAGAAGGCCTATGCAGACTTGATGGGCCAACTGGCCTTTATCTGCACTCCAGGGATTCTATGATTGTCAGATTTTTTTTTACAATGAAGTGTCTTCCCATGACCTCAAATTTCCAAATAAAAATAGATGTCAGTGCTAAATTAGGACGTAAACTTGCTAGGAATTTGAATGTGAATTAGGAAAGTGGCAACATAGCATTCTGGAGTCACATCTACAGCTCCTCTAACTAATGAATCCCCTGTCACTACTCTTCTTTCATGTTTCCTGTTCTCCTGTGCAGCTGGCCACCAGTCATGCTATAAGTCCAGCACGAATTGCATTCCTTTGAGGAGTCATCACCTTCACCAGTATCCAGAGTGGAAAACCAATTTTCAAGTGGGACCTCAGGGGATTCCTGCATTACCTGCCTCTGATGTTATACAGCAGTAAAGACAAAAAAAGAACAGAGAAAAAACACACACACACACACACACACACACGCACACGCACACGCACGCACACACACGCACACACACGCACACACACAATCACTTAATGTCATGTACTTCTTCCCTACAAATCGTAATTTACCAACACTTCCAAACCTGCAAAGTGGCTTAACTAAAAAGCAATTAAAATGCCAACTCGTATTACACTTTAACAATGTTTAAGGTCAATGGTAATAGAGAGTTATACACACCTGAACAGCAGAATAATGCTTTGTACAGTGTTCTATATACTATGCCATTCTATCTTTATGAAGCACTGTATCATTGTCTATATGTGAGCATTGCCAATAGGAGAGCTGCCAATTATTAAATTACTTTTCATTTTGTCCTTGGAATATTGTCTCCATTTCTTCTCACAATTACAAGTAATTAAGAGGAGATTTAGAAGGTTGGGGTGAGGAGACTACTGAAAGATATCATGTTGACCACACTGTCAACAAACTGCCAGGAAAGATTCATACCACTGAGGATTAGATTGTCACTGAATCTCAAGTGGCACATTTACCTGACATGTCTTGTGCCAGCAGCAGCCGTAATATCAACCAGATATATCTCTGCCACACTCCCACACAGCACCTGTAGGCACTGGAGCTGCAACAAAAGGTGTAAACAGCTACCACCAGTAGAGTCAGTGTTATTTCAAGTGTCAAGTGAATGGGCTGCTCAGCTCATCGGTATGAAGTAGAAATGAAATTTTTCAGATGCTAGTTGGCATGACCCTTCCCAATTTTCATGGAAGGCCAGTGCCCATCAATCAATAATTAATAACTCAACAAGTCATGGGGACAGCTAATAGAACGTTCTATCTTATTGTGACAGTCAGGAAATGCAGGAGTTAGGAGATTATCCTTCAGTTATTGGTGAGAATACATCTGGAGTACCGTGTATGCTGCTGGTCACTGTGCTTACAGGAGGAGGTTGGAGACAGGCCAGAGAAGGTTTACTAGGTTGATACCTAGAATGAGCTGATTGCCTTATGAGGAAAGGCTAGGACTGTGTACACTGGTGTGTGGAAGAGCTAGAGGTGACCTCATTAAAATATACCAGATCCTGAGGAACTTGACCCAGGGGATGCTGACAAGATGTTCCCTTTTGTGGAACTATGGTCAAAGTTTAAAAATAATGGATTGCCTATGTAAAGTAGGCGATGAAACAATTTGTCACTCAGGGGATTGTAATTCTTTGGAATTCCCTCCCTTAAAAGGCAGTAGATGCAGAAACTTAAAAAAAATTTAAGGCAGAGGTAGATAATTATTGACTTCCAAAGGGATGAAAAATTTATGACGATATGCAGGAATATAGACCTGAGGTTGAAATCGGATCTGCCATGATCTTTGAGTGACGGAACAGGCTAGAAGGGCTGAGTGTCCTGCTCGTTTTCCTTGTTTGTGCATTCATGTAAATCTGGAATGAAAAGCCAATCTATATCATGGTGGATATTTTGATTATCATTAAAATCCATTTGGTTCACTCATTTTCATGAGGGAAGCAAACCCCTTATTTGCTTTGGCCTACATGTGATGATAGTTCCACACAAGGCATTTCATTGACAACTGCTCTCTAATTCAGATTGGGATGCCATGCCAGTGCACCACCTTCCACTCGAAAAGCCAGATGGTCAAAAACTGGATGAGCCAACTGACATTAATCATGGCACTGTAAATGACAACAGCATGCCCTCCCCAGTTATTGACGCACAGTGCTCCTCACCAGCATCTGGGCATGGGTGTTATGTTAAATTTGGAAGCGCAATCCCACTGAAAGATCCCAATGATACTCTAATTCCCTCTGGAGAGAAGAGAACTTGCCAGGAGCAGCACCAGATGTACCTAAAAATACAGTACCAAACTGACGAAACCATGATCGGCAGCTACACGTTGAATCTCAGATAACTGACTTCGCTATGTTTATATGCCTTTCTTAAACTGTCCCAAGGTCCATTAGGCAGATCTCATGAATAGGTGACCTGTTGCTTATGGATATCTAAAAATTTATGAAGGATAGAACAGCTGTGAAATGATGGGGGAAGCCAGCCATATGGAAATTCAGACCACTTGTGTTCATCTGCTTCATGAAGCTGAATTTCACACATGGATAGGACTCCCCAGACTCAAGTTGCCCCAATAAAGATCACTGGCTCTCCCCACAGCTATTGAACCGCCGTCTGCCCGTGTCAGGGAGCAGGCATTGCTTCTAGGGGATGCTATTCAATCACTTGAACAGCAACTGGAAATGGTGACTCGTGCTGGAGTGATTCCATATGAAGGTAAATTCAGGATGGGCCTGGAGGCAGGTTGGCAGATCCTGGCAACCAGAGTCAATAATTGGGAATTAGAACACTTGGGATGGAAGACAAACTTGAAAAAGGCAAATATCCAGAGAGGCCTACAATGTGCATCAGATACTCATGCAGGAGGCGCCTCTTGATGCAGGCATAATTGAGAGGAAAAAGACAGTAAAGCTTACAAATGACACATACTTACTGACTTGTACACATCAGTATAGTGCTCCAGGTGGACCAGTATATTCTTTTCCAAGTATTATTGTCCTTTTCACTATTTTTTTCCTTCCGAGATTCCTTCTGACGTTTCACTTTGTGGCTTGGAAACTCAATGCTGGCTTTCCCAGTGCAGGTAAAACCCCAACAGTGACTCAATCAGCAATTGCCTCTGAATAGGCCACTTGAAGGCTTCAATTCATCCATAGCTGAGTGAGCTGCCAAAAATCTCCTGCACCACAGTAATATATGCACAGAGCAGGCAGCTTGGGCAGGGGAAGGCAGGTGGCAGCAATATCACCACCATTAAGGTGCACAATTTTATGCTTGTCTGTCTGCAATTTTGCCTCAGGGAGTTTTACTCAAGCTTTGAGTGACACATTAAACATTTGGGTTCTGTCGTGGGCCACACTGGGAAATTTAAAATTACGTAGTCAGAAATTCTGACCTGCCTTGTGGTAAAAAGAACACCTGGCTTATGAAAATTTGGATTCAAAAAGGCCACCTTTCTGTGGCTGCTGTTAACATTTCATTGCAGTTAACATTGCTGAATACATTTGGGCATTGTCAGTTTCAGTCCAGATGTTAATCAATGCCTGTCCTTGACACGAAGTCCTGTTCAGCACAATTGACATTAGTCAGACAACTTTACACAGAGAACTGATGATGATGATTGACAGCAGTTATGGAGAGAATAGAGTGGCACTCTTCAAAGGTTAGAATTTGTCCACATTGTTGGGCAATGGAAAGGATGTTTGATACATGACAGTTGTTTGAAATTTTAAATTGTGAAGCATTTTATTACTTTGTTCAATCTTTTCCTTGATGAGCATATACTCGGACAGCAGCCTTCCAATAATGTCCATGCTGTAAATGCAGTCCATTTATTGTAGGTGTTGAATTTAAATGCACAGATGTCTCTGCTACGTTGTTATACATGCATGAAGCCAAATCAAAATATACAAATACTTAAAGAGAATAGCTTTGACATTTCAGGGTCTACTCTACATTTGTATTGCCTTATGTGATTATTTGTAGAGATACAGGTTTTGATACATTATTCTGATTTTTTTGTTTCTGCATTATAATTTTCATCATGATAGATTTACAGAAAATTGTTACAGATGTTATTGCTGGATAAAGGAAATCTGTACCTCAGGGGCTCTGAGGGACATTTTGTTAAAGAATTAATGCAATGCAAACGATGCAAAACACAGATTCCTTTTGTTTCCCTCTGTAGAAAATAAAATCTGGATTTATTTGCGCAATGCATTTCTAATTCATTCTCTATCACCCTGAAGGAAGGAGCTTTCAATAAAATCTGGTAACTGTTGCAGCAAATAAAGGATTATTAGAAATATTAATGTGAGCAACTATTTCACATAGGCAGAGATTTCCTTGTGGCTGTTGCTTCAGCTTTACATAGGATTTTAGGATCAAAATTCATTCTTCAAAATCTCATTTTTAACTGGTAGATTTTTATCCAACCTGGGCAGAAGTGACCAAACTTCCACCACCTCCTTGACCCCTGAGAAATTACCTCATTCATAAATCAGGTACCAACATGAAACATGGCACTCTAATCAGTTCTTGACATTGAATTCTTCATGAATACATGACTGAGTGAAAGGTTTATCAGATTGTAACGCTTTACTGTTTATTCGAGCAGTATTTCGATCATTTTCTACATGGAGTCAGTAATGCCAAATGTGAAACAATTTCCAGTTGTTTTTGCCTCAAGTTTTAACTTTGAACATTCTTTACATTTGCCTGTTAATCCCATGGTGATCATGTATTACTATTGTACGGTATTGGCCCATCAGAGGCACTCAAAACCTTTTTTGGCTGAAGATATTACAGAAGTTCTTCATGGAAGTGAACTTTGTGTTTTTAGATAAAGCTACAGTGGATTTTTTAATGAGTTGGATAAGAAATACCACTGACAGAATTTATTGGAGGAATTCTGGATCATGAGACTTGTGACTTTTATATCTTTGCCACTATCACTCCTTTTTGATGAGTGGTGTCCTCTCAACTTCGCTCTCTCTGTCAATCTTACTTTTATTACTGCCTATGACTTGTTATTTCTCTAAATTATTTTGACTATTATTGCATTGATGTTTTTCCATCAATGTTTCTGAGCACTTGTTTATGCCTTTTATCGCCTGTCTCCTCCTTCAATGCATAATGGGCAGCTGGTGATGAGACGAATAGTTGGAGAGCAATTCGTTGTGCAGGAGTGTGGTAAGTGAGTATCTTACTGCCTTCCATTTTGACCCCAACCAAATACCCAATGATGGGTTTGTCCCACTGCCAAATTGAGGTCCCTAGGTAGGCAATAAATTGCAGATGTGAGAGTGTTTGGTGGAGGATTTCCTCGTTCATAGACACTCAAAGATCAAGAGATCCAACATCAGGAAGGGTAAGGGTGTCTTTGTGAACAGCATCAGGGACAAATGAAACATGTGGCTAAAGCAGTTGTAGAAATATAGTCACGAAGATTTACCCTTGTAAATATAACATGCTAACATCTCATATCAATTATCAATTCCTTTGTCTAAATATATTTCTACTCACATTAATGGTTCCACCTCCATAATAAATAAATAGGTGAGTTTACTGTAAGTATATAAGTAAGTATGCTTCCCAGCACCAGGGATCCCTGGGTTCAATTTCTCTGTCAGGTGACTGTCTGTGTGGAATTTGCACATTCACCCCATCCCTGCGCAGGTTCTCCTGTGAGTGCTCTGGTTTCCTCCCACAATCCAAACATGTTCAGATTAGGTTAGGTTGACCATGAAAAATTGCTCATAGTGTCCAGGGATGTGCAGGGTAGGTGTATTGGCCATGGAAAGTGCAAGTAACAGGGATAGGGTAGGGGGGTGAGTCTGGGCAGGATGCCCTTCAGAGTATCAGTGTGGACTCGATGGACCGAATGACATGCTTCCACACTGTAGGGATTATATGCTTCTGTGTTTCCTTGCAGAATCTCCAAGTTGCTGGAATTTCAGATAAAAGAGGAAACAGGCATATTTCCTGGCATTTTGTGCGATTTCATAGGTTTAGATAAAAAAAAGGTCAATCTCATGTAAGACCTATAATATATTTTGTGTTACTGTAAGTGAATTTTTCAGGCATAAGTATATGTTGCATTAAAAATGGAAAAGTTCCCCAACTGAAATTTCTTGAATATGCCATCCATCAAGTGCATGAATGATGAATAATTAGGCTGAAACATAACTTTCATATATAAAGAGGGAAAATGTGACACAAACTCAGTGCTTTCCTTAGACCCTGACATTTATTAAGCTGATTTACTTATTTTTTACTTTCACACATATCCTAGTAAGATTCACACAAAACTTCATCAGAGCAACTTCAGCAAAATTGGTGCATCTTGGGACTAGCTTCCTGGTTGCATCACTGTACTGGTTTTAATATGTCTATCCCTTCCTCTCTGTGTATTGACTTCTGTCGATGTAGCTGTCTTTTTCTATGGTTGCTTTTTCTTTTTCTTGCACATAGCTTTCCTTTTTCTGCCTTGTGATCAAATGGATAACTGAAGCATTTCTCTCTCTCTGTGTTTCTGCACCATGAATTTTTTTAATCTCGTGTTAAGTCCATACCCTGAGCCAGGTTCCTCAACTCATTATAGTTCCAAATCAACTGACTTTCATCCTTTTGATTTGTTGTGACAAGGTTAACTTAAAAAGGACCCCTTTCTGGAAAAGGGAGGATCTTTTGAGCAAAGGGTCATCAGTCCTTCATTAACTTTATAGTCACATGAGATTTCAGTCCAGTCTTTTGAAGTCTCTTCAACACTTTAAGTGCTACATTCCATCAGTCTCTTTCTATAGGCAGATACATAATATTTGATCCACAACCAGTTTTGGCATTAGCAGTCTCTTTTAAAAACACACATGTTTGAATTAAAGGCTAAACCTTTCCATAGTACTTTGGGGTTCCAACCATCGTCATAATACTCTGCTGTATAAAATTTATGCTTATATTGCTTTGTTTCAATTTCCTTGTTACTGCTTAGAGGTTCTGCTTGTGACACCCAAGGGCACATGATTGCTGAGCAATATGTCGACCTTGAATATCCACAGCTGACCTGTTCGAGTCTTTTTCTCAGTCATTTCTCAGTCACGGGATGAGGGTGTTGCTGGCTAGGCAGCATTTATTGCTCATCCCTAATAGCCCAGAGGGCATTTAAGAGTCAACCACATTGCTGTGGGTCTGGAGTCACATGTAGGCCAGACCAGGTAAGGATGGCAGTTTCCTTCCCGAAAGGACATTAGTGAACCAGATGGGTTTTTCCTGACAATCAGCCATGGATTCACCGTCATCAGTAATTCCAGATTTTTTTATTGAATTAAAATTCCACCATCTGCCAAATTCCCCAGAACTTTGCCTGTGGTCTCTGGATTAACAGTCCAGCGAGAATACCCCTAGGCCATTGCCTCCCCACAATCACATTGGTCAGTAACAGTAATGTCAGAGATGGGTGTGCAATATTCTCTCTGTCCAGCAGTTTGAATTTGTTGATTTCTGAGTGGAGTGTGAACTGTAGTCATTTGTTAATCGCCCATTACCTTTTGCAAACTTGTATCTACAGTATTAATTTATAATTATACTC
Source organism: Stegostoma tigrinum (assembly GCF_030684315.1). Lineage (NCBI taxonomy): Eukaryota > Metazoa > Chordata > Chondrichthyes > Orectolobiformes > Stegostomatidae > Stegostoma > Stegostoma tigrinum. The sequence goes on along the minus strand of NC_081355.1, from coordinate 87,466,269 downwards.
CTCATCATAGGTGAGTCACTCAACTCAAATTTCTTGAAGCCACCAGAAATAATCACAAAAATTGCCATTTGAGCTCAAAATTAGATTTATTGTTGGTAATAAGTGATCATATCACTGTTTCCCATGCTCAAAAAATTCTTCCACTGGGAATCCAAAAATATTATTATAAGAACAAATCACTTCTGTGTCCTTGGTCCCATTTGCAGATGTTGGAATGTTTATCAGCTTTTGCAGGTTATAACTCAGAATCATGATTTCTCCAAATCTGCTTGAGCATTGTTCCCTCTTTGATGACCAAAGTATGGGCAGTATTCAATTACTGCAAAAAAAAGTCATCTTTCTGTGTTAAGCATTTGAGTTAGGAGGAATTCCTGCAGAAATTTTGACTTTTGCTCTCCATAAAAGTAATAAAAAAAGGCTATAACAGGCCCTTATATCAAGGGCTTTGGAATGTAAAGGTGAGGAAGTAATCCTTTAGTTGTCCAGAGTATAGGTCATATGGTGTACTTCATTCAGTTCAAAGTACTCAATCGCAGGAAGAACACATTAGTTCCGGAGGGAGTACATCATAGATTAACAAGAATAATGCCAGGATTTAATGGTCTACATTATAAGGACAAGTTGCATATATTCACTTGAGGTTAGAAGGTTGACAGTTGATCTAATTGAGATATTATCAATGCTGAAAGCCTTTGATAGAGTTGATATGAAGAAATTAGTTCATCTGGTGGAGAATGAAGAACAATGCAGTGAAACTTTGAAATTATAAAACATGTTTTCACACAAAGGATGGTGAAAGTGCCGAATATTATCCTAAATATGCTTTGTATGCTACTAAGACAAGGGATTGATATCTAATTGTTAGATAAAAATAATAAATTACTGCAAGTAAATGGAGCTGTGGTGCAGATAAGTCAGGGTGGAACAAAATGGTGGAATTTGCTTGAGAGGTTCCTGACCCCATGTTCACAAAAATGTTTTGTGAGGTGATTTTATGAAGGTATAGAAAAATAAGCTGGGGAAATTACTTTATGCTAAACTGCAGGGTTGATGTACAAATATAAGTTCAAATTAACTATTGGTAAATTTGGAACTGTCACAAATTGTGCTTCAGATAGAGTAATCAGTCCATGTAATTAGCTTCTAGGTAAGCATCAGGATAAAACATTAGCATCAATTCAGAAATTATATTTCGCTTAATAAAAAGACATTTTTTTCAAGTTTTCACCTTGCACTCAGAGCAATTTGCAAGAAACACCAAACGAAAGCTAGAACAATATTTATACTGTATGAACAGAGAGTGCTGATTGGTTGGCAAGTACTCTCTGATTGATAGAGATATTACTATAGGGAAGACACCAATTAATGATGGCTAACAGTTAACTGCCAAGTTGTGTTTATATTTTAAATCAGGTAAGAAAAGCCTGATTGATCAAGGCACTGACCTGAGAAATGAACCAGAGGAAAGCAATCACCTGTTTTATTGATTTGAATATTGTATTCCCTTTACTTTGGTATTTCCTATGAGTTAACTAGGCAAAATTCTTTGACAAAATGTGTCTTTTTTTTGAAATGCTAAAGCTCTGTATTACTAAATAACTATAAAGAAATTAAAACTATAATTGACATACTTTAGTTTCTTCCTGCATTGTTAAATTCTGATACGAAGAACTGCTCATCTAGAACTATCTTGTGAAACTTTCTCTACCACCACCCTTGATTCCTCAATTATGATTACGCTGCCCAATTATCTAGCAAATATTAAATCCTGGAAGTGTTAAATTCATCTTCATTTCAATGTCTGCAAGACTGAAGGCGCCTTGCTTGGACCATACCTGTAGTTCTATTCCATGTCTGTGACTGTCTTCTTAGGTTTAGCCCGATGGTACAAAATCATGGCTCACAATTCCACCCTTAGGCAAAGTTCCAGATCTTAATAACCATCAAAATCATGACCACCTCTGCCTTATTTCACTGCACCTCACCTGAATCTATAAAACTCTCCCCATCTTTTGTAACACCAGGTTTGATTAATGCATATTCTTCCTTATATAAATCCTTCTACAATCTGCAACTTACAACTCATCAAAATCTTGCTGCCTACATTCTAGTCTGCTTCTCAGTCTGCTGCCACCATCATTACCATTAGTTTCCATTGGTGCTCTTTAGCTGACACCTCTATTTTGAAGGCCCTGATCCTCATCCACATGTCTACCCAAGGCCCATTTCCTTCTGTTTCTACAATTTTCCTCATTCTCAGTTCCTAGATCTTCTGTCCTTTTGATAGCCTTACATTCAGAATGAGAGCTTTTACTGTGTCAACTCTGCACTCTCACTCTCTGGGTCACTGCCTTGAAATTCCTCTATCTTACTACCTCCTTTCAAAGCTTCTTCAAAGCCTGCTTTATATTTTGGCTTCACCTACCCTTTTTCTGACATTTCACACATAATTGATCCTTGTTTAGTGATAGGTCCCTCTGTGAAAGGCTTTCAGATGATTTATATTAAAGATGCTACATCGTGCAATCTTTGGTTTCATTTATTTGAGATTGAAAATTATGTAACTATAAACATCAAAGGAAGGGAATATTGACATCACAAAAGGCAATATAATTTTTAATTAGTGGTCATACTGTAATTATCCATGTACATTAATACTGTTAAAGGGAGCTGATGGCATGGGCTGCTGGTTCTGCGAAGCAAGTGGCATCAAAATCTCCCCAAAAGTTTCAATTTTAATGTTAGCTCTTTAGAAAGTGTTCCAGTTGGGGGAAACTGGACAACATCGTCATTGGAGTATTTGGAAAATGATGTCATCTGGCATCTGGCTTCTATATAAAACACAAGCCCATTGATTCTTGCTCATTGTTTTTGAACTCTCCAATTAAAACACAAGAAAGTAATATAGCGATAGAATCTTAGAGTTATTGTATCACAGAAGAAAGTTATTAAACATTACTAGCTTGAACAATTTCAGAAGGGGGAGGGAATGACTGTTTGAGGTAGATTCCCATCGTCACCTTGGTGGATGGCCTGACCTTTATCAAACTTAGTAAATTTTCATTCACCCATCAAATGATGTGGTTTCAGCCAGGAGCTAAGCTGGAAAATTCTCAATGAAATTTATTCTCAGGGATACCACTGAAATAGAAAATAAATATGTTCGATGCATGGTCACTCTGTCCCACTGGATTCCCACTGTATTAGGCAAGATAAAACCCCATCCTAAGGATATCTATTTCTCATAAAAGCCAGGTAAAATGCCTCAGTGAAATGAATCTGTAAAAGTAATTTGTATTTATAAAAATACGGTCGATGCACCAGGAATTCCCTCAGGAAGCTAGCTTGGCACACATCCATGTAGGCCAGCAACAGCAACAACTTGCCTATTTATAGTACATTTTATGGAGTAAATTGTCCCAAGGTACGTCACAGGTGCATTACCAAACAAAATTTGACACCAACAGCATGATTGCAGTGATAGGTTTTATGCTGCATCTTAAAGGAGACGCGTGTTAACTGATGAGGAAATAAGGTTTAAGGAGTAGACTCCAGAGCTTAAGGTCTGGGAAACTGTGTGTGTGGCAGTCAGTGGTGGAACAATGAAAACTCAGAAAACACACAAAAATTCAGAACAGGAAGAGGCAAAGGAAATTATAGAAAGGGGCAGGAATGAGGCCATGTAGGGAATTGGAAACAGGGACAAGAATGTTAAAATTGGGATGTTGCCAGACTGGGAGTCCATGTAGGTCAATTAGCACAGAGGTTGAAACTTGGTCTAAGTTAAAGTATGGGCGGCAGTGATTTGGATGAGGTTTCAGGTGAATTTATACTTACAGATGGTGTAAGGTAGGATGTTGAGCAGCAGAATATTGATATAATTGCATCTCAAAGTAACCACAATACAGATAAGGTTTTCAGTTGCAATTATTTTGAGGCAGCTTAGAGACAAGTTATCGTAGAATCCCTACATAGTGGAAACAGGCCATATGGCCTAGCAAGTCCACACTACCCCTCTGAACAGTATTGACTGAGACCCATTCCCCAATATTTCAAATGTCTAACTCACCTAAATTAAACATCCCAGGGTACTATGTGTTAGCATGGCAAATTGTAACTTGCACATCTTGGGACTGTGGGAGGAAACTGGACCACCTGGAGGAAACCCACACAGACACAGGGAGAATGTGCAAACTCCGCACAGATAGTCACTTGGGGCTAGAATCAAACTCAGGTCCCTGGCTCTGTGAGGCAGCTGTGCTAACCACTGAGCCACCGTGCTACCTCCAACTGCTTCAGAGGGAAGTAAATCATCTTGGTGATGAAGAGCAATTTATGGATAAATGTAGCTCAGGGTGGAACAGGTGCCAAGATTGCAAACAGCTTTGTTCAGCCTGAGGCATTGGCCAGGGATAGGGAAAAAGTCAGTGGCTTAGAGGACACATCTTGGATATCATAAATAAATACATTGACTATGAAGGGATGTCTGTAAGCTGAATCTTTCTAAAGTGCTGTTTAAGTTACAATTAGATTATTGTGTTCTGTTCTGATCACCACACTTTGGGAAGGATGTGAATGTCCTTGAGAGGGTATGGAAGACATCTACTATAATGCTTCCAAGAATGAGACTTATCTATAAACTGAAGTTATTCTCCTGGTTGGAAAGGCTGAGTGAAAATCTTTGAATGGTAGCAAACCCCAGGCAGGCAACACGGCTGCTAGCTTTCACCTGAGGGCCTCATTACGTGATGTGGACTCCTCCTGCTGGAGAAAATTACTGCAACAGTGGGAAGAGGCTCACAAGTGACCATCAATTAGCAACGTCAGAGCCTCAATTTTCCCATAGGCAAGTGAGAGCAAATGACACATATCTACCACAGCTACATGTATCTGCGACAGCTAGAATCGCAGCAGAGCTGAGGAAATGAGGACAGGGCTGTGTTGTCATGGCATCCAGTTTTGCACCTTACAAACCACTCCCAGCATGCTCCTTGTTAGGGAGGCTGAACTGTCTCTTTAGGCTTTTCTGTGCAGACAGTATTAGAAAGTCACTTGCGTTCAATGGAGAATGCAGGTGAACATTTGCAGAAGCATGGACTGACAGAAGGAATGTATGTGTACATGGTACATTGACTGGAGCATTGGTAACTCGACCAGATATTTTATGTAGTCACATGGAGGTTGCTTCTACCCTTGATCAAATGTTAATGCTTCAGTTGCACATTGATTTAATTTTTCAGATGTGAGTGTGTGTCGAATCTGAAGTAGAACTGCTCTCACTAATAGGTGCATGGCTATGAATCATTTCAGAACTTGAAAGTGAAGTAGTTAAAAGGATTAATTGATTCTGATACTTCCATATTCCAACACATTGCACCTCTTAGGCCTTGGGCAGTTTATGCCTATGCTGCAACTGAAAGTAAAGCATCACTCATCAAGTGCTGCATCGTTGTTGGACAACTGGAATGTGAAGAGATTTAGATATATAGATACTGTCATCTTCGATGGTTTGAGTGCCACCATTGTCCACAGCCATTCACAGTTCCAATGATGGTGACATGATCTCTGGGATAGGGACGTGTAGCTGTGCCTGATCCCCATTGGTTATTCTCACAACATCATGCTATGGGCTGCCATGCTGTTCAAGAGAGTGGGATGTGTATCAGTGAATGTATGCAAGCTGTAAGGTGTGAACACGTGACTTGCAGCAACTTGCTAAGCGTATGAAGGTAAAGTGATGCTATGGATGTTGGAAATGGTTTTCGATTCATATAGCTTTTCCGAGGTAAACATGAGAGGGATGCAGTGCATTGAACAGTGATGCAAATGATGGGATGTGCCATTTAGGATATTTTCACTGACAAAAATTCATATTCATTCAATGACATTTCATTATAGTCATACAGGCTTATCTGAAGTCACAAGCTGTCATAGCGCTGCTCCTTTGTCAGGTGAAGGAGCAGCACGCTGAGAGTTTATAATTTCAGATAAACCTGTTGGACGATTTCCTAGTGCCATGTGACTTCTGACTTTGTCCACCCCAGTCCAACATCAGCAACTCCACATCATGTGAGGTCAGTGGGAATATAGTACTGAGAGTACACCATTCAGCCCATGCTCCACTATTTAACATGATCATGGCTGATTGAACACTTCAATGTCTTTTACCCAGACTAACCTCATAATTCCTTATGCTTTATCAGTAATCGACGCAGCATTAAATATACTCAGAGACTGAGCTTCCGCATCCCTCTGTGGTAAGTAATTTCAAAAATTTACAATGCTCTAAGTAAAAATAACTTCTCATCTCAGTCTTTAATGGCAGGTACCTTATTTTTAAATTGTGCTTCTGCTTTTAGACTTCCCAACCAGGGGAATCAGCTGACTCCACCCTATTTATCCCTTAAGTATTTTGTAGGTTTCAATGAGATTACCCCTCTCTCTTCAAAACTCGAGGGAATGCAGCCCCAGTTTGCCCAATCTTTCCATATTGGACCACCTTGTCTGGTGATCCTATGCTGTTTTCCCTCAATGGTGCTAATATTTTTCTTCGCACAATGAGATCAGAACTACACACAATATTCCAGGTATGGTCACACCAAGCTTTAATACAATTGAAGCAAAACTTCATTATTCTTGTACTCGATTCACTTGTAATAAAGGTTAACGTTCCATTTGCCTGGCTAATAGCTTGTTGCACCTGCATGTTAGCTTTCAGTTACTTATCAATAAGTACACCCAGGTACCTTTGTATATTTGCACTTTCCAACCTCTTACCATTTAAGAAATAATCTTCAAATCTGCCCCACGTTATATTCCGACTCCCATGTCCTAGACAACTCACCGAGCCTGCCCAAATCCTTCAGAAGCTGCTTTACACCTTCCTTATAATACACATTTTTAATCAAATTTGTATCATCTGCAAATTTGGAAATATTATATTTGTCCCCATATCCAAATTATTGATGTATCCTGTGAACAGTTGGGATCCTAGCAATTCTCCGTTAGTCAGTCTGTGAATGAAAGAATGACCTGTTTATTCATTCTCTCTGTATTTTTACCTTCCAGCCAATCCTTACTCCATGTCTCCTATCCCAAGTGTTTTCATCTTGCTAACTAACCTCCAATGGACTGGGTGTTGGGGTTGGGGTGTGCGTGCATTAAACAGACGTTTTCTCAAAATCTAAATATAATTCATCCTTCAACTCTCCTTTATCAATTTTGTTCAACATTTTCAAAAATCTCCATATTTGTCAAACATGATTTCCTATTCACAAATCCATGCTGACTGCCAATGTGATCATTATTATTATTAATGTGTCCATTTACAACATTTTTTAATAGATTCTAGTGTTTTCACTACATGTAAGGTCAACAGATCTGTAGTTCCCTATTTCTCTTTTACTCTCCCTACTTTAGTAGTGGGATGACATTTACTAGTTTACAATTTGCAGGAATCCTTCCAGAATTTATAAACTTTTGAAAGCTGATCATCCGTAAATTGACTATTTCTATAGCCACCTTCTTCAACATGCTGAAATGCAGAGTATTGAGCTTCTAACCTCACTGAATTCATGATCATGAGGTCTGACTTCTGGCACGGTCACCATGGCTGTTTTGTCCTACTGCCTTCCAACATCTATATGGATGCCCTCCTGGTTTCCATGGATGGACAACATCTCTCCTTCTCTTGACTTTCTTCTTGAAGCCAACTCTTTGCCATCTTCATCTCAAACAAGAGAGATCTTGTCCAACTGCATCTGCATGCTCAGTCATTACATTGAATAACATTCCTCCTGTCTCCAAAAAGGCTGTCTACCCTGCATAAAGCGCAAATCATGGGTATGAAGGAATGGACAAAAGTATTCCTGGAGGGGCAAAGCAGTTCCAGCAACATTGAAGGATTTTGACCACATCTAGGATAAAGCAGCCCATGAGCTTATCACCCCATCAGTAAATTTAATCACTGTCTCTCTCCACCACTGGTGCACAGTACTACCAGTGTTTATCATACATAAAGTAAAGTTGCCACACTCTCTGTGCCCATTAGATTTCTTTGCTTCACAACATTGTTGATGACTTTTAGTGTGTTTCTGTGCAATCCTATAAATAAACCATGAATACAGTGAATAATTGTGGCCCAAGCAAACATCCTTTTGGGGTATCATTACACATGTTCTTCCAATGCTAACTCAAAGAAGTCTGACCATTTGGGGAGCCAGCGTGGATTCATGACAGGTAGGTCATACCTGACAAAGTTCACTGATTTTTTTGACTGAGGTAGTCTACAGGAGAATATCTATGGATATTGTTTACATGAACTTCCAGAAGGCATTTGATAAAGTGCTACATAACAGACAAAGGTAGATATCCAGAGAGATGAGGGCAAATGACTGACATGGCTGGGAAATTGGTTGAGTGGCAGGTGACAGAAAGTAGAGATAATGGTAGAAGTCCACAAATTAGCAGGACATGACCATGGTGAACCATAATGATCTGTGCTCGGGCCTCAATCATTCACATTATTTATTAATAACTTGGATAATGGCATGGGATGTCATATATCCAGATTTGCCGCTGACACAAGTTAGGCAGAATTGTACACTTTGTATATGGTAAAATAAAATTTCAAAAGGATTTGATAGACTAAGTGAATGGGTAAAACACTAGCAGATGGATTTCAGTGTAAGCAAGTATGATGTTATCAACTTTGGACAGAATAAAGGATAGATAAGGACACTTCCTAGATGGTATGGAGTTAAATACAGTGGATGTCCAAAGAGAGTTGGGGCTCAGGTACATAGATCTTTAAAATGCCACAAACAGGTGCAGAAAATCATCAAGAAACCTAATGGAATGCTGGCATTTATATCAAGAGATCTGCAGTATGAGAATCTGCAGAAACTGTGAGTAGATCTGGGCACAACCACACAGGAAGGACATATTAGCCTTAGAGGGACTACAATATAGGTTTATAAGAATGATACCTGGACTGCAGGGTTACGTTGTGAGGAGAGTTTATGCAAATTTGGCCTGTTTTCTCTTGAATTTAGATGGTTAAGGAGCAATCTGATTGCAGTATTCAAGATATTAACTGGAAAAGATAGGGTAGAGAGAGATAAATTATTTCCACAGGTTGGGCATTCAAGAACTAGGGAGCATATTCTGAGATTTAGCATTAGCATGAGGTTAGAGGCTATGGGTGGGACGTCACCTGAGTGATGAGCTTGTGGATGGATGGGAGATAATGGTTTGGTGCTCGGGGTTTGGGTCATGATCCAGGAGATGGTAGGTGGAGGTGTCGGAGAGTCGGCGTCTGACCTCAGTAATGTAGAGGTCAGTGCGCCATACTACAACTGTGCCTCCCATGTCCGCGGGTTTTATGGTGAGCTCGGGATTGGAGCGGAGGAAGTGGAGGGCTGCACGTTCTGCAGGGGAGAGGTTGGAGTGGGTGAGAGGGGTGGAGAAGTTGAGGCGATCGATGTCTTGATGACAAAGAGATGAAGAGGTCGAGGGAGGGTCAGAGGCCTTGGGGTGGTGTCCAGGAGGAGGGGGTGCATTGGAGGTGGGAGAAGGGGTCTGTAGAGGGACAGTCAGTTTCATGATTAAAGAAATAAGCGGAGGGGGCAGAAAAACTGCTCAATGTTTAGACACAAGTTATATTCATCAATGCGTGGGTGGAGGGGTCAAAGGCGAGCCCCTTACTGAGGACTAACCATTGGTCCTCAGTAAGGGGGATGTCTGGGTGGATGGTGAAGACTCAGCAGGCCCTGTATTAGTGTTCTGTCTTGAGATGCTGGTTGTGAAAGTGGTGGGCGGAGTGATGTCAGCAGTGGGCGGAGCGACCTCGGCAATGGGTGGAGAGACCTCCCAAACCATCCACAAACTCATCACCTCAGATGGCCTCCCACCCACAGCCTCTAACCTCATCATTCCCCAACCCCATACCGCCCGCTTCTATCTCCTTCCCAAAATCCACAAACCTGACTGCTCTGGTCGACCCATTATCTCTGCCTGCTCCTGCCCCACCGAACTCATCTCCACCTATCTGGATTTCATTTTCTCCCCCTTGGCCCAGGAACTCCCTACCTATGTCCGTGACACTGCCCACGCTCTCTACCTCTTCCAGAACTTCCAATTCCCCGGTCTCCAACACCTCATTTTCACCATGGACATCCAGTCCCTATACACCTGCATTCCCCATGCCGATGGCCTAAAAGCTCTCTGCTTCTTCCTGTCACGCAAACCCGACCAGTCCCCCTCCACTGACACCCTCATCCGCCTAGCTGAATTAGTCCTCACCCTCAACAACTTCTCCTTTAATTCCTCCCACTTCCTACAGACAAAAGGGGTGGCCATGGGTACCCGCATGGGCCCAAGCTATGCCTGCCTCTTTGTAGGCTATGTGGAACAATCCCTCTTCCAAAGCTACACTGGCCCTATCCCCCATCTCTTCGTCCGTTACATTGATGACAGTTGGCACAGCCTCGTGCTCCCACAAGGAGCTCAAACAGTTCATCCACTTCACTAACACCTTCCACCCCAACATTAAGATTACCTGGGCCATCTCTGACACCTCTCTCTCCTTCCTGGACCTCTCTGTCTCCATCTCTGGCATCCACCTGGAAACCGATATCCATTTTAAACCTACCGACTCCCACAACTACCTGGAATATTCCTCCTCTCACCCACCTTCCTGTAAAAATTCCATCCCCTGTTTCCAATTCCTTCGCCACCGCCGCATCTGATCCCGAGATGAGGCATTCCACTCCCGAACATCCCAGATGTCCTCTTTTTTCAAAAACCGCAACTTCCCCTCCACAGTGATCAAAAATATCCTTGACCATGTCTCCTGCATTTCCTGCAACTCATCCGTCACACCCCCTATTCGCAATAATAACCAAAACAGAATCCCCCTCATCCTCACGTACCACCCAACCAACTTCCAAATCCAATGCATCATCCTCCGACATTTCCGCCATCTGCAATCTGACCCCACCACCAAAGACATTTTTCCCTCCCCACCCTTTTGGGCTTTCCGGAGAGACCACTCTCTCCGTGACTCCCTTATCCGCCCCACACTCCCCTCCAGCCCCACCATCTCCAGCACGTTTCCCTACAACCAAAGCAAGTGCTACACCCGCCCCTATACCTCCCCCCTCACCCCGATCCCAGGCCCTACGAAGACTTTTCACAGCAAACAGATGTTCACCTGCACATCTGTCGATGTTATATACTGTATCCACTATTCCTGTTGTGGCCTCCTCTACATCAGGGAAACCAAACGGAGGCTTGGTTACCGCTTTGTGGAACACCTACGCTCTGTTCGCAACAAACAACTGCACCTCCCAGTCGCAAACCATTTCAACTCCTCACCCCCAACTCCTCGGAGGACACGTCCATCCTGGGCCTCCTGCAGTGCCACAATGATGCCACCCGAAAGATGTAGGAACAGCAACTCATGTTTCGCTTGGGAAACCTGCAGCTCAAGGGTATCAATGTGGATTTCACAAGCTTCAAAATCTCCCCTCCACTGACCACATGCCAAACCAGCCCAGCTAGTCCCTGCCTCCATAACCATTCAGCCCACCTCAAGCCCCACCCCATCCACTACCCACTAACCTCATCCCGCCCCGCTGACCTGTCTGTCCTCCCTGGACTGACCTATCCCCCCTTAACCCCCCACCTACATTCACCTTCACTGGCTCTAGCCCCACCTCTTTGATCTGTCTGTCTCCTCTCACCCTATCTTCTCCTTTATCCATCTTCTATCCGCCTCCTCCGTCTCCCTATTTATTTCAGAAATCCTTCCCCTCCCCCATTTCTGAAGAAGGCTCCCCACCCGAAACGTCAAGCTTTCCTCCTCCTCTGATGCTGCTTGGCCCACTGTGTTCATCCAGCTTCACACTGTGGTAACATCCATAGACATCCCTGTTTATTACTTTAGCTACCTCGTCAGAGAATTCAATTAGGTTAATGAGAACATGGGCTCCACTTTAGAAATCCATGTGGGTACTCAGATTAAGTGAAACTTTTTCGGCTCACCACACACTTAATTGTAGGCTGTAGTAATTTCCCTACTATTCTAACAATTCCTTGGGTTTTCCTGTTTAATCTTCTTGAAATAGTGGAACAACATACAAAATGTTCCACTTTGTTGTCCATCCAATAAGATAAGCATGCACAAAAGCTTTCGAGGCACATCTTCATTCAACAAAACATCCAATGATATACACAGAAGTGTTTGATTCGGTCCTGTGCAATTTCTTTATTCTTATCTCTTAGTTTTGTTTGACTGTCCTAGTTCTCCTACATACAGCCAATCCAATGGCTATAGTTTAGTTGCTGGGATGTTTTTGACTTTCACATGGGAGATTGCTGATGGGCCTGAAGGACACCCTTGAGCAAATCTACTCTTTCAATAACAATCATTGTTAGGCAGGCATACCATTTCTCCAAATATCTCAGTGCTCTCTTGCATCACATCACATTAAAATCTTCATCAGACATATCTCTGAATTCCAACTCCACTTATCATAAGATCTATCTTAATAGGCTTGCCACCTCCTCTGCAGAACTCAGAGAATACAATCATACCAGTTTATCAATGTTCCCTGGTTTCCTCTAGGATAATAGGTGACCTTGTCCTGCGAGACAAAATAGAGTACAGAGTGTTAATGATCAGAGTGTACTGTGCTTGAGTGGTGTGTTCACTACAGTTGTTTCGCTGCAGATATCTGGAAGCACACAGGAGCTAGGTGCGATTGTGAACATTACTTAAAGGTACATGAGCATAAGGTTTACTGTCTGGATGTTCAACATGAGTCTAAGATGGTTTTAAGTGCTTTGGGTGAATTATGTGGGTGTGGTGCACTGACCAATGTGAGAGAGTGGTGTTTTGCTGAGTATAAAATGGGATGTAAAGTCTGATCTTGACGGACAATGGGCCAAAGATGACTTTCTGTGCTGTAATTATTCTATGATCTTTTCTTTGGGTGAACTCATTTAACGTCTCGCAACAGCATTACCAGTCCCTCAGGATCAGAATAATGAAATTGATCTCCATGACCCTCAGCCTCAAATTGGCCCATTTAGGTTTTTGTTTCCACTTGCTTGCCCACTGCACCCAAAGAGTAGCACATGGTAATCTCTCATCCTTAAACTTTAAAAAATCACTACTTTCTTGAAAAAGCTTTCTGTAAGTATCTGAGATTCATCAACATTACTTGTGAGTTAAATCATAAAAATTTTCCATGTAACATTAAACATCTAAAAAGCCATGTGGCTTGTTGAAACTGACAAGTTTCTTCTGTAGCATATTCTACAGAGTAAAGCTTTCTCAGGAATAGAATGAATCACATGTCACAGTTATAGGGAGTATCGGGTTGTGATTATTAAATGCTTTAGATTGCTTATTAAACTGTATGATGGCCAGAATTCCCACTTCTCTTCAAGGACTATGTCAGTTTACTGAGCAATGCTGCAGGGCTGAGTTGATGTTGTAGAGGATGAATGTTTTTGACATAACAAGGTGGAGAGCTGGATGAACACATCAGGCCAAGCAGCATCAGAGGAGCAAGAAAGCTAATGTTTTGGGCCTGACATCAGCAGTTCCTACTATCTCTATGAATGTTTTTGGCTCCTTGTTTAATAGTTTGGAATTAACCAAATAGATCCTGAGACCACTAACTATGTTAAGATTCCCAAAAGGTTGGTCCTCTCACTTATCTATTTTCATTACTGTCTTCTGACAAATTCAGAGATTTCAAGACAACCATTATCTCTTTTAACCAGCACTTTTTTTCCCCCTTAATGGTACATAATCAAGCACAAGGACTTTTCACACGGTGAATTGGCCACTGGCCACAATGTCCTTTGTATCTATACCAATTCTACAGGGACGTGTGCAAACAAAATATGAAGATGACAATAATTTTCATTTCCTCTCAGGTCACAGGAGAGGTGCCAGAGGGCTGAAGGACAGTTAATGTGGCACCATTATTCAAGAAGTTATCCCAAGGGATAAACCAGGGAATTATATGCCAGTCAGGTTAGTACCTTAGTGGTAGGGAATTGATTGGAACCAATTCTGAATGATATAATTAATCTGCACTTGGAGAGGCAAGGATAAATCAAGAACAGTCAGCATGATTTTGTCACAGGGAGGTTGTGTCTGACCAACTTAAAAATTGAAGAGGTGAGTGGGTGTAGACGAAAATAAACCATTTGACGTAGTCTATTTGGACTTCAGCAAGGCTTTTAATAAGGTCCCACGTGGGAGACTCATAGTGAAAGTAAGAGCTCGTGGAATCTAAGGAAATTTGGTAAATTGGATCCTGAGTTGACTGAGTAGCGGGAGACGGACATTGATAATCAAGGGTGTTTTTGTGACTGGAGACATGTGTCATTGGGGTGCTGTAGGGATCACAGTTGGGGCCCTTGCTGTTTCTGGTATACATGATGTTATGTATGAATGTGGAAGGATTAATCAGTAGGCCAGCAGATGATATGAAAATTGGTAGGGTGGTAAGTAGTGAGGAGAATAGCCTTAGATTACAGGAGGATAAAGATGGGCTGGTCAGGTGGGCTGATCAAATGGAATTCAGTCTGGATAAGTGTGAGGTGGTGTACTGGACAAACAAGGCAAGGGAATACATGATGACAGTTAGTACCCTGGGAGACAGCAAGAATCAGAGGGACCTTGATGTGCATTTCTATTGGTCCCTTAAGGTAGCAGAACAGGTAGATAAAACAGTTTTTGAAGGCATATGTAATTTTGTCTTTATTCACTGAGGCACAGAGTTTAAGAACAGGGACGTTATGCTGGAACTGTTTAAAACCTTGATTGGACCACAGATAGAGTATTGTGTGCAGTTCTGGAATCCATATTACAGGGGGGATTTGATTGCACTGGAGAGTGTGATAAGGAAATTTACCAAGATGTTGCCTGGGCTACAGGGTTTTAGATATGAGGGAAGATTCAAAATATTTTTTTTTCCTTTGGAGTAGAGGAGAGTGAGGGGGACATGATGGAGATGTATAATATTGTGAGAGGCACATACAGGGTCAACAAGAGGAAACTTTTCCCCTTGGTGGAGCGATCAATGACCGGGGGAAATGGATTTAAGATAAGGGACAGGAGGTTTAGAGGGGATGTGATGAATTTTTGTTTACCATGAGTGTAGTGGGAATCTGGAACTCTCTATTTGAAAGAAAGATAGAAACAGAAACCTCATGACATCTAAGAAGTATATAGCTGTGCACTTGCAATGCTGAGGCATACAAAGCTATGGGCCAAGAGCTTAAAAATGCAATTAGAATTATTCTGTCATCGTTTTTGAGCAGTGCATGTTCAATGGGCTGAAGGGCCTTTTCTGTGCTGTTGTTGTCTATGACTCTAATGCAGAGATTACCACAAAGATATGGAAGACAGTCACTGATGGTCTTGATCTCTGAAGGCTGACTGTTCGGAAGGGCCTTGGAAGAGGTGAGCAAAGAGGGCCCAGAGAATACAGCAGCCAGGAGTCATGCACCTTCTCAGCTCATTACCTAACTCTACAGCCAATGTAACGGAGACTGCCATGTACCAGAGTGGGGCTCCAGACCTACATCACTGCAAAACAAAATATTGTCTCATGAATTGGAAGGCTGCCATATTGTGCTGAGCAAGCCAACTCAGGGTAAAGCTTTCTTTTACAGCACAATCTTGTACTCGAGAACTACCTGTGGCTCTAGTCAAACTGTTCCAGTACCACATTGGCAACTGCCCAGCAATTTGGAAGATTGCTGACGTATCTCCATTCACATAGCGCAGGACAAATCCAATTCAGCCTATTTTGACCTTTCAGTTTACTCATCAGCAGCAAAATGATAGAAGAGACTATCAACAGTGCTGTCAAGTGGTACTTGCAAATGATGAAGCTGCTCACTGATGTTCAGTTTTAGGTACTGATAAAGGCACTCAGCCTCTGACTTCATTACAGCCTTGATCCAAACATAGACTCCAGAGGTCATGTGAGAGTGACTGTCCTTGACATCATGGACACATTCTTCTAAATATGGCAATGAGGATCCTTAGCAAAACCAGAGTCAATAGGAATGGAAGAAAAATTCTCCAGGCGTTGAAGTTGTACCTAGCACAAAGGAAGATGGTTGTGGCTGTTGTAAGTTAGTTATTTCAGTTCAAGCACATCACTCTAAACTGCAGAATTAAAGTTGCACAATCTTGTCCAGTTATGTTGCTCATGTTATCACATATCATAGCCACACACTTCTGCTGAAAAAGGAGTGGGAAGCTAAGAGGGAAGGGAGGGTAAGGTAATGAGTACTTAATCAGCAAGCTACCGCATGCTGGTCGAGGAATCAATGTTCAACCAATTCACAGCATGTCAAAGCTCTGCTCTTGGATAAAGAGAAATGAATTATAGTTGCTAGAAACAGTCGCTAGCATGAATGTGTGATTTGTTTCAATAGCGAAGTGAAAAATCATTTATTAATTCTACATGAAAATTTAAATTATACAAAAGATACTAAGCTATTTAGGTTAGTTATCTCCTGAACTTTTGAATAAACTTTCCTAAAATTTCACTTAGAGATATGTATAAAGCAGTCAAAGCTCCAAATTTGAATGGACACAACCAGTTCCCCAACTGCCGCTATCCTCCCATAACCAGTTCAGAGCCTTTTTTCTCTCGTTCTCCTGACATGCTATGAGGCTGTTTCCAATGCTTTAAGAGTAAAATAAAGAGAAAAGTGAATAAAATGAAGGAAAGCAAAGTGTAATAACAGCAGTTATGGATGTGCTTTGTTTGATGATTTGCTAACCATGTTTATTTTCTCCAATCATTAACAGAATGAGCAGAATGGGTGATGAGTTGGAGTTCCAAGTCTGACTTAATAGCTCAAGGTCTCTTCAGAAATAAACTGAATTCTAACATAGAGATTTTCTGTCCATCATTACAATGTATTCGAAAATTGTTGCTCAACGACTTGTTCCTACCCCAATTGTTAACTTGTCACTTGTGATCTGGCCCTTGCTATGTACAAGACAGCTGTTCTGTTTATGTAAAAGCGACTACTGGAGAGCGATTCATTGTACGGAAATGCTTTACTGTGTTTCTGAGAGATATGATGAGCTATTAAATAAGGGTATTTTCTTTTTCTTTCTAGCAAGCAATCCTTAAAAATAATTGTATGCAGTTACCAGTAGAGTGAGAATAATGTATTATCATGAACCCTTCATAGCTATGCTATGAGTATCTGATGTGATAGGATGGAAGTCATCATTACATAAATAACTTGATCCAATAATTTTGCAAGCGGGGTGAATTGGTAGAACAGTGTATATCAAGTAAATCACTTACTGATAGACAAGCCCATCTTGTCTGTCCAAATCTTAACAAACTCAGCTTCATTTGACTTCATTAACTTCTTGCCAGCTAACTTAAAATGCATAGAACACTTGAAATATTTAGAGGCTTTTTGTTTAATATTGGAAATACTTAGCATTATAGTTCAAGAATTAATCAGGTAACTAAGATTACTTTTCTGTCTTGCATCACAATGGAAAAATACAGTTCCCTACATTTTCAGAAAGACGTCAATAGTGCACTTGAATATTTCTGATGGGAATTACGTGAAAGGTCAGCTTGGTAGAGTGGGTTGCTTGAACATACCTAATGTCAGCTGGCAGGATGTAGGACAGGGACATAATGATATAAAACATTGTGCAAAACTAATTTGAAGCACTGCTGCCATATTGAAACTTCACTCTTCAGCCAAAGCCTTGCTTAACATTGCAGAGTTTAACATAGACAGTGTCAAAGACTGCTGTATAAACATCATGAACAGGTTCTAGTGATAATGGGAACTGCAGATGCTGGAGAATCCAAGTCCAGTAACCTACAAAGAGGCAGGCATAGCTGGGGCCCATGCGGGTGCCCATGGCCACCCCCTTTGTCTGTAGGAAGTGGGAGGAATCGAAAGAGAAGTTGTTGAGGGTGAGGACGAGTTCGGCTAGGCGGATGAGGGTGTCGGTGGAGGGGGACTGGTCGGGCCTGCGGGACAGGAAGAAGCGGAGGGCCTTGAGGCCATCTGCATGCGGAATACAGGTGTATAGGGACTGGACATCCATAGTGAAAATGAGGTGTTGGGGGCCAGGCAGCTATGCCTGCCTCTTTGTAGGTTACGTGGAACAGTCCCTCTTCCGCACCTACACAGGCCCCAAACCCCACCTCTTCCTCCATTACATTGATGACTGTATTGGCGCCACCTCTTCCTCCCCAAAGGAGCTCGAACAGTTCATCCACTTCACCAACACCTTCCACCTCACCCTTCCGTTCACCTGGGCCATCTCCAGCACATCCCTCACCTTTCTGGATCTCTCAGTCTCCATCTCAGGCAACCAGCTTGTAACTGATGTCCATTTCAAGCCCACCGACTCCCACAGCTAGCTAGAATACACCTCCTCCCACCCACCCGCCTGCAAAAATTCCATCCCCTATTCCCAATTCCTCTGCCTCTGCCGCATCTGCTCCCACGATGAGGCATTCCACTCCCGCACATCCCAGATGTCCAAATTCTTCAAGGACCGCAACTTTCCCCCCACAGTGATCGAGAATGCCCTTGACCGCGTCTCCCGCATTACCCGCAACACATCCCTCACACCCCGCCCCCGCCACAACCGCCCAAAGAGGATGCCCCTCGTTCTCACACACCACCCCACCAACCTCCGGATACAACGCATCATCCTCCGACACTTCCGCCATCTACGATCCGACCCCACCACCCAAGACATTTTTCCATCCCCCCCCCCCGTCTGCTTTCCGGAGAGACCACTCTCTCCATGACTCCCTTGTTCGCTCCACACTGCCCTCCAACCCCACCACACCCGGCACCTTCCCCTGCAACCGCAGGAAATGCTACATTTGCCCCCACACCTCCTCCCTCACCCCTATCCCAGGCCCCAAGATGACTTTCCACATTAAGCAGATGTTCACCTGCACATCTGCCAATGTGGTATACTGCATCCATTGTACCCGGTGTGGATTCCTCTACATTGGGGAAACCAAGCGGAGGCTTGGGGACCGCTTTGCAGAACACCTCCGCTCAGTTCGCGATAAACAACTGCACCTCCCAGTCGCAAACCATTTCCACTCCCCCTCCCATTCTTTAGATGACATGTCCATCATGGGCCTCCTGCACTGCCACAATGATGCCACCCGAAGGTTGCAGGAACAGCAACTCATATTCCGCTTGGGAAACCTGCAGCCCAATGGTATCAATGTGGACTTCACCAGCTTCAAAATCTCCCCTTCCCCCACCGCATCCCAAAACCAGCCCAGTTCGCCCCTCCCCCCACTGCACCACACAACCAGCCCAGCTCTTCCCCTCCACCCACTGCATCCCAAAACCAGTCCAACCTGTCTCTGCCTCCCTAACCTGTTCTTCCTCTCACCCATCCCTTCCTCCCACCCCAAGCCGCACCCCCAGCTACCTACTAACCTCATCCCACCTCCTTGACCTGTCCGTCTTCCCTGGACTGACCTATCCCCTCCCCACCTCCCCACCTATACTCTCCTCTCCACCTATCTTCTTTTCTCTCCATCTTCGGTCCACCTCCCCCTCTCTCCCTATTTATTCCAGAACCCTCACCCCATCCCCCTCTCTGATGAAGGGTCTAGGCCCGAAACGTCAGCTTTTGTGCTCCTGAGATGCTGCTTGGCCTGCTGTGTTCATCCAGCCTCACATTTCATTATCATGAACAGGTACTAGATGTTTTTGACAGATGATACTGGTGATCACACTAGTGTAAACCAATGAACAATTTTCTGCTGTTTATACACTTTACAGAGACATGATTCAGCAGCACTCCTACTTCACACTAGTTACAGCCTGGATTGTAACAGTCTGGATTTGCTAGTTGACAGTCAACAGCAAAGCCATAGGCAGAGTGGCAGTGAAGAGAGAATGAATACTGTCATCTTGCGAGACAGCGGTATGTTCATGCTGTATGAGCCACTACCATAGCCTAGCCTGTCACTTCAGCAATCCCAATGATCTGAAAAACAGATTGTCGAACAGTTGCAAAGCCCTGGAGGACCCTTTCGACATTGATATGCAGAAGCATTGGGACAAAAATCTGAGAGTTCAACAGTGCACTCAGACCTTTGGAAGCTGTTTGTGTTGCTGTAGAAGTTGTGAAATTAGCTATCAGGCACTGCATTATGACAGATTCATCAGGTGTGTGAATGGGCCATGTTGGAAAGGATAATCTCAGAATATTGCACAAAGTCCTTTGCCAAGTTGTAGCTGGACTTAGAACAGAGAACATAGAACATAGAAAAGTACAGCGCAGTACAGGCCCTTCGGCCCACGATGTTGTGCCGTGGAATAATCCTAATCCAAAAACAAAATAACCTAACCTACATTCCCCTCAATTCACTGCTGTCCACGTGCATGTCCAGCAGTTGCTTAAATGTCACGAATGACTCCGCTTCAACGGCTACCACTGGCAAACTATTCCACGCGCTCGCAACTCTCTGGGTGAAGAACCTCCCTCTGATGTCTCCTCTATATCTTCCTCCTAACACCTTAAAACTATGACCCCTCATGGCAGTCAATCCTGCCTTGGGGAAAGGTGTCTGGCTATCAACTCTATCCATGCCTCTCATTACCTTGTACAACTCGATCAGGTCACCTCTCTTTCTCCTTCTCTCCAGAGAGAAAAGTCTGAGCTCGTTCAACTTCTCCTCGTAAGACAAGACCTCCAGTCCAGGCAGCATCCTGGTAAACCTACTTTGCACCCTCTCCAAAGCCTCCACATCTTTCCGAGAATAGGGCGACCAGAACTGAACACAATCTTCCAAATGTGGTCTCACCAGGGTTTTGTAGAGCTGCAGCATAACCTCCCGGCTCTTAAACTCGATCCCCCGTTAATGAAAGCCAAAACACCATATGCTTTCTTAACAACCTTATCCACTTGGATGGCAACTTTGACGGAGCTATGCACTTGAACACCAAGATCCCGCTGTTCCTCCACACTGCCGAGAATCCTGCCTTTAATCCTGTGCATTTGTAAGAAGTGTCAAACTACCAGTGCCCTGGAGCCATATCCTGTTTGGGCCTGAGAATGGTTCTGCCCCACCACCCTGCCTGCCAGGATATTGAGACCCTTTTTGGCAAATTATGGCACCAATCTCCCCATACCTGCCATGGGGTCTGAGTATATGTGCCACCATTCAGGGCAGCTTTGGAATGTCAGCGTGTGTCTAATGAAACAGCATGCTAAAGGTGGTACTGATGTCATGGATTCCAGGATGCCCCAACAGTGGCGAGAGTTTCCAACTACTGTGAGTGGGAGAATCAGGCTAGCAATAGGTGAGCAGGTTCTCCATTAGGAACGGTAGATCGCCGATGAGGCAGGTTCGTAAGGGTAGTGTGAACAAACTTGCTGGGCCTCAGGGAGAGAAAGTATTCCTGAAATTTGGCAAAAACAAGATTTCGTCCAAATATGGTAAGATTCAGCCCAGATTCTTTGAGAGGCATTTGTCTATATCAAACTACTGCAATTGTTTTGGAGGGATGTTCAGACAGTGGGCCCTGAGGACTGTTCATTTCAGCACATTTCACAAATAAAAATGCTTGAGAAACTTGGACGAAAGATATTTGTGTTTATCTGGAGAAAGAAGTTCCTCGGATTTTTGTTAAATTATCAAGCATTGGGTGAACAAGGAACTTAAAACCTTTGTATTTGTTCACTCAGCAGTACCTAATACTGTTAAAGGCTTAAAAATATATGCACATCAGTACACAGATTTAAGAATGATGATAAATGAACATGATACTTGGAAAATGAATCTCAGATTTTGAGATTTTGTTGTGAAAGTAATTGGAAGGATCGATGTTTAGATATTAAATAGTTTTTGGTATTGGACTGTGTGACAGCTTTACCTGGCAAACTTAAATTGGTTTTGAAATGCAGTGACTGCTCATGACGTTAGGGTGGCAGTGATGTGTAGCTGGCAACTGACCTCTATTTAGAATTGTGAAATTAACTATCACTTGTTAAATACAATGGCTGAGTCCGTTTACCGGGACAAACGGTTGGCAACAAGATTGACAAAGATTGAGCAATGGGAAATCAGAAAAAGTGCAGTATATGATGGCAGTCTGAAATGCAAAAGAAAATTTCTGTTAAGGTTGGTCAGTGGAGTGAGAGAGGGGCTGGGTTAATATTTTTGCACTGTTATTCCCTTTCATCAGAACCCTACAGAATTTTGCCACCAGTTCCATTCCAACTTTGAAAAACTGTTTAATAAATACTTGGGGGAGGCGGACCGAAGATGGAGAGAAAAGAAGATAGATGGAGAGAGTATAGGTGGGGAGGCAGGGAGGGGATAGGTCAGTCCAGGGACAGGTTGGACTGGTTTTGGGATGCAGTGGGTGGTACCCGGTGTGGCTTCCTCTACATTGGGGAAACCAAGCGGAGGCTTGGGGACCGCTTTGCAGAACATCTCCGCTCGGTTCGCAATAAACAACTGCACCTCCCAGTCGCAAACCATTTCCACTCCCCCTCCCATTCTTTAGATGACATGTCCATCATGGGCCTCCTGCAGTGCCACAATGATGCCACCCGAAGGTTGCAGGAACAGCAACTCATATTCCGCTTAGGAACCCTGCAGCCTAATGGTATCAATGTGGACTTCACCAGCTTCACAATCTCCCCTTCCCCCACTGCATCCCAAAACCAGCCCAGTTCGTCCCCTCCCCCCTCTGCACCACACAACCAGCCCAGCTCTTCCCCTCCACCCACTGCATCCCAAAACCAGTCCAACCTGTCTCTGCCTCCCTAACCTGTTCTTCCTCTCACCCATCCCTTCCTCCCACCCCAAGCCTTACCTCCATCTCCTACCTACTAACCTCATCCCACCTCCTTGACATGTCCGTCTTCCTTGGACTGACCTATCCCCTCCCTACCTCCCCACTTATACTCTCCTCTCCACCTATCTTCTTTTCTCTCCATCTTCGGTCCGCCTCCCCCTCTCTCCCTATTTATTCCAGAGCCCTCACCCCATCCCCCTCTCTGATGAAGGGACTAGGCCCGAAACGTCAGCTTTTGTGCTCCTGAGATGCTGCTTGGCCTGCTGTGTTCATCCAGCCTCACATTTTATTATCTTGGATTCTCCAGCGTCTGCAGTTCCCATTATCATTAATAAATACTTGGTTGTGTTCATTCGGCATATCAAATAATCATCAAAGTTAGTATAAACCTCAAGACTATTTATTGAAGAGAAAACAAATTTGGAATAAAATGTAATTTAGACATATACATGTGAATCTCACATAGATATTGATTAAAACAATTTTTCCACAGTTTTCTGCAATCTCATTCAATAAAATTTATAGGAAGTGGAAGTTTGGGAGAACTAGTGTCTCTTACAATATGGAATGGCATTATCAGCAAATGGATTGCCATCACTTGCTAATGTATTACAGTTTATTGGATATCAGTATATTTAAATGACTAGGCTATTTAAAAAAATCCCATGTATTAAAATATAGAAATTTCAAATGAGTGTGGGAGTGTAAACATAAGGAAGAGTGTACTGTCTCCTTATTGTTAATTCAAGTTAACACACTCCAAATACTTATCTGCACAGTGTAATTCATCCCATGTGAAGGCATTTTGGACACAGTTGATGAAGTAATTTATAAACGTAAGTTTACAAGATATTGATTGATGAGGAAAGTCATTTCCCCCATCTTAATTCATTCATGCATAGCAGTACCACAATCCCATTAATGCTGAAGCTATCTTTTCTCAAAAGATTCTATTGACTCCAATACTTTGCCTAAAAATCTGTTCCAAATGCTGATCATTCTGTATTAAGAACTTCCTGTTTCATTTCTAAATGTGCCTTTTTATTGGTTTGAATTCCAATAGTTTGAATTCATGCTACATGATATGCAGCTTTTGAACTGTAATAATATTAAATGGAAAATATAATAAAATATTGCTTGAGTACCTTCATAGGTGTATATCACCTTGTGCAATAGGATTTTCCTTCAACAGCTTTGGGGATCCCCATCTGAAATGTCCCACGAGTTGCTTTCTCAGCAGAATCTCACTGATCACATACAGACAAAAGATTAGTAAACTATAAATAGGTCCAATTTATTTGAAGACTGCAACTACATTATAGGATATCTCAACAAACAGGCCCATTCTGGGGATTCACCAACTATCATTACTCACAATTGCAGCTACACCTCCAGCTGTACTCACTGACTGCTGGCCACATGCTGCTTTGTATCCTAGTTCTTCAAAGACGTGCATTTCATTTGCATATTCTCTTCAAGTGATATTACAACATACATCAGGGAGAAAGTTTGACAAACAGAGCGTACTTATCACTCAGATATAGCCAACCCATAACTATTAATATTTCCCATGTTTAAGGAAGCAGTCTCGTTCACCAGGGCTCCTGAATGCATTCCATAACTTTGCCAAGTTTGGCAGAGTCCTTGAGAAGTAGCATCAAAGATCATTTTCAACTATTTAACCTCGACTTTCAGAGGTTCTGCAGCTTTCCTACCAGAGGTCAATTGCTTTTGATTTTTCATTTGTTTGATTTGCTCATACTTTCCTTGTTTATCTCCTTTCTGTCTCACTGCAAATCTTGTGTTGGTCCCTCTCTCGCTCTTCTACTTTGTTGCTTCTCTTCTCACTGATTATCCTTTCAAATGAGACTTAGATCTTCAATTAGTAGAATTCCAGATCAAGCCCAATCTCTGAGCAATTCTCCCTCGAAAGGAATAAATGGGCTTAACATTTAGCACACCTTTGGAGGCAAAATTTGCAGCTGTTATTGATATAATTCAATTTCGTTTGCATTTCATAATAGAACATAGAACATAGAACATAGAACAGTACAGCACAGAACAGGCCCTTCAGCCCACAATGTTGTGCCGACCATTGATCCTCATGGATGCACCCTCAAATTTCTGTGACCATATGCATGTCCAGCAGTCTCTTAAATGACCCCAATGACCTTGCTTCCACAACTGCTGCTGGCAACGCATTCCATGCTCTCACAACTCTCTGCGTAAAGAACCTGCCTCTGACATCCCCTCTATACTTTCCACCAACCAGCTTAAAACTATGACCCCTCGTGCTAGCCATTTCTGCCCTGGGAAATAGTCTCTGGCTATCAACTCTATCTATGCCTCTCATTATCTTGTATACCTCAATTAGGTCCCCTCTCCTCCTCCTTTTCTCCAATGAAAAGAGACCGAGCTCAGTCAACCTCTCTTCATAAGATAAGCCCTCCAGTCCAGGCAGCATCCTGGTAAACCTCCTCTGAACCCTCTCCAAAGCATCCACATCTTTCCTATAATAGGGCGCCCAGAACTGGACGCAGTATTCCAAGTGCGGTCTAACCAAAGTTTTATAGAGCTGCAACAAGATCTCACGACTCTTAAACTCAATCCCCCTGTTAATGAAAGCCAAAACACCATATGCTTTCTTAACAACCCTGTCCACTTGGGTGGCCATTTTAAGGGATCTATGTATCTGCACACCAAGATCCCTCTGTTCCTCCACGCTGCCAAGAATCCTATCCTTAATCCTGTACTCAGCTTTCAAATTCGACCTTCCAAAATGCATCACCTCGCATTTATCCAGGTTGAACTCCATCTGCCACCTCTCAGCCCATCTCTGCATGTTATAATAGCACGTTATTTCTTCTTTATTTAGCATTTCAATCACACAATTCTATACCTTTATATTGCTACGTATACTGTATATGAAGATTAATGAAATATGAAATTAAACTCAGTTGCAGCAAACAGCATTGGAGTTAAAGGCTGCCTTGTCTACAATTTACAATGAGCCACCCATTTCAGAAACCAATATCAAATATCTTGTCCATAAAAAGACTGTACACGACAACAATAAAAAGCAAAGCTTATTTGTGGTCTGTATGAGGTACCTCACATGAAATTTGTTGAATGCCTTACAAAAGAAGCCCCCTTTTTTTAGAGCATGAAGTGGCACAAACAAAGCTTAATGGAGTAGAATTGTTGGAATGAGATTTTTAATTGCTTCCAATATAATGATTTTTCTGCAGATACAAGGGTTATTTTGGACTTCATAGCTAGTTTCTTGTGAAAAGAGTTGAGAGGAGTGATGAAATTAATTTCCGAAGAAAGCAATTATGGCAAATTGTATTTGACAAAAATAACCAACAATATTTGAGTTGGTAACAAGTTAGAAACTTGTTTCAAAATAGTGCCTTGTCCACTTTATAAGCTTTTGATTCTAAAACATGAATCAAGTATGCTGCTCATAGCAGCAATATTCTAAAATGCAAACCTGCGCTTGTCAGAAAATCAATACTATGTCACAATTGCAATAAAACTTAGCTCGGAGAGACTGGCATTTAATATAAAATAAAAGCCAAAAAAACTGTGGATGCAGTAAATCAGGAGCAAAAACAGAAGATGCTGGAAAAGCTCAGCAAGTCTGGGAGTATCTGTGAAGAAAAAAATCAAGAATTAACGTTTTGGGTCCAGTGACCCATCTTCAGAACTGATTGTAGCTGGGAAGGCATTGGTTTATATGCAGAAGAAAGGGAGGGGTTTGGGATAGGGCATAAATGATAGGATAGAGCCCAAAGAGAGAGAAAAGCAGTTGAATAGACAAAGGAGTTGACAACAATCCAGTTTGGAGGGTGAATAGTTATTAGTGAGGATTGTCAGTGACTAACCATATGCAATATGTTATGGCAGGCTATGTGATAACAAGGTCTTGTGTGTGGGGTAGAGGGCTGGGACTTGAGACAGTTTAGGCCGTACATTTATTGAACTTGATATTGTGTCCAGAAGGCTGCAGGGTTCAGAGGGCTGCATGGAAGGCGTGCGAGGGAGGGGAGAGGAGTATGTGTCTGGTGGTGGCATCTCGTGGAGGTGGCAGAAGTAGCATCTAATGATCTTCCCCTCCCTGTCCTTTGTCCGCCTTGCGCAGGGAATGTTCCGTCTAGGACACCCTGGTCCACTCTCCCTTCATCCTCAACACCCCCCAACAGCCCTACAGCACCTTCCCCTGCAACTGATGAAGATGCAACACCTGCCCATTTACCTCCTCCCTCCTCAGTATCCAAAGGCCCAAACATACCTTCCAGGTTGAAGCAACACTTCACCTGAACCTCCTACAATCCTCTGCATTCGCTGCTCACAATGTGGCCTCCTGTACATTGCGGAAATGAAGCGTAGACTGGGTGACTGCTTCGAAGAACATTTACATTCCACTCGCAAATAGACCCTGAGCTTCCAGCTTCACTTTAATACATCATCCTGTTCCCTGGCCAACATCTCTGTCTCTGGCATAAGGCAGAGTTCCAGCAAAGCTCAAAGCAAGCTGGAAGAACATTTTCTGCTTCGAGACCCTACGGCCCTCCGAACTCAATATTGAGTTCAATAATTTTAGGGCCTGAACTCTCCCATGTCCCAGCCCCCCTCCCCATATACCAGGCATTGTTATCATGTTGCCTGCCAATACAAACTAC
The DNA here is from genome assembly GCF_030684315.1 of Stegostoma tigrinum. NCBI lineage: Eukaryota > Metazoa > Chordata > Chondrichthyes > Orectolobiformes > Stegostomatidae > Stegostoma > Stegostoma tigrinum. The sequence goes on along the minus strand of NC_081355.1, from coordinate 87,438,703 downwards.
CTGTTGTTAGTCACTAACAGTCCCCATTTACAGCTATTCACCCTCCCAGCCAGATTGTTATCAACTCCTTTGTCTATCCAACTGCTCTTCTCTCTCTTTGGTTTCGATCCTATCATTTACGCCCTAACCCATCCCCTCCTTATTTTCTGCATATAACCTGGCATTTTCCCAACTACCATCAGTTCTGAGGAAGGGTCACTGGGCCGGAAACATTAACTCTGACGTTTTTCCTCACAGATGTTGCCAGATCTGCTGAGCTTTTCCAGAAACTTATGTTTTGGTTGGCATTTCATATCATTTGATGTGGGTATCAAGAGAGTTTTTGACTATAATAATCTGTTGTGTGGTCAAATGCATTCTTTTTCAAAAACTGCATATCATCTTTCAGAGCACAGAGTCATAGAGCTGTACAGTATGGAAAGAGACCCTTCAGTCCAACCCATCCATGCTGACCAGATATTCTAACTTCAACTCATCCCATTTGCCAGCATTTGGTCCATATCCCTCTAAATCCTTCCCATTCATGTAACCATCCAGATGCCTTTTGAATATTGTATTTGTTCAGACTCCACTGTTTCTTCTGACAGCTCAGTACATACATGCACCACCGTTTGTGTGGAAAATGTTGCCCCTTAGGTCCGTTTTATATCTTTTCCCTCTCACCATAAACCCAGGACCTCTAGTTTTGGACCCCCGACCCTGAGAAAAAGACCTTGGCTGTTTACCCTAAGCACGTCTCTCATGATGTTATAAATCTCCAAGATGTAACCCCTCAGCCTCTGACACTCCAGGGGAAATAGCTCCAGCATATTCAGCCTCTTCCTATAGCTCAACCCCTCCACCCTGGCTACATCCTTATAAAATTATTTTGCACCCTTTCAAATTTAACACCATTTTTTCTCTAGCAGGGACACCAGAAATGAACACTGTATTCCAAAAGTGATCTAACCAATGTCCTGTGCAACCGCAACATGACCTCCCAACTCCTAAACTCAAAGCACTGACCAATAAAGGCAAGTGTACTCTTCTGAGGAAGGGTCACTGGACCTGAAACGTTAACTATGTTTTCTCCTCACAGATGCTTTCAGACCTGCTGAGCTTTTCCAGCAACTATGTTTTTGTACCAAACACCACACTCACTACCCTGTCTACCTGTAATTCCACCTTAGTAATAAAATTTTCCCATTCAACAATATATACCCCACATTTTTGAATTAAAACTCTCTACCCATTATCAAATCTATTATTGTTTAGTGGTAGTAGGAACTGCAGATGCTGGAGAGTCTGAGATAACAAGGTGTAGAGTTGTATGAACACAGCAGGCCAAGCACCATCAGAGGAGCAGGAAAGCTGACAGTTCGGGCCTAGACCCTTCTTCAGAAATCGGGGAGGGAAGGGGATTCTGAAATAGATAGGAAGAGAGGGGGAGGCGGATATTTCTGGAGGGAGGAGGATAACCTTGAGGCCTCCTCCTCTCTCCCTATTTATCTCAGAACCCCCTTCCCCTCCCCCATTTCTGAAGAAGGATCTAGGTCTGAAATCTCTGCTTTCCTGCTCCTCTGATGCTGCTCGGCCTGCTGTGTTCATTCAGCTCTACACCTTGTTATCTCTATTATTGTTGAGTAATAGCTTTTCCAATCAATTTATACTGATTTCTGAATGGATCCAAAACTGGGCCTGAATGGATTGACTTGAGGAGGAACATTAAGAACACACTTTCAAATGATTGACTTTATCTTTGGGTTTAGAATGGTTAACAATTTCACCCATTAGAGAAGATAATTTTATGGAACAGATTCGCCACAAATGGACCATGTTGAACTGGCATCTTCACTTGTTTCTTGTGTAAGTTTTAATGAAGTACATTCAGGTTGTAGCAATTCATAATTAAATGAGAACAATAGAAAATGTTACTTCACTATGAGTACTGTGCAATAGTTAATTCTCTGTTGGAGGCGTGACATGTTGCTTGTGAACGTTGCTTCTGTCACTCAATCTCCATGGCGAGAAACTAAACTGAACTAAGAGACTTCTGTGACTAGCACTGTGCTTTTTCTATTAAGTAAACTAGATAAAGTGCATTGTCAAAGTTAAAAATAGTAGGAATGAAGATTAGGTAAAATGCAAAATAGTGATTATGTGATGCCTACTTTAGCTTTTATGTAGGAGGATAGATTGAAGATTGAAGTCCATATTCTTACGAATACTTAGTGTCAGATTTGAAACAGGTAACACTGCATGCGTTTCCCAACTAACACCATCACATTCTTCGTGGCTGACTTTGGGGTTGCAGATTCCGATTAGACTAAATTATCTCCTCGTAAATAGCAACAATCAGAACGCAGATAATCCACAAATTGAAAACAAGGAGATTGGCTGGAGCTTCAGGAGTAAGGAAGTACTAATATGTTGGTAAAGCAACAAATCAAAGATCAGCAACTCTGAACAACTCAACACTGCAGTTATTTTGTATTATTTTCAGTATCAGCAGCCATTCCCAGAATCATAGAATGATACAGCATAGGTACTATTTGTCATGCCTATCTTTGATACATTTATATTTTAATCCCACTCCCCTACCCTTTCATAAAGCCCTGTAAATTTTCTTCTTTAAAAGTACTTATCCAATCCTTGTAGCACTGTTGCACTGCAAAGTGCCAATGCACTCCATAGTACATCGTTAATGTGCTGTAATGTACTGTAGGTGAATCAGAAATGCACAATCATGTGGCAGAGAGGCTGGCACATAACAGATGACAATGCCCATGGGTATGAGTGCATGTGGTTGCTGTCATGGAGTATGCCTGGTAATGTTATTGATGGGTGTCTAAGATGGAAGTCCAGAGGAGCAAACGGTGAGCTCAGAATTACATCAGGAATTTCTGGTATCTGGCTTCTGGCCAGTGAGTGGAAGAATGGGAACCTGCATATTAATGAGGTGGAATTAGGTAGTAATGAGGGTGATACTGAGCCTCTTGTTGCTCACTGAGAATCTTGACTTGGCTGGAAACTGCAACTTGTCATTCTCGTTCTCAAAGGCCTCACTCGACATGTCTCATAATTTTCCTAAAATTCTCACTATGACCCATGTGATTCAGGACAATGTGATCAAGGGCACATGATCCAGGGCTCAGAAAAATCAAAGGCACACATATTACTTTGTGGATTGGGGATACAGAGATGAATTGACAGTTTAAGATGGGATATTGTACAAAGGAAATAGAGTTCTTATACCTTTTGATGAAAGCCACTGAGAAGTTAAATCAAATCTGAGGAAAGCAAGGGATATGCTCCACTGATCAAACATGAATAACAAAATCAAAGACCACATTAACCAGTGCAGTGCTTCCAATGACTACCAAACTAAGCACCCAGACAGCGAGTAATGACGCATGACATTCCAGACAGATCATGGATGAAGCTGGGAGTAGATATCTTTATTCTAGAACATAGAACATAACAGCACAGTACAGGCCCTTTGGCCCTCGATGTTGTGCTGACCTGTCATACCGATCTCAAGCCCATCTAACCTACACTATTCCATGTACGTCCGTATGCTTATCCAATGACGACTTAAATGTACCTAAAGTTGGCGAATCTACTACCGTTGCAGGCGAAACGTTCCATTCCCTTACTACTCTCTGAGTAAAGAAACTACCTCTGACATCTGTCCTATATCTTTCACCCCTCAATTTAAAGCTATACCCCCTTGTGCTCGCCGTCACCATCCTAGGAAAAAGGCTCTCCCTATCCACCCAATCTAACCCTCTGATTATTTTATATGTTTCAATTAAGTCACCTCTCAACCTTCTTCTCTTTAATAAAAACAGCCTCAAGTCCCTCAGCCTTTCCTCGTAAGACCTTCCCTCCATACCAGGCAACATCCTGGTAAATCTCCTCTGCACCCTTTCCAAAGCTTCCACATCCTTCTTATAATGCGGTGACCAGAACTGTACGCAATACTCCAAGTGCGGCCGCACCAGAGTTTTGTACAGCTGCAGCATAACCTCTTGGTTCCGGAACTCGATCCCTCTATTAATAAAAGCTAAAACACTTTACGCCTTCTTAACAGCCCTGTCAACCTGGGTGGCAACTTTCAAGGATCTGTGTACGTGGACACCGAGATCTCTCTGCTCATCTACACTACTAAGAATCTTACCATTAGCCCTGTACTTTGCCTTCTGGTTACTCCTACCAAAGTGCATCACCTCACACTTGTCTGCATTAAACTCCATTTGCTACCTCTCAGCCCAGCTCTGCAGCTTATCTATGTCTCTCTGCAACCTACAGCATCCTTCGTCACGATCCACAACTCCACCGACCTTAGTGTCATCTGCAAATGTACTAACCCATCCTTCTACGCCCTCATCCAGGTCATTTATAAAAATGACAAACAGCAGTGGACCCAACACCGACCCTTGTGGTACACCACTCGTAACTGGTCTACAGGATGAACATTTCCCATCAACTACCACCCTCTGTCTTCTTTCAGCAAGCCAATTTCTGATCCAAACTGCTATGTCTCCCACAATTCCATTTCTCTGCATTTTGTACAATAGCCTATTGTGGGGAACCTTATCGAACGCCTTGCTGAAATCCGTATACACCACATCAACTGGTTTACTCTCATCTCCCTGTTTGGTCACCTTCTCAAAGAACTCAATAAGGTTTGTGAGACACGACCTTCCCTTCACAAAACCGTGCAGACTATCCCTAATCAATTTATTCTTTTCTAGATGATTATAAATCCTTTCCCTTGTAACCTTTTCCAACACTTTACCAACAACTGAGGTAAGGCTCACTGGTCTATAATTACCAGGGCTGTCTCTACTCCCCTTCTTGAACAGGGGAACCACATTTGCTATCCTCCAGTCATCCGGCACTATTCCTGTAGATAATGACGAGTTAAAGATCAATGCCAAAGGCGCGGCAATCTCATCCCTGGCTTCCCAGAGGATCCTAGGATAAATCCCATCCGGGCCAGGGGACTTATCTATCTCAGCCTCTGAAGGATTTCTAATAACTCTTCCTTGTGAACCTCAATCCCACGTAGTCTAGTAGCCTGTATCTCAGTATTTTCCTCGACAACATTGTCATTTTCTTGAGTGAATACTGTTGAAAAATATTCATTTAGCGCTTCTCCTATCTCATCTGACTCCACACACAACTTACCACTACTATCCTTGATTGGGCCTAATCTTACTTTCGTCATTCTTTTATTCCTTAAATACCTATAGAAAGCCTTAGTGTTTACCCTGATCCTATCCACCAACAACATCTCATGTCTCCTCCTGGCTCTTCTGAGCTCTCTCTTTAGGTCTTTCCTGGCTACCTTGTAGCCCTCAAGTGCCCTAACTGAGCCTTCACATCTCATCCTAACATAAGCCTTCTTCTTCCTCTTGACCAGAGATTCCACCTCCTTCATAAACCACGGCTCCCGCACTCTACAGCTTCCTCCCTGCCTGACAGGTACATACTTATCTAGGACACACAGGAGCTTTTCCTTGAATATGCTCCACATTTCTAATGTGCCCATCCCCTTCAGTTTCCTTCCCCATCCTATGCTCTCTAAATCTTGCCTAATCTCATCGTAATTGCCTTTCCCCCAGCTATAACTCTTGCCCAGTGGTATACACCTATCCCTTTCCATCACTAAAGTAAACATAACAGAATTGTGATCGCTATCACCAAAGTGCTCACCTACTTCCAAATCTAACACCTGGCTGGGCTCATTACCCAGTACCAAATCTAATGTGGCTTCGCCCCTTGTTGGCCTATCTACATACTGTGTCAGGAAGCCCTCCTGCACACACTGGGCAAAAACTGACCCATCTATAGTACTCGAACTATAGTGTTCCCAGTCAATATTTGGAAGGTTGAAGTCCCCCATGACAACTACCCTGTCTCTCTCACTCCAATCGAGAATCATCTTTGCCATCCTTTCCTCTACATCTCTGGAACTATTCGGAGGCCTGTAGAAAACTCCCAACAGAATCTCTCCTTTCCTGTTTCTAACCTCAGCCCATACTACCTCAGTTGACGAGTCCCCAAACATCCTTTCTGCAACTGTAATACTGTCCTTGACCAACAATGCCATACCTCCGCCCCTTTTACCATCTTTTCTGTTCTTACTTAAATATCTAAATCCCGGAACCTGCACCAACCATTCCTTTCCCTGCTCTATCCATGTCTCCGAAATGGCCACAACATCGAAGTCCCAGGTACTAACCCATGCTGTAAGAATGGAACTAATTATCCTGACACCATAGAACACTGTCCTGGCTATCGAGCAGTGGATCAGCTGAATTCACTGACTACCACAGATATTGTCAAATGCTTAAAAACACACTTCAGCTTCCTTTTCTCCCTCCTCTACCCTGCTTACTAGTCTGCTGATGTTAAATATTGAGTTGATGTTCACCTCCAAGATCATGTATACATTCTTTTGCACCATTCTCCAAATACTGTATATGCTTCATTACTTCACATTAATTGCCCTCCCCAGGCATTGATGTTTTGTTCTTAAATTATTCTTTCCTTTCTTTCAGTTCTAAGCTTTGGTTTCCTTTCCCTTTGTTTTTGAGAACTTGCCTTTTAATTTCTCCTTTGGGTTACTTTTCTACATGGTATCATTTTTTTTTACATTTTCTAGTAAATGAACCATTGTAAATGGACTTTAATGGACAATCTTGCCTAATCACCATGTTAAATACAGTTCCTATTCTGGGCACATTGTTGAATGACAAAGCTTGTTTCAACATTTTTAAAAATAAATGGATAATGCACTAATTATCAAATTCTAGCTATCTGTGCGAGCAGCAATCATTCCTGTACCGCCGCGAGCTGATGAAACTACACATCTCCCAATCTGACAATATCTTCATGGCCAAAAGCATCAATTTTTCTTTATTTCTCATCAGTGGTTAGAAACATTCAAAGCTGACATTTTAAATGTGGGCTGTAGACAGGTGTGACAGGAAAGTTGTAAATCCTTATTTTGATGAGCACAATGAATAGCAACATTGCCATTTTCCCCAAGTGAACAGAAGTTCATCAGTTGATGCCACCACAGTAATATGAGACTTCTCATAGGCAGGATGTATCCCTGAAATGGTTTCAGGGCTGTTAATGATTAATCTTTATATCTGTACCAATTCCACCTTTTGCAAACCACATGGCAACCCAAAGCACACAGTCTGAATTTCTGTAAGATCATATCCTTGGATAGAAACCTCTACCTCAACATTGCAATATCAACAAATTACAAGGACCAAGTTTCACATTGAGATAAAACAAGGAAAATAAGGGACACTGTTAATCTGAAGTGTGGGAATGAATCCTAGTGTGCAATTAACAGATTGTGATGATTTTTCAAGAGTGTATGAAATAGTGCTAGTAGGATGAGTAAATCATCCAGGGGTAGAATAAAGCATCATTGAACCTGCAATTTTCAACCCATGGAGCCCATTGTGGAAGTGACATTTGTGGGTGAATATGATATATTCATTTCCGCCAGGTATAACAACTGTATTCCCTTATAATTTAACAAAGAATCATAACAATTTATTTGTTTCCAAACTTTTCATGTGACTATAAAGGAGAGGGAGGGGAAGGAAATTATAAAAGAAACAACAAAAAGAAGCTTTGCAAGAAGGAGAGTCTGAATCAGAAAAGACAGCAAATCTTCTCCTTTAACTCTACTTGAAATTACAAGTGGAATTGTTGTACTTTGCTTGACTTATTTCATGCTTTATTTTGAATTCAGTAAAGAAATGTAGCTTGGCTTAAAAACAATTAACAAGTTTATTCAGTTGTGTTGAGATGATTAACTTCGGCTGGAACAATGCTTCAGTTGACATCAGTATTCTGGATATGACACAGAAAAAATAACATTTATTACGAATTTGGAACCTGTGCTGGAAAGTGTGTGTGTGTGTGTGTGTGTGTGTGTGTGTGTGTGTGTGTGTGTGTGTGTGTGTGTGTGTGTGTGTGTGTGTGTGTGTGTGTGTTTTAAGACGTGGTCAGGCTTCTATGTAGCTCTTAGTGGATTGCCAGCTGTGAAATGCTAGGGCTTGAGGTGGGATGGCGATACCCATGAGACTATGTATTAAGGAGTAATCAGCAAATAGAGTCGAACACTGAAAATTACTGGAACAAAGAAACTTTCAAAATCCCAACCAAGTAATTGTTTGTGTGGAAATTTGTAACATTTTTTGATGCACCATATTAGAAAACTAAACACTCAAGCAAATGGCATAGCAGGACATTGGAAGCCTGTAGAAATCATAAACTTCACCAACATAAAAGAAATACAGAAACAAAAGCAGAAATTGCTGGAAAAGCTCAGCATCTGTGGAGAGAAATGAGAGTTAACATTTTGGGTCCCGTGATGTTCTGAGGAAGGGTTACTGGAACTGAAACATTAACTCTAATTTCTCTCCATGGATGCTGCTAGACCCGCTGAGCTTTTCTAGCAATTTCTGTTTTTGTTTCTGATTTCCAACGTCTGCAGTTCTTTCATCTTTTTAAAAAAGAAATGCATTTATTTTAGAGCGTAGAGGATGTAACATAAAATCGCAGATTGCAGAAAGAACATCACAAATAAGATTTAGTTTTTTCATTGCTTAAAGGGAAATACTCCATATGAAATAGTACGATTTTTTTTCCCATTTCATTGAATTGGGGAACTTCGGTAAAACTAAAGGGTTTACCTCCAGGTTTGGAGTTACTCAGGCAAGTGGCAAGAAGGATACTCAGTTAGATAGAACTTTGGCAGACCAGAACCACCTTTCCATTTCTTCCCAAATTAATTTCTGGTCAAGCAGGCCCAAACAAAAGATACTTTCTAAACATCAAAGATGTTATTAAACATTCCTGGAGCAAGTGTGTGCTTGAACCTGGACTTCCATGCTTAGAGGTAAAGGCACTACAATTGCACCACAAGAGCCCCTAAGGCATAAACTATACTTTTTCAACCAATTAAGGCCCTTAAACAGTCAACAAATTACTTCCAAAAAGGAATATTCCCACATGAACTGAATTATTTCAGCTCCAGGTAAAATGAGAGAGTGAACCTACATGACTAGGTAAGCTATACTCACAGGTAGTCAGTTGGGTTCCTCTCTCTGCGGTACTTTATGCACAATTGGGGGACGGCAAATGGAGTAGACGAGTACGCACGAAATGGGGTAGACGAGTACGCACGAAATGGGGTAGACGAGTACGCACGAAATGGCCAACCTCCATAGCCTCCATTTTCTTGCAGCATTAGCATTTCCACAAAATTCATGGGAAAGAAGGGAATGGGGCAGAGTGCTTGCAAGTTAAGGGGGAATTGGACCCTCAATCAGGCACTGACTACATTTGACTATCTAGCCATGAGGGGGCAAGCTCTCTGCAGTGTAACAGCTATTGAAACCACTGTATGGCTGATTTAATGCTGGTGTTGGTGGGCTAAGGCCCTTAAATGGTTCCGGGGAGGGTCTGAGGTTTGGGTAGATCACCAACCTACTTCATTAAGTGCCCTTCACTACTCCAAGATCACCATCTCCAAGATCAGGCAATTGCATCTGAGTTCTTTAAAAAACAAAATAAGTCACTGTATTGCAGCCGTTGTGTACGTCACAGCTAACCAACATAACCACCCACATGAATCCACCTACGCAGCTACAAATGCAGCATTAGCATTTTTCTTGTTTCTAATAGATTATCTGCTGGATTACTTCACTGCAGGTCTTTCAGGAGACTTTGTACCAGCACTCAGTGCTAAATAAAAATTCAGCCCCAGAATTGTGTTGGAAACCGTAGCTGCCATACTTAATAGAATGTAATCTTGTTAGTAATTAAATCAATGTAATCAAAGCACTCTTAAACACTGCCACTTGACAATATCATCTAAAGAATTAGATGCTTTAGAGCATCTGTATCAGCACTGTATAATATTTATTGTAAAATGCTGTAATTTTTATTTTTATCAGGATTTAAATTTATTCACAAACTGTTGTTGAAAATGCATGAAAATCTCTAGTTAATATGCTTCATAATTCATTTTTCTGATGCTGCTGATGCTTTGGTTAAAAACATCTTAATGAACTGGAAAGGAGACTGTTATAAGAGATTTAATGTTTTATGAATAAAGTTTTATGCAGTGGCATGTCAGTGGCATTGAATCTGTCTTCTGATCCATCTGTAACTTTATTGTTGACACTTTTCTCCACCATGGCAGCTTATAGCCAAAGGCAGAAATGTTCTTTCCTTACCAGATTTTCTCTTGAAGAGATGAGGTCATTAGAATGTTCATTAATGGTGGGAAAGCTATGTCTAGTTGTTTGGCTGGAAAACAAATGAAATGGATTGAAAACTTGCTTAAAGTATTGCCACTCAAGCTGAAGTGTCAGGTTAGCTGATGTTGACAGAACACTATGCCATTTTTTCCAGAAATAGCAACACAATGTCTGTTCACCCTTTATTAGTTTAGTTGCTGGGAGGCAATCTGCACATAGTTGTTTTGATTCCCTGCATCTTATTCCAAAATACCTAAAGCATACGTGAAAATACATTAGGCTCTAACACTAACGCAGAGCTATCTGACCACTGCCTGTTTTCAAAGTGTACAGCTCAAGTTTTGCACTTCTTAATCTATTTCTATATTACTAAAAAATGCAATGTGGGTTGTAATTGATTTTACTTACGGGTACTGTCATTTGGACACAACAGCAAAATACTACAGATGTTGGAAAATAGAAGGTACTGGAAATACTCAGCCTGTCAGACAGCAGCGGTAGAGAGACAAGGAGAGATAAAGCTGAGGGGTAGAATTTAATGTTCCTGTCAGGGGGCCGTAGACCAGCGAGAGAACTGGTATCAACCACAATGGGATTTAATCCCAATCAGATGCTATTTGGATAGCACCATTTTTCCTTGTGAGGATAACTTCCTCCTATAAAACATGCTGATATTGCAGTGTGCCCTTCAAAATGGGTTGTCATTGGAACCCTGTGAGAAAGGATGCGTGAGGCACATTCCTGGGGATCTGAAATGAGGTCCCAACATGCAAATGAGATGTTCTGATCTAAAAGCCAGAGCGTGGCCTGACTGCAGTCCCTCTATTCCTATTGGTGGGTACATCTGTTGGGAACAGAGTACCCAAAGGATATATTATCAGGTTTCAGGCCTGGGTCCACATGTCTTCGTAATTATAGCCCATGTGCCCTGGTTCCTGTCTGCTGGCACACCATTTTTAAGCCCAGCCATGCACCAGGTCAAGCATTGTCATCCAGAATCTAATCCTCACAGTGAACATAGTGGCAGGGGAACATAAAAACATGAAGTGACAGCACAAGTGACGCTTTATTGGAAATAAAATGTCACATTCATATAAGTATTACATCTTTACATCATTACCTGTTTGACTCTCATTTGTAAATGGAACTACAAGAATCAAGCTACAGACTACCCATCCTTAGCACCATAACATGGCGGAACTCTGTCTGAGAGAGCGACTGTTTCCTAAGTGTTATACTGTAATATTCAGTGTAGCATAACATGTTGTCATTGCTCAATGAGGGACCATCACATGTTGGAAATTTTTCAAACGTTTCAAAACATTAACTTTTGTTGAACAACAGCATAAATGAAGAGAAAAGTAAACAGAAAAATATCTGCGGTTGCTTTGGGGAACAAACATGAACTACCAGCTTTTCAATCAACGACAATTTTACAGTCAAAGGGTGACAACCTTATGAAATTCTAATGAATTCTATGAAAATCTTTTGGAACTGACTGTCAGTTAAGTCCTGTTTGGTTTATTATGCTGAAACTGCCTTGCTCTATCATGCTGATGGTGATGTTCCTCCTTCTCAGTGTCCTCATCTTCTTCCATGAATGATTTGCGGCTGCTCTCTCAGCACTTCAGAGTCCATCATATATCCTGTCTTCTTGCTACAGTTTGTGCAAGGTAACCTTGTCTGGACTATACCATAAGTACCCCCCCACACTGATCAATCCAAGATTAGGAAACTCTTCAGGGGCCTGTCATCTGATCTGCAAAGGTCCTGGCTGAAGAAGGGGCCACATTGTATGTATGCTTACCCTCAGTCAGAGTGTTACCTGACAGAATCATCAGCTGTGGTTGAAAGGGTAGCTTTTATCCCTCAGTAACTATCCCTGTAAAGTATCCGATGAAAACATATCAGGAACATGAAAATTCTCAAGGATACAGGCATTGTAACAGCTTAGTGTGTAGCTGACTCTGACATCTAAGATGCAGCGCCAATGATCACAGATGACTTAATGTGACTTATGATTGTGCTCTGAGAAAGCAGTGGAGATGAGGCTAATGAATGTTTTTAAGTCAGCAGTAGATAGATTTTTGATAGGCCACAGGATCAAAGGTTACCAGGTATAGTTTGGAGTATAGAATTCGAAACATGAACAGATCAGTCATGATCTTGAATGATAGAACGGGCTCAAGGAGCTGAATGGCCTACTTCTGCTCCTAATTCATATATTCAAATGGACTAATCACTGAAAGTAATGTTTAATAATGCAGAAGTTGAGACAATGACCATCTCAACCAAACACTAACTATCTTCCAGTAACATTTAACTGCAATATTATCATTTAAATATCGTCTCCCTCATCCCCTGTAAAAACTGAGTGTTACGATTCACTACAAAATTAGCTAGCACCGGTTTGTAAGTGCTGTGGCTGTAAGCAGTTGGAGTTAAGTCTGACATTTTGTGTTGAATAATTCATCTCCAGTCTCTTCACATTCTGCCCACCATGTAGTGCAAAAGTCAGAAATCTAACAGAATACTCCCAACTTGACTGGATGAGTGCAGTTTCAAAAACACTCCAGAAGTTAAACACCATCCATAATTAAGTTTGCTTGATTAATGTCTCACCCCTTACCTTTGCTCCCTTCACAACTGGTGCTCCATGGCAATAAAATAGAGCATTTGTACGGTGGACTGTAGCAACTCACCAGGTTTATTTTGAAAGCTTCCAGCAGCTAGAGGTACAAAAGCAGCAGAGATATACAGCAACATCACCACTTGTAAGATATTCTCCAAGCCACAAATCATCTTCACATGAGATCGTCATCACTGCTGGTCTGTAATTCTGAATCTCCCTTCCCAACAGCAGTCTAAGTGTACCTTGTTTACTCAGACTGCAATGGTAAAAAGGCAGAATGCCATCAACTCCAACAGGACAATTTAGATGGTTAAAACTGCTTGCCTTGTCAGTAATATCCTTGATTGGATAAAATAAGGCAACATATAGTCCATATAGTGCAGTGCAGAAGCCATGGGATGCGTGTTTAATTTCTTTGAATTTTATTGCATTCTTTTTAAAACTCAGGACGTCAAAATATGGTGCAAATCCCATACAAACATTTGATTGTGTCACAATAAAAATATTTATCTTTACAATATAAGGATCACTTGTGCCTCTGTAACTAACTAACTCTACATGCAGTGTAGAATTTTCACCTTAATGCAAGTTTATAACCTCCTGCTTTCTGATAGTCATCTGTTTTATAGAAATTCCATCCACTTAAACATGAAGTAGGCCTCCCAAAGATTGGCTGGGCCATGGGAAATCTGACTTAACCTGTGCCGGGATAGACGCACTTTATGAGGGCAGAGCAAACTCATACTATGCAGACCCATGAGGTGCACTTGAGAAGGCAGACACACAGTCTGTTACTTGGTGAAAATGAAATCCATGCCAGAATAGAGCAGATGTTCAGCAATTTAGAGTGACTGGAAATACTGACCAGCATACAGACCCCAAACAGATGGCTAAAACAAAATGCACTGAACGGGAAGCAATTTCCATTGTCTTTTCAGAAAAAAATTGGATTTCTGTGCCTTCCTTTTTACTCAGCAGGGTAAGGTCTCTTGCCTTTCACTCCATTCGATGTGATTCACATCTTTTGGCATACTCTGTATTCAGCATGTTGTGTATATCTGTATCTGCCATTGCATTCTGCACGGTTTCAATCCTTATCGCTACCTTTTTGTTCAACATGATATGGATTCCCAGGTTAGCCCTTCATTCATATTGGTTCAAATCCCTTGGCTTGCAGGGGAAATGTTTTCTCTCTGTTAGCTGGTGTGACTTGTTCATCTTTGTCCTTGAAAAGAATGTATCAGACTGATTGGAGCTGATGTTAGTGTATTAATTCTGACAGGGGCCTCTGATCTATGAACAGATATAGTTGTACACTGGGGACACAATTGGAAAACTGCATCCAAAGCATCATCTAGTAGCAGTTGGTAGCACAGCTGTTCAGTCATAATACTAGAGACCAGGTGAAGACCCAGCTTTCAGTGCAGTTCAATGAGAGTGACAGGCAAGTAGGATATCAACTATGGGAACCAAAATATGACAGTTTGACCATGAGCATAGTCATATTCTGGAGCTTCTTAGATAAACAGATCTAAATTTCAGTAACTTAGATAGTCTTTTTTGATGGAGCTCACATCCACTTCCGTACAGCTTGCTGGGTGTTAATCTATGTGATCTATGCTTCACTTGTTACTGTGAATTCTGTATAGATAACCAGTTTCTGGGATTAGTTACACGCATAGAAGTCTTAAAAAAATGATTCCTGTTCTTTACAAAATCTCTTTCACTTTCAAATTACATCATACCATTTTTTTAACAGTTTTGGATTGTTCTCCTTCATTCAGAAATTCTGGCTTAACTTCCAAGTTGACATTAACCCACCCAGCAGTTTAGCTGACCAATCTATAAAGCTATGCTGCTGTTGGGTGTCTAGTACCTCCTTGCCACCTATTCTAATGGAAAGCGTTAGCTGACAAACTTTACTGGAAGTACTTGGCAAACATTACCTTGTTTAATTCTACTACTTTTTTTTCAGTTTCGTTATGAAGTTAAAGGTGTAGTTGGAATTTTACTTATCCTGCATTTAACGGTGTTGCAATTATTTGAGTTGGGTTGCACATCTCCATATTATGAAATGATGATTTCTGTAACTAGTGGATTTATTCAAAAGGAAATTACGGTGTTTGTCCGCAACATTATTATGGTGAAAATTATGTTTTCACAAGCTGTGTTCCCAGTAATAAATTTATTTGCACATCATTTTTTTCATTGCTGAATTAGTACATGCTTTATCAGCATATTATACAATCATTATCTATAAAATTTATGGGAAAGAATAAACAAAGCCTTAAAATTATATAGTTACTGCCAAACCTTTGAGAACCTTGCAATATATTTGGAGTAACTAATTCATCATCAAATAATTAGCTTTGGTGCCTCAGAAGTGTTCTTCATTATCATGTAATACTGTGTAAAGGATGGTCAAAAATCATTATTGCACTGGATTCTATTAACTGCTGACTGTATATTTTCATGACTGGTTGCAGAGTTGTCTATTGGCCTGTAATCCAATTACAACAAAAACATTAAAGTCTGACTTATATTTGAAAACAAAAGCACATTCATACAATTTTTTGATGGGTTTTTTACAACATGATTACATTTAGGCTTTTTGTTCCAGGTTTATATTGAATTCAGATTTTACCATCTGCCATGGTGGGATTTAAAGCTGTGTCCCCAGAATGTTGGCTTGATGTTTAGTGCTATTTGTACAATAGCATTAATACATCACAACAACATGCTCAAGGACTTGGTCTTGGCTTCAAATATTCTTCAGAAAGTACTAATTCTTAGACAATAGTAGACACACAAGGGAGATTGAAAAGATCTGGAAAAGCTGGTTGAAGAGTGAATATGGAGGGGGTCAGGTAGAAATGCCCTCAGTCAGAATCCATAACTGCTTAAGAAGGAGCAAATCTCCTATTTGAAACTGAAATAGCAAGTCATACATTTTCACTTCACTAAGGATATCAAAGAGTAGAGCAGGTGGAGAGAATTCCATTTGGTCCATTGCATTCAGTAGGCATCTTGTAGAGCAATCCAATCTATGCCATTCCCCCATTGTCTCCTGTAGCCCTAAATGTTTATTTCTTTTGCGTCTTTCTTTCCAATTTCCTTTAGAAATAATTTATTAAAACTGCTCCCACCACCCTCATAGGCAATGGATTCAAGGTCATCACATTCACTGTGTTAAAAAACCATTTTTGTGCGTCTTATCCTTAAGTCTCTGTCTGGTTTGTTCTCGGATCATCAGCTAAAAGTAATAGCTTTTTTTTGTTGAACTTATCTAAACCTGTCATAATTTCAATCAACTCTCTCCTTAATCTCCTTTCTCCAAGGAGATCTACCGCAACTTCTCTAATCTAACCTTAGAGCCAACATTGCTCTTCATTGAAACCACTCTATTAAATCACGTCTCTCCTAAAGTGTGGTGACTAAACCAGAAGTTAATACTCCAGTTATTTCCTATCCAGAGCTTTATAATGGTTCAGCAAAGGTCCCTGCATTTTCACTCATTACTTCCACTTATGAAGACTCATATCCCAAATGCTTTGCTAATCACACTATCATTTTGCTCTAACAAGATCCATGCATGGGAACTCCCAGATATCTCTGTTCCTGCACCTTCTTTCAAGCTGCGCCATTACATCTTTATTGCCTGTCACTCTCCCCTCTGCGAAATGCATCACCGAACACTTCCCTGCATTAAATTCCATCTGCTGCCTCGCTGCCTATTTCTCTCACCTGTCTGACTGGTATCTTCATCAAATGTCTGCTAATTTATGCTAATTTGGGTGGCACGGTGGCTCAGTGGTTAGCACTGCAGCCTCATAGGTTCGATTTCAGCGTTGGGTAATTGTCTATGTGGAGTTTGCACATTCTCCCCGTGTCTGCGTGGGTTTCCTCCGAGTGCTCCGGTTTCCTCCCACAGTCCAAAGATGTGCAGGTTAGGTGGATTGGCCATGCTAAATTGCCCGTCGTGTTCAGGGGTGTGTGGGTTATAGGGGGATGGGAATGGGTCTGGGTGGGACGCTTCAAGGGGCGTTGTGGACTTGTTGGGCCAAAGGGCCTGTTTCCACACTGTAGGGAATCTAATCTAATCTAATCTAAATGCTGCTAGCTTTAAACCCTGTGAATACTGTTGGTTACCATTCTGCAATCTGAAGAGCAACCATATATCCTCACCAACAGTGTCTATCCTGATGTCAACTTTTCACCAAGAAATATTCCTCAATTTCCTTGAGGAATGCTTCAGGAGAGTGTCCTAGGCCCAACCACATTCAGCTGCTTCATCAATAATCATCCCCCCATTAGGTCAGAAATGGAGATGTTCATTGGTGGCTGCACAATATTCAGCATCATTCATGACTCCTCAGATACTGAAGCAGTCCATGTCTAAATGTAATTAAGCCCTGGACAGTACCTGGGCTTGTGCTGACGAGTGACAAGCAACATTAGCACCACACAAATCTCAGGTAATGACTATCCTCAAAAAGACAAAATCTGACCATCATCCCTTGATTTTTTAAAAAATTCATTCACAGGATGAGGGCATTGCTGGCTAGGCAGCATTTATTGTCCATTTCTAATTGCCCAGAGAGCAGTTAAGAGTCAATCACATTGCTGTGGGTCTGGAGTCACATATAGACCAGACCAGGTGAGGATGGCAGTTTCCTTCCCTAAAGGACATTAATGAACCAGATGGTTTTTTTCCTGACAGTCAACAATGGCTTCATGGTCATCATTATATTCTTAATTACAGATATTTTATTGAATTCAAATTCCACCATTTGCCATGGCAGGATTAGAACCTGGGTCCCCAGAACATTATCTGGGTCTCTGGATTAACAGTCCAGCGATAATACCAGTAGGCCATTACCCCCCCACCCCATTCAGTAGCATCATCATCACTGATTATCCCAGCATCGATATTCTGGAATATAAAAAAATACTGGAAAACCCTAAACTGGGACAACTGGCCATTCTCCTTCCATCATTAAATGGCTTTAGCTTTCTAGCTCCCTAGACTGATCAGCATCTCTGCTTTTACAACCTCTCTTCAAAGAAAAAACCCAGGACAAAATAACCTTTTTAAAGTGACAACATCGTCACATGGTTCTGATGACCCCTTGGACTGCCATAGAGAGGCTACCTTCGCTGCTATGACAGGCTCTGAAAATGGCAGTTTTGGCAGGTTGCACAATGATGAGAAAGGAAGAACACACGATCCCAATGCAGTTCTCCCCCATTGACCGTAACCCACCTACACCTCCCAATCCTCACCTTAGCCTCCAAGCTCATCTCAATAATGCAGGGGAAATTCAGGTTAAAGACTTTTCATCAAAATTGGAGACAATAATTAATGTATCAGGTTTGATGTAATTGCCAAGGCTGGAAAAAGGAGGGGAAGAAAAATTAAAAGGAAAACCTGTGCTGGGGAATTTTTTTTATGGAAGAAGTTAAGTGGCCTGGACTCATTGGAGTTTAGCAGAATGAGAAGAAACCCTATGTAAACATAGACAATTATCAGGGGACTTGGCAGGATAAGTGCAGAAAGATTATTTCCTCTTGAGCGTGGAATTAGGACCAGAGGGCATAACCTCAGAGTAAGGGGTCACCATATTTAAGACAGAAAGGAAGAGGAATTTCTTCTCTTTGAGGATGGTGTATTTGTGGAATTCTTTACCACAAAGGGCAGTTGAGGCTGAGTTGTTAAGTTTATTTGAAGTTGAGACAGATTTTTAATCCAAAAGGGGTCATGAGGGGAAAGGCAAGAAAGTGTAGTTGAGGATTATCACATCTGCCTTGATTTCATTGAATGGGTGGGCAGACTTAATAAGCTGGATAGCTTACTTACATTTACTCCTTGTCGTATGATCCCCAAAGAAGGGCTGTAGGCAGGAAAGGTTGCTTCTGTGGTCCTACCAATGCATCTAGAGCCATTGCCCCTCCTCGTCAAGGGCAAACAGCTTCCCCTCATAACTTTTGTTTCAGATCCATGCCTTCGAAGGCAGTTCCACATAACAACTCACTGCTCCTTTATCAAGGGCACCTAGAAATGGACAATAAAAGCTGGCCCAGCCAGTAACATCCCATGAATGAATAAAAGAGCAAGATCTCACACTTCCTCTCCTATAGCATCCACCTCTCCTTCTGATAGTTTAATATTCTTCAATAGGAGAGTGAGCATGAAGTCACACAATTAGGGAACCACGTCTGGGGAAATTAACGAGTTGGTCTCACTGCCAACTATTACAGGCACAGGATCCCCATTTGGTCCAGTTGGTGACGTAGTCTTTGTCATGGAGTCTGCCTAATTGGTCACCTCAATGTTTGCATCCACTTCAGGCCTTGGATAGGCGAGCAATGCTGCTAGCACAATCAGAGCGGGAGGTGGCTGCCTGACCTACTGAGTCTTTTCAGAATGGCTTATGTTTATTTTTCATTGACTTGTTCATTTTGAATCCCCAATTGCAGAAAAGATTGTAAGACATGCACTCAGGCTAGCTTTTGATTGCTGTTTCTCGGCAGCCAGCTCCATGTTTAAGTACAGAGGGCTTCCATGCAATACACACTTCTTCAAATCCAGAAAATTGTACTTTATTTTCATGTTATGTAATGGTGCGCTCACAATTCCCTGAGTGATAATGTACTGCTTTGGCTTAAAAATATACACAAATCACACCACTGCCTATGCTGGTATTTTTACATGTTACTCAAGCGTAACTCCCTGGTGCAATTAATTTATCCCATGCTGCAGTTCGTTTATAGTCACCTCGTAAAGTAATCTGTTTGTCAGCAACTGTGATATATGTACACCTTATTTTTGAGTGCAGAACATGGAAATGAAATAAAACATATTTGGTCTCAATATGCTTGTAACTTTTCTTTCTATGTGTCAAACAGATTTATCGATAGCTGTTGTTGAATCAAGAATTAAATATAACTTTTAAAAATACATGTATGTATATGCTCATGCTGTTGATCATCTCTGAGGCTGCCAATACCATCTTCAATTTAGAAAATTGTTGAGGTATGTCCAATCTTCGAAAAAAAAGAACAAATCCATCTTGAAAGTTTAAACTTAGTCTGCTGTCAATCATGTGAAGTGATGGAAAACACCATAAACAATAACCAACATTTGCTCACCAGCATTCAATTTATGTTTCTTGGAAATCTGTCGTATAATTCAGACATATAAAATAGCCTAAATCTCTCACTCAACCCTTCAGGGACGGTTTCCATTCTCATCCTGCACCCCTTTCCGGATGCACCTGCATTTAAAACTGGTTGTAATTACATGCATATAAAAATGAAATGGAACTGGGAGAAACAAGTCTTTTAAAAATTCTGCACTTTCTATTTATAGCGTATTTATTGTGCCAGACAAAAGGAGCACAGATGGACTAATATGAAACTAATCATTAATGCATTCAGAAAAGATACAACAAGCTTGCTTTAGAAAGTATCATTTTGCTTTTTTCTGTCAGATTTCCTCCTCTACTTTAAAGAGGAAGTTTCTTTCTCATCTGTTATATTACTTGCTTGGTCCTAGCTTTGAATCCTTTGTACAGTTCTGCATCACTTGTAAATTCTATGTATTAGTCAGTATATACCATGGAGGTGGTGACAGAGCAGTGATGTCACTAGATGAAGAATCCAGAGTTCCAGCCAAATGTTCTGGGGTTATGAGTTTGAATCCCACTGTTGCAGATTAATTTGAATTTCAATTTGAATTCAGTAACAGCCTGGAATTAAAAACTAGCCTTATGGGGCGGTGGAGGGTTGGGCAGGGGGGAGAGCAGCAGTTGAAAATCTTCCTTAATATTTGGCTGACGTGATTTCAGACTGTTGGCATACATGTGACTTTGTGGCAATGTGGTTGTCTCTGAACAGTCCTGTAAAATGGCCTGAGCTAATCACTCAAGGATAGTTAGGGATGAGCAATTAATGCTGTTCCAACCAGTGAAACCATGAACAACCATTTAAACAAATAGAGTACAGTTTTACAGCATGAAAATTATTCAACTGATATAATCACCAACATTGAATTAGACCTTTTGCGGGTTTAGCATGATTTTTAGAAGGTTCTTCAAACAATAGTCATACCAATTACTGTTCAAGCGTTATACTGATGTTAATTACGCAAGTACAACTGATTGATGGATGTATTATTGATGCATCTGGCTGAGGTGTCATACATTCGCTTGAGCTGGGCTTCTTGGTTCAATTCCCCAGAAGACTGACAGTTTTGCAGCAACAAAGTAAATGCTGACATGCATTTTTGGCCTGTGGTTTATTAGTTGGGCAATTGATACATGTGGTTCAGTAAGTAATAGGCTCTGAATATACTCAACATCACTGTGTGTGACATTAACACATAAAACAGCAATGAGTAGAGCCACTGCAACTTTGTCAGTAGCTCATAACAATTCCAGTGTAAAGCAAATTTTGATTTACTACATTGCTTAAAGCAACTTTAGGTAAAGTCAAAATCTCAATGTAAATGTTATTAGACCCTGTACACTGCAGTCGGTTTTATCTGTGTGTATAACTCTCTACTAACTTACAATTTTGTAAGGAGCAAGTGAGCTAATTGAAGCGACCAAAAAAAGGAATTAAATGATTTTTAAAAATTTATTCGGGCATATGTGTATTCTAACAAAACCAGTATTTGTTGCCTATCTCAGGCAGAGATGAGGAGGTATTTTCTGACTCAGATGGAATACAGTATGACAGAGTCATGGAGGGTGAGTCTTTAAGTGTACTCAAGGCTAAAATAGACAGATTTTAATCAGTTCACAAATCACGGGTTATGCAGAAAAAGTAGGAAAGTGGAATTTTTTTTTTCTGATGAATGGTCTAGGTCCGAAACGTCAGCTTTTGTGCTCCTATGATGCTTCTTGGCTTGCTGTGTTCATCCAGCTCCACACTTTGTTATCTCTCTAAAGTGGAATTGACGAGTTTTCCTGTAAAGTCTTTCCAATTCTACACAGATCCTTTCCTCACTTCTTCAAACATACCGATGGCTGTTTTGGCTCCTTTCCTGATTTCAATACAAAATAGAAATTTTCATCTACTTTCTTTCCAATAACCAACCCTCCCTCACATTCACTAGGCCCATCACTAACTGTCCTTTCCATTCTTTGACTTTCCCATTTCGATTCAAAGAACAAAGAACAAGAACCGTATGCCACAGGAATAGGCCCTTCAGCCCATCAAGTCTATGCCAATACATGATGACTTTCTAAACTAAAAAGCTTTTGCCTCTACATGGTCGTATCCTTCTATTTCCTGCCTATTCGTGTATCTGTCAAGATGCCTCTTAAGTTTTACTGTTGTATCTGCTTCTACCATCTCCTCTGGCAGCAAATTCAAGGCACTTACCACTCTGTGTAAAAAAAAACTTGTCTCTAACATCACCTTTAAGCTTTCCCCCTTTTACATTAAACCTATGTCCCATAGTAATTAACATTTCTGCCCTAGGAAAAAGACCCTGACTCTCAAGTCCATCCATTCCCCTCATAATTTTGTGAGCTTCTGTCAGGTGGCCCCTTAGCCTCTGATGTTCAAATGATTTGTGTGGGTAAGTTGCAAACAACTACTATATTCCTCCAGAGTCTTCCTTTTACCTGGCTTCTTTCCGCTGCCCAGCGCCCCAAACATTGCATCCAACTGCACCATTGATATATTTGTGCTTTCAATAAGCATTGCCTGGTGGAATTTTGTTTCTAGTCAAAGTACAGAAGCAGGTAGAGAAGAGGGAGAGATTCGAAATGGTGGGAGTGGTGTGTTATCCTGTATGATTTCATTCTTCTCAGCTCATTAAATGTTCACGAGTGTTGATAAAATGCCAAATTATCGAAGCAGGCAGGAAGTTCTGCCTCTGTGGAGACCACCTGGGCTCTAACCTCTGGATGAAAGGCACTCAGACAGCGCTTCACTTTGTCCTGGAAAGTCCCTTAACCACTGCTCAACTTCACTATCCACTCCTGGAGATGTCAGAGAGACCAGACAATTAGAGCTGCCACACTTTAACAATATTTCCTGAGATGTTATTCTAAAGGCTGTCCATGAAAGATGGGATTTTTCTTTCCCAAATGGATGATAACAAGAACTCTCCCCAATTGATAAAGGCAGACTGCTCAGAGGTAGCCACAAAGGTCAGCAACTATTGACACCTCATGAGAATGTGGTTCTAGCACCTCAAGAGGTTGAATCAGTGGTGCTCTGCCAGATATGTGCTGCTGTCTTCTCAGTTCTTCATGCTCCAATGAATGTGAGTTAGACTGGTAACCATGCTACTCCACAGGACTGTCACATGGGAGGTTGAGTGCTAGACATCTCCATCTGATGGCCCAATGGGACTGTTCCTCACACATCTGCCAAGGTTCAAACTTAAAACATAGAAGAAGCTACAAAACTCATGTTGTAACTCATGCCCATCAGATCATTGAACGTTGGTCACAACTATGAGAACATGTATACATCTGATATATTTTCACCAAAGGCTTGTATGGAAGAAGGCCAAAACCACAAAAAGATAACTTTTTTGAGTTGAGCCCCTTTTGATTTTAGCCCCAGTTGCCTGCCCCATTCTGGTTTGTATCAGCCTGTGTAACTACTTCACTTAACAGTTTTGCTGGCCTGGGCTAGTTTTATTCCACATTCCAAAGGCAGAATCTTATAGGACTCTGAGCAACATGAGCTACAATGAGATGTCAGTGAGGCCGATCGCAAGGTTGGGAGCATCTCACGTCATTTTTTACACATTTCCTGAGTGACGAGGTGAGTTCCATGCCTGGCATTGACAATTTGCTGTTTAAGGGGGACTTCAGTTTGTCAAATGCCTTCTCAATGCCACAACTCAGCTTCCTACCTAGCCAAACAGTTCAAAAAAGTTAAATGTCAAGAATTCTCAGGGTGGAAGTCACAGAGGGCTATCAGCTCACCGTTGGCTGTGAGGAGCACCCATGTTAGACAGTGGACACTCACATTTCAGGGCACATTCCAGCCACATCAGCTGTATGTACCCCATGTCTATGTGTATTGCCATCTGACATGTGCCAGTCTTTAGGAACTCTCATGCTGTATCTCCTGTTCGTCGACAGCAGTCTGCTGCATCTTGGGCTGCATTAATAATTATCATTGTGATGTTGCTACAAGGACGCTGTGCACTTAGAGATATGCACCCAATACATGGAGTGAATCAGGCTACATTTCTGAAAATTTCACTTACTCTTAGAGCAACATTCTCACATTGACCTCACTGTCCTTGATCTCCCACATTCCAAAGAAACTCAACTGCAGTGTAAATAACAGTGTAAATTCTTTGATTTGGCATCTCACAATCCCCAAAGTTGAATTTCAACAATTTCAGTTGAAAACAACTGCTCTCTTCTTGTTCCATTTTCTGAAAGATTTCTGACAGTTTCTGCCTCGAAAGATGCTGTCAGACCTGTTGTGTATTTGCAGCAGTTTTGTTTTTAATGTCTGTTTTACTTATTCAGCTTCTTCTTAAAATCAATTTTTTATTCCCACCAGTTTATTATATGTTTCTTAAGGTGAGTGATGCTCGTTATTTTTCATTCTTTTGGAGGGCCATCGTTGTACCATGCTGCCCCAGATCACATAAAATGTAGAATAAAGTTTTTTCTACTTTCTCCAAGCAATGAATCAACTTAAAAGGTTATAAGAGCAACCCTCATTGAACTAATACGACACTTTTATGTTGTACATTATCTGAGCTTTGACCTATCTGAGAGGGATTGCTAATTTAGTGTGAAATATGGACAGTTTTATGTTGTAGACTTACAGCTAGTAAGGAATTGGGTTGACAGATGTTTCATGTGGCTCCTTTATAGCCAGCACAAATGACTCTCGTCTTCTCAGTCTGTATTAGGTTTTATCAATGCCTGATTGTGAAACAGCACTAACTCAACCCAGCACAGGAGACAATCCAAATTGCTTTTAATCCCTGTTCAAATTCTGGGTCTAAAAGTACTTGACCGTTTGTAGAACATAATTTACTTAAATATACCTGATATATATTTCATCTAAACCGACAAAAAGACTCTCTGGAACAAAATTAGCAAAACATCATTTTGTGAGTCAAAGTGAGTTTATTGTGTCACCATGATTAATTTAAATGGACTAGGAAATCTGGCAATGAGGTGGTTCATTCAAATAAGGAAATTTACATCTATGAAAAGGAATCATTTCATAGTGTAGCTTTAAGGTGTACCCACATTCATGCCGTAACATCTTTGAAGAATGAAACTGAAAAGTTTCCTCACTGGTTTGCAACGCTTCTAACAGCAGGAAGGATGGTTGAGTTGTGAGCAGTGTGCCTGTTCTATCGCTTCACATATCGTTCCGATGATCAAACGCACACAACAAACCTGTCAGCATTACATAATAGTTCCAAAATTCTGACCAAGGCCAAGGAATTTAAAAAGGCCTTTTTATGCACAGGAAAATAAATTAGTGTCATTTGTATGTAATTCCCTAGTCTTCTACTTTGGCAAAGAATTATCTCTTTAACATTGCAGCAGGTGGAATTTCAACATACATTGAACTGGCAATACTTTGGCGTTTTTCAAACTATATAACTTCTTTAAAAAAGCCCTTGTAGTGAAGTGGTACTCTTACTACATCAGTGCCAGGAGAAAGTGATTCCAGTTTCACCTGCCATACAGAGCTGAGCAGGTTGATTAGTTTTGTGTCCGCATGAGTGACATACCTAGGGCAGTAGAGAGGGCTTTAAACTAAACGAGGGAGGTGAGGGATCAAGCTTGTGTAAACGTAACAAATCCAGGGAAAAATACTGCAGCGGAAGGGAAAAATATGAATATGGAAAATGAAAACCAGAATAACAGTAAGGGACAAAGATCAAGCTAAAAATGTATCAGCAGACACTGCAAAGACAACAAAAAAAACAGAATATAACAAAGTGTGGAGCTGGATGAACACAGCAGGCCAAGCAGCATCTCAGGAGCACAAAAGCTGACGTTTCGGGCCTTTTCTGATGAAGAGTCTAGACCCGAAACATCAGCTTTTGTGCTCCTGAGATGCTGCTTGGCCTGCTGTGTTCATCCAGTTCCAAACTTTGTTATCTTGGATTCGCCAGCATCTGCAGTTCCCATTAAATCTGAAAAAAAAAACTGAAGACTCTATCTGAATTTGCATAACATTCATATCAAAGTTAATGAATTGATAGCACACATTGACATGTATATCTCTGTAACCAGTTTTCACACACACACTGGGACAAACAGCAGTGTGAAAATGATCCGAATACCTGTCTGTTTTGTAATATAGGCCAGACTCCAGGGATAACTACCCCGCTCACCTGAAAAGAGGGGGCAGAGAGCCTTTTATAATGACCCGAGCAGGAATATAGTGCCTCAGTTTGATGTTGGAAGAAAATAACTAATTAAATTTGGTACCACCAACAGTACAGTACTGCAGTCTTGATTTGCATTTAAGCCCTGGAGTGGAACTTGAACTCGGAGCCTCAAGGCTCAGACAACAAATTTTACCAACTCAGCTCTAGAGAAAATAAGCTTGGTATTGTCCAATAGGCCTTGATCCTTCACCTAAGTTTCTGAGTAGCAAAATGCATGTTAATTTCAAAGTCAAACATATGAGAAATATTATCTTTCATTATTTTATAAAGTAAAGTATAGTATTTTATGAGGTACAGATTTACTTAGAAGCATATTCTATGCAGTTCAGAGATGCAGTATTGCTTTAGACAAGAACTTCCTGATCAGGATTACTTCTCAAGAGGATCTTGTTGATTGTTGGGCAGGTTTTGAAAGGAGGGGTCCTTTTCTTCGCCTTGTTCAGCAGAATAAGGTGCTTTAACAGCAAGAAAACCTAACAGGAGGTTTGCTTTTGCACATCCTGTTTGGGAAGTCCTTCAGCAGTCACACTGCATCCCACAACAGCAGGATGGGATCCTTAAGTGGGCATTAATTATCGACTGAAGGGCCTGAATTAGTGGAGTTGGGGGGAGGTGGTGACAAGACAGTCAAGAAGTTTTGTTACCCAGATTGTTTTTTGGAAGAGGTGGAAAAACAGCCACGTCTTCAACTGCTACACTCTGCGCAATTAAATAGTCTCCCCATCCCCCAACTCAAATCATGGGAGGACATTAAATTCCATCCAGTAATGTATAGACTTTGAAAAGAAGCTTCTAAGTTTCCCTTTCTGACTTACTGTTGGAGTGATTAGATCCAGGTGGATCATGAAAACTATGGGGTCCTTGATGGGGATTGTTAACTTGGACAAATCAGGAAAGCCCAGGTTGACCAGTATAAACAGGGGATTTATAATCTGCTCCATTCTGGGGACTGACCCTGAGCCTAATAGTTGCAGCCAGTATACAGTGCACTAGTAAATAAAGGGGGACTTGAAGATGGGATACAGTCTGCTACACACTGACTGTGTCAGAGTCGAAGTCAGAAGAACCAGACTTGGAGTGAAAATGTGGCATGCAAAACAGCAAGAGAAAGACCAGGCCTATTTCCCTGGACTTAGTGCAGAAGGGATGTAGTGATTGGAACCAGATGGATCATGTTGACTATAAGATCCTTGATCCTCGATTAGGTTGTTGACTTGGGCCAAACAGGAAAGCCTTGGCTGACCAATGTAAACAGGAGATTTAGAATCTCCTCAGTCTGGGACTCTGAGCTGGCTGGCCACAATGCAGTTATTTCATTAGTATTCTCAAAAGACTTGGAGTGCGTTGCATAATTTAAATGTCTTTGCATTAGATGTTTTATATAAGACAGTGTCTGCTCCTTACGGCAAGTCTATTCAGTGCTGTTTTCAATTTAAAAGAGCAAAAATATTTAAATGTGTACAAATACTCCAGAAAGGGCTGGTGAAACATATCCAGTCTTGGAATGTCACAGTCAAAACACATTCATGTCTGGCTATTGATCACTATAAAACCACTGTGCTGAAAAGAGATTTTTCTCTTGTGATTTCCCGTTCACTGTAGGAGAACAAATGAACAGTGTAGGGTGACTTATTTGTACTGTCAAAATACTTTTTTCTTGGGACATGATTGTTTTTAATATTGTTATAAAGCAGTGGCTAAATGACAGGAAATACCCAATACTCACTTTATAAGCAATAAGTAACAATTTATTTGTCTAACTCTAACAGTGAACAAATTAACAGAACTACTAACAAACTGAGCAATTCTCCCCTAAACCACTAACTATTCCAGAATAAAACAAAATTCTAATGGTATGCTGTTTCAATAAATTCAAACCCCATTTATATAAACCAAAGTAACAAGAAAAAATAAATTAAAACTTAGTTTCTTGGAATTACAGCCAGGATAAGTCTTCCAGAATGTTCCTTGACTTCTCTGCTGTTTCCCATTCAGGAATGCTTTCCTCTGTTGAATTCTTATGTCAGGAATATTAGCTAAGAGTGTGTAGTACCTTAAATTAGATGGTGCTTACTCGAAGAGCTTAGAGATTTCTGAGAGCCATTGAGTTTCTCTTCAGTGGGCAGTTCATTCTCTCTCACTGATTTTAAAATGCTCTTTTCTTTTATACCCTTGATGATGTATTAATTTTTTACAATAGGATTGGTTCTAGGTTGTCAAAACTATCAGATTTAAGTTTAATTGTGTTTTGGAATATAGAGCCTGGTTTAAATTAATTGGCTAAATTCAAAAACCTGTTGTCTTGGTAAAAATGCTGCTGATAACAGTACAGCCTTCTCATATAATGTTACAATTTCAAGAATGGTCTGTGCATCTGCTGCTGCCTGCAGACCTTTTTCTTAATCTCCAAGCTGAAAAACACACATCTACTTTAAAAGGGACCATGTACTCTTCCTCTCTATCATTTTACAAACATCAGAGACTCTACCAAACTTTGCAGCAATTTGTAG
This sequence comes from Stegostoma tigrinum, assembly GCF_030684315.1. Lineage (NCBI taxonomy): Eukaryota > Metazoa > Chordata > Chondrichthyes > Orectolobiformes > Stegostomatidae > Stegostoma > Stegostoma tigrinum. Next base: position 87,409,870 of record NC_081355.1, on the reverse strand, counting down.
ATCTATGACTTGATAGAATCATAAAGTGATGAACAGAGGTAAAATGAGTTACTTCAACTTATTCGAGCTTTGGTGATTTCAAGATTCCTATTGTCTTCTCAGTGATTAATTAATGGTGAAGTGCCTCCATTGTTTGTTATCGTGTTCTACTCTTGCAGCTGATTCTGCTCTAATATCCAGAGGAGTTTGGATACATCTTTAAGATAGAATTTGAATCGACTCTCAGTTGCAGTGTCCCTTCACATACACTATTCACCAAAGCTCCTTAAGCAGCACTTTCCAAACCCATGGCCACTACCATCACAAAGGACAAAGGCAATAGATACAAGGAAACCATTTCAACTGCAGGTTTTCCTCAAAAGTCACTCACTATCTTAGAAATACATCACATTCCTTCAGTGCCACTGGTTCTAAATCCTGGTACTCCCTTCCTAATGGCATTGTGGGTCTACCTGCTGAAAGTAGATAGCAGCAGTTCAAGAAAGCAGCTCAACACAGGCTTCTCAAGGACAAATAGGGATGGTCAATAAATGCTGACCCAACCAGTAATGTCCACAACCCGTGAATAAATCCCGTGAATAAATAAAATTCCCCATGGAATGAGTTCTCCCATATTGGCTTAGCTGCCCAGGAGCTTATGGGGTGCATTTGAAGCAGGCCTCAGGTCCTTTTAACATGCAAATGAGACTATAATAATGTCTGTTTTAGCACCAAGACACAATGTGGCCACAACAGTGAACTATCCACACAAGCTGACCACAAATGCTAACTGATCGAGCCAAATTATACAATGAAGTCCAAGGCCATGTTTTGCAAGCCTTGGGTCTACCCAGTTTAGGTGAGTGTCAGAAGTTTAATTTGCCCTCCTGATGAACGTGTAGGAGAAACTAGGACAGAGGAAGAATCATTTTATACTTGCACTGATACTTTCGCTAAAATTACCTTAAATTCCCGTCCACAAGGCAATGGTATTTAGGGTTTTGCCATTCATAAAGTTAATAGCCAAGGATTTTCCGACCCTTTCAACATGAATTGGGTTAAATGAAATCCAAAGGATAGCCTTAGAAAGAGGGGAAGTGGCAGAACATTGAGCTCTGATTAAATTGAATATTTGTTTTAAAGACTGTGTGTGTCTTTCAACATTGTGTGTGTCTTTCAACAATGTTGAAAGACACACACAAAACAGCACCTCATTTTCACCATGGATGTCCAGTCCCTATACACCTGTATTCCTCGTGCAGATGGCCTCAGGGCCCCACGCTTCTTGTGTCCCGCAGGCCCGACCAATCCCCCTCCACCGCCACCCTCATCCGCCTAGCTGAACTCGTCCTCACCCTCAACAACTTCTCTTTCGATTCATCCCACTTCCTACAGACAAGGAGGTGGCCATGGGTACCCGCATGGGCCCAAGCTATGCCTGCCTCTTTGTAGGTTACGTGGAACAGTCCCTCTTCCGCACCTATACTGGCCCCAAACCCCACCTGTTCCTCCGTTACATTGATGACTGTATCGGCGCCGCCTCTTGCTCTCCAGAGGAGCTCGAACAGTTCATCCACTTTGCCAACACCTTCCACCCCAATGTCAAGTTCACCTGGGCCATCTCCATGCATCCCTCAGCTTCCTGGACCTCTCAGTCTCCATCTCAGGTAACCAGCTAGAAACCGATGTCCATTTCAAGCCCACTGACTCCAACAGCTACCTAGAATACACCTCCTCCCACCCACCCTCCTGCAAAAATTTCATCCCCTATTCCCAATTCCTCCGCCTCCACCGCATCTGCTCCCACGATGAGGCATTCCACTCCTGCACATCCCAGATATCCACGTACTCAAGGACCACAACTTTACCCCTGCAGTGGTCAAGAACGCCCTCGACCGCGTCTCCCGCATTTCCCGCAAAACATCCCTCACACCCCGCCCCCGCCACAACCGCCCCCAGAGGATCCCCCTCGTTCTCACATACCACCCCAACAACCTCCGGATACAACGTATCATCCTCCGACACTTCCGCCATCTACAATCCGACCCCACCACCCAAGACATTTTTCCACCCCCAGCCCTGTCTGCCTTCCGGAGAGACCACACTCTCCGTGACTCCCTTGTTCGCTCCACACTCCCCTCCAACCCCACCACACCACACCCGGCACCTTGCCCTGGAAGTGCTACACTTGCCCCCACACCTCCTCCCTCACCCTCATCCTAGGCCCCAAGATGACCTTCCATATCAAGCAGATGTTCACCTGCACATCTGCCAATATGGTATATTGTATCCGTTGCACCCGGTGTGGCGTCCTCTACATTGGGGAAGCCAAGCGGAGGCTTGGGGGCCGCTTTGCATCACACCTCTGCTCGGTTCGCAACAAACAACTGCACGTCCCAGTCGCAAACCATTTCCACTCCCCCTCCCATTCCTCAGACGACGTGTCCATCATGGGCCTCCTGCAATGCCACAATGATGCCACCCAAGGGTTGCAGGAACAGCAACTCATATTCCGCTTGGGAACCCTGCAGCCCAATGGTATCAATGTGGACTTCACAAGCTTCAAAATCTCCCCTTCCCCTACTGGGTCTCAAAACCAGCCCAGCTTGTCCCCTCCCCCCACTGCATTCAAAACCAACCCAGCTCGTCCCCTACCCCCACTGCATCCCAAAACCAGCCCAGCCTGTCTCTGCTTCCCTAGCCTATTCTTCCTCCCACCTCAAGCTGCACCTCCATTTCCTACCTACTACCTCATCCCGCCTCCTTAGCCTGTCCATCTTCCCTGGACTGACCTATCCCCTCCCTACCTCCTCACCTATACTCTCCTCTCTACCTATCTTGTTTTCTTTCCATCTTCGGTCCGCCTCCCCCTCTCTCCCTATTTATTCCAGTTCCCTCTCCCCATCCCCTTCTCTGATGAAGGGTCTAGGCCCGAAACGTCAGCTTTTGTGCTCCTGAGATGCTGCGTGGCCTGCTATGTTCATCCAGCTTCACACTTTGTTATCTTGGTTTCTCCAGCATCTGCAGTTCCCATTATCACTGACACAATGTTTTCTTTACCTCCTTTATTGATTACTTTTGCGAGTGAGCCACTAGGTGAAAAAGATTAGCCTTTGATTAAATACATGCCCATAGGAGAAAGTGAGCATAAGATATAAATTTGCTGACACCAGTAGATTTCACTTACACTAATCTGAAATGTAGCTTTCAACTTTTTATGCCATTTGGACCCTTGAGCCTGTTGTGCCATTTAATTAGATAGTGGCTGGTCTGAAGCACAGCTCTGTTTGAAATTAGGGAAGATAGAGATCAGTTGCTAAAGTGGAGTTGAGACCAAAGATCAGTCATGATTTTATTAAAAGGTGGAGTAAGTTTGAGGAGCCGAATGGCCTCCTCCTAATCCTAAATTCTTACTCAGATTTCTACCACGTTTTGTTGAGAAATGCCTCTGGACATACCCCTCCTGCTGCTGTTTCTATTTTGAATATTAGAATAAATGTATATTTGCATATTCCTAAATGGTTTTGTTCTAATTTTGGATATGGTCCATATTTTCATTTAATAGGTTGGTAGCCAGAGCTGGGAAATTTCCATGGCATTTGTCCCAGGAGAAAGTATTAGCAAAAGTCATATTTTTCATATAATCCCTACAGCATGGAAACAGGCCCTTTGGCCCAACAAATCCACACCGACCCGCAAAGCATCCCACCCAGACCAAATCCCCTATGACCCGCCTAACCGACACATCCCTGAACACTATGGGCAATTTAGCATGGCCAATTCACCCAGCCTGCACATCTTTGGATTGTGGGAAGAAATCGGATCATCCGGAGGAAGCCCACGCAGACAAGGGGAGAATCTGCAAACTCCACACAGACAGTCATCCAAGGCTGGAATTGAACCTAAGTCCCTGGCACTGTGAGGCAACAGTGCTAACCACTGAGCCACCGTACCACCCACTGTATTTTCATTCTGGGGAGCAGGTACAAATTAGGTTTGGACTCACCACCTCCAAAAAGAGTTTGAAGGCAGCAACCGCAGGCAGAGGTGGACTGTTGAAGGTGCCTACCTCAGTGCCCAGTGTAATGAAAACAATAATAAGGAAATGGCCCTCAGGCTCTCATCCGTCACGTCTCTTCACCTACTTTTGCATTTCAGCTGATGGCCCAGATAGCCACTGGTCTGTTGAGACAGCCGCACCCGAGGGGGAGAAAAAAAAACTGCTTGTTTGCTAACTCTACCTCTCAGAATTATTTCTTAATCGCTTAATTTACACAAAATAAAGAGGTGCAGTCTCTGCAAGAGATGCTTTAAGAGTCTGTTTGACTGATAGCTTTATGAAGCAGTGTTAAAAACAGTTTATGAAAGAAAGTTATGAAAAGCTTTTTCACACTTAGCATTGCTACAATATAATACATTGGATTTAGATGGAGTGTATACTGGATGAATGAGCAAGGAAGTGCCACAGATTCTGGGGAGTGTATGAGGGACTGTGGGGTCACAGTGGAGGGGCATTGGTTGGCATTGGGGGCATGGGTAAGAGCTTTTGAACTTACCTTTAACGTGGTGACCTCATCTAGATATCTATGAGAGGCTGCAAATTGCTTCTTGAAAGATTGCCCTGATTCCACAGAAACCACAGGGGCCTAGAAGTGGAACCAGGCTAGAGTGCAGGGAAAGGCCTTGCAATTGGCATCAGCTCCCACCCCGACAATAAAAGCTGGGTTACTGGGATTGGGGCCAATAATTCTGGAATAGAGATTCAGGCACAAACTTTAAAGTCTTCAAAGTGTCCTGATGCTTCAGTAATCCTGCCCTATGTTGCCCTTCATTAGTTTTTTTTCTCCCAAGAGAAAATTGTATTGCTGCATCTACTTTATCAAATTATTTTTCATTAATTTTTGATGCATATATATTGGCTTATAGTGACCTGTGTATAAAGAAACACTTTGTGACAATACAGTTCCTGGTTTGCCACCATGAAGAAAATATTCATATTTGTAATTCCTATATTTAAAATGGATGACTTTGCACTTCATCACATTTTAACTCTATTTACTACAGTTTTCCATACTCACTTCATCATCTGTCTTTGGCCATTTGTTACTTTCTGGTCTTATCATGATTTTTAGGGGCTACTTTTTGAATTTGGAATTACTTTCTCATTTCTCGCAAGCTCATTTATCAGATGACGCTGTCATGTAGTATTCATATCTTTTATATTTCTGTTGATATATGGAGGCTTTGGTCTCACTTAGAAGCAGAATTAGAATAACTTGTCAATATCCTCAAAAATTGTTAACTCAACTTAAACTTAAAACCACAACACACATGGGAAATATTAATACCCTTGGCACCACAGCATTTAGTTTTATATGAGCTAAAAGGCATAAAGGAACAAAAAAAATCAAAAAGACTGATCTCACGTTTCTAAATGTGGTGTGGAAAGCCATCACCCTGAAAGCAATTTCTGCAAACAAGTCAGCTACTGTGTTTTCATCATATACGTACAACTCTGGAGCATTTTAAACATCCCACATCTCAATCTCAAATCTAAATTTAACAATGTAGGGTGTTCACTACACTTTTCCAAGTACAGTAGCTGTACTTACGCACTCATGATCTAGACATTCCAAATTAATTTTCAAGGAATCTATCACCTAAACGATTTGAAGTTTTCTTACAGCATATTGAGAGAAATGTTGACAAGTTCTAAACTGTTCTCTCTACTTTGCAGCTCCCTCTCAAACCCTTGCAATTTGCCTCTTTCCCACATCTTCCTCATTGCCTTCCTTCTTCCACCTGACACCCCCTGCATTCTCCTACTCCTATCTGATATCTCTTGCAATTTCCACTTTGTTCCACAGCCGCCTTGCAGTCCTCTTCTCCTTATTCATCCCCAAAAATCTTCTACAATTGCTTCCACCTTCCATCTCTACCCACTTCTGGCTGTTAACCTACTTTGGACCCAGCATGTGGAACTCTCGGATTCAGTGACAGTAGATTGTTTTTAAGTTGTTTTTGTCCACTTTAAGGAAAGTTAAGAACTCTAGCTTATTCTTTCTAAAAGAAAATTTGCTAAGTTTTCTGCTTGGCTGTAAAGATATGGCAGGAGAGTTCAATCCCATGTGCTGCATGGTCTAAAGTATATGAGGAATCTTAGAAGCTGCTGTCAGTCTGGATGAGCACATTTGTAGGAAGTGCCACAGGTCTGATCAGCTTGAGCACTGGGCTTTTGAGCTCGATCATCAGATGACGTCACAACAGGTGCAGAAATGGTGCCAGGTTGATGTGTTGCCCGGGACCAGGGCCAAAGATGTCACAGAACCGCTGCAGGGTATTTTGATGAGAGGGTGAACAGTGGTACCAATGGCATAGATAAAAAGAGGGATGAGGTCCTGAAATGAGAATCTGGGGGAGCTTGGAAGCAGACTGATAAACAGAATAAGAAAGGTTGTAATCTCTGGATTACTTCCAGTGCCACGTGCTAGTAAGAATGGGAGTAGAAAGATAGAGTGGATGAATATTTCCTGAAGAATTGAGGGAGGATGGAGTGCTTCAGACTTCTGGATTACTAGGTCAGTTTCAGAGAAGGTGGGAGCTATTCAAGTCTGGTTGGTTGCACCCAAGCTGTAACAGGAAGCACAGTGGTGACGAGTGGGAGGGGATTGGGAATTGCTAGCATTGGTGGTGGATTTTAAACAAATATAGCAGGGAATGGAATATGATATGGAAATAGAATAGTTGGCGATGGACAGAAAAGTGTAGAAGAAGGAATAGGGCAGAGCTAGATTGGACTGTGAAAGAAGTTTAGCATCAAAAATGGTTGAAGAACAATGGCATACTTTGAAGAAAACAGTTCATATGTCGCCATAAAGATACATCCTAGTGAGAAAGAAGTGTGTGTTTATGGGGGTAAGCTGATTATGGTTAACCAGGGAGGCTAAGGACAGCGTCAAATTGAAAGAAAAAAATACAATGTTGCAAAGATTAGTAGAAAGTTAGAGGATTGGGAATGTTTTTTAAACCAACGAAAATTGACCAAAAGACAATAAAGATGGAGGAGATGAATTTTGAGGATGTATTTGCATTTAAAATCAAGACAGGCAGTAAGAGCTTCATTAAATATATAAAGAGCAACATTATCTCCTTGGAGAATGAGGCCGGAAAAAAAAATGGGGAATAATGACATGAAAATGGCAGGAGATTGGAAGAAATGCTTTGAATCAGCCTTTACAGTAAAAGACATGAATTCTAAAAATACTAAATATTCAAGCAGCAGGAAGAGGTGAGGAAATAAATACAATAACTACCTTTGGAGACGATGGGGCTAATCAGTGATATGTTCCCTGGGCTAATGGGGTGCAACGTAAGGTATTAAAAGAAGTAGCTACAGAGATAATGGGTGCACTGATAGTAATCTTCCAAGAATCTTTAGATTCTGAAAAAGTCCCAGAGGGAAGCAGACAAAAACAGGTAACGTAGGCTGGTTAACCTAATGTCAGTTTTTGGGAAAATGTTCATGAAGGGGACATCATGCCTGATAAACTTATTAGAATTATTTGAGGAGTTAACAAGCATGATGGATAAAGGGGAAGCAGTGGATTTAATATATTTGGATTTTCAGAAGGCATCTTATATGGTACCACATGTTATGCTACTTAACTTGGCAACAGCCCATAGTGTTGACGGTCATATATTAGCATGGATAAATGGTTGGAAACTAATAGAAGACTAAGAGAGTTGAGATGAAGGGATACTTTCACATGGCAATCATCCATAGGAATCAGTTCTGGGATTAAAACAACTTACAATATATATTGAGAAGAATTCAGGCATCCTTATTGAAATATGTAAGATCCTTAGGGGACTTGGTAGGATAGATCCGGAAAGGTCATTTTGCCTTATGAGAGAGCCTAGGACCTAAGAGTAAAATCTCAGAATAAGGGATTTCCAATTTCAGATGGAGGTGTGGGTAAATTTCTTCTGTCAGAGGGTAGTGAATCTGGTAATTCTTTACCACAGACAGCTCTAGAGATTGGATCATTAAATATGCTCAGGGTTGAGATATTTTTGGCCAGTAAAGTAATGGAGAAAAGGCAGGAAAGTGGAATTGGTAATTGTGAGATCTCATGATTACATTGAGAAGCAGGGCAGACACAATCGGCTGAATGGCCTACTAAAGCCAAGTCAAGTAGTCAGATGAATACACAAGGGAGCCTATCAAGATGGATTTGCATTTATTTTAGTGCATTTGCTTTATTTTAATAAAAATATGTACATGAGGTTTTAAAAGAGTATTTTACATCTGTATTCACCATGGATAAGAACAATGCGGGCACAGAAATTGTGGAAGAGACTGGTGATACAGAAGAACAAATTTCATTTGAGAGGGATGAAGAAGCAGAGGTTTAAGTGGGCTTAAATTTGAAAAGGTTCTCAGGCCCACTTGAAATCTATCTCTCCCCTATGCTGTGGGAGACAAGAAAGAAGATTGCAGGGCCCTGAAATTAATTTTCAAATCCACAATGGACACAAGAGATGTGCCAGAGGACTGAAGAGTAGCTAATGTGGTGCGATTATTCAAAAATGGTGGTAGGGATTAAACTAGGGAGCTAAACGTCAATGAGTCTAATGTCAATGAGAGGAAACTATTTAATAATTCTGAAGCACAGCATTAGACTCCACTTGAGAAGGCGAAGATTGATCTAGAATTGTCAGCATGGCTTTGCCAGGGTTGATCATATATGACATAACAAAGTGTGGAGCTCGATCAACACAGCAGGCCAAGAAGCATCTTAGGAGAACAAAAGTTGATGTTTCGGGTTATCTCAGATCATATATGACAGATTTGATTAAGTTTTTGACAAGGATGAATGCAGTACATTGTTGTTCAAATGGACTTTAAGGAGCGTTTTGACATGTTTTGCATTGGAGACCGGCCAAGAAGCTAACAGCCAAAGGGATCCAGGGCAATTGAGAAAATTGTATTCAAAATTGGCTCAGCACGTGGAGGATGATGGTCAAAGGGTGTTTTCTGGTTGGAACTTTATGTCCAGTAGTATACCAAAGGGTTGCGAGCTGTACATTAACGATTTCAACATGAATGTAACAGGTTTCATTGGTAAATTCGCTGGTGACACTGGGGCTGGCTTAAGTGGTATCAGCAAGCCACATGGATTGACAGGAAGCAACTGATGTTGTTAAAAAGTATTATAGCGACATTTTTTCGGGTAATGGATTTTACAGGCAATGCAAGGGAGCTATGCACTGTCTTTAACTTGTTATGAGGAGGATGCGCAGCAGGAGGACAATGTATCTTGAGATGACATACAAAGTCACCCATGGGGATAGCAGAAAACCTAAGGTCATCCATGGCAGTGCCTTGCTATTGCAGAAATATTTCATTGATTTTGCTGTCATGGATAGTGCTCAAAGTGAAGAAATGCCTGCCAGCTGAATTGGCCTCATTGCACATCTCCTTTGCTCTAGTTTTTTTTTAGTGTGGCAGCTTTCAGTAGAACTCTCACTGCAACATTCAGACCCTGGCATTTCTCTCCCTCCTTTCTTAAGTAATGGAATGACAGTTACAATTTTTCAATCCAAAACACAATTCCTGAGTCTTGGGAAAGTTTTGTAAAATGATGACTAACATATTAACAATATGATCTGTGATGAAAACTGTCAGACACTAGAGATGCATTTCCTCCACTATCTTTTTAAAGTGCATCAAATGCTGAAAGTTTTCTACCTTATTTTTAGGATCATTTTGATTTCTGGTATCATTCTGTCCTCGTCCTGTAAATCTATGAAAGCAGACATCGAGAGTGTAAATGCTTGAGAATCAGAGTTGCTCTTGAATATCTGAACTAAGCAAATCAAATTTCTTGCTATTGGCCAAGTTTCAATATTCTTAAGATGAACACTGTATTTTATTGTCTTCTTCAGATGGTTCCCACCCACTTTGCAAGGCAGGATCTTCTTACTAAAACATAATAGTATCCCCTTCAATACAGCATGCTAAATGGGTAACTGTCAAAATCACTTCTTAAAAATGTTAGTGGGTTGTGGTGCACAGTTTGAAATATCATCAAATCCATTGTAGCTTATTAGTGTCTGATTGCTGTAGAATGTTCCTTGATTGATCTAGATGCAATGTCACCCTCTTGCTATTTTTACCTGGAGCTTTGCTGCAGTACAATTTCTTTGAAATTCTATTGCAGATGTTATCTATCTATATTGGGAGATAGCATATAATAATTTTGGAAATCTACAATCTATTTATAAGTTCTATATTTTCAGTCAATACTGATACTCTCTAACTTTGATTATAGTATATTAATAGGCATTTAGTAATGCAGAATTTCAATTTGCTGAAAAGACAGAAATGTTTCTCGTGTTTTGGTAACCTTAATCTCAATCCAGCAGGACAAATGCATAAATGCCATATATACCAGATAAGGATGATAGGGTGCTGACTTGACTCTGATTGGCCACAGCATTGCCATGGAGAAAGTATAGCCTCTGCAAGCACCCAGGTAATTAAGAACAGATCTGTCATTGGTTTTTGTGGCTGAAGGATGAGGAGTCTGTGGGAGATGAGGTATTGAGGGCTTCACTACTTTTCTGTTGTAACTGGGTTGAAATCTTAGAGCATAGAAGCGGGCCTTTTAAACAGCCTACATCAGCATCCATTGTAATTGACTCTGAACTCTTTATGAGGTGGTGGGCCTGACTCCATGGGTCATCTGCACATATGAGAATACAAATCCCATTTTTGAGTCATGCTCTCCTGAGGTGGGAGCACTGAGATGGGAAATTTCCTCACTCCCACAACTTGCCTTAAAGATGAAAATCCAGCCCAAAATAACGACAAAGGGATGTAGCTAGGTAAGTAAGTAATAATTTGGCCAATGCAATATTATGTGGCAAAATTGGAGGTTGTCCATTTTGGCAGGGAGAGAAAAGCAAAGTTTATTTTATTAGAGAGGAATTATAGAATGCTGTGATACAAAGGGATCTGGCTGCCTTCTTTTTAATCGATGTCAGTCACCAAACCACTATTTACTGCCCATCCTTCATTGCCCTGTCGAAGGAGGTGATGAAGAAGAAGAACCTTCTCGGATTGCTGAATTCTTGAGGTGCAGGGCTATCCACAGTGCTGTTAGAGATCACGAAGTCAAAATGCTGGCATGACAAGTAGTTAGGAAGGTAAATAGAATATTGGCCTTTATTAGAATGGATTGGAACATAAAAGTAGGAAAGTTTGTGTTATATCTTAACTGCACATTGGTGAAAATCTATGTAGATGCTTGGAATACTGGGTCCTGATTCTGCCTCCTTCTTTAAGAATGTGCATACATATCATTGGAAGCAGTTCAGGGTTGCTTCATTAGGCTGAGTCCTGGGCTGAAGGCATTGTCTTATGAGGAAAGGTTGAGCCTATACTCATTGGAATTTTTTTAAAAAAGTGATCTTATTAATATATATATAAAAGACTCTGAGGTGACTGTAGATGTTGAAAAGATGTTTTCTTTCGTTCGAGTATCTAAAACTGGGACACAGGCCAAAACAAGGGATTTTCAATATAAACTGGAGATGGGGAAGAATTTCTTGTCTTAAACAGTCATGTTTCTGTGGAATCCTCTTCCAAAGTGACCCATAAGAGCTGCATCATTGAGTTTATTTAGGCTGAGTTAGACAAATTTTTGATGTACAAGGGAGACTCAGGTTATTGGGATGGAGGCGGTGGGGTAGGAAAGTGGAGGTGAGGCCACAATCAGATTAGACACCACAATACTCAATAATAGGCATATTAGGGTCAACAGGCTCAATAGCTTATTCTTGTACCTATTTCCTGTCATATGTTGATCTTATTGTCAAAGAAGTATGTTCTATGAATGCTGTAAAGGAGAAAAGAGTTATAGACAGAGAACATACTCTCGATACAACAGAAATTAGGGAGAAATAGTGATATCAACAATTATCTCTGCTGTTGTAATACTACCATGAAATATTTTACATCTGACTGAACAAGCAGATGGAGACTTGGTTTAAAGAGCCCACCTGAAAGATGTTACCACTGATACAGCTGCACTCACTGAGCACTGTATTATAAGTTCTCTAGCTTCGATGAGGCACTTCTGTTTTAGAATAAGCCTTACCCCATGATCTGCTGGCACAGTTAAGAGTTCAACCAATAAATCTAGCGGTTACTGGATTCAGTCTAATCTTGATCATCAGTAAAGTGATGGAAGACATCATTCACAGTGCTATCAGGCAGCACCTGCTCAGTGACACACAGTTTGGGTTCCCCCAGGGCCACTCAGCTCCTTTAACTCATTACAGCCTTGGTTCAAACATAGACCAAACAGCTGAATTCCAGAGGTGAGGTGAGAGTGACAGCCCTTGGCATTAAGGCTGCATTTGACTGAGTGTGGCATCAAGGAGCCCTGGCAAAACTGGAATCAATGGGTATCAGGGGGCAAACTCTCCGGTGGTTGGACTCATACCTGACACATAGGAAGATGGCCGTGTTTGTTGGAGGTCTGTCATCTCAGCTCCAGGACATCTCTGCAGGTGTTCCTTAAGGTAGTTTCTGAGGGCCAACTATCTTCAGCAGCTTCATCAATGACCTTTCCCTCCATCAAAAGGTCAGAAGTGGGGATGTTCACTGATGATTGCACAATGTTCAGCACCATTCATGACTCCTCAGATACTGAAGCAGTCTGTGTTCAAATGCAACAAAATCTAGGCAATATCCACCTTGGGCTGACAAGTGGCAAGTAACATTTGTGCCAAACAAATGCCAGGCTATGACTATCACCAATAAGAGATGATCTAACGAGCATCCCTTCACATTCACTGGCATTGCCATCACTGAATACCCCATTATCAACGTCCTGGGAGTTGTCATTGATCAGAAGCTCAACTGGACTCACCAAATAAATGCAGAGGCTGCAAGAGCAGGTCAGAGGGTAGGAGTGCCGCAGCAAGTAACTCACTTCCTGACTCCTCAAAGCCTGTTCACCATCCAGAAGGCACAAGTTAGGAGTGTGATGGAATACTCCCCACTTGCCTGGATGACTGCAGCCCCAACAGCCCTCAAGAAGCTTGACACCATCCAGAAAAAAGCAGCCCACTTGATTGGTACTACATCCACAAGCATCCACTCCCTCCACCACTGAAGCTCAGTAGCAGCAGACTGTACTGTCTATAAGATGTACTACAGAAACTCACCAAAGATCCTCAGACAGTACGTTCCAAACCCACAGTCACTTCCATCTGAAAGGAGAAGGGCAGCAGGTATATGGGAACATCACCACCTCCAAGTTTCCCTCCAGGCCACTCACCATCCTGACTTGGAAATATATCGCTGTTACTTCACTGTTGCTGGGTCAAAATCCTGGAATTCCCTTCCCAATGGCATTGTGCGTCAACCCACAGCAGGTGGACTTCAGCAGTTCAAGAAGGCAGCTCATCACCACCACCTTTCTAAGGGTAACCAGGGACAGGCAATAAATGCTGGTCAGCCAGCAATGCTCACTCCCCACAAAATGAATTTTTAGTAAAACTTCATTGCAGTACTTGAATACATAGGGAAGTGATAAAAAGCTGGAGAAAGCATATGTTGCGTTTTATTGTGAAGGCCCCATTTCTTAAGACCCAGTCAGGCAGCTAACGGTTGTGAAACTGCCCAGGCCTAAGGCATTCCAGAGGCAGAGACTCTACTCCCTGAGAGGTGCCAGCCAATCAGAGGTCATAGCGCATTGTTGCACAATAGTGACATTGGGACGCAGTGGCTGCTGCTGGTACTACATCCATTTAAAGCCTTAGATCAAGGAAGGATCCAGGCACATCCGTTACTCAAGGGCCGGAAGGGAATCAGAGTGTGAGGATTTGATAGGAAGGGCGTCAACTGCCCACCCTAGAAGCTGCAAAGCAAAGTCACCAGGAGTTAATTCTAACAGAGGTGGATGAGATCCTTAAGTGGACATTTATCTGGCAGTGGGCAAAATGTTACTCTTTGTTCTTTCTGCCACAGATTTAATACAGGCACTGATAGGAATGCAGTGCTGTCCTTGTTTTTCACCCACACCATCTAGTCAATTAGATGACACCCCCAAAATAAAATTTAACATGGGGGAAGACATTAAGCACCACTCATAATCTACACTCACACTTCAGTACAATGCTGAGTGAATGCTGCATTTCCAAAGATGGTGTCTTTGAAATGAAATGTCATTTATTTCAGGCCCTAAACTTTCAGATATTACTTTTAAAAGATTGTCACTTTCCAAATATAAACTTACCTGCAAGTAGAAATGCCCAATCTGTGTTTACCAGATCCTGCCAAATGATTGTAAAATTGGCCTTTGCCCAATTTAGAAACTTAACTTCTGCACTATCTTTATCACTTTCCGTAAGGGCTTCGAAAACCAGAGCGTTATGGCACTCTCCCCAAAATGCTTACCTACTGACATTGCAACCACCTGGCCGGCTTTAGCACTGCCCCATTTCTGTCTACCTACTGGCACTAAAAGCTCTTGGGGATACAGCTTAAAAATTCCACCCACCTAATTCTTTCACGCTAAGGTGATCCCAGTTAATACTAGCAAAGTTGAAGTCCTCTACCACTATAACTCTATTCCTCTCACACCTGTCTATGATTTGTCTTCAAATCTGCTCCTTTATCTCCCACTGAATGTTGGGAGGTAAACATAATCCCAGCAAAGTAGCTGCCTCCTTTTTATTTCTTAGCTCCATGCAACTGGTCTCATTTCAAAAGCCTTCAAATACTTCCTCCCTCATGACTGCAGTGACAATCTCCCTTATCACTAATACAATGCTCCCACTTCTCTTAAGGCCCCGCATTATCACACCTAAAACTAATACACCCTGGAATGCTGAGCTGCCAGTCCTGCCATTTCTTCAACCATGCCTCAGTAATTACAACAATATTATACTTCCATGTGCTGATCATTACTGTAAGTTCATATGCCTTACCAATCAGGTTCCTTGCATTAAAATCAATAAAATTTAGCTTTCCAATCCTTCCATGTGCATTATCATTCCCATGTTTTCTCTGCCTACTGGACTGTCCTAGTATTCCTTCTACAGCTGATTGGACCTTGCTCCCAACTTTACATCTACCCTGTGTCTCCATCCCCCTGCCAAACTATTTTAAAACTTCCCCAACAGCACCAGTAAACCAGCCAGCAAGGTATTTGGACCCATCCCAGTGCAGGTGATACCCGTTCAGCATATACAGGTCGTACCCTAGAAACTGTACAAATGATCCAAAAATCTAAAGCCCTACCAGTTACACCATCCCTTTAGTCACATGTTCACCTGACCCATCTTCCTATTCCTCTGCTTAGTAATGCACGGCACTGGAAATAATCCAGAGATTACATTTCATGAAAAGATTTTGCAAATATCCTTACTTCTAATTTTCATTAGTTTTGTGACTACCAGATTTTACAAAGTGATTATGTTCTATTAAATAAAATGCCCTTGAATGGGTCAATGGCATAAGTTTTTATAGAGCTCCTCCTGGTAATGGACCCATGTGATCTGGTTGCCAAAGGGACAGGGCCCACAATCCAGGCCCGATTGAAAACCAGGTGTGAGTTCAACGCTTCCAACATTTTGGCCTCAACCACTTTCTACGGTAGAGAACTCCATCAGCTTACCAAGCTGTAGAACAGAACATTGACTAATATGGAGCTGGAACCCATACCCTAAGACCAAGAGTCACATGGTCTACTGACCGAGCTAGCCAGGTGTGAGTTTATACATGCATACTAAAGTAGAAACAGTTGACCTAGCTACGAGTAAGTACACAGACAGAAGACGGCTACATCTTATCAAAAATAATGATGGACTTCTGAATCCAGAGGTTCTGCTGTCACATCTGGCTCAAATGGCTCATTATTTTCACCATTTCCTGTCCTATCACAGTTTTTTTGCAAATGTTTCAATGGTACATTGCTTTTGTATTACAGCTGTAGTTTCTGCTCTAGATTAGGTTGTGCTAGCTTCAATATTTAAACCTGTTATAAATTTAATATTCTTGCTCATCTGGAGGTCTTTTTGTTATGAGCTTGACTATAAACAAATATTTAACTGCCTAATTTGGGGATGTGCATGGCTGCAGCTAAGTGTGTGTAAAGTTGTGTGAGTGCAGAAGTGACCAAATAGAGCAGAATTCAGTTACCTGTAATCATTCAAAAACAATATAAAGCCACACAGCTACATCAATAACCAAATTACCATGTTGCTTGGTGTAGCAGCAACAGGATTTAGAGGAAACCACAACATTCCAGGAGTACTCCTGGGATGTGGCACAGCCATGTGATGTGGGAGAGTTTTCAAGAGGATGTCTGTATCTAGTTCTGTCCAAGTAAACATTGCAGTAGCACAAATATCTTTTGACATGGGATGATTTCAGATGCCCACAGGGGTCATGTTGAGAAGCTTGAGTGGTTTCTACTTTAGTGACATACTACATCAGTCATTGACAAGACAGTTCTAGGAATGAAAAACTTCAGTTATGAGGATAGATTGAAGAATTTGAGACTGTCCTCGTTAGAGAGAAGGCTAAAAAGAGATTTGATGCAGATTTTCAAAATCAAGGTAGAAAGGGAAACACTGCTCCTAATCCTGAAGGGAACAAGAACAAAAGGCTATAGACATTGAGTAATGTGCAAAAGAAACAAAGTTAATGTGAGAAAACACTTCTCATACAACAAGTAGTCAGGGTATGCAGTGTACTGCCTGGAAATGTTGTTGAGACTGGTTCAATTGTCGGATTCCAAAGTGCATTAAATGCTGATTTCGACAGAAATAGTGTACAGGATTATTAGGAAAAAGACAGAAGATTGACAATTGGAATGGAGCCGATGCAGATGGGCCGAATGATCTCCTTCTGCACCGTAACAGTTCTGGGAAAATTATTCTACCAAAAATGTTTCAGGATGTATGAAACCTGCATCAGCAATTTTCCTAGCCCTTTCATGGAATGGTAACATATGGTTCCATTTGTTGGTGATCTGTCATGACGTTGTAAAATCATCTACATCTTGATTATGAAAGGGTGCAGCTCCCTGCTTTGATCAAAATGCTGTTGTTATGACAATAGCGGACTTTTTCTGTTTTCTGGGGTCAAATATTTCAGCAGAAACCTGTTTCTCAAGTGGATGTATGCTGATACCTATACCTTGTGAATGATTAAGGGTTTAAACTTCTTACTGTCTCTGCACTTTGCCATCAAAAGCTGCAATAGCCAAACACTTGATATTGGGGGAAAAAAATTAATCACTTGAATTTATGCGATATCACAACAATGATGTGTGTCAAATTATTGAATGATTAATCAACAACAATGGATTCACAGTCTCTTCAGGAAGCATTTTGGAATTAGCATAATTGTGTTTTCCATAGCTTTTTTGTAAGCTACAGTGTAGGACATAGCTGAAAATCACAATTTCTCATTGAGTAATACTGTAAAGGTTAGAAATTACTGGTGATGGTGATTTTACTGTGATAATTCAATATACTCATCAGTTTTCTCTCCTATGTTTTGATTGAACTATTAATCCATTTTAAATGAATAAATTAAAATCGGTGGGAAAGGAATTTGACACAAAGCTGTTAAGTAGTGCATGACATTGACAGTAATTCTCAGTTTTAAGCAAGGAAGAATTGAAACATGGTACAAATACAAGTCTGTATTTTAAGCCAGTGCACGACAGGTAATACAAAATTACAGAATTTACAATACAAGAGGACATCAGCTAACACGATGTTGCTGTGCTGGTACTGGCTTTTTTTTTAACTGCAGTTATCTGTCCTAATTCTATTTTCCTTCATTTTATTCATACATATTTAGAAAGAATTACAGTAAGTTTACAGCATTGACAAAGGTTATTTTGCCCAACTGGTCCATTTCAGTATTTATATATATTACACAGAACGCTTTCCAATCTGTCTTTATTTTTCTATTCCCTTTCTCCTACTTTTATAGACAGTAAACCTCCCCATAAAGGTGTCACTGCTATCTACTTCAGGCAGTTCATTAAAAGCAAGGGTTTTCACATTGTCACCGCACACTGTGAAAAGAAATACATCCTAAATTCTTTATTTAGTATACAAATGAATACCTTACATTACCTGACCTCTGTGCTGGAATAAAGGATTAATGATATCTTTTCTCGAATAGTAGCAGCTGGGTGAGGTGCCATGATGTAAAAATGTCAGATCCCATTGTGCTGGGACCCACGTGTGTAGGATTCCAGAAGTGTTATTTCGCATTATCTCTATTAAATAGTGTTTATACTGTAAAAATTGCTGTTGTTCACTAACACAACTACAAACTATTTTCTGTCAACCACTGAGCCATGAACTTACTCTATTGCCTACGAGGACAAAAGATTCATGGAAGACTCCCCTCCAAATCATGTGCTATCCTGACTTGGAACTACATTGCCATCCTTTCACTGTCAATGGGTCAAAATCCAGAAAAATCCTTTCTCAATAACACATTGGGTCAGGTACAAGAGATGGACTATGGACATTCAAGAAAAAAAGCTCACCACCACATTTGCAGGGGTAGTGAGCGATGAACAAATGCTGACCTAGCCATAACTTTCACATCCCATAAATGAATAAAGATACCTTCCCTTGTTCTGCAGTCACTCATAATGGAAATTATTTTCCATGTTTATCAATCCCATGGAACCCTTTCAGAATTTTTAAGACCTTTATCAGGATTTTGTTTTAGGTTCAGTCTTCCAAAGAAATATACATAAGCCTGCTTTAATTTTCCTGTTAGTTGCATTCACTCAATTGTGATAACATCCATGTAAATTTCTGATTCTTCAATGTGTTTTGGAGCCACAGCACCACAGTGTAGCTTTTAAACTTGGCATTACCTTCTTGCTTTAGTATTATAGTCCATTCCTCAAATACATTTCAGTGATTTGCCCATTGTGACGCAGAAGGCAATTTACATATCTGTGTTGTCACATTTTATTTCTCCTCTATCCAAATACTCCTAATTCCCCTCCAAAACAAGTCACCTTGTATTTCACTACTGGAAATCGAATCGATTTAGTCCCCTCACTCTATAAAAACCTCTGTAGGCGGGATTTTAGAGATTGGGTATGGCATCTGATCCACATCCTGCTTTCAGGGAATTTTATTGACAGCTGGACCAGAATCTGGAAGGTGGAGTGTGAGCAGTGAATTTAGTTATGTAAATTCTCTATGAAGCATCTTTCTTCCTTGCAACTGGCATTTTGTCAATGGTGTATTGACTTCTAGCTGGACGCTACCAGCTCCCTTGCAGCAGTCTGTGATGAGAAGTATTTTTAAAGCAAAATGGAAGCCTTCAGCAGGAGGGGCATCATCCATGTTCCCAATGATAACCCTGGAGGGTTTGCCCCTCCAGTACTTAGCCCTGATTGGTCAATAAACATCTTTTTGTCTGCCTACTGTGTGCGGTAATGCCCTTGCCAGCTTCAGCATTGACCATCATTATTGGTGGCACTGCTGACACTGACCTTCTGACAGGGTTGGCAGCTGCCATGACAGGTGAGCATTTTTAATATGAGACAGCCGTGGTGGCAGCCACTTAATTGTCAGTTGTTCTTAAATTCCAGAAGCAAGGTCCATGGGCTGCCCATACATGATGGGATTTCCTGCTAATGTTGGGCCATTTGAAATCCAGACCAGACATGTATCTGCATTTTGACACAGCTCCTCATGGTTGCAAGTTGTTCCTCCTAATTTGTTTGCTATCTTCTCAAAATTGTGACACTGACCATCTTAGATCATTTATTCTTCTTTCTTTGGCACTTGAGGATGACTTGCTTCCACTCAGGGAAGAGTGGGCATCTACAGTGGCCAATTTGTCCAATTCTGAACCCACAAACTCTGCCTCCGATCAGGCAGATGGGGTTTGAGGAAGCGGGTGGGTGGGGCACTCTGCATTCTGCCCGTTCTTTCCACTACCTGTTTTTGGTCTCCACGCGGTCTACTTGGTGATGCTTGAATTGGTTGGCACCATCTTGGGTGGTGCTTCTCCAGTTTGTGAGTTCCACGTGACAGTGGAGCTGTTGCATTTATTGAAGGAGGCTTTCGGGGTGTTTTTGTAACATTTCCTCTGCCCTCCTCGCAATTGCTTACCATCACAGAGTTTGGATTTGAGCACTTGTTTAGGGAGTCTGGTAGCGAGCATGTGGTAAAGGTGACCTGGTTATTGTGGCTGGTCGTGTTTGCAGTAAGCTGTCTCAATACTGGGGGATATTGGCCTGGGAGAGGACGATTATGTTGGCATGCCTACCCTACCAGATTAGCAGGATCTTTTGAAGACAGGTCTAGTGGTAACTGTCCAGGGATTTGCAGTTTCTGCTGCACAAGGTCCATGTTTCTGATGAATACAGGAGGGCAAAGACCATGGCTGCTCTGTAGACCGTGAGCTTGTTGCTGGGTTTGAAGGCTCAGACCCTGTTCTTCATCTGTCCGAAAGCTGCACTGGAGCACTGGAGTCCAACGATGGATTTCACTATCAATGTTTGCTCACACTGCAAACGGGCTCCTGAAGAGTGGGAAATACTGCATGTTGTCCAGGGTCTTGCTGTGGATTTTGGTGGTGGGGATAAATGTTGTGTGGTAGGAGAGAGCTGGAGAGAAACTTTGTTTTCCAGATGTTTAATCTAAGCCCCATTCCCTTTTGCAGCTTGGTGAATGATTTGACACTGGCATGTAGTTTATCACTGGATTATGTGCACACTCACAAATACTGTCTGTGTGCTGCAACTCAACGGTAGAAATTGGGGTGGCTTTGGTTCTGGGCTGGAAGCATTGAAGATTGAACAGATTTTCATATTTCTGTAGGTTAGCTCCAATCTGGCTGGGAGTTCCATGAATTTGGGGTGGAGTGTTGCATTGAGGAAGATGGAGAAGAATATTGGTGCAATGATGCAGACCTGGTTGACTCCAGTTCGCACTCACATTGAGTCTGTGGTGGGGAGATAATGGGAACTGCTTTGCTGGAGAATCCGAGATAACAAAGTGTGGAGCTGGATGAACACAACAGGCCAAGCAGCATCTTAAGAGCACAAAAGCTGATATTTCGGGACTAGAGCCTCTGCTGTCATTGTGGAACAGGTGGGAATATTGATAAATATGAGATATAATTGTGACTAGGGCTTTTCAATAAGTAATTACCCCAGTAGCATTTACTATTTACTGACTACCTCTGTCAAGCTTAAATTGACAAATCTAAATTGTTTTAATTGTGCCTTAGGTAAATTTGCTTCTTTATCCCTGCTACATTATAACAATTTTGACGTCAATTAGCTTATGAGGTTGTGCATGAAGACTAATTTTATGGGTTGAAGATTAAATGCCATTTTAAGATTGTAGTGTGCTCAGTCATAATTGGAAGTATAAGAATCTTCTGTGCATGGTTTACCAAAATATAACCTTAAAGGAAACAAGTGCAACCATGGAAAAGAAAATAGATGGCACTATTAATGAAATGTTTTTATAGCCATCATTCAGCTTCTGTAGAGTATGAAGGATTGTCCAGGATCTAATAAATCACATGCATTCATTATTTCCAGTACTATTCCAATTAACAAGCATAGTGACGATGGGAAATCCTGGCAATCAATCCACAGTAGATTAAATATAGTTCATATTCCTTTGTTTTTTCAAGTCCCAAGGCATTAGTACCCTTTCTGCAATGTCATTTATTCTTGGCAAAATGCCAATGAGCAGATAAAAGCAAATCTATTGTAAAAACAGATACGGGGGAGTAAGTCTGATGCTGCAATCCATTTTCTGGGCTCACACAAGGCAGTAACCCACATAGAATTCCTGCTCGTACTGAATGACACAAATTCAATTTCATCAACATCCTTCACTGCCAGCTCACAACAAACCGAGATAAGGAATCATAGTATACTGCATTTGACCTTAGACCTATCTCTCCCAGATCCATTACTGTAAGCCACTTCTTACATCATCTGGCTACCACTACTTTTCCCTAACTCCTCACTGTTGGAACTCTAAGCCATGTCTTTTTCATCTTGGAATTTCTTCTCCAGAAAGGTATGTTCCAACCATAACTTGATTATGGGTGATTGTATTACTATCATGGCTTGATAGAAACTCACCTCATGGGGAATGAGCTCCTTACCCCATTCTCCACACCCTTGATTTTATCATCGTTGGATGTCAAGTCTCTTTCCCGCTCGTATTTCTTTCCTCAATACATTCATCTTGTCACTTGATGCTTTGACAATCCTTTCAGCGACTGCGTCCTTTCAGGATCATTTGTTCCCTAATCCCCGTTTCTCATTCGTGTCTTCTGTTCTGCAGTTATTGGTTGATACTTGACTTGAACGAAGCTCTGAGACATCCCTCTACTTGGAAGGACTGATATGGAAATTCACATTATTGTTTGTATATCATTTGAGCTATTAGATTAGACTTTTAAATGACTTTTTGTGAAATTTTTCATGTGTCCAGCAGCTGCCAGCAGGAGCTGTAATTGTGCATTTTTTGTTATGTCTGGCATTGCCCACAATCTATAATTGTTTGACCATAGCTAGAGTACCCGTACCATTCTGAAAAAAATCATTGTGTGTAGCATCATTACAAAGCAACTTTCTAGTCAGACTACTGTCCTTATTTTATTTTGTGTCAGGAAAAGCAGAATAACAAAACACAGCTGATACTTTTCCAGAGAGAAGTGAGCTGACTCCATATTAATTTTTGGATTGAACCTAATTTAAATATTTAGGACAAGCTGAAGAATCTGAAGTCATATTTAGGAGATGGGAACTGATGTATTGCTGTGATCTTCAGAAACCTTCGACTAGGGACGGCTACAAAGAAATGTAAGTTGAGGGAACGAGCATATTCATGAGATGTGCCTGTTTTCCGAGGTTCATTAACACAACTCTGATTTACTGATTCATGCATTAGAGGGAGGCGTTATTTGGACAAGAGAGACAGAGCCCCCAGGAAGAACTGTTCAAGTGTTGTGTAAGGAGGTGGTTAGGAAACTATCAAGTTTTCCACGAATCTACAGCAGCAAGAAGGTCTTCCACATCTAATGGCTTTCCCTCACATTGTGTCTAAGTATATGAACAGTGGGCCATCAATTTGCTGAAGACAACACAACTGACTGAATTTACCTCAGAGTGTTCAGGTTCAAGCCGAACATGGAATTTAATTTCTCTTCCCTAATTTATTGCAGCTTCCAAACCTTCACTCCCCAGGAAGATCTCGTTAGATTGTACAGACAATAGGTGCTGGAGTAGGCCATTCGGCCCTTCGAGCCAGCACTACCATTCATTATGATCATGGCTGATCATCCACAATCAGTATCCTGTTCCTGCCTTATCCCCATAACCCTTGATTCTGCTATCTTTAAGAGCTTTATCTATCTCTTTCTTGAAAGTATCCAGAGAGTTGGCCTCCACTGCCTTCTGGGGCAGAGCATTCCATATACCCATCACTCTCTGGGTGAAGACGTTTTTCCTCAACTCTGTTCTAAATGGCTTACCCCTTATTTTTAAACTGTGTCCTCTGGTTCTGGACGCACCCATCAGTGGAAACATACTTCCTGCCTCTAGAGTGTCCAATCCCTTAATAAGGGATCCCTTATAGAGGGAAGATATGAAGGTTTCTAGGTATGGGGGACGAATTACTAATGTCAGTTGGAGATCTGTGAGCATTCTGCTTCTCTGCTTATCCAACTGTGCTCTACATTGCCTTCAGAAAACATGAATGAAAGCCTCATGCCAGTATTTGAACTCTATTTGTTAACACTTCTTCTAATTTCTGTCTTGCTCTTTCACTTCTTTAATTCACGTGTTACAGTGGCTGCAGTCCTGCCTACGTCATCATTTTAGCCATCATTCATTGTCTTTCTGGGAGAAATGAAAAAGAGGAGGCTTGCTTTAATGTCGCATTGTTTTGATCACATGATGCTTGAAAGAAATTTAGAGGGAGGCAAAGGCCTTGTGTTATTATCACTAAAGGATTAATCCAGAAACCCGACTGAGCACCTGGTTTCAAATCTTGACACAGCAGATGGTGGAATTTCAATTCAAACAATAAGAATTTGGAATTGAGAATCTACTGATGACCATGAAAATATTATTGATTGCCAGAAAAAAACCCACCTGGCTCATGAATGTCCTTCAGGGAAGGAAATCTGCCACCCTCACCTAGTCAGGCCTATATGTAACTCCAGTAAGCCACTCAGTTGTGTCAATCACAAGAAGTGAATAAAACAAAGACATGAAATTGATGTACCACCTGGCACTGACCTGGGCACCAGATACGACACCAACAAAAATAAGCCCTGTCAACCCTGAAAAGTCTGCCTTACTAGCATCTGGGAGTGGGGGGGGGGGGGGGCCTAGTGCCAAAATTGGGAGAGCTGTCTCACAGACTAGTCAAGCAACAGCCTGACATAGTCACAGCCATGGAATCATAACTCACAGGGAGTACGCAACCTTGGCTTCATGACTCAGGTTAAAGAGAGAGGAGGAACTGCAGAAGCTGGAGAATCTGAGATAACAAGGTGTCGAGCTGGATGAACACAGCAGGCCAAGCAGCATCAGCGGAGCGGGAAAGCTGATGTTTTGGGCCTAGACCCTTCTTCAGAAATGGGGGAGGGGAAGGAGGTTCAGAAATAAACAGGGAGAGAGGGGGTATCAGATAGAAGATGGATAGGGGAGGAGATAGGTGGAGAGGAGACAGACTGGTCAATGAGGCGGGGATGGCTACTGAGAATACACCTCCTCCCACCCATCTTCCGGCAAAAATGCCATCGCCTATTCCCAATTCCTTCGCCTCAGCCACATCTGCTCCCAGGATGAGGCATTCTACTCCCGTACATCTCAGATGCCCTCATCTTTCAAGGACCACAACTTGCTTGCCTCAGTAGTCAACTGTGTCTCCCACATTTCCCACAACTCATCCCTCATACCCCCTCCCCTAATTAAAAAAAAAAACAGGATCCCTCTCGTCCTCACGTACCACCCCACCAACCCCCGGATCCAATGCATCATCCTCCGACACTTCTGCCATCTGCAATCTGACCCCACCACTGAAGACATTATTCCCTCCTCAGCCTTATCTGCCTTCTGGAGGAACCACTCTCTCCGTGACTCCCTTGTTTGCTCCACACTCCCCTCCAGTCCCACCACACCCAGCACTTTCTCCTGTAACCGCAGGAAGTGTTACACCTGCCCCCACACCGCCTCCCTCGCCCCCATCCCAGGCCCCAAAAAGACTTACCACATCAAGCAGATGTTCACCTGCTCACCTGCTAATGTGGTATTCTGCATCGGCTGCTTCCGTTGTGGCCTCCTCTACATTGGGGAAACGAAGCAGAGGCTTGGGGATTGCTTTACAGAACACCTACACTTGGTTCACACTAAACAACTGCAACTCCCAGTCGTGAACCATTTCAACTGCCCTTCCCATTCTGCAAACGACATGTCCATCCCTGGCCTCCTGAGGTGCCACAACAATGCCACCCAAAGGTTGCAGGCAGAGCAACTCATATTCCACTTGGGAATCCTGCAGCCCAATAGTATCAATGTGGACTTCACAAGCTTCAAAATCTCTCCTCCCCTACTGCATCCCAAAACCAACCCAGCTCATCCCCGCCTCGCTAACCTGTCCTTCCACCTATCCCATCCTCCCACCTCAAGTCCCACTCCATCTCCTACCTACTAACCTCATCCTGCTCCCTTGACCTGTCCATCCTCCCTGGACTGACCTTTCTCCTCCCTACCTCTCCACCTACACTCACCTTTATTGGCTCCATCCCTGCCTCTTTGACCAGTCTGTCTTCTCTCCACTTATCTTCTCCTCTATCCTTCTGCTATCGACCTCCCCGTCTCTCCCTATTTATTTCAGAACCTCCTTCCCCACCCCCATTTCTGAAGAAGGGTCTAGGCCCAAAACATCAGCTTTCCTGCTCCTCTGATGCTGCTTGGCCTGCTGTGTTCATCCAGCTCTACACTTTGTTGACTCATGTTAAACATGGGCAAGGAATCCTCCTGCTGACTACTACTTATAATCCTCCTTTGGCTGATGAATCAGTATTCCTCCATGTTGAACAACACTTGGAGGAAGCACGGAGGACGGCAAGGGCACAAAATATATTCTCGGGTGGGGGATTTCACTGCCCACCACCAACAGTAGCTCAGCAGCAGCATTACTGAGTGAGCTGGTCAGGTCCTAAAGGACAGAGCTGCTCGGCTGGGGTCTGTGGCAGACGGTGAGGGAACCAGCAAGAGGGAAAAACATACTTGACCACATCCTTACCAATCTGCCAGCTGCAGATGTGTCAGTAAGAGTGACCACTGCGTAGTCCTTGTGGAGACAAAGTCCTATCTACACATTGAGAAAACTCACCATCCTTTTGTGAGGCACTATCACTGTCCTCAGCTTCAAACAGATCCATCAACACAACACTGGGCATCCATGAAGCACTGTGGGCCATCAACAGAAACAGAATTGTACTCCAGCAGAATCCACAACCTCATATCTCCACTCAATCCCAGTTCAATGGAGAGAGTAGGAGGGTATGCCAGGAGTAGAACCAGGCGTACCTAAAAATGAGGTGTCAATGAGGTGAAACTACCAAACAAGTCTACTTGCATGCCAAACTGCATAAGCAGCAAATGGTAGACGGAGCTAAGTGATACCATAACCAATTGATCACATCTAGGTTCTGCAGCCCTGCTACATCCTGTCGTGATTGGAGGTGGGCAATTAAACAACTCATTGAAGGAGGAGACTCCACAAATATCTCCATCCTCAATGATGGAAGAACCCACACATCAGTTCAAAAGATAATGTTGAAACATTCACAGCAATCTTCATACAGAAGTGCCAAGTGGATGATCCATCTTCACCTCCTCCATTGGTCCCCAGCATCACAGATACAAGTCTTCAGCCAATGTGATTCACTCTTTGTCATTTCAAGAAGCAGTTGGAGGCACTGAATACTACAAATCCCTTAGGCTCTAACAATATTCTGGCAATAGTGCTGATGATGTGTGCTCCAGAACTTGCTGCTCCCCTCGCTAAACTCTTCCAGGACAGCCATAGCACTGGCATCTACCCGACAATGTTGAAAATTGCTCAGGTATGTTCTATACACAAAAAGCAGGACACATCCAACTTGGCCAATTTTGCCCCATCAGTCTGCTCTCAATCATCAGTAAAGTGATATCAAGTTGTCATCAACTATGCTATCAAGTAGCATCTGCTCAGCAATAACCTGCTCGGTGACACCCAGTATGGATTCCACCAGGGCCACTCAGCTCCTGACCTTATTACAGCCTTGAATTAAACATGGACAAAAGAGCTAAATTTCAAGTGAGAATGGCAGTCCTTGACATCAAGGCCACATTTGACTGAGTGTAGCACCAAGGATCTCTAGCAAAACAAGAATCAATGGGTACTGGAAGCAACCTCTGTGCTGTTTAGGGTCATACGAGACACATAGGAAGAAGTTTGTGTTTGTTGAGGGTCAGTCATCTCAGCTCCAGAATATTTCTTCAGAAATTTCTCAGAGTAGTGTCCTTGACCCAACCATCTTCAGGTGCCTCATCAGTGTCCTTCCCTCCATCATAAAGTCAGAAGTGGGGATTATTCACTGATGTTTGTATAATATTTGTGAGTCCTCAGATACAAACAAAAACAAAAATGAAGTTCAGCATAGAAACAGGCCCTTCAGCCCTCCAAACCCATGGTGATTATCACACTCCACCAAACTAAAAAACAAATCTCCTGCCCTTATTTTGTCCCTATCCCTCTATTCCCTTCCTATTCATGTAACCATCCAGATGCCTCTTAAATATCGCCAATGTGCCTGCTTCCACCATCTCTGCTGGCAGTGCATTCCCAGGCTGTTATCTCACATGAAGAATGTCCCTCGCACATCTCCCTTAAATGTTTCCCCTCTCACCTTGAACTTGTGCTCCCTTGTAATTGAAACTTCAACCCTGGGAAAATGCCCTTGTTTCTCCACCCTATTTGTACCTCTCATAATTTTGTCGATCTCTATCAAGTGTCCTCTCAGCCACCGTCTTTCCAGTGAGAACAATCCTGGTCTTTTTACCCTTTCCTCATAGACGAAGCCCTCGACACCGGTCAACACCCTGGTGAACCTGCTCTGCACTGTCTGCAAAGCTTCCATGTTCTTCTGGTAACGTGGTGATCAAAACTGCAGACAATGCTCCACATACAGCCTAACAAGGGTTTTATGTAGCTGGAACATAGTTTGTCGACTCTTGTAGTCCATGCCCCAGCCAATCAAGGCAAGCATGCCAAATGCTTTCTTAATCACCTAGGCCACCTGAGTTGCTACTTTTAGGGAACTGTTGACATGTCAGATCTGTCTGTATGCTAATTTTCCTAAGCGTTCTACCATTTACAATATAATTCACATCTAAATTTGATCCTCCAAAATGCATTCATCTGGATTAAACTCCATCTGCCATTTCTGTGCCCAAGTCACCAATCTATCCAAATCCTGTTGCATCCTTTCACATCATTGGCCCTATCAGCAACTCCACCAATCTTTGTCATCTGCAAACTTACTAATCAGACCACGCACATTTTCCTCCAGATCATTTATTTATGCTACAACCAATGGAGGATCTACGACTGATGCCTGTGGAACACCAGCAGTTACCGGTCTACTTTCTGGAAAACACCCTTCCACTGTTACTCTCTGTTTTCTATGACCAAGCCAGTTTTGTAACCAACTAGCCAGCTCACCCCAAATTCCATGTGATTTTAGTTTTTGCACCAAAGTCCATCAAATGCCTTACTAAAGTCCATATAAACTACATCCACAGCCCTTACCTCATCAATTATATTTGTCACCTCTTCAAAAAATTCAATCAGATTGGTGAGACATGACCTTCCCTCAACAAAACCATGCTGCCTGTCACTAATGAGTCCATTTTCTTCCAAATGTGCATATATCTTTTCCTTTCAGTGTCTTGTCCAAGCGCCTTCCCACCACAGACGCCAGGCTCACCAACCTATAGTTTCCAGGATTGTTCCTGCTTCCTTCCTTAAACAATGGAACAACATTGGCTAATCTCCAGTCCTCTGGAATCTTGTCTGTGGTCAGAGAGGATGTGAAGATATCGGCTGATGCCCCAGCTATTTCTTCCCTTGTCTCTCACATCAACCTGGGATAGCTCCCATCTGACCCTGGAGGCATACCCACCTTAATTTAATTGAGGATACCCAATATTTCCTCCTTCGATATATTTTCTAGAGTATTCATACACTCATCCCTGACCCCAACAGTGCATTTTCAAATGCACCAAGATCGGAACAATATCCAAGCTTGGGCTGACAAGTGACAAGTAAACTTCACGCCAGTCAAATGCCAGGCAATGGGAGAAATAGACAATCTAACCATCACCGCCTTGATGTTCAAAGATGTTACTACCATTGAATCCCCCACTATCAACATCCTTGAGGTTATCATTGACCAGAAACTCAACTGGACTCACCAATATAAATAAAATGGCTAAAAGAGCAAGTCAGAGACTAGGAGTACTGTGGCGAGTAACTTACTTCCTGACCCCATAAAGTCTACCCACGACGTACAAATCAGGAGTTTGATGGAATATTCACCACTTGACAGCTTCAGCAACACTCAAGAAGATTGACTTTCTCCAGGACACCATATCCACGAGCATCCACTCTCTCCACCACTGATGCTCAGTAGCAGCGATTGTATTCTGTCTACAAGATACACTGCAGAAATTCACCAAGGATCCAAAGCATCTTCCAAACACACGACCACTTTCAAGTACAAGGACAAGGATAGCAGATTTATGAGAACACAACCAACTACAAGTTCCCCTCCAGGCCACTCATCTTCCTGACTCAGAAATACATCACCATTCCTTCAGTGTTATTGGGTCAAAATCCTAGAATTCCCTCTCTAAGTGCATTGTAGGGCAAGTTACAACACATGAACTGCAGCAGTTCAAGAAACAGCTCACCACCACCTTCGCAAGGGCAACTTGGGACAGGCAATAAACACTGGCCAGCCAGTGATATCCATGTCCCATAAGTGAACAAATAAACAGCCGATTATGAATTGAAATGTAGGCATTGTTTGTTATAGAGGCACATATCCCAGTTTCACCAGAGAGTGAGTCCAGAAGGATGTGGACTAGGCAATGTAAACTGTGAGAGGACAGAAATAGCTGTGAAATGGAGTCTGAAGTGGTGGGGGCTGGTTGCAGACGGAGCTGCCCAGAGAATAAATAATCTGAAGATCTATGGCTCTTGGTTTCCATTTTTATAAGAAGGATGTATGCCGAGCAAGTCATATAGGCAAAAACTTGCATCTATGCCATAGACTGATACATGAACTATGGCAGTTAACTGTCCTTCTCTACAGTGTTGAGAGAAGGACTCAAGCAAAGGCCGATCAGGACACATATAACATAGGGCCCCATAACACAACATTCTTCTATGCTTCTATCTTGGAGGCTCAGGTGGTGATTGGTGATAGCCATCCCTTTGCCTTGAAAAAGATTTGAGTTGGGTTGCAGGAAAGCATCACATATGGCTTCTCTGATCTCACTGGTACAGTTAATTTTGCTTTTCTGTAGATCTGTGGTTCAAGGGCATCATACCAGCTGCCAAGGAAGCATGCATTCATTTGCATGATGATGTGTTGTGATCACAAGGGAAGTTACATATGGACAGAATGGAATTCTTTCTTGTTGACATAAGTAAAGTTATTGAGTCAAGGAGCATTCAGTGGCCACATGGGTGTAATTTAAAATTCCTTGGGTCTAGGGGAATCCTGCCATCTGTAAAGACATAGTTCCCTGTTATATTGCTGCATGCTGGTTGATAAAACAACAAATTCTCGAGAACAATTGAGCTTTGGCTTTTTTAAGACATTTACATCATGCATTTCTTGTTGCATGCTTTGATGCTTCATAATGAGTGTCGGGTAGGAGACAGACAATTTGAGGACAAGGCACATCAAGAATGATTATTGGGCATTAATTCAAGAAGCACTATTTATTAAACTTTTCTAATAAATACGATTAAAGGCTGATAATCTCACATCTGACT
This sequence comes from Stegostoma tigrinum, assembly GCF_030684315.1. Classification (NCBI taxonomy): domain Eukaryota; kingdom Metazoa; phylum Chordata; class Chondrichthyes; order Orectolobiformes; family Stegostomatidae; genus Stegostoma; species Stegostoma tigrinum. Next base: position 87,378,715 of record NC_081355.1, on the reverse strand, counting down.
CACAGTTACATTAGTTGAAAAGCTCAGGGTACCTGCTTTCTACACTTGTCCTGCCACTTTCAATGATTTATGATACAAAGGCTGTATCTTTCTATTTTTCTGCATTTTGACTATGGAAGTGGGAAAATAACTGTTTTAAAAGCCAAGGATTGTTGAAGGATTTTTTTTAGAACAAAATTTAAAAACATCTTTTAGAAGCAAGCTACCTGACACTCATTGTAATTGCTCATTTTCCAACTTTTTGTTCACACTTTGGAGAAAGGTTTAGTTTGCAGCTGAGCTGAAATGGGGAGGTTTATATGTCTGGAGCTTTGGCAAGCAACAGATAGCTGTTTGGTCTATGGATTAGTGACCCTGTATTGATGATAAGAGCCCTCTGCCTGCTAATAACTATGCAATTGCTCCCAGGTGGCTGGGGGTGTGAATGTTTGGAGCTGATCTCTAAAAGGGAAGGAAAAATATATGCTCTGCACTGAAAAAATCTCAAGCCAGTAAATAGCCAGTTTATTTCTCCTGAATGGTTGTTACTTTGAAATAATAAGTCAGAGATCTTTATTAAATGTGACCCAGTCTCAACTTGCCTCCTGCAACTAAGAGAGAGATCCTGGAGGAGGATGATCAAGAATCAGTGTTCTGATCAGTGAAGTGATCATCTCAGCAAACCATGAGGATAAAGGCCAGTCTTTCTCTCTGCCCATACCAGCTATCTTATCGTTGTGTGTGTGTGTGTGTGTGTGTGTGTGTGTGTGTGTGTGTGTGTGTGTGTGTGTGTGTGTGTGAAGGGAGATTTTCTAAATGGGGACAGGGAATTCTTGGTTTCCAGCACGCGACATGTACACTTCTCTGCATTGAGCCTTATCTTATACCTATGCACCCACTCCTTTGGGAATTCTATTTATATCATCCATAAATATTAACAATTGAATCCTGAACACCAAGACCTTTGTCATTAATATATGTCAGGAAAAGCAAAGGTCCGAATACTTACCCAAAGGACAAACCTTCTTCCTGTCCAAAAATATGCATTGACCATGAGTGTCTGTACCCTTTTGCTCATTCAAAACAGACTCTGATGCTGTCGCTTATATTCCATGAGCTATGACTTTCCTCACAAATTTGTTGTGTTGTACTATATCGAATGCTTTTACAAAATCCAAGTACATCCAACTTTAGGTACATTTAAGTCGTCATTGGACAAGCATATGGACGCACATGGAATAGTGTAGGTTAGATGGGCTTCAGATTGGTATGACAGGTCGGCACAACATCAAGGGCCGAAGGGCCTGTACTGTGCTGTAATGTTCTATGTTCTATGTTCTACGTAAGGGCAGCACGGTGGCTCAGTGGTTAGCACTGCAGCCTCACAGCACCAGGGAACCCGGGTTCGATTCCAGCCTCGGGCGACTGTCTGGGTGGAGTTTGCACATTCTCCCCATGTCTGCGTGGGTTTCCTCCGGATGCTCCGGTTTCCTCCCACAGTCCAAAGATGTGCAGGCTAGGTGGATCGGCCATGCTAAATTGCCTGTAGTGTTCAGGGGGTGTGTGGGTTATAGGGGAATGAGTCTAGGTGGGATGCTTCAAGGGGTGGTGTGGACTTGTTGGGCCGAAGGGCCTGTTTCCACACTGTAGGGAATCTAATCTTCTATTTACATCACATCAACAGTTTTACTCTCATCAAACATTTCTGTTCCAATTTCAAACAATTCCATCAAGTTAATTAAATAAGATTTCCACTTTATATATCTGTGCTGGGTTTTCCTAAACAGCCCATCTTTTACGATATAACTACAAATTCAATTCCAAATAATTGTTTCTCAAAGCTTCCCCACCACTGAAGTTAGACTGACTGGTCGGTAATTGCCAGGCTTATCCTTACTTTTGAAGATGGGCATTTTGCTTGTAGTTCTGCAGCCCTCTAGCGCATCCCCTCAGTCCAGGGGCAACTGAAAGATGATGACCAGTGTGCCTGCAATTTAGTCACTCACTTTCTTCAATATCCTTGAAAGCATCTCATCTGGCCTAAGTGCCTCATCAATGTTAAATATCAACACATTTCTTGTTTATAAATTTTGAACTTGTAATAAGGTCAAGGTATCATCTACACCCTTGACAATGACAGATACAAAGTATTCATTTAACAGCTCAGTAATGTCTGTTGTTTTCATGTGTAAATTCTGTTATTAGTTGTTAATTGACCATATTCCTCCTTTACCAGTACTTGACTCTTGATGTACTTACAAGAAGACTTTGGGATTCCCTTTTCTCATAATCCCTCTTTGTTTCTCCAATATGCATTTTCATCTTTCTTCTGTGTTTCTCTTGGTTCTTAATCGTACTTTCTCCTGACCTGTCAGAGTAAATTTCTTCTTCTTATATTAATTTCTATTTGACTTTTCAGCTGAACAGTTCACAATTTGTTTGCCATCTCTTTCCCTGTTGAGGAAATATATGTCGACTCTTACTTGACCATAACTTCTGATTGCAGAAGCAAATTATTGCTTTTATCCAAAACATTAGAACCAATGTGAACCATGGCTTCTGGTTGTTCACCCTCCTGCCAAAACATAATCGTGCTGCCATTCTGTGATATCCTTGACCCTGGCAATAGAGAGGCAACAGGTCTCGCTGGTGTCACCGCTATAGCCACAGAAATACCTACATATTCCCCTGGCTAACGAGTCGGCTTCTCCTTACTTCTCCTTTCTTCATCCTCCTAGTGATTTCATGAATCGTGCCACTCTGAGAGAAGTCAGCAGCTTCTTGCACCATGGATTCATTGGCATTTCCACAGTGATGCTGCGGTCAACCTAGGAATGTGTTGGAGGTCAGATTGCTGGTCTACAGTGGAGACCTTGGATGTTCCTTTTGAGCATTGGTATCTGTAGACACAATGGTAGCTGTGTGTACTTGTATGGTATCGAGCTGAGCTTGTGTAGCTAATAAGCATGGATCTCATGACCTCAGTTTGAGCTCCCATTGCAGCACTGAGAGGTTAGGTGATGTCAGTCTGTTGCAGTGGAAGCTGAGATATCAGCTACTGGCTGCTCCATCACAGGTGGGTCTATACCTGCTATGAAGGAATTGGCTACCTAAGGAGCCAGGTCGTGACTGGGAACCACATGGTGCGAGCTGAAAATGTGGGATGTGTCCTGCAGTGATGGCAGATTGAGCTTGGGTCGGAGTGATGGTGGCGGATTAAGAATAAGCCAGTGAGAGCGGGCAAGTGATGCAGCAGCAGTGGGATTGGTCCAGTGAAGCAGTGGTGGAGAGAGCAAACTGGCCAGAGTGCAATGCTAGCTGCAGCAGCATGGTGAGGGCTGGAAAAGCCTGGAGCAGGACTCTGGTGAAGGCATGGTGAGGGCTGGAAACATAAGAACATAGGAGATAGATGCAGGGGGAGACCATTCAACCCTTTGAGCCTGCTTTACCACTCTTCATAATCCTGCTGATCGACCAACTCAACAACTTAATCCTGCTTTTTCTCCATTACCTTTAATCCCATTTGCCCCAAGTGCTATATATAGTCGTCCCTTGAATACATGTAATGTTTTAGCCTCAACCACGCCATGTGGTCATGAATTCCACAGGCTCTCCACTCTTTAGGTGAAGAAATATGTCGTCATCTCCATTCTAAGTCATCTCCTCCGAATCCTCACACTGTGACCCCTGGTTCTGGACACACCCACCGTTGGGAATATCTTCCCTGCATCTACCCTGTCCAGTTCTGTTAGATTTTTATAAGTCTCTATGAAATCCCCTCTTATTCATCTAAACTCCTGTACTTGAAGCCTCTCTCAATGAAGTCCAACATACTATTTGCCTTCTTAACTGCCTGCTGCACCTGAAGCTACTGGTGCACAAGGACACCCAGATCCCACTGCACACTCCCCTTCTCCAATTTACAACCATTCAGATAGTCATCTACCATTCTTGTTTTTGCTTCCAGTAACCTCACAGTTGTGCAAATTATACTGCATCTGCCATTGATTTGCCTTCTCACCCAACCTAACCAGATCATGTTGAAGGATCTCTGCATCCTCATCACAGTCTACTATCCCTCCCGACTCAGTATCATTTGCAAACTTTGAGATGTTACATGTTGTTCTCTCATCCAAAGCCTTAATGTATATTATGAATAGCTGGGGTCCCCAAACTAATGCCTATGGCACCTCACTAGTTACTGCCTGACAATTTGAGAAGTACCCATTAACTCCTACTCTTTGTTTCCTCTCTGTCAATCAGTTTCCTATCCATCTCAATACACTTCCCCACTCCTAAGCACTTTAATCTCTTCTGTACGACTTCATCAAATGATTTTTGGAAGTCCAAATGTGCTATATTGTTTGGTTCTGCCTTGTCAACCCTCCTCGCTACATCTTCATAGAATTCCAACAGATTTCTCAAGCCCTTCATAAATCCATACTGACTTTGTCTGATCCTACCACTGCTTTCTAAATGCTGTGCTATAAAATCCGTGACAATAGACTCGAGAATTCTCCCAACAACCGGTGTTAGGCTCATCGGTCTATAATTTCCTGTTTTCTCTCTTCCTCCCGTTTTGAATATTGGAGTGACATTAGCCACCCTCCAATCTGCAGCAATGGTTCCACAGTCTATAGAATTCTGGAAAATTACCAGCAGTGCATCCACTATTTCTAGAACGACCTTCTTAAGTACACTGCAATGTAGATTTTCAGGACCTGATGATATATCAGCCTTCAATCTCAACAATTGTCCCAGCACCATTTCTCCACTAATATTGATCTCCCTCAGTTCTTCCCTCTCACTAAATCTTTCCTCTTCCAAAGCAGCAGCAGCCAAAGGTGATGCACCAAGGTTGGTTCTGCTGTGGAGGAGAGGGGTAAAAAGAAAGCCTGGGGCAGGACTCTGGAAGAGGCATGGCCGGGGCTAGAAACCCCTAGTGGGACTGCGACAGTGGGCTCTCTTAAGTTATTTTCTTCTTACCTCTTTCTAAGTTAATGTGAATGGCACCATGTATGCATGGCAAGAACACACACATCACTATATTTTTATATTGAATACATGTGACAATAAATAAATGATTCAATACCTATTCTGCACTAAGATGAGTGAAAAGCTCTGATTGCAATGAAAGCTAAATTGCCAAAAAAATTCTTAAAAGTGGCAAGAGATTTAGTGGCACTCTTGGTGATATACCAAGCATCTCTCATGCCATCAGAGTTCTCTTACACTTTGTCCATTGAAGTCCTCAGTTGTGTTCTTTGCAGCAGAACCAGTATGCACCCTCATCCTTTGGAGGGCTGGAACATGAACTGTCCTATCATTTTTGTCTGGATACCCAATGACTCACCACATCCGACTAATCCTGACTCTGTACTAGCCCCTCAAGTTTACACATAGCCAGGATCTAGGCTGATGACAGGGACTGTCAAATAACATAACTATTTCTTCAGCAGATGTCTCCTTTCTCTCAAGCCTCTCATGCTGAGCTTGCATTGGTTGATTTAGTGGTACCTCTTTGGCCTCATACAAGATTAGTGTGGAAAGGGTGGATGGGAATGTGGAAACAGTTTGGGTGGATCTCAGGAAGTCTGTGGTCATCCCATCTGCAACTTGTACCTTGTGCCAGACAGAAGAATTGAAAGTAAGGTGAGATTTTGGAAAGGGCACAAAACTGAAAAGGACTGTTATCCTGAATAATCTTTATGACATTGGATGTATTGGCTTCAGTCACAATTTGCAGTATTCTTGGCCCCTGCCTGTTCCCTGCTGCACCCTGCATGTGACATGTTTGAGTGATATTCCTGCCTTTTCTCAATAGTCATGATATAAAAGCTGCAAGAGGTGGTTCTGCGGCTAATTATATTGATAATTATATGAGGCTGAGTTGGAGTATCTAAACTTACAGCCTGAATCTTGATTGCTGATTGTTGAGTGATGGGAGCAGTATGCACTGAACAGCATGAGAGTTTGGTTGAAAGAGGGAAGGAGATCTCCTTCGAATTCACATTTGAGCATTAAATGTTTAACCAGCACTGCAGGAAGGATGCAGGACCAACCTACAGGATGTTACTTCCCAAGCTACCTGTCTTCACTCCCATCTCAGGGTGTGGCTTGACCGTTTGTGAAACATGGCGTCTCTTGTCTTTTCCACCTTTACCATTAAGGCCTCCAGCAAAGTATCTGAGACCTTTCTTTAGATCGTCCCATTTGTTCTTTACTTTTTAACCAAGCCGTCCTGAATCTATTGCAAAAGTTTTTGTTGCATGGGTGCAATGATTTTTTCAATTCTGTATTGGTCATGCTGCCATTCAGGGACACCTCTCATGCTGGAATCAGCCTGGTAAACCTTCGCTGCACTCTCTCAAGAAATGTGTCAACCAACACAAAGTTTGCAGTTTGTCTCTACAGGCCTAAACACAGTAATCAGACATTTAGAAAACAGATCTAAATGAGACTCTTCCCTGCTGAAGAAAATCTCTTTGTAGTATTCAAAGAAGAATGGGATACTCCCGCCAGTGACTTGGCAGATATTTATCCCTGAAAAACACCTCCAAGCAATTGACTTGATCATTTTCTCTCCGGCTATCTGTGCCATTTTGCTGTCCACAGATTGACCATTTTCCTCAAAGCAGCAGTGGTCACATTTTAAAAGTACTTCATGAGTTGTGAAACGTTTTGGGATTGGGCACCATGTGTAAATGTCAGCATTTTTCTTTCGATGCTTTAATTGTGGAATTTTCTGCAACAAAGAAACAAAAGAAAATCTGCTGAAATTTAATTAATGTCTTTTGTTACAGCAATATTAGAAATAGATTGTTTGAGAGCTTTCTAATTCTAAATCATTGCAAACAGTCTATTAACAAAATGTTGCACTGCTTATAATCTTTTTGCTTGCTTAAATAATATACTCAAACAGCATTCGCGATTAATTATCTTCCTCAACAAGTTTGTTCAAAGCAAAATTGAAAATTTTGGCATTGAAAATGCCAATGGAAAATGCCAGTTAATTGCTGCATGTGTTACAGTCCGGACTGAATCCCCACCACAAAGTTTATGGTGGAGATAGCCCTGACACTAACATTTTTTATATATTTTTTAAAAGGCAAGTGTAAGGCACAGTGTTCTGGATACGATTTGATTAGTCCACTGCTAGGATTTAATCAAAACACACTCACACGTGCTGTCTCCCTCTAGTCCAGAAGAAAGAAAAACCAAAAAAAACCTGTCCTTTTTGATTCTTAAGAGAAAGCCTTGCTGTTTAAAACTTCACTCTAGTGGAAGACAGCTCAAGCTTTTAGCTCGAGCAGCCAGCAGAAGCCCTCTCCATGAACTGAAAGCAAAACTAAAGTCTTCCTGGATCCACGTGAACCCTGACCCTACCCACTCATGATTCTTTTGTCAGGGAGAACACAAGGCCTGTTTATCTCCTGCCTGTCTGAAAGACACATTTCGGTACCACTGTGACAATACTCCTCTGCGAGAGAAACAGGATAGACCATATCTCTTAAAGGCACAGTATCAGCCCACGGTCCTGTTTGGATTAAGTCTATGTAGGCAAATAGGCTTTACATGCTTTTAATCCAATGCCTTTAAAATGTCCAAATACAAAACATCAAATTGTTATCTTTGTCTACCCTATTGGTTATTTCATCAAATAACTCAGGAACATGAGTCAAGACAATTGCCCTTTAAAAAATCTGTGGTCAATTTCAATTATTAACCAACATTTAGAAACAGAACCTTGAACTGAACTCGCCATATTTATTTGTGACATGTTTAATTGTAATTGTTTGTGACAAAGACTATCAAATGTAATATACAAGTTCACCTCACTGCCATTCTGTCTGGCACATTTTATGAATGCAGACTTTATATCTTTACTTTTCTTTATGAAGTATCATTGCTCAGGTATGTTTCTTTAATATAATATTTGTCATAATTTGTTCCTTTAAAAAACAATTTCGATCAATATTCTCCCCATGTCCCACTCATGTGGTGGTGGCCTCTTTTTGAGGATGGTATATGTTGGGCAGAATTTCAAACATAATATTTCAAATGGTAGTACAGGGAATGGTCATACTTCTGCTCTCATGTTTTTTGCCATTTTTCTACGTGATTACAACTAAACAAAGGGTCAGTAGCATGCACAGGAAACATGCAATCGTTCACTGGGGGATCTTGCCTTTAGCTGGCCATGCTGCAGATACATGCAAGCTCCCAAATAGCCTTCTGGATAAAGAAGAAGGCCGTCTCATCACACCCACAAGTTCCCTGCTCAATTACATTGCCATTAATACCAGACTTACTGAGAGCACAAATATGACACAGATATTCTTCAAATTTGAATTTTTGTTGCGTGTGAGCATATCATTGTTATTTGTTGAGACTCACTTAGTCAGCAAGCTAAATGTACTGACATGCCCCATGTTTGACACACATTGATGACTACTGTTGTGATATGATGTGTATGCACTCCTTTACAAGGTTATCTTGACTTACTGTCATTCACTTCCCAACTCAAAACATTATGAGGTATTTGACTTGTTCAAAGCACAGTAGTCACATTCAGATGTTCTATTCTTCGCTCCCAATGAACATTATCTTCAAATAATGAACCCTTATTATTGTTCACCAGTGTTTAAGCGCAATGGGTGCATTTAGGTCTAATCAGAAGAACATAACAGTTACAGAGGATTTTGGGGCATTTCTTCATGTGGAAAAAACTTTGATATGTTCCTGTGCTCAATCTTCACTGACTTGCCTCTCTGTGAGACTTGACTGAACATGTGTCATCAAGTGTGACCTCCCTTCAATAAAAAATAATTTCGTCCAAAATCACTCTCAGCAAGGGCAATTGAGATGTTGTCGGTGAACCCTGCCAGACAATTCCCTGAAATGGATCCCATGTGGACAGTACTGACACTGCCTTTTGGCCTCTCATTTTCTTTGACTGTGCCTACCACCCCTCCCCCCTGTATACCAGGCTATTTCTTCTTCAGCTCCACTATACCCCTGACCCCATTCCACAATCTCCCCACCACACCACCGATTCAACCTGTCAGCCCCAAGCCTCCACTCAAGCTGCCTTTCTCCTGCTGTGCTCCCTTTTGCCTCAGAACTCAATGAAAAAGTTCCCAATATCAGACAAAGCTGCACAAAGCCAGCTGGTGGGCGCCACATTTGAATAAGTGGAAACTGAGTGCAGTGAGATTTTCGTATGCCATTGATTTTCTACTGAAGGTGGGGCACAATTTTAAAAAGCATCATGTGGATAAGCATTCATGAAAGGCAATTATAGTTTCATTGGGAACTCACCAGAGGGTGGTGTGAGGCATAACACACCATAAGACGCCATTGACATCATGTCTGTTCTCAACCGCTGTCAAGAAATTGAAATTTTAGCCACTATCTAAACCAGCACAGTACACGCCATATTCCCTGCTCTTCCAGACTTCATGAATTCCCCCAGCCACCAGCATAGTGTGCACTTCAGCATGCTGGTCTATTTAATTCAGCTGTATCCCATTCGAGTTGGACTTATACCTGAAACATTCTGGCTCAGAAACAAGAATATTACCAACTGTTCTACAGATGACATTTATGTACATGTAAAAATATGTCAGCATAATTCAGGCCCCTAAAGGGGCAGTGGCTTCGTCGTTCAACATTAGCTAAGGAACAAAAAGTACAAAGTGCTATAGTGGTGAATGGTTAGTGTGTACTCTGCAGTGGCATCCAATGGGTGTTGGTGTTAGGACCACGGCTATTCCTGATACATATAATATATAAAAAATTTGTAAGTGACACAAAATTCAGAAATGTGCTAAATTGTGAAGCGGATAGTAATAGATTTCAGAATAACATAAGCCACTTAATGAAATTGAGACATATTTGGCAGATGATATTTTATGCAGAATGTTATGAAACGGGCTGTTTTGTGGGGAAAAGTGAGGATAAACATTATGAACTGAAAGCAAGAGCTTTAAAGAATGTATAGCAGCAGTGTTTTTTATACCTCCCTGTTAGTTTGTAATATTTTTCTTGATACCAACATCATATCATAGTATTTGATCTGATGGTATTAAGGTCTCAGTCTCCATTGTACTGGGGTCATTTGATAATACCAGGAGATACCACAAGTTTGAATAAACATCCATGGAATCTTTCAATAACATGTTGTTCCTGCCTCGCTCTCATGTTATGGGAGCTAACACAATTATCAGCTCATCAGGTATCAATATCCTGCTGAAGGTAAAAGCCCATTCCTATATCAATAAGAGATCATGAGGTTAGATTGGATCACAGGGGCGGAGGGGGATAATGTGGACATATGTTTTGGAAGGTACACAGACATATTGAATAGGTTGATAGAAAAAAACATTCAGGATGTTTGGCTTCATAAGAGGAGATTTGGATACAAAAGCAAGTAAACTGTGCTAAACATTTAATAAACACTCGTTAGGCCACAAATGGAATACTGCTGCCAATGCTATACTCTGTACTTTAGGAAAGATGACATGGATTTAACAAGAACACACAGGAGATTTATTTGAATATTGCCTGGGATGAAAGACTGAATTATGTGTAGAGACTGGAGAAACTGGTCTTGATCTCCTTAAAGATGGGAGTCTCCATTAAAGTGTGCCAAATCCTGAAGGGGTTTTGACAGACTAAATAGGAGGAAGCTGTATTCCACTGCCATGAGAATCAATAAAGACAGTTCAGAGATTCAGGGTAACTGGCATAAGAATAAGAAGCAATATGAGGAAACAAAATGCAACAATTTGTTCTGTAATGCACCAGCTGAAAAGATATTTCAGGAAAATTAAATAGTAACGTCTAACAGGATCCCAGTTAAATGTTGAAAGGGACATGTTTCCAGGGCTATAGAGAAGGTGCAGTAAAACAGAACTAATTAGATAACACTTCTGTACAGCTGGCATGGACACAGAATGGCCTCATTCTGTGCTATATTATCACAGTTTTGTGACATTGCATTGATCACAATTCCCTGCGGCTTCAAATGTTAATTTTAGAAATGCAAAGATGCCTGAAACATGAATAAGTGTTTTAATAACACAGCTAATTTGTTGGCAGCAAGTTATATATTTTCAATGTGAGCACTTTGGCAGGCCCGAGACGACAATATCGTTGTATAATAAGTACTTTATTATAAGTACTAATCACTCACATAGGAAGTTGAAACCAATTTGAACAAACAGCAGGAAAAGGAGTTTCCCAAAACATTCCTATCCTCAATGTTTCATGTGTTCAGAATAGCTGTTATAGAATATCATTTGTCACTACCTTAAGCCAGAAGGGTCAAATGAAGGACCGAACCTCGCCTCTGCCTAAGGTTTCCAATGTCACAGATGCTAGTTTTCAGCCAATTCAATTCATTCCAGTGATATCAAGAAACAATTAAAGGCACAAGATACTGCAAAGGTTGTGGGCCCTGACAAGATTTGAACAACCATATTGAAGAATTCCCAGCATTAGCTAGATCCCGAGTCAACTGTTTCAAGTTGCAACATTAGCATTTCCCCAAGCACGAATAAAATTGTCCAGGTTTGTCCCAAAAAAGCCAAACAAATCTAAATCAGTCAATTACAGCCTTTAATCTAGCCTCAAAGCTCAGCAAAATGATGTAAAGGGTCATCAACAGTGTGATCAAGCAGCTCTTGCTTTACAACAACCTGTTCACTAATGTGCAGCTTAGGCTCTGACAGGGCTACTCAGCTCCTGACATCATTACAACTTTGATCCAAATGTGAATTCCAGACATGAGATAAGAATGACTCTCCTTGACATCAAGGCATCATTTGACCCAACGTGTCATTTAAAGAGCCATAGCAAAACGCAAGTCACTGAGAATCAGAGGCATCATACCTGGCACAATGGAAGATGCTTTGCTTGTTGGTGGTCAATCACCTCAGGTCCAGGGCATCAGTGCAGGAGCTCCTCAGGGTAGTGTCCTCAGCCTAACCAATTGTTTCTTCAATGACCTTCCCTCCATTGTAAGGTTGGATGTAGGGACGTTTGCTGATGATCACGCAATATTCAGCACCATTCGTGACTCGGAAGGCTCTGTCCAGATGAAGCATTGCCTGTAAAATTGCCAGTCTTGGGCTGACAAGTAGCAACAGAAGTACCAAGCAATGAACCATCCTTGACAAGACAGAATTGACCTATTCCACACTATTAACATCCTATGGGTCACCATTCACCAGAAGCTAATCTGGAACAGCCATATAAATCCTATGGCCACACAAGAAGTCAGAGACGAAACATTCTGAAGCGAAAAAAAAGCCCTTCTACTTCCCTAAAGCCTGACACTATTTACAAGATACAAGTCCATAGATCTACAAAAAATAGGAACGGGAGGAAAAGGAACATTTGGCTTTTGTGATTAATCTACCTACAGTAGGACCATAGCTAATCCAGCATTCCTCAGACACACTTTTCTGGAGAAGAGCAATAGATATTCTCCACTTCCCTCTATCCATCTATCTACTGATCGATCTATCTCTCTATCTATCTATCCATCTATCTATCTATCTATTGAACCATCCATCTGCCCACCATCTACCTATTCCTTTTAACAGTCACTCTTTCACCACTAATATAATGGTAGCCATGTGTATTATCTCAACTCATCCATCCCTCAGCCTGCCCAACTCCCTTTATCAGTTGGGGCAGGAGCTGTGAGGCAAACTGCTGCTTTACACTCCACTTCTCTCTGAAGTTATTGCTGCAGAGGAGCTATCAGAGCCGTAGGGGTTGTTTTGAAAAAGGTGACAGGTGAAGGAAGTACCATGGATTAATGGCAGCAGCTGTTACAAAGGCTTAAGCAGATCATGAGTAAAACAAATAAATTTGACAGTGGCAGATTGGGAGTAAGCAGTGGGGAAGTGAATGTAGAATGTTGAAAGAAAATCAAGTTAGTTTCATGAAACATATGAAAGACCAAAACATTACTTTCCGTTATCAGTTCAAAATGCAGAAGACATGCATTTCAGTAATTATTTGTAGCGATATTTCCTGAGAATCTTATCAGCATGTGCCAGAGCATCAAACCGACGTAAAACTAATGAGTATTAACACAAACAATCAGATCCTAAGGGACAGGTAGCACCTTCCTCTTTATCTTATTGTTGTTGTGAAAATTATAGTTTGAAGCCACCCCTTCAGCACATGCAGCACAGCATGGTAAGAAATGTCATTGTGGAGCCTTCTGCCACTTCATGTAACAGAGTCTGATGCCATGAAAAGAAAAATAAAACTAAAGATATAGAAAGTGCAGTGCAGATCTTTGAATGAATGTTCGATAGGATGCAGAGGTGAGACCCTAAGTGGCCAGGCACATTGTTTCCCACTGTTGTCACCATGGTCCTATCTCTGATTAATTCCCATTGAAACTGTATGGTGGGTGATGCTGGTGGCCATTACTCATCCACTAGCACTTCATAGTCAATTAAATCAATGCCCAGTAACATCCTAAGACCATAAGTCAGAGGAGCAGAGGTAAGGCAGTCAGCCCATTGAGTTTTCTCAGCCATTCAATGAGACCATGACTGATTTCATAATCCTCACATTCACTTTTAAGCCTTTTCCCATAACCCTTGATTCCCTTTCTAATTAAAAATTTGTCTATCTCGACCTTGAATACACTTAATGACTCAACCGCAACAGTCCTTGACACCAATAAATTTCACAAATTCACAATCCTCTCAGAGAAGTAATTCCTCTTTATCTCTGACTTAATTAGGCAACCTCATATTTTGACATTCTGCCCTCTGCTCCTAGACTCTCCCATAGGGGAATCAATCTTAACCCTAACTCTGTCAAGCTCTTTAAGAATTTTACATATTTCAGTGATATCACCTCACATTCTTCTAAATTCCAATGAATACAGGTCTAAACTACTAACCTCTCCTCATCTGAAAATCCCTCCATACTTGTGATCCACTGAGTGAACCTTCTCTGGATTGCTTCTGAGGACCACGTACCTGTTTCTTGTTAAGGGGACCAAATCTGTTCAAAGCATTCTAAGGTTGGCCTGTCCAGTTTTAGCAAAATTTCCCTATTTTTAGGCTTCATTCCCTTTGAAATGAAGGCCAATATTCCATTTTATCAATTCTATTATCTTGGATGGTGGTAATTTTGATTCATGGACAAGGAAGCCCTAACCCCCATCAGCCAACTATTTGTTTACTTGCTTGACCTGTCTGTATCCTTCTGAAGACTCTTTGGGCCATCCTCACCACTTGCCTTCCCACCCATTTTTTGTGTCATCTGCAAAGTTGGTGACAGTAGAAGTATCCGAACCATTAATATATTTGGTAAATAATTAATTTGCCCTTTGAGGTCATTTGCCTCAACCTTTCTGGAAATATTCTAGACAGTACTGACATGGAGGCCTAACCAATGTGCTGCCCACAAGGTCAATACCTTGTCAGTTTTAACCAACCTTCACTATGATGTTCCAGCAGCTGTGGCCACGTTGTATGTTTGATTTTTGGAAAATCTCCAAGTTGAGACATCCTCTTCTTCTACTGTCTATATTGTATTCCTATGGGATGTCAGGTTGGCCCTCTAGCTCTAAAGTCTACCGTCTCTCATTCATTAAATGCGGCTCCTGGATGCAGTTACATAATTGGTTTTCACCATGAAAATTACCTTTTGGCTCCTTCCACTTGTATTTTTGGTTTTCTAATCTGCATTAACCATCACGGGGCTGGAACTCAGAAGTGAAAATTGATGGTGACTTTGAATCCTGCTACTCATTAGGTTTTGGGTGTCCTGTGCAACCAATTAGAATGTTTTGATCTTTTGCAAGTGATTAGAGCGACGTTTTTTCAGCTAAATAATTTTTGCAGATGTCATTCAGTATCAAATCACCGAGATTATTATATATTAATATTACAGAGCAAAACAAACAGGAATTACTTTAATGAATTATTTGTATCTATAAGAATATGGGCAACAATGTTCTTATGCTGTGGGTGTGCCAAACCTTTCAGAAAATTCTAGATTGTGCTTTCCAAGCTTCAACCATTTACTATTCAATAATCTAAAGTCACACAATAAATACAATATAAAATTGTCGGCTTGCCGCAACTTATATAAGGCTCAGTTTACAATAAACCCCTGCTGAATATATAATAAATAGAATGCATAAAAAAAGAAACAAAACCATGAACGTTTAAGGTGCTGAAATGAAGCTGCTAGTACATATTGAAAATTTTGAAAAAAAGAATAGCAAATATTATCTAACATATTCATGACCGAGTGTGTAAATGTCAACAATCTTTGCTATTTTAAACAAGTGCAGGTATTTGGATATTGGGAGTTGACAGGATTATGTCCAGCTGTGATGATCTCTTTAGCCTGTTGCCACAAACTGTGTATACATACATATAGCAAATGAATCAACACCTTGATAAGCTGTCAGCCTGTTGCTGGCATTTATTACCCATGCTAAATGTAGAGTTTCTTTTAATTAGCATATTCAGATGAGTTCTGGTATTTGCTATGTTAACCCTGGCTGAGGCTCAAAGGTGCACTACAGCTGTATCACAAATACCCTTATAATGACAAGTATCAGCTATATCTATGCTAATTCTGGCTTCCTTATTGTTTATTTTGAGAAGGACATTGGTTCAAACTCTGCTCCAGGGAATTAGACGTATGAGCCAGGCTGATATTTTGGAAGTGTTACTTTCTTGGTCAGACACCAACTTAAGGCCATTTTCTATCTCTTGGATAAATGAAAAATATTGAAGAACAGTTGGGGGTGGATTTCACTGGGTTTGGCTAAAACTTATCCCTCAACAAGCATGAATAAATAAAATTTTTGTTTTACTTATTGCTTTTGATGGACCATGCTGTAAAACTATTAGGTGATGTGTTACCACATGTGACAACATCGGTGGACTGTAAAGAATATATTATTGGCTGTGTAGTGCTAGAGACCCTAAGACCATGAAAGCACTGTATAAACCCAAGTACTATATAATTCTGATTCTGTGTGTTGTGGAAATCTTTCACTATCTATTTTGTTTGTCTGTATTTCTTCATAACAACCTTTCTAGTGATTTTATAAAATGCCAGCCCTACATTTTCTTGCTCATTTTTATTTTTAGACCTCAATGCCATTTAAAGTCTAATTTTAATTCTAGCTTCTCTACATAATCAAGCAATTCCAACTTACTCTTTTAGGAATCGCTTGAGTTTGGACTCAAATAATCTGTTTGATTGAGCAAATGGAAATTTTTGATGCTTTATCAGCAATTTATTCTTCCCGGTTTTCTTGATCTATGTCTTTTTTCCTGTCAGATATTTTTATACTTTACTCTTCTGTCTCCTGTTAAGTTTTTATTTCAAACCTAATTTCTTAAAGTTTGCAATTCTCTTTTTTTCAAATTTTGTCCCTTTTATACCTTGCAAACTTAACCTAGAGTCTAGATTCTTAGAAATAGATTCATTTTCCCTTTTTCTGAAAATATACTTGTAATCTTGATAGCGGTCTGGAACATAGAGCAGAAGAGAAGTGTCTGCATTATCACTTACATAGTTTTCCAACACAATCTCTAAAGAACCAAAGTGATTCACTTTAGTCTTCTTAAACTTGCATGTTTCTCAAATTATCCAACATTTTTGTTTTTTCTAGCTTCTTTTCACAATTAATCCCTAGAAGGCACTCCAAAGAGAGTGTGTATTGCTTTCTTCCACCTGTTTCATTCCCTTCAGAATAAAATTTCAACTAAAATTAAGTACACGCTTAACTTTGTTGTTTCATGCTAAAGCTCAACACTTAGAAGTAAATGAGCATTTACTGAAGAAAAGCAGCATTTCATCATTTATTTGATGTTTCTTTAAAAATGGACCTAGTATATGCCGTTTCCAGATTTTGCAAAGAACTCTTTTTGGTAATTGCAGAGAGAGAGAGAAATAAAAACTCCCATGATGCCTTGTGCTTGGCATCCAGGCCAAGTTTTGCAAATTCGTGTAGTATGTCAATTCCTGGCTGTCAGAATTAATTATTTTCCTTCTGTAGCTTTCAAGAAAAGCAAGCAATTTGTGTCCCCCGAACAGAGACATATCAAATTTGGTTATAATCTAAAGATACATCCATGTCTGCACAGAATTTCAGCTGGGGCTTAATGCGTTTCTTACCTAAGTCTATTATTGGAACTTCCAGGTGATTATGTCATAAATGCTGAAAAAAGTCATTTTGTTTGTTTTCTTGAGAATTCTGTTAGAAGAATCTGCGCAGAGTTTTACAGCCGAAATTGATGCAATGTAAGCTCTTACTTAATACTACGAATTGGTGGCTTTATTCTTACTGGTGGCCATTTTTAACATGTTAATCTTAAATTATGTACGTTCTACTTGTTAACATGATTTTATGGACATAAAGTATGTGTACCTATGTAAATATTTCTATGGTCAGATACATTTTTGCTGTGAAACTGAGGCATTCTGTTTAGGGCAATTCCAGGATCAGTAGTGGGAGTGCCTATATGTATGAAGTTTGTTTATCATTGCTCTGCATCTAGTTACACACAGGCTGATGTTATGGGTATAATAGTAAAACATTTTTGCTATCTGATGGATGTCCTTTGCATGTTAAGTTTTTAGTACTTCCAGCATATTGTGTCAGTGAGCCTCCATTCCTGGCCCCTCTAGCTTCAGCTGGACAGGAAACCCATCTCTTTGTCAATTCATCCACTGGGAAAATCTGCAACTCAGTCAGTGCCCACTAGAGGTGGTATTCTTACACAAAAAGAGATGTGGTTCCTGTTGTCCAGCACCGAGATGAAAATCCAGTCCCTTGTGTTTCTCTCATCAGCTTTTCACAGACAGAGTTCCAAAACATAGTAGGCTTGATTGAGCATACAAAGCTGGGTTGGGTGAGTTTTAGGGTGAAAATTTTAAATAGTTGAATGGAACTGAAACTCACTTTACAAAGTTTACGATTCTGGCATTCACTGAAAGGGAACAAAGGACTAACAGCAAAGTTGCTCCCAGGAGGCTTGTGGCCCAATTTATATTTTAATGACACTGGCTGTCTCTGATGTAACCTGCTTTAAAAGCCTTACAGTGGGTGATTGGGATTTCGAACCTCAGGAAGTTTAACTGCTAAGGGTGAGGTAGGGCTAGCTTGTGGAGAAGGTGAATGTGGAGAATGACTGCTGTTGGATCCAAAAGGGGATTAATGTTTACCTTCACTCACCATGCCCCCAATACATCCAACTCACCCTAGATCTTAAGCAGGGGATTCAGAACCTCTTCCCCTTTCAAAACAGGCCCTTGGGTAAGGATTGGGTCTTCCAGAATTGAAGATTGGAATTTCTCTGCAGTCAGAACTTAACTCAAGGTTTCATGGATTGATCCACTATGATCAGACCCTTGCTGTGATCATGGATTAAATGTTGCTACCAGGGTATTGGATCCAACCTACTTTGATCTGCAGACCATTCTCAAGATCTTCCTTCACAAATGAAAGGTCGGTCAGGCCAATTCCTGGGTAGGGAGTCAGTCAAGGTAAAAAGTTGCAATATGGAGTCCCAACCCAGACTTATAGCTGAGATAATGGGAACTGCAGATGCTGGAGAATCCAAGATAATAAAATGTGAGGCTGGATGAACACAGCAGGCCAAGCAGCATCTCAGGAGCACAAAAGCTGACGTTTCGGGCCTAGACCCTTCATCAGACTTATAGTTTGTTGCCTGGAACTCAACCAATCTTGCTTCTCCTGTTAACATCTAAGCCAGTACCTTCCAAAAACATGGAACTAAAATTTATTCTGTTCAATCTATGGGGAAACAACATCACAAAGGACTCATTAATGAAAACAATTAATGATTTCAAAAGGAAATGAGAAAGCCACCTGGGGAAAATGCACTTGGAACACAACAAGGATGGAACAGGGAATGGGACAGCCTATAAGAACTCAATGGGCTGAATAGTCTCCATCTGCATCATAATTATTCCATTACTCTCATTGGCATTTTGCTAATTGCTGTCTCAATCTTTCTTAACTGGCAGGAATGCATTAGCTTTTTAAAGTAGAACATTTATATTAACATTCACTTCCTAATGCTTTCTATGGAATAAGTGTCCAAGCTTCCATAAACCTCATCACCCAACTATTTTAGAACAAGGCTCACCTCTAGTTACTGAGTCTGCAGGCAGTTGAGCAAACTTGCTGAAATCAGTAATTCTTGTAATGGCTCTTTAGATTGTTGTTCCGTAAATGTGCTGAGTAATGAAAAAGGATGAAGCAGCATTTTACTCTGATGTGGAATATCTAAAATATTTAGTTTATATGAGACCAGGGTGTGATACAGCTTAGAGGAACCCCTCTTGCATTGCTTTCATTGATTTTTCTAAGGCTTTCAAGATCTACAAGCAGTTCTCATGAGAAAAAACTGAAAACTATAAGAGTATACAACCAATTTTTCATTGTTTTTCCCCTTGGATATGCACTGCAACTCTATGATCTGTGTTAAAGTGAAAAAAAGCATACGTATGATGCTCCGTCTCTGAAAAAGGAGCAGAACATAATTATCCACCATGTGTTTATTCATCTTATTTTTAAAAAAATTATTTTCTTTTTACCTTTAGTAATATATTGACACTGTTGGCATTATGAAATTATACTATCTGGCCTACTAATCTTTAATTCAATGAATAGGTTTTGTTTGCAATGGAACATCTTTAGGTGAGTTGGGATATTGTTTTAAAATGGCTGCAGAAACCACCTGACCTACAAACTGGCCAAGCCCACAGGTAATTTCAAAATAGATGCCCAAACAACATTTCCAAGGATAATATAGTATGGAGCTTGAGGAACACAGCAGGCCAGGCAGCATCAGAGAAGCAGGAAAGTTGACATTTCGAAGAAGGGTCTCGACCCAAAAGGTCAACTTTCCTGCTCTTCTGGTACTGCCTGGCCTGCTGTGTTCCTCCAACTCCACACTGTGTTATCTCTGATTCCAGCATCTGTATTTCTTATTATGTCTTATCATTTCCAAGGAATTCATTTACATTATGATAGTGGAAATTGACAATAAGCAGCTTACAACTAATTTGTAACAATGACCAGAAACAAAAAAAAACTTACTGAAATTCATTATGCTAGTAAGTTCTGATGACCTTTTTCAAGTGCACATTGATAGCTTTGCGAATGTAATGAGGTTAGCCAGGTGGACCTCATAGTATGTGAGCTTCCTGATTGGGGCTGTTAATCTGGTCCAAACAGGTAGTCCTAGCTGTCAGTTAAGAACAGGAGTGACAGGCATCCTACTCACCCTGAGAGAGCTGGATCAGTGTGACGGACTCTCCACTTATAACTAAAGGGTCACTTGATAATGCAATGCAGGCTTTTATGGAGCTATCATAGTGGAAATGAGGGAAAAAAAACATGCTCCCAAAGAAATTTGCTCACAACAGTAGTCTTTGAGTTGGGATAAGCATTTCTGGCTTCATGCCCTTATTTGGGAAACTTGACTTGTTTAATCCTATCATCGAGGACTGGACCCAGTATGTGGAAAGAATGCATTATCTTTTTCCGGTCAATGACATTGGGGCAGATGAAAGGTAGTGAGTAAGTCTCCTGACAGCTTGTTGACCCTTTGCCTTTTTGGTTATTTGGAGCCTATCTTTTCTTGAGGCACCAGTAAAGGATTAAAGGTTCAATTTCTTTCTCCCTGGTTCCGCTATGGCATTTTAGAAGAAAGTGCTCATGAAGAAGGAAATTTCAGAACCATAGATTTTTACAAATTTCACCATTGCTGAAGATACGGGTTAACAATTAACAATTATTGAACAACTATAGCCTCAGTTTAAAAACATAGCACCATGAGGACTCTCATGAATTTGGAACTGTGTAACCTTAGTTACACTTGATTGAACCAGACATTTTCCCTTTCAAACTTACAACCCATGTTTGTGTGTGTTCAAATATATCTTTTACTGATGTATGATGTTGTAGCATTCTAAAAGAGAAAAAAAGTCTGTTGCAACTAAGAAGGAGTTAAACAGAGGGAGTCAAATTATATTTTTCCACTTTGGTGTTGACAAAGAGGCATATTGTAGAATAACATTGTGGCAAGTGATGTCATGTTCTTCTGCATGGTTCGTATCCTGGGTATGCGATGGAAAAGCTTTCTCCAGATCATTTGTGATTTCTAAAATCTCTATTCATTCCACAGTGTGTTGTATTAGTGATGTCACAACTGTGAGTATGTACCAGTATCATTCTTTGAAACTGACATGTGCAGAATCAGATGGCGATCCAGTAGGTACAATCTCTGAATGCTCACTCCTGTATTGCATGTGGTGTAGAGGTTCCCACAGATTGCAAACTGCTCTGCAATTGATGGAACTTCCACTTCTATGATAGCCCCAATGCAAAAATCCTGGAAAAGGTTCTTCCTTGTTGAATGAGGCTTCTAATGATATGCTATCATAATAATTTCTGCTTAACAATGTTGTTAGCCGTGAAAAGATTATTCTATATTCATGGATCCTGATTTATTTTGCCACATAAAGAATTTTTTTCTAAGTCTGTTTACCTTTAGTTTAGCTTTGATCTTAATTCAGTCGTATATTTATTTCAAGGTCTGAAATTTTAATTTGAAAGTGAAGATTATTAAGTGCTTTTTACTCGCTGGTTTGCTCAGTGTGAATACTTTCAATTTGATGGATTGCCTACTTGCTTGCTGACATCATTGCATACCATGACGTCCTTTCTATTTGGTGTCAGATTTAAGTTATCATTTGGAAGAGGAACTCTTAACATAGAAATACCTACCTTTTGATGTCAATGAACTGCACCTTTGTTTGACTGCAGACTGCAAAATTAAAGTCATTTTTTACATTAGTCTATTATTGTGCAATGCTAAATGGAAACAGTTAGTCCTATTGAGGTGTAATTGTATTTTACCTCCCAATAATACCAGAGCCAATAAATTGCACTTTATAGTAACTGCTTTAATATTTCAAGCATTGTAACCTTTCCAAGAAAATGGTATGTTTGGCTTCAAAGACAGAATTACAGCAGATGGTAGAAAAGGATATGGGATAGAGATAAATATAACAAACCATTTTAGAAAAGCAAACTTCAATTTTTATAGTTCAGGAACTTACAAATACATTGCTGTAAAAAGATCATTTTTGCATCCTTTTAAATTCTAGCACACTAAATTGTAAACTGTGAAGATCAATTTTGCATCTGTAAGCTTTTTATGAAGAGCCTTGCCTACTGGAAGCGCATACCAAGAAAATGCAGGCATGTTTTTAACATTTTCATATTGGTTATAACTAAGGATATAACATACACGAGGATTCATTCATTTAATTTCCCAAACAGCTCAAACAATGTGTCAATCTTCGAACTAGAGTGCAGCTCCTGGAAATTCAGGCTAAAAAATTCCTGCTGCATCATGCTCTTCAGGGGGCCTTTTGAATGTGGTTCTTAATGTCTAACCAGACCACAGTGCTCCTTCTACTGTCTTATATTTTCCCATTTCCCATGTGAGTACTATGAAGATGTAGGTCCTAGCAGCAATTCTGCAGATTCCACTTTTATTGATGACACCTGTGGACAGCCAGCTGGATAAAAGGAGAGGGTTTTCATCACAGCCACAACGTTGCCACCAGTGCAGCTCCATCCTGACCAACTTCCCCCTATGCTGGTGGGTGGCCCAATTTGTTCACCAGCATAGGGGGAAGTTGGTCACTTCCTCCCCTTTTTGTCCTGAGATTGTAGGAATTTGAGACCCAAAATATTGTATTAATTGGACTGTGTGAAAAAGGTAGGTGTGAAATGAGAACATACGTTGGAGCAATGAAATTTTCAACTTCTTCTTTTATCCACAAGCAAAGCTCCACTTATAACAATAGGCACAGCCCAGACTCTAATTTGCCAGTTGATGGGTCTCTAATCCTGGCATTGCATGTGCTTCTGGCAGCATTGTGAAATTGGTCATTGTAATGTTTGGACTCTTACCTACCTTCATAGCCCTCATGTCATAATTACCTTTAACATCCCAACACCATTTTATCCTTCTTCTATCCTTCTAATCTTCTAGTCTCACCTTCAAGCTCCTAATGATATTCTCAACCCTGTCACCCACTAATTGGAAGTACCATTTCTTCCACCTGAGTGTACACTCATTCTCATTGACATTCCCTTTTGACTTTTAGTTATTCCGTTCTTCAATTATCCTAACCTCAGACGTGACTTGCCTCCCTAAAAACTTACTTCCCTATGACTCTGAACCTTCCTATTGTCTGTCACCTGTCATTCAACTCCATATTTTCTTACCTTAACTGACCATACCCCTAACCAACTATTCCCACTACATCTGCATTCCGCTCCCCCTCCCTTCATTTCTCAAGAATCCTAACCCCAATCACTATTCCCCATGAGGTCTCTTATTCATTCCCCAATGTCTCTGACACCACACCAGTCCAACATCCTCCACTCACAACAGACTCACTCCTGTGGGGCCCCAGTCTCCATGTAAACTGCTATCTTCCTGCTCTCTTCTGTCTTGTAACAAAAAGGAAGCTACTGACACAACTGCACTAGCTGAATAGTGTATACCACCTTGAAACAAACATGAGCTGGGTGCAATGAGATTTTCATGCGCTGTTGACGTTACCTTGAAGTTTGTTCTGTCTTATAACAAGTTTTAGCATTCAAAGCATGTGGATGTATAAGAATGAACCTGCATTGGGCTAGTACCAGAATGAGAATGGCTGTGAACATGTTTGCATTTCAAACTACCATTAGGAAATCAAAATTTTGCATGCTGCCTAATTATGTTATCCTGCACACCACGTTCCCTACCTTTATGGGTCCCAAAAATCCCTCCCAATTTTCACTTATTTACATATAGTAAAGGTATGATCCTCTGAATTTCATTTTTTTATAAAAGCAATGGTGCCGAATTGCAAGGTGTAACCCCAGATCATTGATACATTCAATTCATTTACTGTATATTGTTGTATCTCGATGTTGTAAAGCCATAAGGCCACATTGGAGTTACAGTACTTGCAATTGTTTGAAGTTGTTCTTTAACTTTTGTATACTTGGATGCGCAAGTCAGCAAACTGAGCAAGTGAGTTACACATTATCTTTTTGCTCAAAGGAGTTTATCAAGGCAGAAACTTATATCTAATCCTATTAATATTTGTTCCACATGGAGATGTCTTTTCTTAGGCCAAGTGCAATTCATCTACTTGTAGCAGCTTAATTTTGCCAATTGTTTTTACATTTTTCAACAGATTTTCCTGGAGTTTCATTTTTACATACCTTATATACTCATTTAATGTCAGGTTTTTGATACCTATATTCGTCAGCAAAATGTAAGTAGTCAACCTTTACACAAATAGTGTCATTGAGGGGTCAAATCTGAGGAACTGCCAATAACACCAATGCATGCTGCTGTCCATGGTTCTGAGTTCACCAGAAAGCAGCTGTTTAGCAATACTTCAGATGTTTAAACAATAAAAGTACAACTGTGAAAAAGACTGACTAGACTGGTGCTACCAACCCTATTTGCAAAACTAGCACAAGTACTTGAGCCATGAAGGATTTTGGGGTCAAAAGCAGGCATCAACTTATACATATGATATACAAACCATGAAAGATATTTGGGCCAAACATTTTGAGTAAACTCTCACACAGCATGATGATTAATTCAGCATGTTTTTTTTGCAACTCTTCATCCAGTTTGCATTGATATTTTTGTGTTCCAAGCTATACTGAAGTTTTAAGTTCTCAGGACAGGTTTCTGGGCATAAGGTCCTCACTGTATTACAGACAAATGGCAGGGCTATGCATTAATCATGACTGCTTTATCCAAAAGGCTGCACAGATACACACTGCTAAATGCTCCTCTTGTGTTGTAAATTTCTATGACTCTATCGATATGACCTATGCCAATTTTTGTACACTTCTAATTCTATGTAGAAGGTGAACAAAAGAAGAAAATTAAATTATTCCCTATAACTATTATCACCTTGATAGTTTGGAAAGAAATCCTATCTATCATCATGAACTAAAGTTTTCTTAACTTTCTCTTTATTTCTCATTCAAATTTGTTATGGCTTGGAATTGTTACATGTTTTATTCTACTACCCAGCTTCCTTTTATGGCATTGTGGATGTGACTTGCAGGACCTACAGTTCTTGTCTTGAACTGCTTGGCTGCCCAGACAATTTTAGAGGGCAGTTAAGAGTCAGCCACATTTTTGCAGGCCTAGTCACATGTTGGCCAGACCAGGTAAGAACATCAGATTTCCTTCCCTCAAAGATATGTATGAGGGGATTTACAACAATCAACATTGGTATATAGTCACAATTAGACTTGATTTTAATTCCACATTAAATTGAATTTAAATTTCCATGCCTGCCATGGTGAGATTTGAACCTGTGAACCTAGAACAAATAGCATTGGGCTCTGGATTATTAGCTCACTGCCACTGCCCCATTCACCAATATGCAACTGTTTTATATCACAATAGCTGTCTGCACTTCCCTGCGTCCCTTTTAATTTCCTTAGTCATCCACAGATGGTTCATCTTTCTACTAGAGTCTTTCCTAATAATGGAATATATTCTTGTTGACAATTATGAAATGTCTCTGTACATATCTGGTACTGCTTACCTACAATCTATTTCCAAATCTATTTTCACAGTCCACTGTAGCCAACTCTATGCATGGTTTTATAATTTTCTTTATTTAAAGTTTAGGGCACCAATTTCAAACTTTTAATTGAATACAAAATTACATATGATCAGTCTTATGGAGACTGCAGAACAGTTATTTACCATTTCCCATGATTTGGTAATTAATCATTGCTAAACTAGCTTGCTGTTAGATTAGTTCATAGCATACCGAACTAAAAAAAAATTGAGTGCATTTTACCAACCGATCTTCATAGCTAAACCACAGCAATGTGGTTTTCTCTCATTTACCCTCTGAAATGGCCTTACAAGCTATTCCATTGCATCACTTGCTACAAAGGCTGAGCAAAGAAATGAAACCGGATGGACTACCTGTCATCAATTAGGCACCAGAATTGACAATGGCAGAAATAACCCTGTCAACAATTCAAAGTTCTGGTTATGAAAGTCTGGGGGGCTAGTGCCAAAAATGGGAGAGCTGTCTGACATACTATTCAGGCAACAGTGTAACAGAGTCATACTCACTGAATTATATCTTACAATGTCCCAGACACCACCATCACCATCCCTGGATACATCTTGTTCCATCAGCAGGACAGCCCCAGCAGAGGTGGCTGCACAGTGGTCTACACTCAGGGGGTCCCATGAAGTTTCTTAAACATGGGCAAGGAAACCTCCTTCTAATTACCATGTACCACTTATCCCTGGCTGATGAATCACTGCTCTTTCATGTTAAATAACACTTGGAGGAAGCACTGACTGTGGCAACGGTGCAAAATGTACTCTGGAGTAGGTCGAGTCCTAAACAATTTTCAACCTCACAGCACAGCATATCGTCCACTCTACCATTACTGTCAAACCAAGGGATCAACCCTGCTTCAGTGAAGAATGAAGGAAAGCATTATGGGAGCAGCACCAGGCATATCTAAAAACAAAACGTCACACGGCGAAGCTACCAAACAGGACTGGTTCCATGCCAAACAGCATGAGCAATAATTGATAGAGCTAAGTGACTCAAGAACTATGGTATATCTACGATCTGCAGTACTACCACATCATGTTGTGACTGGGGGTGGACAATTGAACAACTCACTGGAGGAGGACGCTCTACAAATGATGGAAGATCCCAAAACATCATATTAAAGATAAGGCTGAAGCATGCATAGCAATCTTCAGCCAGAAGTGCCAAGTGGGATGATCCATTTTAGTCTCCTCCAGTCAATCCTCAGCATCACAGATACTCGTCTTCGGTTCACTCCACATGGTATTAAAAAACAGTTGGAGACACTAGATGTTGCAAAGGGTACTGGCCCTGACAACATTCTGGAAATAGTAGTGAAGGCATGTGTTCCTGAACTTGCCACTTCCCTAGCCAAGCTGTTCCTGTACAGCTAAACCACTGGCATTTATCCGACAATATGAAAACTTGCCCAGGTATGGGGCATAGGAGGTTGAGGACTGACACTGTAGAGGTTTATAAAATTGTGAGGGGCATAGATAAGGTGATTAGCGAAGGTCTTTTCCACAGGTTAAGGGGAATTTAATACTAGAGGATGCAGGTTGAAGGTGAGAGGGGAAAGTTTTGAAAGGGAACTGGGAGCAACCTTTTTACACAGAAGGTGGTGTGTATGTGGAATTAACTGCCAGAGGAAATAGTAGACACAGCCAAAATTATAACATTTGAAAGCTATTTGGAGAGGTACAAAGGTTTCCAAAAGGAAAGGTTTAGAGAGAGATACAGGGCAAAAGCAAGCAAGTGGCAGTGATTTAGTTGGGGGAACCTGGTCGACATGGATGAATTGGACTAAAGGTTCTGTTTTCCATACTGCATGACGGTATGACTCTTATGACTCTATGTTCTGAACACTAAAATAGGAGGATAAATCTAACCTGGCCAATTACCACCCCATCAGTCTAATCTCAATCATCAGTAAAGTGATGGAAGGTGTCATCAACAGTGCTATGAGGCAGCACCTGTTCAGCTATAACCTGCGCAGTAACGCCCAGTTTGGGTTCCGCCAGGGCCACTCAGCACCTGGCCTCACTACAGCCTTGGCTCAAACGTTGGAATAAATAGCAGAATTCCGGAGGTGAGGTAAGAGTGACCTGTCCTTGCCATCCAAAGCTGCATTCAATGAGTATGGCATCAAGGAGTCTTTGTAAAACTGGAATCTGTGAACATCTGGGAGTAACAGTTTTTGGAGTCTTACCTGGCATGCATGAAGATAGTTGTGGTTGTTGGAGGTCATTCATATCTGCTCCAGGACACCTCAGCAGGAGTTTCTTAGGGTAGTGCCTTGGGCCAAATATCTGCAGTTGCTTCATCAATTACTCTCCATCCATCACAAGATCAGAAATGGAGATGTTCGCTGATGATTGCACAATGTTCAGCATGATCCATGTCTCCTTAGATACTGAAAATGCAACACGATCTGGATAATATCCAGAATTCATAGAATCATGGAATCCCTGCAGTGTGGAAACAGGCCATTTGGCCCAACAAGTTCACACCTAATCTTTGAAGAGCATCCCATCCAGACTCTCACCCCTAACCTTTCCCTGTTTTTCTCATGGCTAATCTACCTAACCTAGATGCCTGTGGACACCGCAGGCAATTTAGCATGGCCAATCTACCTAACATGCACATCTTTGGGCTGTGGGAGGAAACCGGAGCACTGGAGGAATACCACCTAGACATGGGAGAATGTGCAATTGGAACTGAATTGGGGTCCCTGCTGCTGTGAGACAGCAGTGCTAACCATTGAGCCACTGTGCCACCCACTTGGGCTGAAAAGTGGCAAGAAACATTCATGTGACACAAATGTCAAGCAAAGACCATCTCCAATAATAGTCAATGTAAACCATCCCTTGACATTCAATGGCAGTACTGTCAATGAATCTCCCACTATCAACATCCTTGGGGTTACCACTGACCAGAACATCAACTGGACTCACTATATAAATGCAGTGGCTACAACAGCAGTTCAGAGGCTATGAATACTGTGGTGAGTAGCTCATGCCCTGACTCCCTAAAACCTGTGCACCATTTACAAGTATGTCAAGAATGTGATGGAATATTCCCCACTTGTCAGGGTAGATGCAGCCCCAACAACATTCAAGAAACTTGACACCATCCAGGTCAAGTCATCCTGCCTGATTGACATCACATTCACAAACATCCACTCCCTCTACCACTGACACTCAGTCACAAGATGCACTGCAGAATTGACAAAGATCCTCAGAAAGCAGTGTCTTTCTCACAAGCCTCCCACCTCCCACCAGTACTTATTGATGGTTAATCATTGGTGATTGATTGTCCTACACTGTAGCCAGTATTAGGAGTCTTCATTACACAAGTAACTTTATTCCCCTGGTATTTCCTATCTCCACCCAAATTTATCCTGCACTTTTCCTGAGCCAAGATTATTTTTTACCAATGTGCTGATCTCATCTTTTATTCACTGGCGAAACAGCTTCTTTTATTGAGCTCCTTTTAATTCATGTCTATTTTTTTGAGATATCAAATATCCCCGAATATTCAGTTCCCAGCCTTGGGCCTACTGCATGTACATGCATCCTTCATTTAATAATGTGGTTAGCTATTAGTACACTCTCTAAATTAGTACACTCTCTAAATGTTCATTTGGAATAGCTTGTAATTGGTGTGCAGTTCTGCATTGGAAAAAGTCAGCGGTGGCACATTCTAATCCCCAGGCCTATTTTCAGGGGCTATCAAATTTTTCCCCACTGTAACCATGGCCCTTTGTTTTCCTGTGTACTGATTTATTTTCCTTTAACAACTTTGCCTTAAGCAGAAAATGATTGTTCTATTCACATACATATGCCCGAGTTGAAAATTAGTTTCTAATTTCAGCCTGTACAGCAAAGATCTTTACTGATATCGACTTCCAAAAGGAGCTTAACATAAAGTCTTTAAAAATTGAGCAAGTGGCAATATTTCATTTTTACAATTCATTTTACAGATTTGTTCATCATTATTCTGATTGCTCTTTCCTTGGTACAAAACTGGTTGTGAATTCGATTGATGTCTACAACAAGCTTAAACAATTTATATAACAGACCAATTTTATGAGACACTCTGATGTCATTTCTTTCCTAATCACCTAATTCATATGTCAAATGACTTTGAGTCCTGGAAAGTTCTGAAAGTGTGAGTACAGGCCACAGGAATGTTAACCCAATAATGTTACAGGCTTCTGGCAACAAATATTTCCAATTTTAAAAGTGGAACATACTTAAGATATAAAATAGATGCCTAATGGACCAGCATCAAAGAGTTAATGCATGAGTTCATTCTGTTAGAATCAGAATGAACCCAACAAATGACCAAAATCTTATACTAGACCTTCGGGGTCTTTGCCAGAAGCAGATGTTGGCTATTTGTAAATGTTAAAGAGAGCCTAATGTATCTTTATGGCCCCTTTTCCAACTCCACGTTCTATGTATCAGACCTTCACATGCTCAGCGGCCAAAACAATAATGTTAAAAGGTACATTGTAGCACAGTTACTCACTATATTGCGGAAATGACATATTACCTAAGGGCACATGTCTCTTCAAAGTGTATGCTATTTATTTTTGATCAGTTGTATTCTGGTGCTTACCACATTGTCCCAAATTTTTAATACTTTGTCATGGTTTCTTTGTATTGCACATTTTTTTATATCCAATTTTATTTCTTACAATCATCTTGTTTCAGTTGTCAAAGCACTTGCACCAGTATGTGTGAGTAGAATTGGAATATTGAGAGGGGGGGTTTACCTTTGCAGTTCTTATATTTGGAGGAGGAAGACATTATACTTCATGTTTGATACTGATTCTTACTCCTAGCCCAACATTTATTGCCTAAAAGAGTATTTATTTGGCAAAATTATCATAATATAATCAATTCCGGAAATGTAATAAAGGCGGAATTTGTCAAATCTGTCTGTTGGCTAACTGAAGATGTGTCTGTCAAATTACAAAAAACTTTATTTGCAGTGAGCAAACTAATCCTTATGTTTTTGGGAAAGATGCAGCAAATTGGTCAGGCACAGAATGATTCCTGGGTCTCATTGCTTGTAAGAGTTCAGAGAATCGTAGTTAAAATTGAATGGACGCACAGACCATAGAGTCTGGTTAGCATCTCTCAAAAGACCTGGTCTTTTTGGGGAGAGTGCCATCAAGTGTTAAACTTGGCTACACTCCTTCCTCAATTTCATGCAGTACCACAAATATACTGTCTACACTTCATTTTGTGTTTTCAAATTACTTGTTCTTTAACTGTTTTTGTGTGGAACAATCCTTCACTGAGACCCAGCAAGGGCAGAAAAATAAGGCTTTGAATAGGGTAGATTTTATAGACAATTGATCTTCTCCCTGTCATTTGTAGGCTTGTATGCAATGCACAATCAATCTTTGCAAATAATGAGAAGGTACCTATTTTCATGGGTGGTAATTTATGGTGCACTTTGACTTAAATTTGCAGGAGCTACAGAAATTCCACTACTGATCCAAAGTGGTATTAGCAACCCACTTCTGGGAGTTGCATCCACATTTCCATCCCATTCTATTTTCGCCAAAATAGAGTTGGATATGGTTCACACATAGGGGAATTCAAATTAAGCAGGGCCATACTGCTAGTAAATGCTCATAAAAGACTGAAAAGCTCAATGTAACAGTTAAATTATTGGTATTTCTCATATAACGTGACAGTAGCGTTCTTGCATGATGCTGCATTATAGAACATCACCACAGAAAGTTGTGTTATAGGGAAATTGATATGGAAAATTGCTGTACTTGCACAGCAGAAAGTTTTTGTTATCCAAACAGCATCCAATATTCATCATAGATAACAAACTGTAGAGCTGAATGAACACAGCAGGCCAAGCAGCATCTTAGGAGCAGAAAAGCCTAGGGCCTGAAACGTCAGCTTTTCTGCTCCTGAGATGCTGCTTGGCCTGCTGTGTTCATCCAGCTCTACACTTTGTTATCTCGGATTCTCCAGCATCTGCACTTCCTATTATCTCTCCACTATTCATCAATCACATTACAACCAATTAACATTAATGAAACATGCATTATAGCAGAACTACGTGTATTTCAATAGCCCTTTAAATTTTGAGCAAGAAAATAACTTTTCTGTGTCTGAGCTATGTAATACGGTGCTTGCAGTTTTCGTTAACAAAGTGTGAAGCTGGATGAACACAGCAGGGCAAGCAGCATCTGTAGTTTTAGTAGCTGTTTGTTGACATAACCCTAATGGTTACCATTCTCAAATGGTTACAGCGTGATGATTCTAGAACCTGTCATAATCATGATGGATACTTGTGTTCAAAGTTTGACTGATATTTCCAGGAAGTTACCAAAGGAGTATCTGTCCTTGAAGTGAGATTACGGCATGTTAGTTTTATAGGGATTTAGATTTTTAATATGCTTTAAATTTTGAGCTTTTGGAATGGGCTTTTCTCGACTGGAGTTTTTTTTAGTGAAATCTAAAATAGATATTTAGAACTTTGCTTCACAACAGTATGATTCTGAAGATCTGCTTATGGCCGGTGTAATGGAAAAGGGCGATGGGTGGGGGTATGAGTTGTCACTAAATTGGTATTGCAGCTACAAGTGGCCATGGAATGAGTGGGGTGTGGGTTGGATGTTTCTGAGATGCCATGAATTGTCACAAAATTAGTATAGAGCTATAATGACTATTCATGTGCATGGGTGTCATGAGTTGGCACACATGATTTTGAGGGACTGTTGGTAGTTGGTGGGGGTCATGGGTTGGGATGAGTTATCGTGGGGTTGAGTGGGGCTATGGAGGGCCACAAGGAGCAAAAACAGAGTTGTGGGAAAACTCTCAGCTGATTGGGGTCATAGCAAAGTCAGATATTTGTGGCTGTTGAAGGCCAATCATCTCAGCCCCATGATATCACTACAAAACTTCTCAGAATAGTGTCCAAGGTTCAACCATTTTCAGAGGCTTCATCAATAGCTTTCCTTCAATTATAAGATCAGAGGCGAGAATGTTTGTGGATGGTTGTACAATGCTCAGTACCATATTTGTCGCCTCCGATACTGAAGCAGTCCATGTCCAAATGCAAGACCTGGACAACATTATGGATTGGGCTCCAAGTCATGTTTGCATTACAAAAGTGTTACGCAATGACCATCTTCAGTAACAGTTAATCGATCAGTAAGAATTAATCAATAAGAGTTAATCAATCTTCTGTCAATGTAACTATATTATCCCCAAAACCATGAGTTCTTACCTTTTGCAATAATTTTCTTATGTGGTGCTTTATCAAATACCATTTGGAAATCTCATCTGAACAAAGTCACATAATTCTCTGATCTGTACATTGTATATGCCAGTTGATGAAGCTATCAGTGACTGAATAAGAAAAAAATACCCAGAGCACCTTGAAATAATTACTTAATTAACCTAGTCAAATACTTTGTGCAACAAAATTTGTCTTTAGAAAAGAACACAGTTTTTATAGGTACACAGTCTGTCGTCTGTGCACAATCCCTATCACTATTCTCTAAATTTTCTGAAGCCACATCAATGTGTTGATATTACACAACTCAGCCATAGCTGCATCCTAACAACACCAGGTGCTACAGGTGTATAGTAGGATTCAGTATTAAATGATACATTTAATGTATCCATCGTGCATTTCAATTTTTGTTTGTGAAATATGTTATGGAAATGGTAGCATTTTTCACACATGAACTTCGTACACCAGCAAAACCTAATCTGAGGAAATTTATTTTTATTGGTTAAAGCATGAAATTGCATAATGTTGAGTACATGAATTAAAAATTGAAAAGACAGTGAAAAATGAGGTACATTAAAAAAATCATTAATTAGATGACTCTAAGCTTTGGTTTTAAAGGTTTTAAATATGAGGGGATTAGAAAAACTGAGGAAGTTGCAGAGTTCTACTATTTGAGGTCTTTGAAATATTGAATGAATGTGATAGACTGATTTTTCCGAAGAAGGGTCTAGACCCGAAACGTCAGCCGTCCTGCTCCTCTGATGCTGCTTGGCCTGCTGTGTTCATCCAGCTCTACACCTTGTTATCTGTGATAGACTGTAGAATGTGCTTTGACTTCAGACAGCATATAAAATGGAGAGAGTGTATGCTACGCAGTATTTTTGCAGTTTATTAGGAAAGATAATGTTCAGAAGAGCTCAGACCATAGTAATTTTATAAAGTAAAGATTGGCCTAGTATCTTGTCTGAGGGGAAAGAAATGCATGTTTTCATTATCAGAGCAAGGTTTAAACCTGCAGCAAATGCATTTTATTTTCATGCTGGAGAGACTCCGATGACATATTCCATAGTTTAATGCAGAATACTGAAATGGGTTAATCTGTTGTTGAGTGAGAACCTGTGAAAAAAGCAACTTGATGAATAGCTTTTATTAGTTCAGGCTTTACTGGGATTTACCATTTCTGCAACACGTATAAGAAACCCAGCAGACTGTGGCTTCAATAATATCAGTGCTGCATTGCAGCATAGTGACTAAGTAGAAAATTTCTGTAAACACACATCAACGAAGAAGCTTGCCAATGAATAAACAGTCGATCTGAAATTCAAAGCCATTGTGTACATTTAAGATATTTTAATATGTGCACATGTGTGTAGAGTAATGATTAGGAATGGTGGTTTCCATTTTATGGCTGTTTTTTCAGTGTAATGGAGTCACCAGTATAGCCTTTAATAATGCTGATTGTATCTGACAATTTCAGGTCTTTGTCTGCTTGTGATTAGTTCATGCTTCACTGGGATGTTGTGTGTTTCCAATACCTGTGCTTTTCAACTAAACAAAATACTAAAGCCATTGAGGAAAGGTGTTCAGCCTGAAATACATTGCTGAATTACTGCTTCCATCTTCTTCCACCTCCCTAAGCCTGATCTTCATCTCCTGCTTCCGTTTCTGCACACTGAAACATCGCACACAATTAGACTTTAAAACAATGGAAATTCACAAAATTCACTTTGCTACTCTGCTGCTGCCATAAATACTTAAATTACCCAGAACAGACTTCAACAAATGTTGACATTGTGAATATATTTCGGCACTTAAGGGAATGGAAGTAAATAGCATCCAAACATTGACCCTGTTTGGAGTCTGCATTTACCAATGAGAACACAACAACAAAAACACATTGCAAAGTTAATCACTCTTTGGTAATGCTCAATTAATCTTTTATCCCCGCTGTTCTGGTAGATCATCGCCGTCAAAAGGAATCCCACGGGTGTTGCATCATTCATAGCACACAATAAGGTCTTCCATATTCCTTTCTTAATAAATGAGTATAGCTGTTCAATTGAAGTCAGATAAAATCATTGTGGTAAAACTCACAGGGAGAATTCTACAAAATGGGTGCTGCATATGATTGAGGTAAATTTTTACATGCTTATATAATCAGTCCCTAACATTAATCTCCCCCAGAGACTGTCTTCCAATGTCTTGAATAGTCATCTCCCATTATCCTGAGAATGACTTTTCCACCTGTCATTATATTTTGTTATCATGGTTTGATTTGGTATCAAATTTAAATGATGACATTCCTGTGAAGGAACTTTGGAGACTTCACAATGATAAAGAAACTTTATAAATGCAAGATGTTGTTCATCTTGTGATAAAACTATCCATTTTCATTATTAACTTGCACTGACTATACATATACACAAAAGAAAGAAGAAATATGGCAGATGGGGAATGTACGGAGAGCAGAGACAGCGCACGCTGTAAATTTTAACCAGATTCTGCACGTATATGTCCGGCATTCATGACATTTCATTCTATTTTGGTTTCATCCATCATAGTGTACAACATCATTTCTGACTCTAAAAAATTATTTTCAACTAGAACTGGGCAGGAATGATATTTGAAGTCTTCAGGGAGTTCCAAATAGTGACTTTGAATTATAGTCATGGTTAGTTTCAGGGCCATCAGGGTGCTAACATTATTGACTTTGCCCCCATTAACCTTCATTACCCCATTCTCCTCACGTATAACTGCTTACTGAATGATATACTCAAGAATGATCATTAAAGCTGACCAACGTTAGCAAAATGATGTCAGCAGCTGCTTTTCTTGTTTTGGTTAGAAATCACACAACACAAGGTTACAGTCCAACAGGTTTATTTGAAAATACAAGCTTTCAGGGCCTCAATCTTTCTTCAGGTGTTAGAGAGAGAGGCACGATTAGACACAGAATTTGTAAGTAAAAGATCAAAGTTTCACACCGTTGATGAGGATGTACTAAACAAACCTAAGATGCTGTTAAATCTTTAATCTGTTAGAAGATTTTAATTGATTAATATGCATATGAAAAAAACACTGAATTCCTTTCAAGTCACAGTCCTGAGAGAACTGAAGGTTTTATCAGTGTAAATAAGAGGTGACATAGGTCAGACAATGCATGTTAGGTGTGATACCTTGTTTAGATTCTGTGTTTTGGTTTGGAGTCAGACTGGTTTTATTTCAAAAGGCACAAAATTTATAGACAGTCAGTCAATATGGCATTTTATAAATTCCCACTTTAGAAATAAAACCATTTCTGCATTTCTGAAGAAGGGTCTAGGCCCGAAACATCAGCTTTCCTGCTCCTCTGATGCTGCTTGGCCTGCTGTGTTCACCCAGCTCTACACCTTGTTATCTCAGATTCTCCAGCATCTGCAGTTCCTACTATCTCTGTTAGAAATAAAACCACCATGTTAAGTTTGTTCAGTACATCTTCGTTAATGGTATGAATCTTTAATCTTTTACTTTTAAATTCTGTTACTGTTACCACCTCTCTCATTAATGCCTGAAGAAGGATTGATGCACTGAAAGCTTGTGTTTCAAATAAACCCTTTGGACTAAAACCTGCTGTGGTCCACCTTAGCCAGCACTGGCACTTCCACATCATTTCATGTTTTGTGCAGGGAGCACTTCATTCTATTTTTGTGTTACTGGGCACCATTCACAGAGTACATCCTCAATCATCTGCAACATGGACAGATGGCTGAACTAAATTCCTCAGGGAGGATGTGAAAGTGCAACAAATGATGCTCATCGGTTCCTTTTAGCATAAAAATTTGGAAAATAGTTTTAAGCAGTTATGTTGATAACTTGGTTTTCTGATTAAAGCTGACATTTTATGAACAGGACAAATTCAGATTTTTTTTCTGTAACTAAAATGAAGAAGCAATTATTGATTCATCATAATATCATTTTTAATTAACTTTATCTGTAGGGGAGATATTTGTTTAATTTTAAAATTTTAGTTGAGAAAAATAAATCCAAAATGTGACATATGACATATCCATAACTTGAAGTCTGTTTATTACAAAAGAATATCTATTTTTATAATCATTTGATTATATCATAAGCAACTTCATTGCCAATTCTTTCAAGTAGTGGTGTTGCAGTTTATTCATAAAAATGCTTCAACTTACTACCTTTTGTTTCGTGCAAAGTTTCCATTAGATTGCAGTCCAAAAACGAAGTCAGAACGAGAATCCAGTTTAGGTGAATGTGATTTGTAAAATAACAAAACTTGTCAGTTCAGTAATTTGACATATTAGTGGCACAGACATTTCCATGCCTTAAATTGACTACTGTAATCTCTGTGCTGAACTTGCCTACACAAGGTGGTACATGCATGAATCAGTAAGATGTTCCTTTATACAGAAACAGAATATAGTAATTGTAATGATATCATATGGCATGGTCCAGAATAGAAAACTATCAACTTTCCTGAACGAGAACAAATTATAAGTCATAATTAACCATTTCCAATCAAGGGCAAGTCACACTTCGAATTCACACCATTTACACTTTTGCAATTTTTTGCCGTCCATAACACAAAGGCATTTTGCCAGAATTTGAATAATTTAAGTATTTTTCCTGTCCATTTTGCCACGTTGTTTTTGTTGTGCGGGGTTCAAGAGATGGAATGAGAAGGGGGCACCACGTATTTGGATGTGGTGCAATTGGTACTCAGATTTGCCACAACAGCTTTAATAACAGTGAGTCAGCTCACATGCTACTGCACTACACAATGGGTGATAGGTTCTCATTCATAGTTAGAGTATTTTACTGAGTGAGATTCATGGTACCCGGACCAACATGGTTCATAGTGACTTTTCTCACTACGTTCTCCTCTTTGAACTCATTAATTGTGCAATCAGGCTCGGGTGCCTTCCTTGGGGAATTACACAGTAAGAAAGTCAGATGTGCTGACTATGGCCTGGACCTTCTGGTATGAATATGCCAGGTGCCATAACTAAAGCCCAGTTGTACACCAGTTCAAATGCTGCAAGCAAGGAACTGGCCCTCTATTGCGGTGCTCAGCAGTTACGACCTAACACGTAGCACAGAAGAAAGGAAAGCTTACTTCCCATTTTGCAGTGACGCACCTGGAAGTATTGGTGGATAGGAGGACAGCCATGCCACCAGACCAAGCCAGCCTGGACACAGATTACAACCACAGTCAGTGTTGTGACCAGTCGGGAAATGAACGGCCAGCAGTACATGAAGAAGATTAATGATGTCCTTCATTCCACAAGGGAAACAGAGTCAGAGGTCTTTTCTAATGAGGAAGAAGAAGAAGACAATGCTGCTGATGAGAGAGGGAATGCTATGGATGCAGTGGAGAGTTCTGGGACAACAGCACAACATTGCAGACAAATCTGTGAGAAGCTCATCACCAGATCCCAGTCTGAGTGAGGCACTGTCTCTTTGCAGAAAATGAACAGGATGAGTGTCTAAACACATGGATACAAGAATAGTTCAGAGTTTAAGAATCCTGCCACAGGTATTTCACTTTCTGACTCCCCAGAGCTCACCCACCATTTACAAGGCAAGAGTTAGGAATGTAATGAAATACATCCCACTTGTATGAATGAGAGCAGCTTTGCTACCTCATACTCATAGGGACCACACCCACTCTAATTTTGCCATCA
This sequence comes from Stegostoma tigrinum, assembly GCF_030684315.1. Taxonomy (NCBI): domain Eukaryota; kingdom Metazoa; phylum Chordata; class Chondrichthyes; order Orectolobiformes; family Stegostomatidae; genus Stegostoma; species Stegostoma tigrinum. The sequence goes on along the minus strand of NC_081355.1, from coordinate 87,340,061 downwards.
CACACGCATATCAAAAAGGCTCACGGACTACAGCACTCACTATTTTTGCGTGCATCACGTCTGTTCCTACCTCCTAAGCTGGCGTTTCAACGACACACAGGCTGAGTACTTTGCAAATGACTGCTAACTCTTCACCTACAGGACTGACCCCAATCCTGGGATTCAACAACATGGATCCCTGGATTCTGGTAGGGCCATGTTTTTGAATGGCCATAGTCAACTGCCTGTAGTGTAATTGGGTGAGAACTTCTTACTAACTGTGGCAGTACCCTTTGACTGATTATAATCCACATCTATCCATCTAAGGAGTGATCCCCTTTTCTTTCACGTATTGCTACTTGCTTGAAACAGCTGCACAGTATGTTTGCTCCATAAACTGCTGGAAGGTGCTGTAGGCTTGACTTTGATGTAGTACATTGCTGCCAAATGACATGGCTGCCTCCTATCTGACTGATAGAATGACAGCCTAGTGCTCCCTGCTTTCTTAAGCTGTCTTCCCGTTCCCAATGCACTAAAAACCAAAGGAGGGCATGAAAGAATGACAACACATAAGCCTGTATTAAAATCAATGACTTTAAGAAACAAGTGTGAATATACTGAGGCTGGCAGCCTTCAAGTAAGTGGTAAAGTGAATAAATGCCACGCAAGCAAGCTAAAAGCAAAATGATGCATCCTGTGCAGTTACAAAAGGTGTATGTGTGTCCCCATGCAAACTGGCCCAGTGGGCACTTTCTATTAAGTGTCCTTGAGCTGCAGAGTAATGTCATTTTTTGTTTTCATTCATGAGACATAAGCATTGTTGGCACAGTCAGCATATGTTGCCGACCCTAATTGTCTTGGAGAAAGTCCACTATAACTTCTGAACACTCTTCCTGGACTGAATTGAGCCACTTTGCCTGAGTGGTGCGGGGAGCAGAACCTCATCTTTAATAATCCACAATACCGTTCTACAGTTGCTGTTTTTGAGGCAGGGGCTGCATTGTATCTCTCCTGAGTAGCACTCTTGCAGGCTCTGCATTAGTGACATTTGCCATGTTTAATTTGGTCATCTCTGCTCCAAATGACCCTTCCTACAGGATTTGAAGTGGAGCAAACACTTATGACACTTGTGATTGGGTGACGACGCGTGCGTCATTCCTGGGCTGTGTGCACAGAACTGAACATTTTGCTTCCTGTGATCACAAATCAACCACATATTCAAACAGTGAAACCCTTCAGTTAATGAATTCTACTAATCCCAGGGAGCTATATTCCTTCATCTCTTGAACATCATGTACATTAAATCAGGAATTTGAAAACACAACTTGCTTGCTCATGGATAAATTATTTGGGACAAGGAACTTAATTCTGGAGAGCTGGCCTTTACTGAACATTCACGCGAAGCAGACATAAAGAGATGGACTTCACTTCGCTGGCCATTGAAATCTCAAGCCACCTCTCAATTCAGAAATTTTAATTCCTAAGTTTCATCCCATAATTGGGAAGCTGAGGTTTGGCTTCCCAGTCAATTTAAACACAATAAGATTCTGCCACAAGCTTCACTGTTACCTCCACTTAGACTGAATTTCAAATAATTTTGCAATATTTTCTAAGTCAATGTGTTTGGGTTATAGATGTAAGCCTTTCCTCCTCTAGTTTACAGCTTTATAATTTGTGCTTGAGAATTGCAAGAGGTGCAGTTCCTTCTGTACCTGTTTAATTTCTCAAGTCAGACTCAAAGCCATTGTATCTAAATTACATTAAGTTTACTAAATCCAGGGAGTGAAACAACAGCCACAGAGAGCTGAGTCTTGAGATATTTTCATAGATCACAGAATCCCTACAGTGTGGGAACAGGCCCTTCGGCCCAACAAGTCCACACCAATCCTCAGGGCACCCACCCAAACCCATCCCCCTATAACCCACCTAATATACAAATCCCTGAAAACTAAAGACAATTTTAGCATGGCCAATCCATCTAGCCTGCACATCTTTGGACTGTCAGAGGAAACTGGAACACCTGGAGGAAACCCACGCAGACACGGGGAGAATGTGCAAACTCTGCACAGACAGTCACCCGAGGGTGGAATTGAACCCAGGTCTTTGGTGCTGTGAGGTAGTAGTGCTAGCCACTGAGCCACCATCAGTTCTCACAGTGAGTCCTACCAGGTTTTTTTGCCATATTTTATCAAACTAGCCTCACTAGCTATATACTCATCCCCTATGGTGTCCCTACCATCTGATTCCAGCCACATATTACCACATTTTGTCTGTAACAACACGCCAATACTCAGATATCTTGTAATTTATCACTAATCCCTGCACCTGCACCAAAACTAAAAGGTAGTTGGATACTTGCACAAATGCTGCCAGTCAGATTTGCCCTGTACAGTTCCTGACATTTGCCCTCAAGATCCTAAAGGATAGGATAGTGCAGAGTTGGGCATCCTCTTCCCTCAGGACCACCAAAAAAGGCCAAAGCACCAGACTTTGCCAGCCTGGTCCAAGGTTTCTACCCATGCCAAATCTCAGCCATCTGGAGAAATGCACAACAGTCTAGGGAGAAGATCAATGACCTGCTCCACCAGTGTATAGACCATCATTTTCTCTCCAATACCTCAAACTCACTCTAGTTCTCCTATTGTAGGCACCTCCCACCAAGGCTGATAGTCTCCCACTCTCACAATTGTCTGTACTCATTGGCAATCACCAGCCCTACTTCCCAATGCCACTAACCCTGCATGCCCTCTGTACTGCCTACTCACTCCCTTGGACACTTCTTCACTTGCACCAAAAATGAAAACTGTGCCACACACTTTCACCTTCCTTCATCTGTCCCTATCTCATTCCAAGAGGAGAATAGCCCCCAGTGGAGCAGAACAGTCAAGATGGGTGATGGGCTACCTGACATTCAGCTCCTTGTCTGTTCTGAGGAGGTGATCCAGACCCTGACCACCCCGAGTGGCTGACTGACCATCTCCAAGCCCCTGGAATAGCATCAGAGGCTGCCCTTAAATTACTGTGCCAGGAATCCCTGAGTGAAGGCTATCCCCTTGACCTGACAGATGCCTCCTGATAACCATGGAAACTGCCCAACTTTGTGTCTGCAGTGGACAACAAGACAAAACAGCAGCACAGGTATCTGTGTTTCGGGGGCAAAATGCAAAAAGACAAGTCAAGGCAATGCAGAGCGAGGAAGCTGTCAATATCCAGTAGGCTCAAAATGAGTGAGTTATATGGGATTAAGTAGAGCACCACATCTGAGCCACAACCTGCCTGAGTTCAGGGGCTGGGTGTATGTCTCTGCAAGTACTGTGTCCTTGCTGGAACATTACAGTGATAGCTGCCAGTACAGCCCCAGGTGCAGTACTGAACTTGATTAGATGTATGCCTTGAGGGTTATTAGAGGCTGGCCCAGAATGAACACTAATGTCTGATAACGCTAATGCTAAACAGTCTGAGCAAGCTGGGTAGTGAGATTACTCAAGTGGAAGTCAGAGCGGATACCTGGCAACTTCAACTCACTGGTTGCTCCAAAGGACCTCCGTGTTGACACTGAGACCAACATTTCAGGGCATGCTGTATGGCCACTGACTGCGGTGAGTTGAAGTTGCCAGGTATCCGCTCTGACTTCCACTTGAGTAATCTCACTACCCAGCTTGCTCAGACTGTTTAGTCAGTTGGGAATCTGGAGATTAGTGAGGCAAGTTGCGGCCTTAGTAAGGCATTTAATCTTTAAAAAATGGAAACTCACTGATATGTAGAGAGGAACTCATTTCACTGCTTGGCATCGGGATTTCCTGACATCAAGATAGGCTGTGCTGAACTTTGTGTAATTCTGCCACAAATCTCACTATAGCCAATGTTGGGGCCTGTAAGATTCTTCTCAGGGAATATACATATTACTAGCAACAAATGACTGGCTTTTCTTCTAATGCTGGTCCTCATAGGTGCGGCAAATAGTCAAGGCCACCTTCTTTCAATTGCTGCAGCTTTTATAGGTTAGTTACTCTCTGTTATTGCTCTTTTCAGTAAATTTCAGTTATGAGTGCAGGGGCTTGGGGACCAGCCCATTGATATTTGGCTAAAGCTGTCTCAGCTGTCAATTCTACAAGTATACATTACAGACTCAGCAGCCATTTATATCTGTTGGCTACTCTTATATCTTGTGCTGCTCATAAGAATTTGTAGAAGTGGTCAGCAGATCCTCAGATCACTGTTCGCACAGTGCAAAAACCATCATCATGCGTCCTGTTCCACAAAACATTAAGACATATTTTCCCCATCCATCTTCAGATGTCTGTTTCATAACCAAGCGACCCCATGCAAGTTGATTACAATGTTTGGTTTTATCAGCAAAAGAGAAAGGATCTTTGAAGCAATTCAGAAATTTTTCAAAACAAATTTACCCATCAGCACAGTAAACAGCATCTCAAATTATGCTGACAAATTTGCTCTCCAATTTCATCACGTTACATTAAACATTTATTTTTACAAAAAATACAACAATGTTTGACAGAATCAGATAGACTGGATTCTATAGACTTGTCTCCTAAATTTGCTGCATGTCTGTACGTTATTTTCTACAATGTGAGTCTCCTCTGTAGGGGTTCACCATCTCTGGCTTCCTCCTGGGTTTTTGGAAATTTGGTTGGCAGTCAACCTTTCCCCATTCTCAAGCAGAAATCAATGATGGTCCTGACAGTAACTGGCATAACAAGGATGTGGTGGAATAATAGACAAGCAAAATGGGATGTGGAAATGAGTATCCAACATAGATACGTGAGTTCTTTTCTTTTGTACGAAGAATGCATCCCAGGCTTGCTCAGAAGGTTTAAAGATAACTGGAGCTTTTGATTGGAGAATCTTGCAACGTCGCAGTGAGTCAAAACTATTTGTAAGACTCTCACAACAAAATATTAAACTTATCTTTGGTAGTTTTTTACATCTTCAGTGAAGATTGCAATGGATAACATTATAGCCTGTTGCTGTTGGCTCACTAACAAGGAAGAAATCTGCATGTGTTTCTTAGAGATGACATACATTAACTGGAGGAGAGGTTGTGAGTTTCTTTATTTCAAATAGTTAGTTGACGGCTCCTCAAGATTAAGTTGCAGGAAGAATGGTTCATGAATTTAGACTACTCCTACGAGCAGATCTGGAGTGCAGATTTAGTTCACTCTTACTATTTTAGTTTTCCCAAGGAGTAATCAGTCGGTGAACAATGACAATGTAGCATAGTTTTACCTAAGGGAATCAGTGACTATTGGATTTCTGAACTGTTCTCGTGCAGTTTCTTGGGATATTTGCAGAATAGGATTGGCCGCTAGGCAGCAGTTAGTGCCTGGTTTGGGACGGCAGGAAAGAAAAGAGAAAGAAGAAGAAAATATTCACAAGAGAAAAAAGACTTTTTGGAAACATCCCTTGCAATCGCAGAATGAGTAAGACCTGCCTGTTTACCTCATCCCTCCTCACTATCAAAGCCCCAGACACATTCCCTAGGTGAAGCTAGGCTACAGTATTCATTGATCACAACGTGGTCTGCTGTACTTTGGGGAGACAAAATGCAGACTGGGTGACTGCTTTACAGAACACCTACAAAAATTTTGTCTATAAAATTGACTCTGAGCTTCCTGTTGTCTGCCCTTTCAACACACCACCATGTTCCCTGGTCAATATCTGTTTCATGCTTGCTACAATGCTCCAGCAAAGTAAAGCTCAAACTGGAAGAATAGCATTTCATTTTCTGCTAAAGGAGCCTGCAGCCTTCAGGACTCGATTTTGAGTTCAATAATGTCAGGCCTGAGCACCTTCTCCCATGTCCTTACAGTAACCCCTACTCACCAGGCCTTGTCATCACATGGGCTGCGACCATAACCATCCCACGGTCAGCAAGTAATGGTTCCCTTTAGCAATGCTTGATTGTCCCAGGATGACCTTTACCCATTCCTTTGTCTATCCAACTATTGCTCTCTCTCCCTGTGCTCCATCTCCACACAGTGTTTACTCTCCTCCAGACCCCCCCACCCTAATCTAGCATATAAAACAACTTCTCCCCGAGATACAATCAGTTCTGAGGAAGGGTCACCTGACCCAAAACATTAAACCTGTCAATCATATCTAATGTTTAAATCCTCTTATATGAAATGACTGCAGCAGTTTTTAAATTGTAGCGTTTCTCCTCTCCAACTAAAGTGAATAGTTATAATAAAGTGAATGCTCTTGTGAATACTTAACTACAGAATTTGGAGAAGGTTCCAGAGAATTTCAATGTAGCTGCCATATAACCATTAGTCTGATAGTGAATAGGGAAAATTAAAGTAAAAGTGATTTCCATTTTATGAAACTGCAACAGAGGTCAAAAGTCACAGGACACTGGGTTATTGTCAAACAGATTTATTTGAAATCACAAGCTTTCAGAATGCTGCTCCTTCATCTGGTGACTTCACCTGATGAGGGGGCAGTGCCCCGAATTCTATTCAGCACCCACTTCCCATTCACATGCCTTTCCAGAAGCAGATATAAAATAGTGTGAGAAAAAAAAACTTCTCTAGAGTTTATTTTTTGTTTCCCAGCCCACAGTTACTGAACTAAATGCACAACTTCAAACAACTGGAATTTAAGACAATATAATTTCAAATGAGGTGAAACCAAAGGGGTCACAAGTAGGTGCAAGCTGCAGCTTTTAACCTATTTACAGAATTAGATATAAATTTGAGTAATGACCGCAAGTACTGCTCAAGCAAAATGTTGGCATTTGTTATTATGGGGTTAAAACCAGTTCAGTCCCACATCAGTAAGTTCTTGTAAAATTCCATGAATGTTACAACTATAGTATGTCATCATGTGGCTAATCCCAACTGCAATTCTACATTAGCATTTGACAAGATAGAAACTTCAAGTAGAGAGGGTGAAGCTAAGAAACAATATCAGTAAATATAACTTACTTAACAAATGACAGTGAAATCTGCATGCAGTGTATTTTAAAATAAGCATCCATTCCTAGCTCTGTACTGCTTCTCATTAGTGTTGTTATTCATTTATATACACTGACAACCCAGCTTTACTTCACCCTCTACCTGTTCAGCTCCTCCACTATTGCCAAATTAGTGAATGGCATGTCCAACATCTAGTTCTGAATGAGTAGAAATTTCCTCCAATGAAACAATAGGAGGACTGAAGCCACTGACTTCAAACCTTTCTACAAATTCCATAGTTGCCAACTTCATCTCTCATCTGGCAAATGCCAGAGGCTGAACCAAACTGTCTGGTGTTGTATTTGATCCCAAGATGAACTGCTGATCACATATCCATGGCATTACAGAAATGATCTGTTTTCACCTGTGTAAACTTTGCCCAATTGCGCGCCTGTTGAAACTCTCATCTGTGCCTTTGTCACCTCCAGGCATGACTATTCCAATGCGATCCTAGCTGAACTCTCATATTCTACAGTCCATAAACTTGGAAGTCATCCCAGTCTCTGCTGCTCATGTCCCTACTTATTAACAGTCCCATTTACCCATTACCCCTAAGTTCACTGATTCACATTGGCTCCCAACCAAATAACAATATTTCCCAAAGCTTTTCTCATGTTGAACGCATTTTAATGTTTCACTTTTAGTGTGACCCCAGAGTGAAAATTTAGGCGGCATTAGTTTTACGCAGACTTTGGGCATTTCTGCTGTTGTGTGGTGTACAGGGGGTTATTAATAGTTTAATGTATTTCGATGCTAATAGTTCAAGTAAAAGCATCTTGATAATTAACTTTATCGACTGTTAATTATTGACACAATTGATAATTCACTTTAATTCACCAGAACTCTGATCATTAATTGAAATAATTCAATGTTTTAAAAGTATTAAGATTGTCTTTATTGATGCAATAATTTCCCTGTAATTGAAGCAATAAGCAGATGATTATTAATGCAACAGCAACTGAGTAATAATGTTATTAGATCCTGATTATTAAAGTAATTTAATCCTGATTACTTATGCAATAGGCACCAAACAATTAATACAATCATATTCAAGTTATTAATATAGTTAGTATCCTGAATATTAAATAAATGGGACCCTGATTATATAAGTATTGGAGTCCTGATTATTGATGTAAATAGGATTCCAAGCATTGATATAATAGGATTCTGATTATTAAAGTAATGGAATCATGATTATTGATGCGAGATTGCTCTGATTATTGAAGAAGTAGGGTTTCTACAAAAAAAATTTGTTTGATGCCACTGAAGCACATAGATGACAAAATGTTGCAGCTCAGCATTCTTTTCCTAAGATTTAGATTCAGTTTCTTGAATGTTAATACATCCTTCATTTTTATAACATTAATTTTAGCTATTGCAGTTCTTTAGGTCTCACAATCACATCCCCTGTTATCTGTGGCACTGATCCCAAGTAAGGTGAACCTTTCCAATTGTTCTGGGACTTGTCCATTTATTTAATTTTTTTTACTTTTGAGGTTAGGTGTTTGCTTGCTATATTGTCTTGGCCTTTTTCACATTCATTCTTCATGCATGTGCCACACAGTTTACTTCCATGTTGTTTAAAATGTTATGTAGTGCATCTTCCTGACTCTGCAATCAGTGCAGTCTCATCTGTATATCTTGAGTATTGATTGTCAACCCATCAATATTGCAACCTGAATGAACGTCTTCATCTCTGAAGATAACTTCTGTATACAGGTTGAACAGTGTTATGAATATAACATGTTCCTGGTACATTTCTATTTTGATTAGTTAATCCATTATCAAATCCCACCACGACTGATTAATTCAAATATAAATTCTGAATTATCCTTGCACCAGTTCCATCAATTTCTAATTTGTTTAAAGATTCTATTATTTCCTGATGTTACAATCTCAGGTGCCTTCTCATCATTGATAAGACATACATTTTCAGGATTTGACACTTCCAGATATCTTTTCAATGATTACTTAAGTTAAAGAATGCATCACCTGTCCTTCTCTTTAATCCGATTCTTAACTGGCTATCATCTATCTCTGCTTCTGCAGATTGTTCATTTCTTTCCAAAATGGTAATTCGAGCCATTTTCATTACATGGCTGACTCTCCTGGGCTCTGACCGTTCTTCAGCTCTGATTTCTTTTGGAGTTTAATGGACAGCAGCTGTATGAGATCCTCCAGTGGCAATCTGGTTCTGTAAAATCTGTTGCAGAGGCTTGTTGGTAACTCAGTGTTAACCTAATTCAAAGGTTACAGATATTCTGTTGGTATCTCATTGACTCTAGGTGCTTTCCTTGCTTTCATCTTTTTGTGTGGTGGACTGACTTCTGCCTCTATTATCTCTGATTCATCTCTTCCCTCTCTTGGTATCAATTCATAGTTGTCTTCATCATCACAAGTTTTCTGATGTACTCCACATGTCAATTCTTTAGTCTTTCTTTTTTAAGTGAGGTTCACCTTCCTTGCTCTTTAAACAACCAAAACTTTTATTTTTAAATGTTGGAGGATCAAACATTGTGCTATTTTCTCTTAGCTCATCTAGCTGAGAAGAAAATGATTGGCAATGTTTTGATCCAGATTTAAATGCTTCCTGCAAAGTTTATAACCTCAATCTCGGCACTAGTCATGCTTAAATTTACTCCTTGTGGTCAAGTACATACAGTAATCAAACTACTATCCTGCAGATTTCACAAGACAGAGCTTTTTTATGCTGAGAGCGACAAAGATCAAACCATTTTCTTCAGTTTTTCATATAAATTAACAGGAAAATGCTCGCAAGGTGAGTAATGTTATTGAAAAACATTGTGCATAATTCTTGAAGAATAATAATGTCAAAACTTTGTGAATTTAACACCAACTTTTAGCTCTTTACACAGAACCTGATTGAAGATTTCAAGTTCTTGTGGGTATGAACTATGAAATTAGTTTGTCTGACAATGCAGAAAGTGTTTTTTTTAAATTTTGTTTGTATTAAAAGCTATTTATATTCCTAGTATGCCACAGCATAATAGCAGAGAAAGGTGCAGATACAAAATAAGCAAGGAACATAAAGAAAGTGGGAAAGCAAACTTCACACTTGCTCTCAAATTACAAACTTGAAATGGTGTGAAATTCCATTAACTGCTAATAAGATCACATAGTACCTTTTGTCAGTTGAAAATTGTCACTTTATGGATTAAAAAAATCAAACGTGGAAAGATTAGTAACTATCCTATCATTAACATGTTCAATACACAGGATTTTATTGTGCCAATTTCTGCTAGGGAAAAATTAAGTATTGTTTCATTAATAGCTATTTAATACACAATTAATTGTATTGATTTCTATTTCAAATAGACTCCTTCGGTAATATGCCAGATAAGGATGTGAAAATCTAAAACAAAATAAGTTTCAGTTACTGGTGTTTAGATATACAGCACTACTATATCATAAGCTGCTGTATAGTTCTGATACACAAGAGCAGTTGCTTTTGTTTTAGCATTACTTATGAGAATTTGTGCAATATTGTTCACTGTTGTATTGGTTGCCGCTCAGAATGTCCCAAAATAAGTTTTCTATATGATCGATCCTCCCAGCTTTCCAGTTTCTCATTGAATTTAACTAGAGGTCCTCCAAACATAATTAATACAAGGCAAGTATAGAGACTGATACATACTCTCGATTTGCATCCAATGTCCAATTTGTTTATGCACTGTTGTTATTTTTGCATAACATCAAAGCCATGAACAGACAAACTGGTCACAAAAGGGATAGGCCACAATTTTCCACCAATTATTTTTGATGCCAGTTACACACCTATTTATATTTTCCACTGGGAAAGTGATTACTTAATATTATTAACAATACGCCATAAATCCAGAGAGCCAAGTAATGTCCTGGAGTCCCACCATCAAAATGGTGGAATTTGAATTCACTTTAAAAACAAATCTGGAATTACTTGTCAGGAAAAACCCATCAGGTTCACTAATGTCCTTTAGGGAAGGACATCTGTTCTCTGGTCTGACCTACATGTGACTCCAGGTCCACAAGAATGTGGTTGACGCTGAACAATTAGGAATGAGTTGGTCTAATTTAGTCACTCTCCATCCTGTGACTGAATAAAAAAACCCGATCATGTTGATGCACTTCGTATTCATTTAAAAAATGAAATGGAATAGTTATATGCTTAGAATTAATTCAGATAGAACTTTATCCATAAGGTTTGGACAGGCCTTGTTATCCCAAGTATTAGGTACACTAAAACTGACTGAGATTGAAAGAGTCTTATTTTCATCGATAAAATGAAACAAAGATCCATGGTGACCTGTTGGGAAAATTATGATGGTATTAACCATCAATGGCAATGCAGGTGATCCTCAATTTGAGAATTCTGAATTCAATAATACAAATAATTGATTCAGCAAAAGCATGTGTTTATGAAACTATTTGAAATGTCAAACTGCTTCCTTTTTTCTTGTGTTAAGTACGTGTTCCACACTTTGCAATGGGTTAATATTATAAGTCAGGAAACTAGAGTGGCACAGTGGCTCAGTGGTTAGCACTACTGCCGTACAGTGCCAGGGACCCGGGCTCAATTCCACCCTTGGGTGACTATCTGCGCGGAGTTTGCACATTTTCCCTGTGTCTTTGTGGGTTTCCTCTGGGTGCCCCGCTTTCCTCCCACATTCTAAAGTTGTGCAGGCTAGGTGGATTGGCCATGTTACATTGCTGATAGTGTTCAGGGATCTGTAGATTAGATGGGTCTGGCTGGGATGCTTTGTGGGTTGATGTGGACTTGTTGGGCCACAGGGCCTGTTTCCACACTGTAGGGATTCTATTCTAGAGCTCCCCTGTGTAACAGCCGATCATGCCTGGTATGGAAGGAGTTTCACCAGCAACTGACAGCACTGAGGTATTTTTCAAAAATGCTTTAAAGTACAGAAACACTGGTGCTGCCTGTGATTCACCTAGCCTGCTGTTCTACTTCCCTGGGAAGTACATGACATGTGGTTGTTGAGGCATGTGCATAAAAAGGAAGAGTCCCTCTGGAGGCGTGTCAGACTTTGACTGCTCAACTAGAACATTTAGAATATTAGGTCAGCCTTAGGCCCCTCAATTTTGGACACAGTATTTGTAGAGTATAGATTGAATTTTAGCCTTGCTTTTAATAGCTGACAGAGTCCTAACTTGAGTGTTGGTTCCCACTGTATTTAAAACTATATCCACTAACTTATTAGTATTGTAGCAACTTTTTACAGGTAAGTCAGACAGTATGGTTGGCATTAGTAAAATTAACAATTTAACAATTATTAAGAAAACAATATTTCATAAAATATTTAATGAAACAAAGTTTAAGATTTCCCCAGCAGAAATTGATACAATAATATCCTATGTATTGAACATACAAAGTTTCCCCCTTTTCATTTTTTGATCCATTTAGTGATGATTTCTGATTGACAAAAGGTACCAGGTGAACTAGGAACTAGAAACGAGAGTAAATGTTTATCCGTTTTTGCCTGGTACGTACAGGCCGAACATAGAAAATGGAAAATTTGTCTTTATTTCAATATATCTGTATTATATCCAGGCGCAACAAAATACATCTCTGCATGTATATTTGCCCCTATTTCAGATAATGCATGTTGTTGGATAGGGACACGAATAGTACCAACTCAAGCATAGAACATAACTTCTGAGACCTTTCACCTTGTTTGTGAAGTGTTTTTAGTTGCTCGGATGTTGTTTGACCTTTCTTTACCTCTGATGACCTGTAGCTACTCCACTTATTTCCAATTTATTGATGTGATATCAAGCTGCAATATATCATCATGACCGCATGGAGCAGAGTTGTATAGAAGCAGTATTGTATAGAAACAGGATAATAACTTGCAAATGTCCTCTTTTGGTCATGTTCAAGTTAATGTGCACTTTTCCAATAGGTTGGTAATTTCTTAATTTTTAAGCTTTGAAATTTGTCACAACCAAAATACAACTAATATTCACCACAATATTAATTACATTTTTTGATTAACTTGGTTATTACAGCTAATGTGGTAGCAATTTTCTAATTTTACCCAAACTTGATTTTGTTCTCTGTATTTCACACTTTAACTTAAATATTGGCTAAAGTTAGAATTTTAAAAGTCAAAGGAATGCTACAATATGTTTTAGACAAATCTTCATGTGAAAAGTTCCAATTCTCGTCTCCCATCCCCACCACTCCTTTTTGTGACAGTGGGAGCTACAAGGGAAACTTTCATCCCCAATGCAGAAAATGATTGAGAATGAAGGCAGGAGGCATGAAAATCCATAGATCTGGCTTATATGTCAGTTTTCTTACTCCATCCCTCCCATGGCCAGTTTTGCTGGAGCTGGGATCTGTGGCCATCAAATTCCTGACCTCTAAATGATGGGTAGCCATTTAATGGCCAATTAAGGCTTTATGCCAGAAGCTAACTGGAGGCTTTGGACTGTTTCCACCTGTCTCTTACCACAAGTCACCCTGAAATTTAGTTCCTCCTCTTCTGTTTTGTGCCTTGGGGATATACAGAGATAGCACACCAAGTTGTATGTGTGCACAGGAATTTTATACAATATTTTAAAATTCTACTCTCATGCTACCATGCCTGCAGTTTAATCACTTTTCAAATAACCATATACTGGATTAACCAATCCCGTACAACGAAAATGTATCAGATGTGTACCATCAGACACCAAATAGCTGAACACTACATCCTTTCCCTCTTGTTAAAAAAATGCCTTATTTTAAATGAATCATCCAGAATAACAAAGAAGTTTATGTCAGGTTATTTATTTGAGCTTAGCGTATCTATTTTCTCTAAGTACAAAAAGAGTCATCACTGTATGAAGTATTTTAATGATGGTGTTGAGACGCAAACTTGAGGTTGTGCTCTCATTGAGCAACAAGGAGAGTGAACTTTGTAAAGATACACACGCCAATGTTAATAAGTGTAGTTACAGGCTAGTACTGCTGGCTCTCTGGTGGAGTATCTGCATTCAGTTTCTGAAAACTGCTGTGACGCACAAGGAAGTGATCGTTTGCTTTCTTCAGAGCACTGTCAGAGTATTACTTCAATTTCATTTCCTCATCTATCAGTTATGACAAACATTTTCACATGTGGTTTGAAATGCGTGAACACTACCAGAAATGCCATCCTCACTTTGAAATGTTTCAAATGCTGCACACTGTGCAGTTATCCATTCCTGGAGTGCTTCTTTGCTCAAGCTTTCATAAAGGCTCCATGATCTCTGTATACTAAGGAATTAACTTGTGATAAAAGTTGTATGATAGACAGAGTGGGAAGCTTTGATGTTTTCATGTGTAGGCTTTATTACAGCTGATATCATTTTGTATGTTAGAAATTTGATCTTGGATATAACATATATGTATTTGACCATGTTCAGTAACAAATGAAAGCATGCATGTCAAGTGAGCACTACCGATTGTTATCTGTTTTGTCCCTTCATGGCCAATGTCATTATCAAGTGGGTTCAGCTTCACTACAGTGACTGACAAATTGGAAGACAGGGTCTTCTGGAATGAGTTGGGTACTGAATTTAATAAATAGGGCATTCTGCAGGACTAAAAGATATCTCCATGAGTAATTAATAGTGTAAGATGATGGCTTTGTTCCACCCATTGTAACTAAAAACAGCTATCTTCGATGTTGAGCATCATGAAATCTGCAAAGACATAAACTGATGCAGATATTTTTTGGATCATAAGAAGTGTACGCTTGTCAAAAATTGTAGTTTGTCGACCACTTTAAAATTGATTTACGGTCCAAGTTCATTACTTGTCTTGTATCACGTCATTACTAAGTTCAATATCCAATGACTAAATAATACCTCTATCTTCAAACTGTTTCAGATCCTCTGACACTTTGAGACAGATTGTAACTGGCAACCAAACTTTTTAAAATTGTACTCTCATGCTACCAGTTATTTGCCTGCAGTTTAGTTACTTTTCAAATAACCATACACAGGATTACATAATCCCGTACAATGAAAATGTATCAAATCTGTACAATCAAACACCAAATAGCTGAACACTACATTCTTTCCCTCTTGTAAAACAAAATGCCTTATTTTAAATGAACCACCCAGAATAACAAAGAAGACTTTTTAAAAATTGTCAAATTTAATATGCTGCTTGAAGAACATGACATTAACCCTTATTCTCCCCATATCTGGCAAATAAAGAAGGGCACTGCGATGAAAGGATGTTGTAGTTCAGTATGACTGCTTTTAAGCCTACATCAATGAGAAGCAACAATGAGATTCCTATTGTTTTGTCGAAGCATTTTGTAAAATAACCTGGTGCTTTATCACTCATGGCCATATACATATGTTGGACATGACTCTTAAGGAAACGCTCCTTCATGTGTTGAAGTGATGAAGCACTTTTCACTGATCTGCATACCTATGGGAAATAGTGTTATTTTAAGCATGGATTATACTTTTAAACTGGACATTGCGTTATGAATTAATGAGCACTTTCACAATTTGAATGAAAGACTGAATAAATGATTTATTGTTACATATATCTTGAAGGTACAGTGAAAAGTGTTTTTCATCACAATCTGGCACCAAATGAGGTACCATACGGATAAAGAGAAATTACTTCAATCAGAGTTCATCTTTTGTTCAAATTGGGGTCTCATGCATAGCTCCAGGGCTTCTGCATGAGTCCTCATGGAGTCCCACTCTAGGAACAGCAATGATGACGCTGATGCCCCAGGAGATCCTGGCCCCACTGCCGCCAGTGCATTGCTGACACCACCAGGAGTCCAGTTTCCAGGCCTACAGCTGCTAGGAGTCCTCACTCTGGCCACCACTGCTGCCAAGAGTACAGACTCTGGAACTACCACCACCAGGAGTCCAGGATCTGGGACTACCATCACCAGGTATCCTTGTTCCAGGCACTGCTGCTGCCAGGAGTCAAGGCGTCAGGCATACTGCTGGCCAGCATCTGGGCCTACCACCACCAGATGGGACATTGGCACATCATGGGAATGTGTTACTGAGAATACAAGGCAGCATGGAGGCTCAGTGGTTAGCACTGCAGCCTCATAGCATCAGGGGCCTGGGTTCAATTCCAGCCTTGGGCAACTGTCTGTGCAAAGTTTGCACATTCACCTCATGTCTGTGTGAGTTTCCTTCAGGTGCTCTGGCTTCCTCCCATAGTCCAAAGATGTGCAGGCTAGGTGGATCAGCCATGCTAAATTGCCTGTAGTGTTCAGGGGTGTGTGGGTTATAGGGGGATGGGCCTGGGTGGGATGCTTCAAGGGGCAGCATGGACTTGTTTGGCCGAAGGGCCTGTTTCCACACTGTAGGGAGTCTAATCTAATCTCTTCATCCATAACTCTTGCACCCACAGCGCTGAGACTATGGTCTTGAATCTGTGAGACCATCTCTTTGAATATAACATGGCAGTTTTGATGTGGATTGTCTAGATTACGGCTTTTTGCAAGGTCAAATCATCATCTTCCAACATTTGTGGAACTAAAGTCTTTTCAATGAATTGTTCACAAAATAGTTCATTGGTTAATGTGCCAAGTTTCCACATAGAAGCCTGCTGCAGCAATGCAATGTTTAATGGACTTGGCATTTCTTTGGCATAATGCATTTTTTTTCTCACATTTTTCTTTAGCTCTAAATAATTTTTAAGAGCACTTACTGCTGTTTTAAACATAGATATGTTAGAAACCACTCTACACAGAAAGAACGTGGTCCAACAACAGAAAAGGAAATGAAGGAATTTTTAATATTTTTCCTTTGTGAGCCTCCTAAGTCTATTTCTGAGATAATGGGAACTGCAGATGCTGGAGAATTCCAAGATAATAAAATGTGAGGCTGGATGAACACAGCAGGCCAAGCAGCATCTCAGGAGCACAAAAGCTGGCGTTTCGGGCCTGGACCCTTCATCAGAGAGGGGGATGGGGTGAGGGTTCTGGAATAAATAGGGAGAGAGGGGGAGGCGGACCGAAGATGGAGAGAAAAGAAGATAGGTGGAGAGAGTATAGGTGGGGAGGTAGGGAGGGGATAGGTCAGTCCAGGGAAGACGGACAGGTCAAGGAGTTGGGATGAGGTTAGTAGGTAGATGGGGGTGCGGCTTGGGGTGGGAGGAAGGGATGGGTGAGAGGAAGAACAGGTTAGGGAGGCAGAGACAGGTTGGACTGGTTTTGGGATGCAGTGGGTGGAGGGGAAGAGCTGGGCTGGTTGAGTGGTGCAGTGGGGGGAGGGGACGAACTGGGCTGGTTTAGGGATGCAGTTGGGGAAGGGGAGATTTTGAAACTGGTGAAGTCCACATTGATACCATTAGGCTGCAGGGTTCCCAGGCGGAATATGAGTTGCTGTTCCTGCAACCTTCGGGTGGCATCATTGTGGCACTGCAGGAGGCCCATGATGGACCTGTCATCTAAAGAATGGGAGGGGTAGTAGAAATGGTTTGCGACTGGGAGGTGCAGTTGTTTGTTGCAAACTGAGCGGAGGTGTTCTGCAAAGCGGTCTCCAAGCCTCCGCTTGGTTTCCCCAATGTAGAGGAAGCCACACCGGGTACAGTGGATGCAGTATACCACATTGGCAGATGTGCAGGTGAACCTCTGCTTAATGTGGAATGTCATCTTGGGGCCTGGGATAGGGGTGAGGGAGGAGGTGTGGGGGCAAGTGTAGCATTTCCTGCGGTTGCAGGGGAAGGTGCCGGGTGTGGTGGGGTTGGAGGGCAGTGTGGAGCGAACAAGGGAGTCACGGAGAGAGTGGTCTCTCCGGAAAGCAGACAGGGGTGGGGATGGAAAAATGTCTTGGGCGGTGGCGTCGGATTGTAGATGGCGGAAGTGTCGGAGGAGGATGCGTTGTATCCGGAGGTTGGTGGGGTGCTGTGTGAGAACGAGGGGGATCCTCTTTGGGTGGTTGTGGCGGGGGCGGGGTGTGAGGGATGTGTTGCGGGAAATACGGGAGACGCGGTCAAGGGCGTTCTCGATCACTGTGGGGGTAAAGTTGCGGTCCTTGAAGAACTTGGTCCTCTCATTAGATGGTTGTTTTTATAATTGACCAATTGTTATTCGCTTCAGTCCTAAACCTAGTTCATAGTCAGTTATGTTTGTCTTATTAGACTACTGGCAGAATCTTAGAGGTCTCAGCAACATGGCATGAGTTGTGGCAAAATTGAATGGGATGTTCATTGAGGATGATCTCAACATCGGGAGGATCTCAATCCACCTTTTAAGCTTTTGTCAAGCAATAAAGCAAATTTATCACTAGACAGAGGTGATTTTCCAATTAAGAAGGATTAAATGCTTGATAAATGCCTTGTTAACAGTCTAACTCACCTCATTAATATTCAGCTTTCGACATCACCCAATTCATCAAAAATGCTAGACGTTGAGAATCATTATTTTGGAAATTGGAGCGAGTGCTAGCAAATTCAGCTCACTGCGTGCTCGGAAGGATCTTCCGTGTTGGTTAGTAGGCACCAACCTCCAAGAGTATGCTCTACAGGCACCAACCACTCTCTCCCCATTTCCACAGACTTTAGGATCTGATATGCGTCACTCTCTAAGGACCCTCATGGCACATCTCCGATCCACTTGGCTTCTGCACTTCGTTGCTGCACCAGTAACTATCGTTGTAATATTGCAGCAAGGACACTGTGTATTCAGGAACAGAAAACCAACTAATGGACTACACCAGGCTTCCCCAGGTTCTTCACTCATCTTTGTTATTACTCACCCACTCTGAGCCTACCTGGATGCTCACAACATTCCCTGCCTTGCACTATCTTGCCTCCCCTTTTTGCACTTTTCCCCTTCAACCAGTGCAATGAGGCTCATGTTACTTCTGTCTTGCCTCACCATTTAGTACACACACAAAGCCAGGCAGCTTACAATGGTTCCCAGGAGGCCTCCATCAATTCTCAGGTATCAGTCTAGAGATTTGACACAGCGATCAGCGTCAGGATGACCTCCATATGAGGGGTGAGCAGCCAAATGTCAAGCAGGCTTCTACCGGACTAACACCTCCCACCGTATCAGAGCCTGTTTTCCTCCTGGGATAACAGTGTAGCAGATATTACAGGAGATGAAAGTGGATGGCTCAGCCTTCAAGGTTTGAGCAGGTAGGGAGATGTTATGAGTGAGTGTTATGAGGCAGCACAGAGGGCATGCAGGGTAAGTGGTGTCAGGAGCTTGTATGGCTGTAAGTGAGTGAGGGAAGATGTTGCAGGCAATATTGAAAGTGGGAAATGATCAGCCTTGGTGGAGTTGGTACAGTAGTAGAGATAGAGTGAGTTTGAGGTATCAGGGAGAGGACGGTGGCATTGGTGGAATGGACAAGGACAATTAACTTCTTGCTAGATTGCCATGTGTTCCTCCAGATGGCTGACACTGCACAGCACAGTTGTTGACATTTATTCTAGACATGGAAGCCAAGGGAAAATTGGGACTGTTTTGAAACTGAGAACAACCTTGTGCTAGGCTGGCAAAGTCTGGTGCTGTGCCATTCTTTGCTGATCCTTGGGGAACAGGATGCCCACCTTCGTACCACACTGTTCTGCAGGGCCTCCATGACAAATGTCTGGAACAGTGCAGGGCAGCTCTGACTGGCAGCACACATGCAGGGGCACAGTGGACATTTAGACAGGGTACTGGTTCAGAGGTTGGCGATCAATTCTGGGATATCCCGATAGTGGCATGTTGTTGGCATGATGGTACTGAAACCAAATGTGAGAGCTGCCAGAGGGGCAGGCTAGGTTGTTAATGAGGTGAGTTTGGCAAGATTGGGTGTGAAAGTGAACTGGGCCTCGGTGACAAACCCTGAAAAAATCTCAAAGCAACTCCCACTTAGCCAAAAGCAAGTTTCAACCCCATTTCACTGTGATCAAACGTTCATAAAACAATCACAGGTGTTTCAATTCTGAATGCTTAATGGTACATGATGTTTGATATGTATTCTGTGTGCATTATAAAATTCCTTAAGACATCAATTCACAACAATATCCTATTAACATCCTCAACTATGAATGTTTCAATGAAGAACTAGCAAGATCATGTCTTATGATAAATTCATTTTTGTAATGCTTTCTTACTTTACAAGAGTGTCAAAAATAAAATAACGTCTCATTCGCGGTATATCACTTTGAGAGATCCGTAAATTGTGAATGATGCTAAATAAATGCAAATTTTTTTATACTTTAAATATATAGTGCAGACTTCAGAAAACAAAAGAAGGTATTTCTGTTTTTGTAGAATAAAAAGTAAAATAACAGTTGGGTAAATGAAACTTGATAGATTTTGGGTAAATTAAACTTGAATAAATAAACTTGAATATATCTATACAGAGAGTCTTTAAAAGGAATGGATACCTAAAAAGCACAATTCTCTGTAATCTCCGAGACAGACCTCAACAGGAAGGGACAACACAACCAGACTCTCTAATTACCCTACCGTACATCAAAGACATTTCAGAGGTGTAATCACACTTAGTTTGCAGCAGCTAATTGCTCATGGTACATTTGCATGAATATGCTAGGAAAATGGTAGAAATCCTCCTTTTCAGTCACCTAAAGACTGGTACCATGTAGTATTCTCTAAAATGTATCAACCTGATGAATCTGCTTGACCTGATATATACATTGAGTCCCTTGTGTGTCTAAGTACCTGACTTGTTGCATGTGTTTAGAGTTCTTGAGAAGATTTGCAGTTCGGGCAGTGGGTTTGGTTGCAGACGTTTCATCACCCTGCTGTGTAACATTGTCGCTGTGTCTCTGGTGAAGTGTTGTTGTTCCATCCCGCTTGTTATTTATATGTCTTGGTGTGCTGGGGTGGTTGGTATTACTTCCTGTTCTGTTTCTCAGTGGTTTGTACACCGGCTCTAATTCAATGTGTTTGTTGATGGAGTTCCGGTTGGAATACAGGCCTCCAGGAATTCCTTAGCATTTCTGTTTATGGTTTGTGTGATTATGGATGTGTTGACCCAGTTGAATTTGTGTGCTTCGTTGTCCGTGTGTAATGAGACTATTGAGAATTAGTCATGTCCCTTGGTGGCTAATTGGCATTTGTGTATCCGTATTGTCAGTTTTTTTCCGGTTTGGCCTATGTAGTGTTTCTTACAGTCCTTGCATGGTATTTTGTATATTACACCGGTTTTGCTAGTCTTGGGTATAGCTGATGTGGGATGGTTGTCAATTTGTGGGCTACGTAGGGGTCTGAATAATCTTGTGGTCACCTCTGAAATGTCTTTGATGTACGGTAGGGTAATTAGAGAGTCTGGTTGTGTTGTCCCTTCCTGTTGAGGTCTGTCTCGGAGGTTACAGAGAATTGTGCTTTTTAGGTATCCATTCCTTTTAAAGACTCTCTATATAGATGCTCCTGTTCTGCTTTGCAAAGTTCTGGGATGCTGCAATGTGTTGTGACTCACTTAAATAATGTCTTCATGCAGCTCTGTTTGTGGGCATTGTGATGGTTGCTAATGTAATTGAATATCTGGTCTGTATGTGTGATCATTCCATATGCGCGAGTCTGGAGTTCCCCATTGTTTTTGCATTCTACCATGACGTCCAGGAAGGGTAGTCAGTCAGTGTTCTCTTCTACTTTCATGAATTTTATCCCAATAAGGATGTTTTTTATATGTTGGTGGGTTTCTTCTAGTTTTGTGCATTTCATAATCACAAAGGTGACATCTACCTATCAGACCCAGAATTTGGGTTGTATAGTGGGGAGCGCTGACTGTTCTAACCTTTGCATTCCTGCTTCGGCAATCAGTGTTGACATTGGGGATCCCACTGGTGTTCCATTGATTTATTTGTTCATGCTGTCGTTGGAGGTGAAGTGGGTTGTGGGGCACAGATCTAGTAGTTTTATGATGGTGTCCTAATTGATGTTGTTGGTCTCCTGGGTTGCCTGCTTACTTGATTCAACCATCAGTGTGGCAATTGTTTCTCTGGCTAGGTCGATGTTTATGGATGTAAGTAGTGCTGCTACATCAAAGGATATCGTCATTTCATCCTCTTCTATCCTGGTGCCCTTGATGATGTTGAGGAATTCTTGGGATGAGTAGATAGAGTAGGTAGTGTTGTCAACTAAGCATTTATTTTTGTTGCAGTTCTTTGGCAAGTCTATATATAGGCGTGCCTGGTGATAGACCTGACACCACAGAACCGGATTACAATGATCCTGAAGAAATTACACAACTCAGGAGACATTAGCAAGGCAGACTACCAAAAAATGAAGCTGGGGGATCCAACACACTCTGATTCTACGGACTCCCCAAGGTACACAAACCAATATACGAACTGAGGCATATAAATAACAATTGGGACAGAACAACAACACTTCACCAGAGATGCACTGATGGTGTTACCTAGCAGAGCGACAAAACGTCTGCAACTAAATACACTGGCTCAGTGAGCAATTCTGCAACCTTGCTACAGGTGCATACATTGAGTTGTTACATCTTTCTGGAATTAAAACTGTACACATTGAATGACAGGAAAATTGAGATTTTGTGTAGATGCTAACTCGTATGCACTGCTGTTTCAGGTCAGGGTCAGTGACGTTGTGGAGAATTGCAGGAAGTATTGAAAGCACAAAGTCAATCAGGAATCTGAAGCAACAGAAGATGAATTTCTGGCAATGCAAAATATTCAATATGTTGGCAATGTAAAATATTCAATATATTAGTGGATAAGTTGTTCATTTACACCAAATCTGTGATAAATCCTTCATCCTTCTCTCATTTTCCTGAAATGTTTTGTACTATTAAAAAGAATCAGCTGTAGAAATAAAATTGATGGTTTGATTAACCATCCCTTGGATACAACTTGTCATGTTCTGTCATAACAGCCATGAATTACAGACCAATCAGCTTTAATTCAGTAGGGGGGAATTTTCTCAAATTAGTTATTCAGGATAGAATTAGTAGTCACATAGGAATAGGTGTTTGATTAGGAAGGGGGAATTATTTTCACTACCTAGTTGGCAACAGAAAATGTCTATGAAAATAGTTCTGTTGATGATGTGGTGTATGTGGACCTTCAAAAGGCATTCAATGCAGTGCTACGCAACAGACTTGTGAAAAAAATTATAACACATAAAACAAAAGGGGCAGTGACAACATGAATACAAAATTGGCTCAGTTTTGGGAAAAAGTGTAATATTAAATGGGTATTTGTCAGGCTGGGGAAATTTTTGTGGCAATGTTCCCTGGTGCTTGCTTTTGGGACTCTTTCTTTTCCTGATTAATACATGTGGATCTTTGTTTGCGGGAGACAATATCAAAGTTAAAGATGATACAATGCAAGGAGGTGATGTTGAACTTATATAAGAGGCTTGTTAGACCTCAGATAGAGTATTGCGCACAGTTCTGGGTGACATGCTGCAGCAAGAATGTGAATAAATTGATGTGCATGAGAGGTTTTTGCTGAGGAATGAACCAGAGAATAGCCATTGTTTATCTTATTAAGTTGTACCAGGTGCAACATTTGTACATTTTCTTTCAGTCTGCAAAGAACAAGACGTGCGTTAATGTATTTTTGCATAATGTCTTTTTCCAGCAATTATCAAGTTCTTTACTCCAAATGATTGCTTTCACATTTTTGAGTGTTCCTTTTCCTTTTGCAACAAACAGATCATGACGAAAATCTAGTTCTTTTGAGAAAAATTCACTAACATATTGAAGCTGACAGATGGGCAGAAAATAATCCTACCAGCATCACAGGAATAAATCCTACTTTTAACTTGTGTTATCTCTGCCACTGATGGATGCTAAAGTGAAAATCAAGTGGCATGTTATTCCCACTGTCCTTGCCTGCTTTAGATTATGTCTCTGCAATCACATTGTGATTTTCAAATCCTACTATAACCTAGGTTAGACCTGATAGCATGAAAAATGTTGGGAGAGTCTTTGGCTTTATTTTACTAAATTGGAGATCATTAAATCCTCACAAGTCATTTTCAAATTATAGAGTGCTTTGGTTGAGCAATCTGACCTAAGTCAACAGTTCAGATGTTGTAGGGAAATGATGCAGAGTGATGAGTCAACTTATTATTTTTGTACTTAAAATTAAAACAAACACTAGATTAAAAAAATGTTTAGATGTGCCGTAGTGGAAGGGCATGTGGGTGCAAGTTCTTGATTGTAAAGCATCGTTTTAAAGCAATCATCACTGATCAATTCTCAGGAAAGGTTACTGAGGCTGATGTACTGGAGTCATTGAAGTGATAAATGTATTTTGATTGCAATTCATGAAGGTTATTGTTAACAATAGAAAGAAATTAAACTGCATCAGCAACATGCTTTAATAGATTGGAATTTTTGGGATTGACATTCAGTATGTAACTAACTGATAAGTGCAAAATATTGTAGATGCTGGAAACCTGAAATTTAAAAAGACAGCAGAAATTTCTCATTTTTAGTTAGTAGTTTGTTGAATAAGGTTCTTGGCATTTGGTCCATTATGGCTTGGGGTGATTTTCTTTTCAAGCAATCTTCCAATCTTCAGCTCAATAATTTCATATCCAGGTTCCTCAGTGCTCTTCTTGAAGCACTGCAAGATAGGAATGGTAGATGTGCTCACCACTACGAGAACATTCTGTAGTTAACACTGCTTGTGGCATTGTTAAAGCCCATATGCACATCACTTCAGGTGTTCAAGCCAGAATCTGGCTCTCTCACTGTGGTACTTGACCATTATCTCTAAGGAAATGACCTAAAAAGACAATTCAGCTCTCCAGTTTGTGGACAGGAACCTGGAGGTGGACAGGGAGGTAGAGAGCTGAGTCATTTCTTTTGCTATTGACCATCCAAAGAGGCTATACCACTAGAGGCAACCAGCCTGTGTCCCAGGGTAAAAGGAATGCACAGCAATTTACAAAAAGGGCCATGGATCATTTGTACTCTGAGTGAGTAAGTGCCACCATCTTCTCTCACACTCCACACTCTCAGGGTCAGCACCTGGGTCTGTGCTAACTTTGTCACTGCATAAGCCACTTGCCATACCTCATGGACTATAACTCACATTTCATACCTACATCATGCCCAGTCTCAGCCACCTCATCCTCCCAAACTCTACCTGCCCTCTGAGCTTCTTACCTCGACACTAGGTCTCAGTTTACCTCTGCTGCTCCTGTGTCACCACTAACAGCTCTTCCACCCACTTCCAGATGCTCAATTTGGCCACAGAAAAGCAGGAATGCTCAGGTTAGATGGGGACACTTCAATGGCAATCCAACCCAGGCAGTCTATAGTTAGGGGTTTGGTTCCTACTCTTTCTTCCTCCACCTCCTTGGTGGATATTCACTGACTGGCTCTTCCTCTGGAAGCTGTGTGGCAGCAACAGAATGTTACTTCTTTTGCTGGGAGTAATTGTTATCTCTTTTGATGTTTTGTTCGGGGGTCCACTAATACCACAATAACTCCAGTCACAATGATATCCATGTGAAATCTGTAAATAGTTAATCTGTAGGGAAGATCAGAAAGACTTCATTGAAGGTACTCTTGAGCTTTCATCCATTGCAATGGAGCATCATATGATGCCCTACACAGTATGGCAAGGAGGCTTCCCAAGGAATTCATTATGATGTCTCTGCAAGAAGCTCTGAGGTTTTTTTTACCTTGTGCAGCATAAAATTGGATAATCAAAGTTCTCATGCCACATTTGGGGATTGGAATTAGGACAGTGAGCACTCCCTTCCCTAGTCCCCATTCCAAAGAAAAGTACCCTTGCGTGTCACACACCACATCCTTGCATACTTACAGTTCAATGTGCAAATGTAGCAGCTCTGAAGACTGGCCTCCAGTCCTAGAATATGTTTCTGATTCTGATTGTGCATACTAGAAACAATCTAATAGCCACAATTGCTTGAGGCTATAATTCTGAATGTGCATTCTTGGACAATGAATGGCCTGCTGATAAAATACAGATTGAAGTCATACGGGTAGCATTGCTGAATCACCGCATCATATAATTATCATCAACAGGGACTTCATGTTCCAAAGCCTTTACTCTGCTCTGAAGTTTAAAAAAAAACTGACTCTACGTTTATGGGGTATAAGCCATTTTATGCAGTTATTATGCAGTTGACCTTTAATCTGACATTGTAAGGTTTCAACCTTGTAATTTAACTGAGCAATGCCAAGCTTTGCCTGAGATGCAGGGTGATTTCCCTAACCCAATATTCTCCTTGTTTCCTATTTATGTTGCTGTCCCTGTGACCCTGATAAGTCTTCATTATCCACCGTGCCAATTCTGTTGAGTCCGTAACTGTTAGTCTCTCCTCGGCCCGATCTTTCCCAGGGATCCCAAACGTTTTATGTTCTGAGATCCCACCCTAGTGTTATAGACTGTCCTCTCATTCATTACCTCAGTGACCCAGTACAGTGAATTCCATCCCTCAACTTCAGTTACCCACTTTCACCACTGATTGTCCTGATAAGCCCGCTGACCATTATTCCCCAAACCTCCAGCAGTGACCACAGCCCATGCCTTAGACATTGTTGGCAGGAGAGCTCCAACTAAGCACAGCCCAGACCCTAGACTGATTACTCCACTGCACTCTGTTATCACTTGTTATCACTGAACTTATACAGCTGA
Organism: Stegostoma tigrinum; assembly: GCF_030684315.1. Taxonomy (NCBI): domain Eukaryota; kingdom Metazoa; phylum Chordata; class Chondrichthyes; order Orectolobiformes; family Stegostomatidae; genus Stegostoma; species Stegostoma tigrinum. The sequence continues at coordinate 87,313,517 of NC_081355.1, read as the reverse complement.
CCATGGTCTGATCCTTCAACTGTGAAGGCACAGATCCTCAGACTTTGGTAGGAGCAAGAGGAAGAGTGTGGGTCACAGAAGGGGAGAAATTCCTGAAATATAGGCAGGAGAACTTCCTGGAATAGTATATTTGCAGTCCTACAAGGGAGGAAACTGAGGTGGATCTAATCCAAGGAAATGATGCAGGCCAAGTGGAGAATGTTGGAATGGGGTGCATTTGTGAAATAGCGATCATAATGTAATAAGGTTCAATATCAAGTTGGAAAAGGATAAACGATGGTTAAGGAGTAAAATCCCAGACTGGAAAAGATTTTATGTGTCTAAAAATTGAACTGGAGCATAATGATTGACTGGAAATGCATTTTGTTAGATAAGATCATGGAAGAAAATAGGAAATATTCAAAAGTGAGATGAATAGGATGTAAAGTAAGTACATACCATTAGAAATAAATATTGGGTATCCAAAGCTAGAGTACCCTGGATGACTGAGGATATTGATGAGAAAATAAGAAAGAAAAAGGAAGCACATGATCCTTAGCAGAGTAATAATAGCAATAGAAATCTGGAAGTGTATCCCAAATGCTGTATAAAGGCTAAAACTGGAATAAGGAAGGCTAGGAGGAAACATGGTAAGCTGTACTAAGAAATAGTGGAACGTTCCTCGAGATTACTGAAGGTTAGAGTGTAGCCCATAAGGAACAAGCAGGATAAGCTGCTCACTGAAGCAAAGAGTATGGCAGAGTTACTAAATGAGTACTTTGCTTCTGTCCTTACCAAATTAGAAAATGGTGACACTGGCCCGGTTGAGCAACTGAGCAGTATAGTGTTGGAAAAAGAAGAGGTGATCAAAAGGCTGGTAGCACTCCAGGTAGAGAAGTCACCAGGCCAGGATGGGATGCATCCTAGATTGGTGAGAGAGGAAAGGGTGAAAATTGCAGAGCCATTGACAGACATTTTCCAGGCCTTTCTGAACACTGGATTATCCCAAGGGTCTGAAAAATTGTAAATGCCATTGTTTCAGAAAGAGGCAAAGCATTACCCAGGAAACTACAAACATCAGATTTTCTGAAGAAGAGTCTAGGCCTGAAATGTCAGCTTTCCTGCTCATCTGATGCTGCTTGGCCTGCTGTGTTCATCCAGCTCTACACCTTGCTATCTCAAACTACATGATAATAAAATGTGAGGCTGGATGAACACAGCAGGCCAAGCAGCATCTCAGGAGCACAAAAGCTGACGTTTCGGGCCTAGACCCTTCATCAGAGAGGGGGATGGGGAGAGGGAACTGGAATAAATAGGGAGAGAGGGGGAGGCGGACTGAAGATGGAGAGTAAAGAAGATAGGTGGAGAGAGTGTAGGTGGGGAGGTAGGGAAGGGATAGTTCAGTCCAGGGAAGACGGACAGTTCAAGGAGGTGGGATGAGGTTAGTAGGTAGCTGGGGGTGCGGCTTGGGGTGGGAGGAAGGGATGGGTGAGAGGAAGAACCGGTTAGGGAGGCAGAGACAGGTTGGACTGGTTTTGGGATGCAGTGGGTGGGGGGGGGAAGAGCTGGGCTGGTTGTGTGGTGCAGTGGGGGGAGGGGACGAACTGGGCTGGTTTAGGGATGCAGTAGGGGAAGGGGAGATTTTGAAACTGGTGAAGTCCACATTGATACCATATGGCTGCAGGGTTCCCAGGCGGAATATGAGTTGCTGTTCCTGCAACCTTCGGGTGGCATCATTGTGGCAGTGCAGGAGGCCCATGATGGACATGTCATCGAGAGAATGGGAGGGGGAGTGGAAATGGTTTGCGACTGGGAGGTGCAGTTGTTTGTTGCGAACTGAGCGGAGGTGTTCTGCAAAGCGGTCCCCAAGCCTCCGCTTGGTTTCCCCAATGTAGAGGAAGCCGCACCGGGTACAGTGGATGCAGTATACCACATTGGCAGATGTGCAGGTGAACCTCTGCTTAATGTGGAATGTCATCTTGGGGCCTGGGATGGGGGTGAGGGAGGAGGTGTAGGGACAAGTGTAGCATTTCCTGCGGTTGCAGGGGAAGGTGCCGGGTGTGGTGGGGTTGGAGGGCAGTGTGGAGCGAACAAGGGAGTCATGGAGAGAGTGGTCTCTCCGGAAAGCTGACAGGGGAGG